>NC_134456.1:37115124-37742833 GCF_047948215.1 Lycorma delicatula
CTAAACCTAATAAAAAAGCAGTATTTATAATAAAGAATGAAGGAATAAGTTGAAATAAAAACCTGAAATATATTTGCATGGTTTTGGTGTATGTGTAGTCTTTATGGAACTGAATAAAAGTTTTTCATTGCAAAAAAATGCTGTTTTTTACATCCTGAACAAATTTTTGAATTTGTTTTTTAAGTTATCTCACATCTTTTCTGTTCCTTTTTTCATTTTTTTACCTGGAGGAATTTATGAAGGGAAGTCATATTTAAAAACATATATACATAATATATTTAAAAACAATAATACTCTGTTAATTAAAAAAAAAACAACACAATATCTCTGCATCTCGTACATGTGTACACGGATACGTGCATAAAATAACTATTTTGAATAGTGGGTTCTTAATTAATTTTTGAACTAATTTTTTATATTTACTTTTACATTATTTCACGCATTTGTATTTAAATAATTAATATAGACAAAGCGCATCTATTTTTTATCTTATCTGTTTTTGTGATTTATATTTTATAATTGTAATTTATATAATGCATTATTGTGTTCGGATCTGATTGAAGATTTATTTACAAAATTTAGTTTTATAATCAGAGATTTGCTGAATCATATCCTGCTTGTTTGGAGTGGTTAAAATTTGTAAGCCAAACTGATAACCTTCCAACCGACTCATGAAGGTTAGATTTAAGCAGGTCAGAAAATAGTCCCTTGTGTACTGTTGGCTATGAAATTAGGCAACTTACTGGTAGATGTAGAATATGGTCCTCAGAAATGAATCGCTTGCACATTTTTATTTTTTCTTGAGAACAACTAGTCAGTGTTTTTGTATTCTTAACAATTTCATTACACTGATAGACAAAAATAATTTTTTTTAATATTTATATAAGTGTGATACCATTTCTTGAATTGATTTTTTTTGCATACATTACAGATCTATAAATACAATTTTTCAATCACCCTTAGTTTTAAATAAATTACACTTCAAAAAAAATTAAGGGAAAATATAGTTAATTGTGTAAAATTTATAATTTTGCATTGCCGTACCTGTGTTAGAACGATTTCGCTGATGCTATTCTTTTATAAATAGCCTCAGGCACATCCCGATTTAATATCCAACAGTTATCGGCTAGCATGCTAGTTATTTCATTTTCCTTTGTAGCAGCTTTCCATCACCGAAATGTATTGGTGGAAACGTTCACCGTGTTCGTCACTTAAGTCTCCGAGGTTGTCCGGGAAAAAATCCAGGTTTGAGTGGAGGAAGTGTAGTTTCAAAGACATATTATTTCTCATAGCTTTATATGAAATAAGAAGTTGATTAACAATATCATGGTAATTGTCGGGTTTTTTTTTGCCGAGAAAATCTTTGCAAACGTCTTTAAAAAAAAACCCAAACTGCAATTTCTACATTATTTAATAGTGAGTTAAATACAACATCTTTGACCAATTTTCTTATTTGAGGACATCAAATATTCCTTCTAATTTTTCCTTCACTTACATTCGGAAATTTCTGCGTGATGTACAAAAATCCGCAACTATCCTTCTTCATTGCGTTTACAAATTTTTTCATTAGTCCTAGCTTGATATGGTGAGGAGGTAAAAATATTTTTTTGGGTTCAACTAAGGGCTCATGAATAATATTTTTCCCATCTGGAGTTAAGTTGTCGCGTTTCTTCCATTCTTTGGTAACATAATGTTTATCCCTAGCTCGGCTGTACCATTCACAAAGAAAACACATGTACTTAGTATAGCCTAACAAAGGAGCTGTAACTTTCAAATCACCATATATGTTCCAGCAATGTTTTTATAATTTATTTTTTCAAGAACGTCTTTCATCACATCATACGTCTCTTTCAAATTAATACCATAAGCGATTGATATAGAAGGATATTTGTTACCGTTGTGTAGTAGAACCACTTTTAAACTATACTTGGACGAATCTATGAAAAGGCGCCAGTCCTCAGGTTTATGAACTTGTCCCAAGTGCAACATAAGCTCATCAATATTTGTGCAATAAACGGAAGTATTTTCATTAATAAAGTACTGAGAAAGTTCTTTTTGTCGGCTTCTAAAGCCCGAAGTTTTTGTATGTTTTTGAAGTAAATTCCAACCTTGCAGTCTTGTTTTGTGGCGGTTATAGATTTTATTTATGGACGGATTTCGTATTTGCGTTCCGGTCCCTTAGACCAGTGAGAAACAATTAACTGAGGCTGATACGGGTATACTAAGCGTGTATGTGCTTTGTATTTCCGGCAATATTCCCCTTCAGTCCGTCCTCTGAAGTCCTTTCGGTGCTAGAGCATTTCGGTCAAACAGGAATTTGCCTTCCGTGGGGGGCCCTAATGTTTGGAGGAAGCTTTTCGGATACAGGTGTGTCCGGGAAGAATTTGGTGGGATCGCGTGGACACCGTCATTGTGCTGGTTCACCTGAAACAGACATAAAAAGGAGGCGTGTTAGAAAGATGTAGCAGAGCTGCGTTGAGGACAATATGACAAACTTCTCATTTTTCAACCTACCTACTTATTAAATTTTTATAAAATTTTAATCTGTTTTTTTTTTTATTTTTATGAAGCGCGCCAAAATCGGTCTTAACGTTCCCGCGTTTTTGTTGTAAACCTAATAATGTTTAAAAATATTAATTAGAATAATATGGGCTTAGATTAAGATGTTTTCAATAAAATGTGAAAGTTAACAATTTGATTTATCATTTTGAATTAATTAAGTGGTCTACTAATAGTTAACACTGGTTAGGTAAAATACATTTCCGTTAGTAATAGTGAGTATTAAATTAGGTTGGGAACAACAAAATACAAAGTCAATGGATTTGGTTTAAAGGGTTTATTTTATTTCATTTTGTTATTTAATTGTAGACTTTCACTAACTTAACCGTAGACAATGAAAAGGGTCTGGCTACGTAGCGGCGTCTTATCTATTTCCTGTTGAGAACACCTTTGGAGCATAATACAACAAAACCATGTATTCAGTTATTATTAAGCACTCGTTTGGACGTTAGATTTTATCTATATCTATACTATTGTAGGATTTTATAATGGGATAGATTAAATTAATATTGGTTCGTGTATTTATTTTACATTTGATTTGAATAAAATACACCCCAACTAAATGTTTAATTATTTATTAAGCACCCTTACTAGTAAGGGTGTTATATTGGGGTAAATAAAATTGATTTAATTTTGGTAAAAAAAAACAAAAAAACTATGTCGATACATTTATGAATTGTAACAACTTTACGCGCACATCTCTTTTATACGCTCATCGGCGTATAAAGCGGTGTTAACGCCTTCCGACAACGGCATATCCTTTGTATATGCAGTATACAGAATTGACGAAAGGACTGCCCCCTGGGGAACCCCGGCGGTTATCGCCCTGGTAGTTGATAAGGATCCCCCTACGCGTACTGCGAACTGTCTTCCCAGTAGGTAAGACCTTATTAGCTTGACATGGCGGCCAAGGACCGTCGTTTGAGCGAGTTTATATAGTAGACGTCATGCCAAATCTATCCAAGGTTTTAGCCATATCCAAGAAAACGGCTGCGGTCACCGCGTGCGTATTCAAGCCTCCGACAAGGCTATCCACCATTCGAACTAGTTGGAGGGTCGTCGAATGGTCTTCTCTGAACCCGAACTGCTCAGACCGATCCTCCGGCCCCAGACATCGCCGTAGTCGCTCGAGGAAATTTTTTCGAACAACTTTTACAATATCGGTAGTAAGGAGATCGGCCTGTAGTTCCGGGAAGAATATAGACTTTTCCCCGGTTTGAGCAGGCATATCACCTTCGCCGTTTTCCAGCATTCTGGAAAATACCCTACGTACAAAATGGACGTGAAAAGGGTGGCCATGGTCGCTATGAGAGCGGGGGGACCGTTCCGATATGCTCGGGCCTTGATCACATCCACCCCTGAGGATTTATCGGGGCTTGTGTCTTTGATAACTGCGGTCACTTCTGCTTCAGTGACGTGGTTTATTTCGCGGGGAGCTTCCTCTACCTGAGCGAAGTAGTCCGCGAGGAAAGAGTCCACCTCGGTTGCATGGTCTTTGTTCGGGCCGGTGGGGTTTGGAGTGAACTGTTCCTCCAGTTTATCCGCGAAAACCTTCGCCCGATCTGACTCGGAATAAGCCAAGAAACCTCGTCGTCCCAGCACCGGATGGCGAGGCTTCTTTCCTTCGCTTGCTTGTTGTCGGGTGACAGGGTGAGGCGATATCTCCTCCTCAGCCGGCGCTTTTCAAGATTGTCTCGGAAATGTGAAGTGGGAGATCGTTACGGAGGGGTCGTGCTGCCTTCTCTGTAGTGCTATAAGACAGAGCCTCGTTTACGGACAACGTGACGCGATCGACCGTGTCGTCGATGTCCTCCGGTGTGGTCAGGAGTTCTGGATCTACCGGCCTAAAATTCCGTTGGAGAGCTTCATGGAACCTTCCAGTTCACTGACCTTCGGGGAGTTGGTGGTGGGTCTCGCCCGGCCCCTGTTAGGTCCAACTCCAGTAAGACCGGAGATTGCTTCGAGGTGAGGCCCTCGATCATTTTTATTGCGAACGGCATTTCTATCGCTCTCAGATAGAATTTCGCGATGTCGAGCACGTCAGTTCTCGACCGACCATTTGCACTCACGAAGGTGGGCACTTCAGGGCCTGTGACGACTAGCCTGCGGGCCGTCGCTTCTTCGCATAACAACCTGCCATTAGCATTTAATACGTGGCTATTCCAAGACGAGTGCTTAGAAATGAGATCTTCCATGAGTATGAAGGGACCTTCCCAATTTTCCAGCACGGCATCTAGGTTAGCGCCGGGTACAGATGAGTTCGGTCTGTTACATGCCGAGACATGTCTGTATACTGCGCCTAGATGTTGCACATGTATGCAGGTCTGTTTCATGACATCGGTGTGAACCTCGATCCGCATATGCGTGATTCGTCTGTGGACTAAAATAGCGCTTCCGCTATTGGCGGGGCTACGGCGTGGCACTACCCTGCCGGTTCTGTAAGTGAAATAGTTCCGAAGGGTCAGTGATTTGTTCGGCTTGAGGTGCGTTTCTGCTAACAGTATCACATAAATTTGTATGTCATCGGCCAGACGGCATAGCTCCGCCGTCTTGTCTGCTACGCAACACGCATTCCACTGCAGCAGTCGCAGTTTGCCTAGCCATACCGGATGAGTAAGATCATGAGGTATTCAATCAAGGATTGGTGTAGGTCCCTAGATTTCGTCTGTAATAAACGGGGAAATTCAGCCAAAATTTCGGGTAGGGCGTGCTTTATTGACATCCTCGCAAGAAAGTCGTTCCCGGCGCTCTCCTTCGAGGACGCGGCTTCCGGCTTTTTCCCGTCGGGGCGACTAGGTGTTTTTTGACTATTCGATTCGTAATCCTTTTCACGGGGATTCAGAGATTTTGGCGCAGGATTTATTCGAGCACCCGCCTCATCGTGGCGAAAAGAGTGGAAACGACTCTTGGTCGCAAGTCCCTGTTACGAGCAAAGGGACCTTTACCCTTAGTCCTGCTCACGCTCTTTTAGAGCGGGGGGCCGTAATCTGTAATTGTGTGTTGATCTTTGATTTCACACATTTGATCCAGTAGCGGCGAAGAGGTGCAAAGAGTGACAGGAGAATACAGAAGATCTCCAGTTGCCCGTGCCTCGCTGCGGGTAGTCGTCAAGCTTGTGGGCTTGAGCCCAATATCTGTAATAGATGGAATACAGCGAGAATTGTTTTCGTATACTGTTAGGTCAGGTGATCTCCGACCATGACAGATGTTAGTGAGGTAGGTAAGAAGCCTAACCGGAGGAGGGGGCTGGAGCCTTATCCTTCGACCTCCTCGAACACTGGTCCTGACAACGATAGTTTGAGGTAGATATAGGGGTGACCACCCGGGAGGGTATGAACCCACTTATTGAAGAGTTTTTGCAAGCCGCGGGCAAGCCTGGCAGCTCCTCCTTTGACCCGTGATGTTTTGGCAGAACTGGATGGGTTATCTTCCTATTTAGTGAATCCCAAGTGTACTAGAGCTGCTAGAGGAAATTATTGCTCCGACTCAAATTCTTCCGAGCGGCTTTAACAGCTCTTGTCGAGAGGTACGAAAATCTTGCCTCACGGCCTGAAGAAGTTCTAGGCCTAGAAGGTTCGGTCAACTAAATGCCCAGGGTGCTTTGGTAGTCCAGGTTGAGTTAGGTGAGATTGCAGAGTGACGGAGCTTCGATGCTGTCTTTCTGCAGTACCCATATGTAATTAGGGGTAATCTGCCTCGCTTTCACAGCTGGAAAAAGGTTTGTGTAGAGCATCCCTATATGTCTGCTATTCTGTGCAGGAAGTCGCTTGATAGTGTCTTTATACGGCAGGTTTCTGATGCGCATCATGTTGTGGTCAAACTTGCCATTCGCGGACTGAACCTTACAGTTGCTAATTCATATTTCCAATTCAGGGATCCTACTGAGGAACACCTAGCGAGATGGGATAGGTTCCTTCGTATTGTGGGCAGTGGTCGGATCCTTATTACTGCTGATGTTAATGCGAAGTCGCTTTTCTGGCACAGTGGAATCACTGATCATGGTGGTGGCCTTATTGACAGTTTCATCGCGCAGCACAATTTTGAAGTCTTTAATGCTACAGACCAGTTGGCCACTTACGACGGGCCTTTTCAGGTACAAATATTGACATTATCATTGGTAGGGACATCCCTGGCAGAGTCCTTGACTGGTCTGGTCGACGACTGTTCTAGCGATCATCGGTTGATACTATTCGAAATAGTGGATGAGCTGCACGATGGCCATGAGGGACACTTTTCTGTTCACCGCGGGTGCTTCCTGAAGGGGAGGCGGACTGGCTGAAATTCTTGTCTTTGTTGGAGTCCAGACTGGAGATTTTTCCCGAGACCTTGACGGTCTGCCAAAAGATATCCTGGCAGAAAATTTCACTTCTGCGGTGGTGGCGGCGGCTGAAGACGCCATTCCTAGAGGCACTGGCCGGGAACGTATTTCTGGTTGGTGGTGGTCTCGGAATCTGAGAGCAATGAAGCAATCTGTGAACCGACTCAGAAGAGCTGAGCAACGAGAGGGTGATCCCGATCGGCGTGCGGCCCTAACTGCAGATTAACGCAGAGCGAGGACAAGGTACTTTCATAGCATTAGGTCCTCTAAGCGTAATTTCGGGCGCTCCTTCGTTCAGAAGTAAGGGAATAGAGATTCTTGGGGCGTTGTGTATAGAACCCTTGGACATAAGCGCAGGAAAGATGCCCTACTGTCAGCTTTGTCAACCCACGAGGGTGTGGTAATTCATTAGGACCGTCTCCTTAATATTTTGCTGAATGATTTGCTCCCGGATGACACTATGGTGGGTGAGGTTTAATAGGTTGCTCTTCGCCGGCCACTTTCCGGCGTGTTGGAAGCGTGGAGACTTGGTATTGTTCAAAGTTGGCGACAAAGATCCTACTGTTAGTTCCTGATCGTGACTTGGTAATGCCACGCGAGACACTTAGATGGGACTGGGTGGAGGTGCGGCGTTTGTCCCCCAACTCCTTCGCGGACCGGAATGAGGTTTTGTTCCCCTATTTAGGTCACTTAAACTGGTCGACTTGTTTGGATGTAGGTCTGAATTTCTATGTTGCGTAAAACATAATTTTGATTGGTTTGAGTGTAGCACTGATTTAACTTTAACCTCGTTTGTTTTCTGAGGCATTCACAGTCATGAACGATGTTGTCAAATCTGTATTAGGCGCGGGGTTCACGCTTCCGCGGTTTCGGTTAGTTAGTTTGAGGGAATCATGATAGGTTGGATGTGAAGATGTCTGTTTGAGGCCTACGTGAAGCCAAAATTTGATTTGTATTTTACTGATGCAAATTTCTGCCGAGGCATTTACTAAGGTAGAAAACACGCCCTTTCACAACCACTGCTAGACAAAGACTATATCTAAACATATGTTCCAGCTGTTAATATAATGCAGCTGTAACGAATAATGTGAAATATTTCTTAAAAGTATTTATAGAGAAAAGCAAGATTTTTTTTATCACAAGTGAATAACAACAGGACCACTTTTGAGGACAATATTAAAAGTATATAAACCTGAGAGAAGTTTTAACAGTATCAAACAGCGATGTTCTGACAAGTCATATTAATGGTAGTAACAATATATGTTACTATCAGTACCAATACAAAATTAAGAAGAGAAAATACAATAACAAAAACAGGTATAAAGTAAAATAGCAAGTGATTGAATGAAGTAAATCACGCTACTATTTAAAAAAAAACTTCCTGTTCATTTCACTTAATGATGCATCAAATTTTCAAATATTACTTGTATAAATGGATAAATGGAATACACATCATGAAACAATTACTTTGTCTTTTGGTATCTCTAAAATTTATTTGATTTTTGTCTGGGAAAATATTAACTTTAATTATAAAATTTGTAAAACTTCTATGATCAACTATAAGAAGATTTTATTATTTCACTTACAAATGATGATGAAAGATAATAATTAATATCAAATGAAATCTCAAAAACAAATTCTTTTGAGCATTAATATGATACTAAAAATATTCAACATTGCTGAATATTTCAATACTTAATTATGTAAAATAATTATTTTATCACAAATATTTTTCATTAAATTTAAATTAATTTAACGAAAGTTAATTTATTTTTGTTTTCAGGAGAAGACACTGCTTTGTAACACTGGTTCTTACATCAGATATCTTTTCTCTTCATGGTGAGTTCAAAATTATTGTAGATTAAAAACAATCAGAATTTATGAGTATTAACACAAAATTTAATAGTTTTATTTACTAATCCATGACTAATATGTAAACTGAAGTTTAACCTTGCATTAGGGGAAATATATCTCTGTAGCCTGGAGGTAAAGGACACCATCTTAATTTTTGAAGTTTGAAGTTTTGATCACTTTTACTAATTTCCTTTTTCATCACCATCTTCCATCACAACCTTTTCTACTAAAATACTTTATTTAGGCTACTTGAATAGTTACTGTTACTTATAAATCTTTTTTATATTAATGAAACACAACCTCCTGGTTTCATCCAATAAAGAAAAAAATTGTGCAATAAAAAGATAGTAAAATATTGTAACACTGTTACAATTAAAAGAAAAGGGTAATTTAAAAAAAATATAAATTTATTTTGCTCATCCAAAAAGTGTAATACAACATATAATTTACTATGGTCACTCAACAAAATTTACAAAGAACTAAAAAATATCATTTCTTCTGTAGTAATATCTATTGAACAATAAAAATTCACAAAATATTGAAAATTAATAATAAAAATGATAAAATAGCAGAACATTTACAAAATGAACACAATTTTATTAATAAAACTAATATTCTGAACTAAATCTTCATTAAAAATAATTACTTTCATAAATTAACTGAAAGAAATTCTTCGTCAACATCTCTAATTTATAAAATAATTCATTAATATTTTCTTGCTGAATTTAATGTGAACAAATTATGACAGGATTATTGGCTGCTTATTAAAAACTTTTGTGTAAATAATTGGAAATGTATTTCTGTACAGTGATTTAAAATTCTTGAAATCATATAATTGTATTTTGCAAAGATACTTTTTTGAACAATGGCGAATCAGCTGCTGTCAATTCCCAAGTGTCAGTATCTGTAAAAATTCATTATTTCTTCTTGTTTCATTCTGTAAAAATTCATTATTTCTTCTTGTTTCATTCTATCAGTGCATGGACATTTACTGCTTCCATATGCGTTTGGCCTTCTTAACAAGAATTTATGACTAATACACTATCTGTGGATGTCGGTGTAAAATATGGATAAAACACATACAAATTTTTGCTGACCATAATACTATTTCTTCAGTTTTTTAATTGGTAATGTTTTGTTCAGCCTATCTTAGAATCCAAGAAGATATTTCATTATAACCATGTCATAAATTGTGAAATTAATGTCCGCAACTTCCTGCAGTAGAAACTTTTAGATGTTTGTTAACAGTGGTAAACATTTTTGTAAATCAGCTGTCAATACATTTACTATTCTTTGCATCTTGAGTATCTTTACTGTTTGGTCATATCACTTCTATGATTCATTAAGGAGCAGTTCATAATTACTTTAAATAAATATTTTACCATCTGAAGTTAATTCACCCTTTAATTTTGTTAGATACGAATCACAAGTATCGCAGGTGTATGACTATGTAAAACCACTTTTTTGATACTTTTTCTTTACCTATTTCATTTTCAGCACAGAATTGTAGATAAAATAAATACAACTTCTCAAGAAGTTAAAAATCAGGACTTAAAAATGGTGTCTTAGTTTTCAAGTGTGAATAATGGCTCTCATTTTTCAAAGATAACATTTTGAATTATCTCCTCGGGTGTTTTATAGCAGGTGTATGCCATTTTCTTTTGTCTATTTCTACAATTCCTCCAGGTTCTTGTATTTTAATTGCATTAACTGTGTATTAGTTATATTTAAAAACATAACTTTACACACCCTTATTTTTACATAATTTATGTTTAAACTATAATGAAAAGAATTTTCCTTTGGTTTTGTACATCCGTACCTCTATATCTTTCTTATAGTGTTACTTTAATGTAAGATGTAATGAACTGTGTTTTTAAATTGTGAACCTTTCTTGAATCCCAGTAAAACCTTAAAAATGTCATTGTGTTGTAATTCAGTAATTTTTTGGTAACAGTTTGCTTTACACATATATGGAGGCATAATTTCTTTTGCAGCCACTTTGCCCTTTTTATTTGGTTGCTTTCACCAGATAAGTACTTCTGTTTGCTAATATTACAAGTCTCTGTTCAATATTTCTCTGTCATGTTTTACCTTTGTCTTCAATAACTGTACTACTTATACCTTTCAAATAGGTTAATGTGTTACATTTTCTGATTCAGAACTTACATCTGAAGATGGTACACATAATCTTCATCCTCTGAAGTATTTTCAAAGTCACTTAAATACAAGTCTTTTCTAACAATTGTGTCTCTAACTTAAAATTTTGAGAGCAACTGGGGAGCTGAAGTTCCCTCATGGGCTTGTTCATTTGAAAATAAAGGATATAGTTCATTTACATTAATTTTCTACAGCAAAAATTTTTTACCTGTTTTTGCACAATTACAGTTTCAATAAACTAAAACCTTGATAACTGTGCAACTAGCCAAAAAATTGAATATTTTAACATGTTTGTTAATTAAAATTAACAATTTCAAAATAAAAATATTTAAAGCCTTCAAAAAACAAGAATAATTAATAAGATTGATACAAGCATTTACAGTAAGATTCTTCCCAAATGCCAGGATAAAATTACCCACATTAAAGCAGGAATATATATTATTATTATAACCAGCTGTGACCCACAGTATGGATAATGTGAATGTTATAATGTAATTTTTATAAAAAAATTTCCTCTGATTTCTTTATTTACTTACCAATGATTCTGAGCATATATTTAATATTTTGTTTAAAAGCTGATTTTTCAATTTCATTTATTCAACAACCAATTTCATGATAAGCTGCATATTACTGGCCTTGTAATTAGCCATATTACCTTGGCCTTGTAACAGGTCAAAGCTGGAACAGGGGACCTAATCTTTGAGTATAAGCCGAAGTACAATTGCAATTAGCACGTAAAACATCACGTTGAGCAGTCCAGTGGAACTCTGACATCAAAACTTAAATTATTCTAGTGAAAAAATACGAGCATTAGGAAAAATTGAAACATTTATGTTAACTGAAGACTAAACCTAAGAGTAGAAAAATGTTACTCACTTTCATCCTGATTTGATGTTACTTTGTTTATTATTAACCAGGGCATAAATTTTTCAGCCCTTGATGTTTCAACTGTTTTATCTTTTTTAACATATCCCATTCAAGAGAATATTATTATTATTATTATTATTACTAATAATAATATTAATAATAATTATTAATAAATAATAATAATAATAGTGAAACGTTTGTTTAGAAAAAAAACTATACCGTTATAGTTGACTTAAAATTAATTACTTTATTTAATATGATTGTAAAATATTTTGAAATACAACAATATTGTATGTTATAAAATTCATTCTTCTATCATATGTCGCCTTGTGACTCATCTCACACTAGCCACATCAAAATTATAGATACAAATTAGAGGTATAAAACACCATGTGCACATGATGTAATTAGACTAATTGTTCTAAGAGGTATATAATGATATCTGCATTTGGTGTTTACCTCAGTAAAATTTGTACTTTTAGTCATTTTAAAAGTAGCAATCTCATTTATTATTCTCAACTGGAAATAGTGTTGTATACCTCTGGAAAGAGTGCCAAAAATACTATATGAATCATTGAAACCCATTTTCAACAAAAATGGCTGTGGTGTCCTTTACCTCCAGGCTACAAAGCTGGTAAACCTGGTATTTTTTTGTACACCTGTCATAAATGGAACGAGAACCTGCTTTATCCCAAGAATATCTTCTTTTATGCTATCATTCAATGTAGTGAACCGTAGCATATTTGAACTTTGGTACATGTTTTGTTGTGATAATTTGAATCCATAAATTTTTTATAAGTGATGACATTAATTCTTTCTTCTGGTTCACTGTTGTATTTTAACTACAAATGGATTCTAACTATTTCATGAGATTTTTATTTATTTTATTTCTCACACTGAGTTGAGGTAGTATGTATCAGGCATTGTTTCACAGAAAAAATGTTGCAAAATGAGATAATAATTAGACTTGCTTACTTTGAGAATAATGATGCCCATCTTACAACCATTCCCACTGGTGAACAGACTGGTAAGAGCTGAATATTCACTTTATTTTGGTGGATTTATGAAGAGTGAATCGGAGAAGAGAGAAGTTTACAGCAAAGTCTTGTGGAGTCAATCAAGGATGGTTGGTTGGCCTATTAGTTAATTTAGCAACACAGGGAAATGTAGAAGATAAAGGCCATAGAGGAAGTCAGACTAAAATGTATAAAACAGATAATTGAGGATGTAATTTGCTAAATTTTCTAAAGAAGCAACATAGCTAAGTTACAGTTTTAAAATCAGCAAAGATCAAAATGAAAGAGAAAATAGCATCAAACTAATTGATTAATAACTCCAAAAAAATTATGTAGGCTTGTACATTTACCGATATCCTAATAAAAAAGACAGTTGGAAACACCATTTTACTATTAATTTTCCCTACTAAGCCAGACATGGAAGTATCTTATTCTTGAGAAAAAAAGATTGTAGCAAAAAACTGTCTATGCTGTATTTGTAGTCCTGTCAGGTCACCAACCTACTACAATTATGCTTATGAGATCTAAGAGACCAAGTTTTTTATCTTATATTCTATATAGAATATAGTATAATAATAATAATAATAATAATAATAATATAGTATATTGTATAGTATATATATATATATATATATATATATATATATATATATATATATATATATATATGTATATATTTGTATAGTATATTTCAAAGGAAGTATCCGAGTTAATAATTGAATTCAGAGATATTTCATTTGATTTAAATGATTGTTGTTTATCCTAGACTATTCTAGATAGAACAACAATCAAATTGTAAAATCCTAACAGTTTTCTTTTCAATATTTCAGGACATGCTTACCCTATTCAATTTTATCTGACAGTGGTAAAAGTTCCTGGTATGATTCCAAGTACACTTAAATTTACAATTCCTCTCTACAACAATAATCCATGAGTTATCAGTGCAGATTGTTACCACAGGTACTACTTATTTTTGAAAAAAATTAAGAAATAGATATGATTACATAAAAACAACTCAATAAATAAAATTAAATGTGGATAACATTTTTTTATTACAGGTCTTTATTTTAGTGAAGAGTAGAAACTCATTTCATCGAGCAAAATAAAAATAAGATTTTTTTGGTTATATTTGGGATTCATTTTTCATATGTAAAAAAACATACTGATTTCTTTAAAAACTGATTATTCAGATGTCAGCAACTATTATTAGAAACAATTTAATTTCATCATCATCATCACATTTGGACAGGGGGGGGGGTTGCTTATTGTTCCCTAGTTGAACAGATTGCAACATACACATTTTGAAATAAAAGATCAGTATTATAAACTTATATTACATTCTCATTACCCTGAAGTTTCTGGTTCAAATCCGGCTACTGCCTTTTCAGTACATTTTATATCTTTGTAGGATACTGAAATAAATATATGTAATATCAGAAAATTTTGTTTTGTGACTGTAGTTTTTTATCTTATTAATGATTTTAGAAAAATCAAAAAATGTTTTGGTAATGAAATCATGTCTGGACATATTCTAGACAATCATTTCCAATTTTTATTTTATTTAAAAAAATTTTTTTTTGAGCTTATTTATAACACTTTTTTTTATTCAGCCTTACTAATAGGAAATGATATAGATTAATTCAAATACATGATATCTCTTTTTTGTGGGCTTTTCAACAATTTTTTCCAAGAATTTCATTATATAAATATTTATTTAGGTAGATGGTATTTCTCAGCCCCCATAGTTCTAAAATGAATAAATAAGCAAACTAAAATTTCTGTTTTTAAGATCATAATATATCATGAAATTGACATTTGATTTAATGTTTTTCTTGCAATTTAGTTGTTTTTAATCAAAAAATTACATCATAAAAATAAAGGCGATAAAATAAGTGAGGTCATACTTAAAAAGAAGGCTTTTAAATGAGTGAACTAGAGAATGATTGTTCTGCAAAAAAGAGTATCAATGAATGCCAGCAATCGTAGCAGCCAGTCAATCATCTATTTTTATTAATTTTTTTTAATGATTAAGTAATGGGCATCAAGAAAAAAAGATTTAGTCATTCTTTAGTTGTCCAGTGATGAGCATGTATATATATTATATATATACATAAACTTTTAAGAGTAAAAATAAAATGTAAACTATATTCTATGAATAGTATTTGCAGTAAAACTTTCAGTAAAACTAAAAATGGAAACAATATTTATCATGAAATAAAAAAAAACATTTTAATTTGACAAGCTTTTTTTTCTTATATCTGTAGGCCGATAGTATTTTTGTTTGTCCACATTTTTTAAAATTTTATTAATTGTGTTGAGGGTTTATACATAATAAATTAATTTGCTTAAACACTTATTCAGTGAAATTTCTTTCAATAAATTAATGTATATATATATATATATATATTTCAAATGTTAAAATACCATCAAAATTTAAATACAACTACCTTTTTTTTATTTTAATTTTTTAATACAAAATAAATTATAATACGATTTAACTATAATTTTAACAATAATATTAACCTTAGAGATCTTGTCTGCGGGATCGGATCCTCTGGACGCCTGATCTGAAGTTCGTCGTGTCCAAAGTTAGCTGAGTCAAGTTTGGTGAGTCAATTCGGTATGCCAAGTTCTGTGGTTCAGTACACCTAATCTAGTTCTGTTTGCCGGTCTAGTTCGGTGGGTCGAATTCGGTGAGTCATGTCCGGTGGGTCACGACCGGTGGGTTACGTTCGGTAGGTCACGTCTGGTGGGCCACGTCCAGTAGGTCACGTCTAGTGTGTAAAGTCCGGCAAGTCACTTTCCGTATGTCATTTACAGGATCTGTACAGCTGATTGCGTCTTCTATCTCCCATCTGTACAGCTGATTGCGTCTTCTATCTCCCATCTGTACTGCTGATTGTGTCTTCTAACTCCTATCGGGTGGGTCGGGTCCTCGCCAAAAGACCGTCTGAAAATAAAACATAAAAGGTCAGTATTCCGTTATCAGTTTGAATAAAAAGTTAATCTTAATTTTTATTTCATATTACATTTAGTTAAAATAAACGTTTCAGTTGTTTTGATGGTATTTTAACATTTCATACTGCTTATGTATTAGATTTAATAACGTATATATAAAAAAAAATTACGGAAAACACATGCAATTATTAATTTATTATGTACGTCCCCAACACAAAATAAAATATTATATGAACTATTATATGGCAAATATTATTATATTATATAACTATTATTATTATAACTATTTATTAACTAATTATTATTATATAACTATTATTATATTATATAACTAACAATTATATGAACATATAAAATATTATATGAACTTGGTTTGATAAAATTTAATTGTAATTGATTGGATTTATGGGAACAAACATAAGTTAACATTACCAGTTCTCGGGCGAACCTAGTCGGTTAAAAAATAGGGATTACCTTTATATATATATATATATATATAACTATACCTATATATATATACCTATATATATATACCTATATATATATACCGTTATGAATATTGTCAAAGAAATTGATAATTCTATTATTAATTGAAGAAATATGTTTATAAGATGTCTTGTTACACATCATCAGTTATACATCATTCATCTGTAAAAAAAATAAAAAACACATTAAAATGATACAGATTATTTCATAATTGTAATTAAAATTACGATTATATAAAAGACAAATAAATATTACCTAGATATATTTTTTGCAATTAAAATATTTAAAAATGTTAGATATGCAATTTATTATTCAATTACCTATTTTTTAAAATAGGACTAAATAGTATATATTTCATAATAGTAAGAGCCATTACTATTATGTGCGAGCACTGGGATGTCGGTATAGCGGATCAGATAGTACCTGACTCCCGGCTCGGGTCGGGTTAAATCTGTAGGAGGCGGTTGACTGGGGGAATTCAGGCAGGATCAATGATCCTAAGCAGGGCATATCCAACCGCCTCTTCGCTCGCACCTTGCGACATATGAATGGCGTCACTTTATTTATGGAAACTAACTTTTACGATTTCTGTGACAGAGAATTCACATAAAAATGCCCATCTAGTTGAGCCTTTGGTGCGTTGAGTTATAGTATTTGGTGATAAAGAGGAAAGAAGAAGATTCTAAAATCTGGATCACAGAAGCTGCAGGAGGACCTGTTAAGGAGACAAAGAATTTTGCTGTGGAACTGTTAGTTGAAACCATTAATGTCCTACAATCATTGACGCTACTCAAGGACAAGAAGGTAAGGCGTATAAACTTTGAGGCGTTACCGCATGGTACGCTAAATACCTTCAAGGGAGTAGTTGTGTGAAGGGATTTGTTGAACAGCACAGAAGACGAAATTGTAGAGGAACTCTTACGGACAAGCAGTTGTTGCATCTCGTTGACTGAACACACGATGCAACAGAGAAGTATGAGAAAAATAAAAGCTGGTTTTCATTAAGATGTTTACCCATTCATAACTATTGCAGTGTTTTGGATATCAGAAATTCGAACATACAGAGAACATACGTGATGCACTAGGATCTGCCCCCTTGTGGTTACCCATTATATCCAGATGACCCATGCAGGGATCCCCCGGTTTGTATCCACCACCGTGGGCATCACTCTGCGAGATCGCGAAACTGTACAATTTATAAGAAGGAATTCGCAATCCAAGAGATAAAGGCTGTTTAAAACGACAACTACATCGAAGCTATAAAAGTCACCGAATGTTGCGTTGTATGCTCAAGTTGTTGCAGCTCCTGCAGATTACTTCAAACTAAAAGTCCCAATCTCTGAACTGGCACCAGGTCTAGCGAACATGGTGAAACGTATCATCAGTGACAATTGAAATTTCCCTTTGCAGAAATTGTTCCAAAACCAACACATCAAAAAAACGGATGTCACCAAACCAAAGTTGTTCCAGACCTGAGAATGAGCTCTCGACCGGTCAAAATGGAAGGAAAGTAAAACAGCACAAGTCGATTAAACATAATGTACCGACGGTAAAAGTTGAAATGGAGAAAATCCCCACTCAAGGAATCAGGAAAGAAGACGACGTGATGAAGAAGAAAGAGTGATGGACAAACATCAATGGAGCCCCGGAAAGGTCGGTGGCCCCTAAAAGAAAGAGCGAGCTTTTTAGCCGCCCCACGCAATGCTTACCGCACCATCTTGCTCACTGGCTCGGTATCATATAATTCCGGCAGTAAAATATCCGATTTATATCCAAGATGGATTGGAAGATTCAATTTCAGAAGGCTCAGACAGCCTGGAACACTCTGGAATCAGAGGTGGAGGCCAGCAGCAGGATGGAGAAAAGAAACAAATAAGGATGGCCTAAAGATAAATCTAGGCAGTAGATGTGCGTGTAATAAGTTTTGTCCTCTGACAAGTCTAGTTTTGTATAATCTGTTTGACAAGACTAGTTTCTTCGGACTACGTCGCTAATTATTTTAACAGGAAGGAAAATAATTTTTTATGTTCGGGGAAAAGCTAATGACCACGGCAGTAGATGCTCGTATTCCCGGAAATTTATTTAGTTACACCTTTGTATTTCGTTAATTTTGTAGTTTTTTCATTTGTTTCAGATTTGGCAATTATTCTCTGTTGAAAAAAGAAATATATATATATATAAAAAAGAATTTTACTACTATTTAAAATTTTAATGATATATTATAATTTATATCTAAGATATATTTTAATAATGATAATAACTAATATATATGTTATATAGTTACAAAACCACATTTAAAATTTTCAGTGTTTACACTTTTGCATTTTCTAACAGTTTACCATCTTGTACATGCACCGTAAATATCATACGATTTAAAACCAGACAGATCCCTAAAAAATCATGTATAAAATCGCCGGTTTGTTGCAAAACCAGATAACTTTCCAGTTAACCTTAAATCACAGATGATATCGAATGGCTCGAACCCTTGTTGAGGTCAACAAGTGTAATTAATTGAGCTGAAAGTTGCAAGCTGTATTCTTAGTGTCCACCAGTGGCGGCTCGTAGCTAAAATTAGCGGGGTTGCTGCTCCAGAAAATTTTTTTCTGGGCCTTTTCAAGACCATGGTAAAGTTTTCTGTAAAATAAAAGAACCGATAAAAAATGAATCAAATATAATAACTGGAAGCAGGATAATCTAATTCTACATTTTTATCACATTCAAGAATATGGTATACTGTTTTTAAGCACAATGTGCTTAAATAGTCTGTTTAGCCGAATAAATAATAAAATGTTAAATAAAACAATAACTTAAAATCACTATATTCCAGTGGTGCTTAATTTAAATTTCTATGTACTCAGAAACAAAAACATAATTAGTTTATACTAATTACTTTCTCATTTGCCCTTCGAGCCTGTTTTTGTACAGATTTGGCAATCAAAGAGCCCTTGCTTTCCGCCATCTTCTGATCGCACAGGTCCTCTTAAGCGTACAGGTCCATACAAAAAGATCTTTGTATCTTTTTCGTAAACTGGGGTATGACTACCGACATTAAGCTTCCACAGTGCCGCCAGTGGTGTTCACGTTTTGATATAAAAAGTATTGGAATTATAGATGTATGAAGTATTAGAATGTGGTTATTTTAATAATAATAGTTAATAATTGAACTGGAGTATTATTCTGAAGTAGTTATTTAAAGGAAAAAGCTTAAAAACGAAACACTATGGAAACGAAATATGAAAAAAAGACAAAGCTGTTTGTGATTTTAGGATTTTATCTTTTTAAAAAGGTGTAGACCTACAGTTAAGAAATCAGTTTTACAACATTAATTTTTATTGCCGAAACAATCTTAACGCAGGATTTTACTGTTAGATGCATAGCCTAATTTTAGCAACTTTCTCGTGTAGGCCTATGCTATTATTTTTTATGTTTGGTTATTCTCTATAAGGCTTCTAGTGCTGTACAATTCCATATTCCTTTGTTATTCATATTGATAAACGTTTGATTTAACAATAAATTTTCAGTTTATTAAATATGCCTACATGTTTTATATTTTTCTAAAGGTTTTGCAAATGAATAAAGCCCAACGTTTTTTCACAAATAGGGAGCTCCCGGAATGCCCACAAGAATAACTTACCATCATAAAAAACAGAGTTATGAGTGCAACAAAATTACATGAAACTGAGACAAGATAATTTTATTGTAAAATATGCATAAGCCAGTATTCCAAACAAAAAAAAAATACCGTACTGTTATTTACAAAAAAGGAGCTTGTTCCTTGTCCACAAATATTTTAATTTTAAAGTTCGTAAGAGAGAAAAGGATTAAATATGCCAGAAGACCTTTCTTGATACACCATTGTTATCAAAAAATAGTGTTACTAATGTTATTTACATTATAATAATGCTTCATAATAAATAAAGAATGACGGTCAAAGAAAGTTTTTTCGTCATATTTTTAGAACGCGGTTCAACATTGGTTTTAGTAGGCCATGGGTTGACGAATTTTCAACCCGTATTTCTTTGAAGGAAAGAGTAAAACGTGTGAAAAATATATCATATTAAAGCGACTTCTTGTAGGAAAAGACGGTCATCGACTGAAATACAGACTTTTACTATATATTGAAAGAAGAAAGGGAGAATCTTTTAACTATTACTTTTTATTGCCAAAAAAAATCAGGTTCTGCCGCCCATCCCTGATCAGATTGCTTATTACTCGAGACCATTATACAATTGTAAGAAAATGTCTATGAATGGAATGAAGCCGATTATATTAAAGGATCTAACGTAATAACCAGCATTGTATCACTGCTTAACAAAACTTCAAATTCCAGAGTTTATTACAGAAATTCGCTTTACTTGTGACGTTTGGGGTGAGGGGGGCAAAAAAAGAACACAACCGTGGTTGGAATGTTGTCTATAGTTTCTGAATTTTGCTCCCAAAAATGTGAAACAATTGCTACTAGTTTTCCATGTAGTTGGCCACTCGTTTCTGCCTGCAGACAGAGTTTTCAGTCGCACTGGAAAATGAATTAAAGCTAAGAATGTTATATTGTTAACCCTGCGTAGTACGATGTTATTTTTTCATATTTTGGAACTGTAGTCTCGTTAAAAGTTATATTTGATTGGAAGAATATTGTCCAAATAGTAATTAAACCTCTCTGGAAGTGACATTAAGATTTAACCCTTCAAAAAGATTAAAATTCAGAAGGAACAAGAAACGTAATAATATACTAATACGTGATGAGGTCAATTTCCGTAATGACATTAGAAAATTTAAAAGTATTTGCGAACCTGGAAAAGTCATTAAAGGTGTTCCTCAGCCAAATCAAAGCATTTCGGGGAAACATGGCAAAATGTAATCTGTTTAACATTTTATAAGAAATTATTTGACGGTTTAAAGAAACAGCAATAGAAACTAATTCATTAAACTGAACCGTGTGAAAAAGCAGAAGAAATTCCAAATATATTTGTATAAAATTTTATTGCATTGGACATTTTCACCTCAATTTTATTTTATTTGAGTTTTTAAATAAAATATATTACACAAGAACCAAAATTTGTCTTTAATTTTATTATAACTAGAGACCGGATTATATGCAACATAAAAAGCTTGAAATATCCATGCAAATATACATGAAAAATGTTTAAAATATGCATGTCAAATATGAAAAAGAGTCAAAATATGCAACTTTAAATAATAAAAAAAATTGTAATTTCTAATTTTTTTATTTCAAATTCAGCTAATAGTTAGCAAGTAGTTGAATAACATATCGATAAATTCGATAATTAACAATTATTTAACGTTTTGTTAAAAACGGGAATACTTGCAATGCGAGTTCATTTGGCGGATTTTATTCATTAACTGAATAGATTCAGTCAACGCCAAACCTTGAGTTTCAAGTTTTTTAATACTCGCAGGTATGAGGGAAAAGTAAGTGCTAATCACAGCTACGTTTTTTTTCTACTAGAATCGTTAAATGCTTCCTTGGAGTGACAAACTGCCATTGCCTCTCCTCTATCGAAGTCGTTTACTACACCTTTGATGGCCTCGAAATGATTGTAAAACAGCACAGCTTCAATCCACATTCCCCATCGAGTTACCACTGGTTTAGGAGGTAAAGGCACATTTGGCAATTTTTCTTTGTAGGCCTTATTGCGAGCAGGTGCCTTAAGAAACACTTTCTTTGTTGATGAAACCAGTTTATTTACATTCCCAAACGTGGATCGTACTTCTTCAGCAAGTCGATGTACTCCATGAGCAAAGCACGTTACATGAATCAAATATGGATAAAATACTTGGAGAGCTTTGGCTGCTTTGATCATATAGGGAGCAGCATCTGAGAGAAATATAAACAGTCTCATCTGCAAAAGATCAGGTAATATTTTTTTAATATCCTCATTCACGAATCTGGCGATCGTAGAATGATTTGTCTTTTCCAGGTGTTTGCAGGCCACCAAATAGGTAGAAGAGACCTCTAGTTTTAATGCACCGACAAATAAATTCGCAATGTAACGGCCACAAGTGTCAGTAGTTTTGTCAGCTGAGATCTAAATTATGCTATCCTTCAGTTCATTTCTTCCAGAATATGAAGGTAAATTGTTTGTATGTAATTTTTACGCAATGTTGATTCATCTGTTATATTTTGATTCAAGCAATATTTTCGCATAAAATCTTTGAAGGTAGAATTTGTAAGTTTGTAAAGAGGAATATTACCAGTAATGCTTTTACTGGTTTTTTTGTTTACCTTTGGAAGTGAAATTACTGCTACTTGCCGCTGTTACAAGTTGTTGTCGTGGACCTTTCTTTTGCAATCTGCGATATGAACATTTTTCTTGACATGCTGGTCTATTTGAAACTTTTTTGTGAACGAAATATTTTTCTCGCAAACTCGACAATATAAAACATTTCCGCCGCATGTAAATATTCCAGGATAGTTAGCTATCCACGAAGAGACACTATTTTTCGGGAGGCATCGTACACATTAAACTTTACACATATAAAAAACTAAACTGATAAATGAACGCGTCAACAATAAAATGAGTAATGCAAATGCCTAGTGGGAGCAGTGCTGCAGTATGCATGCGCGACGCAGAACGGTATCGTCCGTCCTTGTCTCACGTGAGTTTGTGTTTTACTTGGCCTCATAATAATATTATCCTAACAAAACAATAGACGCGCGGCTGCTAAGTGCACTGTAAGAACTGCGCGGCTAATTGGTTTGGCCGGCTACAACTTAAGACTTCATTTTTATCGGTAGGTACCCTACCGAAAAATATATGTTAATAAAATAAATAAAATATATGTTGAAATAATTGTTCATCTCTCAATATCCTGATCGAGCCGCGAACATACGACGATATATATATATATGATAGAGTTATAACTATTAAACTAGATTTTCACCTTACCTTATTTTAATCCAGTCTCCAAAATATAAAATGTGGAAAAAATATAAAATAATTTATATTATCCGCTATTTACTCATCTATCCACTACTATTGCTCATTGCGTTTATAATATCTTTTGAGTTTATATTCAGTATCTCTATAAATTGTGTACTCATGTCTTCTACTTTCAAGATTTTGTTATGAATGTGAATTTTTACTTTTTATCATAATTTTTGAATGATTGCTATGAAACAGAATTTATAATAATTTTATTGTTGCTTTAATTTTTAACATTCTATACGTTAATTTTTTAAAGTTATTTTTACTTACAGTGTATAGTTTTTTACTTGTGTTCATATTAAGAACTTGCCCTTGATGATTGCAGACTTGGTTGATGATGTAAACCAAATACTGAAAACTTTGAAGTGCAGCAGTTACGAAAACGTTTTAAGATATGGTTATTTTTTAAATAAAAACGATATAAAAGGTTAATATAAAATATTATTTCCCGATACAAAATATTATTTTCATCTAAAACTGATAAAATGTTTTAATTTATTGAACTATATTAAGTGTGATGAAGATTGGATTTATTTTCCCAACAGTAGAAAAGAAATAAATGAAGCACAAGAAAAGTGATTAATTCATTTTAAAATTCTTACCCTTATAGGGAGAGTGTGAGTTCATAAAAATATATAAAATATGTTGAGCGATGGATGTAGTGATTAGTGTGTTGGGTTCTAAATCAGCTGGTTATTTTGGTTTTAATTCCTGGTGATATTTTTTCACTTATTTCATACACCTTATTTTTCTTCTTAGAATATTCGCATTACTTGTCATAAATCACAATACTAAACTAAATGAAAATACAGTAGCCTTTGGGGATTATTATTTAAATAGCCAAGAATGTTAACGTCTATACACTCACTTTTGCTTATAGTTTTAAAAAATATTAATACGTATTCCACAAAATACATGCTTGTCGGATAACTTATACGCCAGTTTTAGCCTTTGTTTCTTTTAAATTCATTAAATATATTTCTATACATTTAAAATTAACATTATTATTATAATTTTTTTTTGTGTTTTACGAGCATCGACTGCTAAGGTCATTAGCCCACGTCACATTCTGAAAAAGAGATTAGTATCACCATCAGGATCGTCATAAGTAAGGGTGTAAAGGGCCCTTACATTTTTGTTTAAAACAAAATATACACAAAACATTAATCCACAACAATAAACAACACTTATGGGGTGTAAAGGGCCCCGATCTTAAAATTTGAGAAAATAACACAAAGTACGTAAATGGAAAATATAAGTCTTTACAATACCATTATCTCCTTCTACCTGTCTCACTTATTTATTTAAGCACCCTCGGGGCGACCAGAACCGCCGTTAAGCAGCATATCAGTCGCCCCAGGATGCCGTGGCAGTTGACTCCCTCCTATAAGCAGTCCCGTAGGACGGAACCCATCGGGGTCCTCCCAGCGTCATAAGAGCAACCTGTACACCTGTTCAGGACGGCCAAAAAGCTCCTCGGCGGGGAGGCTGCCCTTCCCGGTCCTGACCTACTTGGCCACAGGTATGCATTGCGCATATCCATAGCCTCGCGCCCACAGTCCACCCTTGAGGGTCCCCCATGCCATCATTGGACACACCCCGACTCCCTGCTCTTGCATGCAGGCAAACCCGGGCGGCCTAGGCAAGAGGGCTACCTCCCGTCATTATACGTGCCACGCTTCGAGACTCCCTTATATATATAAAAATACCCCCTTAGAATTTGTTTAACGCAGCTTTAAATTTTCATTTTTACAGACTTTTAAAAAGTCCACTGGCGTGTAAGTAAGCAACTATTTTTTCTTTATTTCCATTTTCCAAATCAGCAGCAATATCATTTCTTAACCGGAACCTCTTTCTGAGTTCCTCATATATGGTACACTCTTCCATTAGATGCTTAATTGTAAGTGTGTTTATTACAAACACCGCACATTGGTCTTTCGTCGCCGGTTAACAATTATGAATTTGTTATTCGCGTGTGACTAAGTCTGGTCACAGCCACTTGTTCTCGGCGAGTCAACTTCACGTCGCTTTTCCATTTATACGGAGAAGTTTTGACTGAGTTTAATTTTGTATTTAAACTCCTCAAATCAGTATTCCACTTGTTTCTTATTATGTTAGTTAGACAGTTTTTAACATCTGCCATCCTTACAGAAATTGCATCCAAGTTATCGTAGACTGTTGTCTTTCTGGCAGCTTCGTCTGCGCTTTCATTACCTGCAATACCAGCATGCCATGGAGTCCATACAAATATGCATCGCTGTCCTTGTTGATTTAGAACGTACAAAATAGACAGGATGTTTGCAATTAGGATATCCTTAATGTTCTTGTTCCGAATTGCAACAAGTGCACTTAGAGAATCGGAACATTTTAGCACTCTCTCTTCGCAGTAGTGTTCTGTGTACTGAAGAGCTTGCTGTAGACACTGGGCATATCTGGCAGTTTCCTAAAGTGGGTTTCTCCATTTACTTATATGGAGCATCCAACACCATGTTCGGTTTTAGAACCGTCAGTATAACTTCTAATATGTTCTTCGTAGCTACTGACGGTTGATAAAAATTCCTGTTGGATGATCACTGCTGGCTACAAATTGCTAATGTCTCTGGAATAGCAATTTCGTATTTTCTTGTTAATTCGTGGTACCTAATTCCGGCTGGTCTGGAATAGGTAACACGATGTTCATATAATGCAGCCAAAGGATGGTTGTTAAAAAGTTTGTTATTTACATGAGCAGGAAAAGCTCATATGTTTGCTGAATATCTTAGCAAAAGGATCTCTCTTCTATATTGTAGTGGCATTATTCCGGCTTCAGACATTAGACTAGCCGCCGCACTTGTGCGGAAAGCGCCTGTCGCATATCTTATTCCGCTATTATGAATTACGTCTAACTTTCTTAAATGCGACTTCCTAGCGGATGAATAAACAATACATCCGTAGTCTAGTTTAAATTGAACCAATGCCTCAATACCAACCAATAGTCTCAATAATATTTATTTATCTGAGCCCCAATTTATGTTTGATATTTGATAATGTTTAGGGCTTTTTTGCATCTATCACTCAAGTCCTGTATATGTAATCCGCACGTAAGGAATTTGTCCAATATCCGACCTAAAAATCTCAGATTATCCTTATATTGTATTGGATTGTTGCCGATTGTCAAAATAGGACTTTGGTGAGGAATTATCTTCCTACAGAAGTGTACACAGCACGTTTTTTCTGGTGAAAATTGGAATCCATTATTCCTCGCAACTTCATTTAGAGCATTAACCGCTCGTTATAATTTGTATTTCACTGTAGCTGTCTTGTTGCTGGCATATACAATTGCCAAATCATCAACATAGACGCTTTTGCTGATTTCTACTGGAATAGCTGATATCAGTTTATTAACGGCGATCGTAAACAAGGTACCGCTCAACGGCGAACCTTGTGGTATGCCATTTTCCAAGATTCTTACAGATGAATATTCATTGTTGACGCGTACTTGGAAAGTACGGTCAATCATATAGTTGCTGAGTAAAACTGGCAGATTGCTACGAATGCCCCATTCATGTATCTGGAGCATTATTCCATGTCGCCAGATCATATCGAAAGCCTTCTGAAGATCAAAGAAGACTCCGACACAATGTTTCCTTGTAATAAAGCTATTGTATATAATGTTCTCTAAGTTGATCATTTGCTCAGTAGTAGAATGGTATTGTCGAATACCTGCTTGATGTGATGATATCAGGTTTTCTTTTTCTAAAAGCCATTTATCATTTTTTCAAGTATTTTTCCTATAGCGCACGTCAAAGAAATAGGACACGGTAGCTATTGGGATCTGTCAAATTTTTATCTTTCTTTGATACTGGAACAATATGTGCTTTTTTCTACGGCTGCGTGTACATTCCATCCCGCCATATCTTATTATATAGTTCTAGCAATCTGCGTTTTGCAGTGGTATTTAGCTGCCTCATCATATTATAATGAATTTCATCCGGACCAGCAGCTGTGTTGCCTGCTTTTTCCAACGCTTTCACGAATTCTTCCATTATACATTGTGTTAGTAATTATACTCAGTTCTGAAATTTAGTAGTACTTCAAGTTCTGCCTTTTTCGTCCGAAAATCTTCATCATAGTTAGCCGTTTTGCTGGCCTTCTCAAAGTGATTGGCTAATAACTCTGCAATTTCGTTTGGAGTATCCTTAATTTCATCTTCATCTTGAAGACTAGTTATGGGAGCAAAGTTTTTACACATACAAATAGCCTTCACTTTCTTCCAAACGTCTGATGCAGTAGTAGTTCTGTCAATGGATGACACTTATTGCTGCCTGGATCGTTTCTTTGAATCTATCATGTCGTTTTGGATACGCTCTGTATTTTTTAAAGGCAATTAGATTATCTATAGTGGGTCGTTTCTTAAAGGCGTTATATGCTCTTTTCTTTCTTTTTATAGCTTCACTTATTTCATCGTTCCATCACGGAACGGGTTGCTTCCTAAGTTTCCCAGAATATATCAATATGTATGTTTTGGGAATATATCAATGCCTAGTCAAGTATCGCATTAGTTATAGTGTTGACATCGGCTCCGATAACTCCAGTTGTTTCGGGGAGTATCGTCCTAGTTGTGAAGCTCATCCAATCTGCCTTATGAAACAACCATCTTTTAGAGATGAGATATGTTTTTTTTGTAACTTCAGTTACAATTTGCACCGGGAAATGATCGCTTCCATGCAGATCCTTTAAAACATGGAAGGTGTACCTCGGTTCTATCGATCAACTTATGAGTACTAGATCTATACAGGAAGACGATCCATCTCTGGCATTGAAAAATGTTCCTGATCCATTGTTTAAAAGAATAAGATCGGAATTCATCGAGAACCTTTCCAATTCTCTTCAGCGGGGATCTAATCGATCCGATCCCCTAACAGAATTACGAGCACTAGAATCACCCACCAGTAATACAGGTGGAGGAAGCTGAGAAATTAATCGTGCCATGTCATCCTCCTTCCAATCAAAATTCGGCAAGTATATGCTGCAGACAGTGAACTGAAGCGGACGCTTCATTCTAATGGCGACCGCTTGTAGGTCAACAGCTTCAACTACTCCACTTTGGCGGTTTATCCCGCCAAAATATATCATATCCTCTTAACTGAAAATTTTCATTTCGGCAGAAATGTGTTTCTTGCAGACATATACAAATTGGGTCTACATCATGTACCAAGCGTTGGAGCTCATGGATGTTTGAAAAACATCCATTAATGTTCCACTGTACAGTCGACTCGCTAATTTTAAATTAATTTATGGTTTTGGTTTACCTTTCGACCACCCTTTTTTCTTTTTTTTCCATATTACGAACAGCTTCGTGTTCGCGGAGAACGTCGTCGCCCGTATTGCTCCCGGCCTCCGAATCTGAGACCAACGAAGCCGCAGACGATGACGGACATGGATCGGCGCCGATTGAGAGGCAGAAACCTGGCCAACCCCCAACACGGGAATCGCGCTAGTCACCCCCCTGGAAGGGGAGGACACTTGCCCCCCTGTGTGGTTTTTTGTGGCCTCTATGGTTTTAAGGCCACCTCAGTTGCAGGAAGCTTGGGAGCCTCCATAACAGACTGCGAAGCAGTCACTTTCTTCCGATCATCATCTAATATCTTTCTAACACGCACGTGGCCTTCTGGCTTGGCATCGTTATTTACTGTTCAAGAGCAATTTTCAGTTTCGAATATGTGTCTTAAGGAGGCTATACTAATATCTTTGGCTTGACAGGTTCTTTACTACTGAAAGGCTTCATTTTGTTTTCTATAATCCTTTCAATCATGCTAGCCAAAGTGGGCGCAAGTTTGTTGATAAGCTGAATTTCATGGACAGCAACTGGAGCGGGAGCAGAAACAGCAGCCGCAGCCTGAACATAAGTTCTTGTTGCTCTAGCCTTGCGGGAGTTTACTATCTTTTTAGCTTCAAGGTAGCTGGATTTCTGCAGGGTTTTTACTTCCTGCACAGCTACTTCGTCTTTTGAGACAGGACGGTTTTTGGATCTACATGAGTGCTGTCCTTTGCAATTGATACATCTAGGAGGCTCCTTACATGGCTCTCCTTCATGCACCTCATCACCGCACACGCATATTTGCGGTCTCTCACATCTAAGAGCGGTGTAGCCAAAGCGTTGGCACTTGAAGCATCTCATTGGCTGTGGGACAAATGCCCGTAAGATTTCACCGGTGCTAAGTAAAGAAGAGCAGTAAGAAAAAGTTCAAATTTACTCAATACGACAATGGTTGCATGTGAAAAAAGTTTCACATGTTTAGTATACGACAAGCCCATCTTACAATTTCAGCAACATGTTGGTCATCCCTCGCCGTAACGGTTGATCATATCAAAAGTTGTTTCATACAAAGGTTTTAGGTAATGTTTAGAGGAATAATGACCAGTTTAAACCGATTCAATACTGTACCTATTAAGGGATATATGATTTTTTGTCTTCGAAACCCCATTTTTCCACCCCCTGGGTCAATGGTTGGTGGTATCAAAAAACTTTACTTAGATAACTTTTAGGCCCTTATCCAAAGAATAGTAAGAACTAAGAATAGTAACAACGATTTCGATATTTTACTTAATAAGAAAGTTATAACGATATTTCGTTTTTCTGAAAAGTCCCTTCCATTACCACCCCCATGGTCTGATTTTGCCCATTAACAAACTCGACCGAGGTTTTGGGTCGTTATATTTTACTATCAATTTGAAAGTGATTGGCGCAAAATTAAGGCAGTTATCTTGACCACAAGAAAGTGAAATATATATATATATATATATATATATATATATATATTACTAACAAATGGTTTTGGGGCCTGGGGGATGTGAAACGCTTAGATATATCGAAATTTTGCGGAAGTCGAATCATGGTACCGATTACAGTAGATAGCTTTCTTATGAAATCTACCTAAAATCTACAAATTATATAACTAAATGTAATCCTACTAATAAACAAGTCGTAAAAAAGAAAACTTACTTTACCTTACTGCATACATCAGTAGTATCGATTTTAATAAATTAAAATCTAATCTTTCTTCCTTAAAGTAAAAGCTTCAATTGAAAAATTAAATCAGTCAAATGAAATTTACGTACACTTTATAGATATTTAAAACGAAAAATCGGTGCAGTATGCACATAAGTAATAAAGTTACCACTTTATCGAAATACAGAAGGAGAAAAAATATAAATTTGAGAAACTAATATAATAATGAAAAAGTAAAAATTCTGGAAAGAGAAATAATTTCCAAAATAACATTTGTCTTGAATTGATAAACATTAAAAACAAAAGAGGCGTAACACAAAATTAGTCACCGATGAACTTTGCGTGTCTGAGTAGTATTATAGTAAAATATTTATACTAGTTCTATTTTTGTTCTAGTTGTTTTATATTTATACTAGTTATTCTAAATGTTCTATTTTTACATTTACCTTTTTCGTTTTATGGCTAGTCAGTTCAGTTTGTGTAAAAATGTTTATATCATTGTTTACATTTGAAAAATCCTAGGATTTTAGACGAAAGTAAGTACACTTGGCCAATTTTTGTTACATTTTTTATATAACTTCGATGTTTTGTTTGTTTGTTTGTGTTTGAGCAAAACCTAAAGGTACACAAAATACGCGTCCGCAATTAATACTTGATATTAGTCGGTTGCTTTATCCCGAAGTGGATTGTAATCTATAAAAAAAATTTACATCTTTTAGGCGTATAAGATATCAATAGAGATACTAGTGTAATAGCGATGAAATTTTTTTGAAACAAATTTTATTGAATTACTTTCATATGTTTTGTCATTAAAAATTTATTCTTTGAAATGCTTATCAGCAGGGGAACAATCTTCAGTCCTTTGTCAGAGTGTTATAGAGTAATACAGCTCTACTTTAAAATAAGGGAGTTCTATTAAGGATTAACTATTCAATTAATATACTATTCAATTAACGTCTTGTTTTTTTCTCCAAATGAACCGTTATCACAGTGAAAACAGTTATCAAACTTTATAAGCGGGTTTGCAGTTTCTCCCAACACAAGAAAATATGAATTTTTTGAACATTTAAAAAAGTGTCTTTTTCTACTTCATTTATAGATTTGAAACTGATTTTTTTTTTTACTTGAATAAAATACCATTATCACAATTATTACAATTAACTATTCAAAATATCACGTCCTATTTAAAATATCTGTAGAAACTATATTTATTGTAGGTTTTTACATGTTTTTTTACGACGAACAGAGACGCGTAAGTCATAGAATTATCGGTTAGAAATTTAAAATAGTTTATGGGTTTAAAATAGTTATAAGCATCGCGTAATTTGTAGACGTGTTATTACTAATAAAAACAAATATTCTATGTTCTTTGCATTGGAAATTGTAACAGTTGTTATCCTAGACATAATTTTAACAAAATAAAAATAAAACTACAAAAATAAACCCTGTAATTCTGCTAAGAAAGATTAGATAGGCCTACTTGGAAGTTTTAAGATTCAACAAATTTGTCAGTTGCCATGATTCGATGAATCTCCCATACTTCCTTCATTTCTTTAAATAAGTTGGCAATCAGGTCTTAAAAATACCACCCGCCTAATTTCAGAAAAAATATGTATAAAATCGATTAAAAACTCAAAATTGTATGTGAATAGAATCAACATAAAAGGCTGCAACATAAAGGCTAACACGAGGAATATATATATTTTTTAACTCAAGTTTTCAAATAACTTTCACTTGCATATGTTTTTAATATCAAATAGACATCAGATAGTATATCATTATGGCTACATTAATTTAATGAATTAAATTAACCAACAATGATTACAAAAATTAAAAATCTCTAAAAAGTTAACTATTTAGATGATCTAATTTTTCACTTAAATAGAAAAACTTACAACTTTCCACTAAAGGAACTTCCTGCACAAAATAATAGATAGATCTAATCATCGAAATCGAATCATTTGATGAAGAATAAGGCTTGAACGTAAATTAAAAAATAAAATAATATGAAACAGTACGAGTTAAACTGATAAGTTTTCCTCCTTTTAATCCTTGTGTAATTTAATATTTGTCAGTTAGTATAATAAAGAAATTTTTTTTGTTAATTTTGACATTTTAATTACTTTTTAATGAAATTATTAAATTTTTGAAACAATATAAAAATTTTGTTGCGTATTAGCTCCTTATGCACTGATACATGTTTTTTTTATTATGCTGTATGTTGAGTATGCAGATGCACAATAAAGCACACTGCATGCCAGGAGTATACAAATGCGATGCAGTGACTTTCACTATTTTTCTGGATTTGAATTTCCAAGTTATCAATTTACTTTGGCCTATGAGACTTGGCATCAGTTTTGTCACTTCTTGGCTAGACCATTCATAAAACTACTTTTTGCCTAATTTCCAACTGCGAAGAAGAATAGTAAATAAAACATTGAGGAAAAGATATGTATATGTATAAATAATTATAATTATAATTTTATAACATTTTTCGTAGCAGAATTCGCTGTTCATTTTAAGTAAAGTTATTTTCATACATTTTAAACAGATGGTTCCAGTTCATTATTTGAGCTAGAAATAATCTCTGTAGTCACAGTCATCTATGATGCTCTGAATTTATCATCCACTACTGTGAATCTTTTACATTTTCTAGTTATCTTCTGCTAATTGTAGCAAACAAATAATTCTGAATTTAAACACATAAACTAAACTGTTTTGTTTTACTACTCCTCCTAGTGATTTATTTAGTGACAGTATTATTGCTCATCTAGTCATTTTTGTTAATTTATTTTTGTTTTCAGGATAAGACACAGAAGTTCTAACTTTCTGTTTGGTAACACTGGTTCTTATAATATCAGATATTTTTTATCTTGTTCACGGTGAGTTCAAAATTATTGTAGATAATTAACACAAAATTTAATTGCTTTATTTACTAATTCATGACTAATATTATTTAAACTGAAGTTTAACCTTGCATTAGGGGAAATATACGAGGGTTATTTTTTCAAGGTCCGATCGGTCCCGAAATAAAATTAAAAAAAATTATTTGTAACCCATGTCTTGTCCCCTGTGACAATTTTGTTCAAAAAATCTTCATTGTGGTAGCGCTGGAGAAACGTTAGGGAGGCGTCCGTTCTCGTTGTTTTGTGATGGTCGGACGGCATCTTGGGAACCCATCTCGCACACAGTTTGCGGTACTGAAGTCTCTCACTCATAATGGCGTAGAGAGCTGACCTTGAAATTTTAGGAAACGAATCACTCAATACAGAAATTGTGAACCGACGATTTTCTCGAATTGCCTCATCCACTCGCTCACGAGATCATCGGTTGACACTCGCTTCCTTCCTTGACCGCCTGCATCGTGAACATCTGTACGCCTGCTTTAGTTTCTGCACTATTGTCGTACTTTGCTGTCACTCATTGAAGTTTCACCGTACACATTACTTATTCCTCGATGAATTTCAGCCGCATTACACCCCTCAGCCTGAAGAAATCGAATTACCGCACGCACTTCACACTTGGCGGGAGCTGCTATTGTTGTAGACATGCTTAAGTGCTAGCTGCGTGTTCAGAACTAAAAGAAGTGACGCTGCGTGATTGAAGGCCATACTAGAGACGCTGCGCAAAAATTCATCCGATTTTTTCGCGGGTTTTTATTTCGCGACCGATCGTACCTTGAAAAAAAATAACCCTCATATCTCTGTAGCCTGGAGGTAAAGGACACCATCTTAATTTTTTTTAAATTTTATAATAGAGCAGTTTGAAGTTTTGAAATTCACTTTTACTAATTTTCTTTTTCATCACCATGTTCCATCATAACCTTTTTTACTAAATACTTTATTTAGGTTACTTGAATAGTTACTATTGCTTATTTATAAATCTTTTAATTAAAAGAAACCATATTTAATATTAACCATATTTTTTTTAATATATCTTGCTCATCCAAAAAGTGTATACAACATAATATTGCTACGGTCACTCAACAAAAATTTACAAAGAACTAAAAAATATCATTACTTCAGTAATAATATTATCTATTGTACAATAAAAATTCAAAAAATATTGAAAATTAATAATAAAAAATGATAAAATAGCAGAAAATTTACAAAATGAACACAATTTTATTAATAAAACTAATATTCTGAAGTAAATCTTTCATTAAAAATAATTACATCCTGTAGTCTTCATCACTTTCTTCTTCAGGGAAATCATTTACTCTTATGTTTTGATAAAACAGATGACACTCTGATGGTAAATACTTAAGTAGAATTAACAGGTCTTTGTATTTTAATCGTGATATCGGTTTAAAATCGACTAATGACATCAAGTACATCTGGAAACTTGACGTGGTTTTTTCTCAAATCTTTTCATTAACTGAGAGAAATTCTTCGTCTCTAATTTATAAAATAATAGGATGCTTATTAAATACTTGTGTAAATAAATGGAAATGTATTACTGTACAGTGATTTAAAATTCTTCAAATCATAAATCCATTTTGCAAAGATACTTTTTTGAACTCAGTGAAAATCCCCAGGTGTCAGTATCTGTAAAAATTCATTATTTCTTCTTGTTTCATTCTATCAGTGCATGGACATTTACTGCTTTACTGCTTCCATAAGCGTATGGTCTTCTTAACAAGAATTTATGACTTATACCACTTTATCTGTGGATGTCAGTGTAAAATATAGATAACACATATACAAATTTTTGTTCTGGGCATAGCAATTGTCTGACCATAATACTATTTCTTCAGTTTTTTAATTGGTAATGTTTTGTTTAGCCTATCTTAGAATCCAAGAAGATATTTCATTACCACCTTGTCATAAATTGTGAAATTAATGTTCGCAACTTCCTGCAGTAGAAACTTTCAGATGTTTGTAAACAGTGGTAAACATTTTTGTAAATCAGCTGTCAACACATTTACTGTTCTTTGCATCTTGAGTATCTTTACCTTTGGTCATACCACTTCTATGATTCCTTAAGGTCAATTCATAATTACTTTAAATAAATATTTTACCATTTGAAGTTAATTCACCCTTTAATTTTGCTAGATACGAATCACAGGTATTGCAGGTATGTAAAACCACTTTTTTGATACTTTTTCTTTACCTATTTCATTTTCTGCACAGAATTATTGATAAAATAAATACAACTTAAATCAGGACTAAGAATTGGTTTCTTAGTTTTCAATTGTGAATAATGGCTCTCATTTTTCAGGATAACATTTATGTGTTGAATAACATTTTGAATTATCTCCTCTGATGTTTCATAGCAACTGTATGCCATTTTCTTTTGTCTATTTCTACAATTCTTCCAGGTTCTTGTTTTTAAATTGCATTAACTATGAATTAGATATGTTTATTAAAAACATAGTTTTACACACCCTTATTTTTACATAATTTATGTTTAAACTATAATGAAAAGAATTTTCTTTTGGTTTTGTACATTCGTACCTCCATATCTTTCTTATAGTGTTAACTTCAATGAAGGACGTAATGAACTGTGTTTTTAAATTGTGACTTTTTCTTGAATCCCAGTAAGCTTTAAAAATGTCATTCTGTTGTAATTCAGTAATTTTTTGGTAACAGTTCGTCTTACACATATATGGAGGCATAATTTCTTTTGCAGCCACTTTACTCTTTTTATTTGATTGCTTTCACCAGATTACAAGTCTCTGTTCAATATTTCTCTGTCATTTTTTACCTTGGTGTTCAATAACTGTTTTACTTATACCTTTCAAACAGGTTAATGTGTTACTTCTCTGAAGTAATACTTCTCTGAAGTATTTTCAAATTCACTTAAATACAAGTCTTTTCTAACAAATATGACTAACTTAAAATTTTGAGAGCAACTGGGGAGCTGAGGTACCCTCATGGGCTAGTTCATTTGAAAATAAAGGATATGGTTCATTTACATTAATTTTCTACAACGACTTTTTTACTTGTTTTTGCACAATTACAGTTTCATTAAACTGAAACCTTGATAATTGTGCAGCTAGCCGAAAAATTGAGTATTTTAACATGTTTGTTAATTAAAATTAACAATTTCAAAATACAAAATATTGAAAGCCTTCAAAAAACAAGAATAATTACTAAGATTGATACAAGCATTTACAGTAAGATTCTTCCCAAATGCCAGGATAAAATTACCCACATTAAAGCAGGAATATATATTATTGTTATTATAACCAGCTGTGACCCACAATATGGATAATGTGAATGATATATTGTTATTTCCATAAAAAAATTTCCTCTGATTTCTTTATTTACTTACCAATGATTCTGAGCATATATTTAATATTTTGTTTAAAAGCTGATTTTTCAATTTCATTTATTCAACAATCAATTTCATGATAAGCTGCATTTTACTGGCCTTGTAATTAGCCATAGTGATATCCATATGATATGATGATCTCCATAGTGCAACCATTCCCACTGGTGAACAGACTGGTAAGAGCTGAATCGGAGAAGAGAGAATCGGAGAAAAGTCTTTTAGAGTTAACCAACGGTTGTTGGTTGACCTATTAGTTAATTTAGCAATACAGGGAAATATAGAAGATAAAGGCCATAGAGGAAGTCAGACTAAAATGTATAAACAGATAATTGAGGATGTAATTTGCTAAATTTTCTAAAGAAGCAACATAGCTAAGTCACAGTTTTAAAATCAGCAAAGATCAAAATGAAAGAGAAAATAGCATCAAACCAATTGATTAACTCCAAAAAATTATGTTGGCTTGGCATGCTGGTATGCAACAGTATATTTACTGATATGAAAATAAAATAAATTGTCTATGCTGTATTTGTAGTCCTGTCAGGTCACCAACCTACTACAATTATGCTCATGACATCTCAGACCAAATTTTTTTATCTTATATTCTATAATATACTATATTATAGAATATAGTATAATAATAATATAGTTTATTGTGAGGTTTGTTGCTAAATGACAAAGGCAAATAATTTCAAAGGAAGTATCTGAGTTAATAACTGAATTCAGAATTATTCCATTTCCAGTTAGCCATTTCATACTAATGTTTCTAAATGTCCTCCACAAGTATTTGATTTAAATGATTGTTGTTTATCCTAGATTATTCTAGATACAACAACAGAATTGTTCAATATTTCAGTACACAATTAAATTGTACTGTTGTAAAATTCTAACAGTTTTCTTTTCAATATTTCAGGACAGGCATGCCCTATTCAGTTTTATCCAACAGTTGTAAAAGTTCCTGGTATGATTCCAAGTACACTTAAATTTACAATTCCTCTCTACAACAATAATCCAGGAGTTGCTATCACTGCAGATTGTTACCACAGGTAATATTTATTTTTGAAAAAAATTAAGAAACATATATGATTACATAAAAACAACTCAATGGGGTAAATAAAATCAAATGGGGATAACATTTTTTTATTACAGGTCTTTATTTTAGTGAAGAGTAGAAATTAATCATTTCATCGAGCAAAATAAAAATAAGATTTTTTGGTTATATTTGAGATTCATTTTTTATGTAAAAAAAACAAATACTGATTTCTGTAAAAACAGATTATTCAGTAGTCAGCAACTATTATTAGAAACAATTTAATTTTTTAAACATATCTGATTTTTTTAATATTTCCACGTCATCCTCATCACATTGTGACATGGTTGCTTATTGTTCCCTAGTTGAACAGATTGCAACATACACATTTTGAAATAAAAGATCAGTATTATAAACTTATATTACATTCTCATTACCCTGAAGTGCCTGGTTCAAATCCGGCACTGCCTTTTCAGTACATTTTATATCTTTGTAGGATACTGAAATAAATATATGTAATATCAGAAAATTTTGTTTTGTGACTGTAGTTTTTTATCTTATTAATGATTTTAGAGAAATCAAAAAATGTTTTGGTAATGAAATCATGTCTGGACATATTCTAGACAATCATTTCCAATTTTTATTTTATTTTTTAAAATTTTTTTTTGAGCTTATTTATAACACTTTTTTTTATTCAGCCTTACTAATAGGAAATGATATAGATTAATCCAAATACATGATCTCTCTTTTTTGTGGGCTTTTCAACAATTTTTTCCAAGAATTTCATTATATAAATATTTATTTAGGTAGATGGTATTTCTCAGCCCCCATAGTTCTAAAATGAATAAATAAGCAAACTAAAATTTCTGTTTTTAAGATCATAATATATCATGAAATTGACATTTGATTTAATGTTTCTCTTGCAATTTAGTTGTGTTTTTAATCAAAAAATTACATCATAAAAATAAAGGCGATAAAATAAGTGAGGTCATACTTAAAAAGAAGGCTTTTAAATGAGTGAACTAGAGAATGATTGTTCTGCAAAAAAGAGTATCAATGAATGCCAGCAATCGTAGCAGCCAGTCAATCATCTATTTTTATTAATTTTTTTTAATGATTAAGTAATGGGCATCAAGAAAAAAAAAATAGTCATTCTTTAGTTGTCCAGTGATGAGCATGTATATATATATATAATTATATATACATAAACTTTTTAGAGTAAAAATAAAATGTAAACTATATTCTATGAATAGTATTTGCAGTAAAACTTTCAGTAAAACTAAGAATGGAAACACAATATTTATCATGAAATAAAAAAAAACATTTTAATTTGACAAGCTTTTTTTTCTTATATCTGTAGGCCGATAGTATTTTTGTTGTCCTCTTATTTTTTAAAATTTTATTAATTGTGTTGAGGGTTTATACATAATAAATTAATTTGCTTAAACACTTATTCAGTGAAATTTCTTTCAATAAATTAATGTATATATATATATTTCAAATGTTAAAATACCATCAAAATTTAAATACAACTACCTTTTTTTATTTTAATTTTTTAATAGAAAATAAATTATAATACGATTTAACTATAATTTTAACAATAATATTAACCTTAGAGATCTTGTCTGCGGGATCGGATCCTCTGGACGCCTGATCTGAAGTTCGTCGTGTCCAAAGTTAGCTGAGTCAAGTTTGGTGAGTCAATTCGGTATGCCAAGTTCTGTGGTTCAGTACACCTAATCTAGTTCTGTTTGCCGGTCTAGTTCGGTGGGTCGAATTCGGTGAGTCATGTCCGGTGGGTCACGACCGGTGGGTTACGTTCGGTAGGTGACGTCTGGTGGGTCACGTCCAGTAGGTCACGTCTAGTGTGTAAAGTCCGGCAAGTCACTTTCCGTATGTCATTTACAGGATCTGTACAGCTGATTGCGTCTTCTATCTCCCATCTGGACTGCTGATTGTGTCTTCTAACTCCTATCGGGTGGGTCGGGTCCTCTCCAAAAGACCGTCTGAAAATAAAACATAAAAAGTCAGTATTCCGTTATCAGTTTGAATAAAAAGTTAATCTTAATTTTTATTTCATATTACATTTAGTTAAAATAAACGTTTCAGTTGTTTTGATGGTATTTTAACATTTCATACTGCTTATGTATTAGATTTAATAACGTATATATAAAAAAAAATTACGGAAAACACATGCAATTATTAATTTATTATGTACGTCCCCGACACATTTAATAAAATTTTATATGAACTTGGTTTGATAAAATTTAATTGTAATTGATTGGATTTATGGGAACAAACATAAGTTAACAACATTACCAGTTCTCGGGCGAACCTAGTCGGTTAAAAAATAGGGATTACCTTTATATATATATATATATATACCGTTATGAATATTGTGTATTTTGTATTGTGTAATTTGTATTATGAATATTGTGAATATTGTATTATGAATTGATAATTCTATTATTAATTGAAGAAATATGTTTATATGATGTCTTGTTATACATCATTCATCTGCAAAAAAAATAAAAAACACATTAAAATGATACAGATTATTTCATAATTGTAATTAAAATTACGATTATATAAAAGACAAATAAATATTACCTAGATATATTTTTTGCAATATAGAAAATTAAAATATTTAAAATGTTAGATATGCAATTTATTATTTAATTACCTTTTTTTTAAAAAATAGAACTAAATAGTATATATTTCATAATAGTAAGAGCCATTACTATTATGTGCGAGCGCTGGGATGTCGGTATAGCGGATCAGATAGTACATGAGGCGGTTGACTGGGGGAATTCAGGCAGGATCAATGATCCTAAGCAGGGTATATCCAACTGCCTCTTCGCTCGCACCTTGCGACATATTGAATGGCGTCACTTTATTTATGGAAACTAACTTTTACGATTTCTGTGACAGAGAATCCACATAAAAATGCCGATCTAGTTGAGCCTTTGGTGCGTTGAGTTTGGTGATAAAGAGGAAAGAAGAAGATTCTAAAATCTGGATCACAGAAGCTGCAGGAGGACCTGTTAAGGAGACAAAGAATTTTGCTGTGGAACTGTTAGTTGAAACCATTAATGTCCTACAATCATTGACGCTACTCAAGGACAAGAAGGTAAGGCGTATAAACTTTGAGGCGTTACCGCATGGTACGCTAAATACCTTCAAGGGAGTAGTTGTGTGAAGGGATTTGTTGAACAGCACAGAAGACGAAATTGTAGAGGAACTCTTACGGACAAGCAGTTGTTGCATCTCGTTGACTGAACACACGATGCAACAGAGAAGTATGAGAAAAATAAAAGCTGGTTTTCATTAAGATGTTTACCCATTCATAACTATTGCAGTGTTTTGGATATCAGAAATTCGAACATACAGAGAACATACGTGATGCACTAGGATCTGCCCTTGTGGTTACCCATTATATCCAGATGACCCATGCAGGGATCCCCCGGTTTGTATCCACCACCGTGGGCATCACTCTGCGAGATCGCGAAACTGTACAATTTATAAGAAGGAATTCGCAATCCAAGAGATAAAGGCTGTTTAAAACGACAACTACATCGAAGCTATAAAAGTCACCGAATGTTGCGTTGTATGCTCAAGTTGTTGCAGCTCCTGCAGATTACTTCAAACTAAAAGTCCCAATCTCTGAACTGGCACCAGGTCTAGCGAACATGGTGAAACGTATCATCAGTGACAATTGAAATTTCCCTTTGCAGAAATTGTTCCAAAACCAACACATCAAAAAAACGGATGTCACCAAACCAAAGTTGTTCCAGACCTGAGAATGAGCTCTCGACCGGTCAAAATGGAAGGAAAGTAAAACAGCACAAGTCGATTAAACATAATGTACCGACGGTAAAAGTTGAAATGGAGAAAATCCCCACTCAAGGAATCAGGAAAGAAGACGACGTGATGAAGAAGAAAGAGTGATGGACAAACATCAATGGAGCCCCGGAAAGGTCGGTGGCCCCTAAAAGAAAGAGCGAGCTTTTTAGCCGCCCCACGCAATGCTTACCGCACCATCTTGCTCACTGGCTCGGTATCATATAATTCCGGCAGTAAAATATCCGATTTATATCCAAGATGGATTGGAAGATTCAATTTCAGAAGGCTCAGACAGCCTGGAACACTCTGGAATCAGAGGTGGAGGCCAGCAGCAGGATGGAGAAAAGAAACAAATAAGGATGGCCTAAAGATAAATCTAGGCAGTAGATGTGCGTGTAATAAGTTTTGTCCTCTGACAAGTCTAGTTTTGTATAATCTGTTTGACAAGACTAGTTTCTTCGGACTACGTCGCTAATTATTTTAACAGGAAGGAAAATAATTTTTTATGTTCGGGGAAAAGCTAATGACCACGGCAGTAGATGCTCGTATTCCCGGAAATTTATTTAGTTACACCTTTGTATTTCGTTAATTTTGTAGTTTTTTCATTTGTTTCAGATTTGGCAATTATTCTCTGTTGAAAAAAGAAATATATATATATATAAAAAAGAATTTTACTACTATTTAAAATTTTAATGATATATTATAATTTATATCTAAGATATATTTTAATAATGATAATAACTAATATATATGTTATATAGTTACAAAACCACATTTAAAATTTTCAGTGTTTACACTTTTGCATTTTCTAACAGTTTACCATCTTGTACATGCACCGTAAATATCATACGATTTAAAACCAGACAGATCCCTAAAAAATCATGTATAAAATCGCCGGTTTGTTGCAAAACCAGATAACTTTCCAGTTAACCTTAAATCACAGATGATATCGAATGGCTCGAACCCTTGTTGAGGTCAACAAGTGTAATTAATTGAGCTGAAAGTTGCAAGCTGTATTCTTAGTGTCCACCAGTGGCGGCTCGTAGCTAAAATTAGCGGGGTTGCTGCTCCAGAAAATTTTTTTCTGGGCCTTTTCAAGACCATGGTAAAGTTTTCTGTAAAATAAAAGAACCGATAAAAAATGAATCAAATATAATAACTGGAAGCAGGATAATCTAATTCTACATTTTTATCACATTCAAGAATATGGTATACTGTTTTTAAGCACAATGTGCTTAAATAGTCTGTTTAGCCGAATAAATAATAAAATGTTAAATAAAACAATAACTTAAAATCACTATATTCCAGTGGTGCTTAATTTAAATTTCTATGTACTCAGAAACAAAAACATAATTAGTTTATACTAATTACTTTCTCATTTGCCCTTCGAGCCTGTTTTTGTACAGATTTGGCAATCAAAGAGCCCTTGCTTTCCGCCATCTTCTGATCGCACAGGTCCTCTTAAGCGTACAGGTCCATACAAAAAGATCTTTGTATCTTTTTCGTAAACTGGGGTATGACTACCGACATTAAGCTTCCACAGTGCCGCCAGTGGTGTTCACGTTTTGATATAAAAAGTATTGGAATTATAGATGTATGAAGTATTAGAATGTGGTTATTTTAATAATAATAGTTAATAATTGAACTGGAGTATTATTCTGAAGTAGTTATTTAAAGGAAAAAGCTTAAAAACGAAACACTATGGAAACGAAATATGAAAAAAAGACAAAGCTGTTTGTGATTTTAGGATTTTATCTTTTTAAAAAGGTGTAGACCTACAGTTAAGAAATCAGTTTTACAACATTAATTTTTATTGCCGAAACAATCTTAACGCAGGATTTTACTGTTAGATGCATAGCCTAATTTTAGCAACTTTCTCGTGTAGGCCTATGCTATTATTTTTTATGTTTGGTTATTCTCTATAAGGCTTCTAGTGCTGTACAATTCCATATTCCTTTGTTATTCATATTGATAAACGTTTGATTTAACAATAAATTTTCAGTTTATTAAATATGCCTACATGTTTTATATTTTTCTAAAGGTTTTGCAAATGAATAAAGCCCAACGTTTTTTCACAAATAGGGAGCTCCCGGAATGCCCACAAGAATAACTTACCATCATAAAAAACAGAGTTATGAGTGCAACAAAATTACATGAAACTGAGACAAGATAATTTTATTGTAAAATATGCATAAGCCAGTATTCCAAACAAAAAAAAAATACCGTACTGTTATTTACAAAAAAGGAGCTTGTTCCTTGTCCACAAATATTTTAATTTTAAAGTTCGTAAGAGAGAAAAGGATTAAATATGCCAGAAGACCTTTCTTGATACACCATTGTTATCAAAAAATAGTGTTACTAATGTTATTTACATTATAATAATGCTTCATAATAAATAAAGAATGACGGTCAAAGAAAGTTTTTTCGTCATATTTTTAGAACGCGGTTCAACATTGGTTTTAGTAGGCCATGGGTTGACGAATTTTCAACCCGTATTTCTTTGAAGGAAAGAGTAAAACGTGTGAAAAATATATCATATTAAAGCGACTTCTTGTAGGAAAAGACGGTCATCGACTGAAATACAGACTTTTACTATATATTGAAAGAAGAAAGGGAGAATCTTTTAACTATTACTTTTTATTGCCAAAAAAAATCAGGTTCTGCCGCCCATCCCTGATCAGATTGCTTATTACTCGAGACCATTATACAATTGTAAGAAAATGTCTATGAATGGAATGAAGCCGATTATATTAAAGGATCTAACGTAATAACCAGCATTGTATCACTGCTTAACAAAACTTCAAATTCCAGAGTTTATTACAGAAATTCGCTTTACTTGTGACGTTTGGGGTGAGGGGGGCAAAAAAAGAACACAACCGTGGTTGGAATGTTGTCTATAGTTTCTGAATTTTGCTCCCAAAAATGTGAAACAATTGCTACTAGTTTTCCATGTAGTTGGCCACTCGTTTCTGCCTGCAGACAGAGTTTTCAGTCGCACTGGAAAATGAATTAAAGCTAAGAATGTTATATTGTTAACCCTGCGTAGTACGATGTTATTTTTTCATATTTTGGAACTGTAGTCTCGTTAAAAGTTATATTTGATTGGAAGAATATTGTCCAAATAGTAATTAAACCTCTCTGGAAGTGACATTAAGATTTAACCCTTCAAAAAGATTAAAATTCAGAAGGAACAAGAAACGTAATAATATACTAATACGTGATGAGGTCAATTTCCGTAATGACATTAGAAAATTTAAAAGTATTTGCGAACCTGGAAAAGTCATTAAAGGTGTTCCTCAGCCAAATCAAAGCATTTCGGGGAAACATGGCAAAATGTAATCTGTTTAACATTTTATAAGAAATTATTTGACGGTTTAAAGAAACAGCAATAGAAACTAATTCATTAAACTGAACCGTGTGAAAAAGCAGAAGAAATTCCAAATATATTTGTATAAAATTTTATTGCATTGGACATTTTCACCTCAATTTTATTTTATTTGAGTTTTTAAATAAAATATATTACACAAGAACCAAAATTTGTCTTTAATTTTATTATAACTAGAGACCGGATTATATGCAACATAAAAAGCTTGAAATATCCATGCAAATATACATGAAAAATGTTTAAAATATGCATGTCAAATATGAAAAAGAGTCAAAATATGCAACTTTAAATAATAAAAAAAATTGTAATTTCTAATTTTTTTATTTCAAATTCAGCTAATAGTTAGCAAGTAGTTGAATAACATATCGATAAATTCGATAATTAACAATTATTTAACGTTTTGTTAAAAACGGGAATACTTGCAATGCGAGTTCATTTGGCGGATTTTATTCATTAACTGAATAGATTCAGTCAACGCCAAACCTTGAGTTTCAAGTTTTTTAATACTCGCAGGTATGAGGGAAAAGTAAGTGCTAATCACAGCTACGTTTTTTTTCTACTAGAATCGTTAAATGCTTCCTTGGAGTGACAAACTGCCATTGCCTCTCCTCTATCGAAGTCGTTTACTACACCTTTGATGGCCTCGAAATGATTGTAAAACAGCACAGCTTCAATCCACATTCCCCATCGAGTTACCACTGGTTTAGGAGGTAAAGGCACATTTGGCAATTTTTCTTTGTAGGCCTTATTGCGAGCAGGTGCCTTAAGAAACACTTTCTTTGTTGATGAAACCAGTTTATTTACATTCCCAAACGTGGATCGTACTTCTTCAGCAAGTCGATGTACTCCATGAGCAAAGCACGTTACATGAATCAAATATGGATAAAATACTTGGAGAGCTTTGGCTGCTTTGATCATATAGGGAGCAGCATCTGAGAGAAATATAAACAGTCTCATCTGCAAAAGATCAGGTAATATTTTTTTAATATCCTCATTCACGAATCTGGCGATCGTAGAATGATTTGTCTTTTCCAGGTGTTTGCAGGCCACCAAATAGGTAGAAGAGACCTCTAGTTTTAATGCACCGACAAATAAATTCGCAATGTAACGGCCACAAGTGTCAGTAGTTTTGTCAGCTGAGATCTAAATTATGCTATCCTTCAGTTCATTTCTTCCAGAATATGAAGGTAAATTGTTTGTATGTAATTTTTACGCAATGTTGATTCATCTGTTATATTTTGATTCAAGCAATATTTTCGCATAAAATCTTTGAAGGTAGAATTTGTAAGTTTGTAAAGAGGAATATTACCAGTAATGCTTTTACTGGTTTTTTTGTTTACCTTTGGAAGTGAAATTACTGCTACTTGCCGCTGTTACAAGTTGTTGTCGTGGACCTTTCTTTTGCAATCTGCGATATGAACATTTTTCTTGACATGCTGGTCTATTTGAAACTTTTTTGTGAACGAAATATTTTTCTCGCAAACTCGACAATATAAAACATTTCCGCCGCATGTAAATATTCCAGGATAGTTAGCTATCCACGAAGAGACACTATTTTTCGGGAGGCATCGTACACATTAAACTTTACACATATAAAAAACTAAACTGATAAATGAACGCGTCAACAATAAAATGAGTAATGCAAATGCCTAGTGGGAGCAGTGCTGCAGTATGCATGCGCGACGCAGAACGGTATCGTCCGTCCTTGTCTCACGTGAGTTTGTGTTTTACTTGGCCTCATAATAATATTATCCTAACAAAACAATAGACGCGCGGCTGCTAAGTGCACTGTAAGAACTGCGCGGCTAATTGGTTTGGCCGGCTACAACTTAAGACTTCATTTTTATCGGTAGGTACCCTACCGAAAAATATATGTTAATAAAATAAATAAAATATATGTTGAAATAATTGTTCATCTCTCAATATCCTGATCGAGCCGCGAACATACGACGATATATATATATATGATAGAGTTATAACTATTAAACTAGATTTTCACCTTACCTTATTTTAATCCAGTCTCCAAAATATAAAATGTGGAAAAAATATAAAATAATTTATATTATCCGCTATTTACTCATCTATCCACTACTATTGCTCATTGCGTTTATAATATCTTTTGAGTTTATATTCAGTATCTCTATAAATTGTGTACTCATGTCTTCTACTTTCAAGATTTTGTTATGAATGTGAATTTTTACTTTTTATCATAATTTTTGAATGATTGCTATGAAACAGAATTTATAATAATTTTATTGTTGCTTTAATTTTTAACATTCTATACGTTAATTTTTTAAAGTTATTTTTACTTACAGTGTATAGTTTTTTACTTGTGTTCATATTAAGAACTTGCCCTTGATGATTGCAGACTTGGTTGATGATGTAAACCAAATACTGAAAACTTTGAAGTGCAGCAGTTACGAAAACGTTTTAAGATATGGTTATTTTTTAAATAAAAACGATATAAAAGGTTAATATAAAATATTATTTCCCGATACAAAATATTATTTTCATCTAAAACTGATAAAATGTTTTAATTTATTGAACTATATTAAGTGTGATGAAGATTGGATTTATTTTCCCAACAGTAGAAAAGAAATAAATGAAGCACAAGAAAAGTGATTAATTCATTTTAAAATTCTTACCCTTATAGGGAGAGTGTGAGTTCATAAAAATATATAAAATATGTTGAGCGATGGATGTAGTGATTAGTGTGTTGGGTTCTAAATCAGCTGGTTATTTTGGTTTTAATTCCTGGTGATATTTTTTCACTTATTTCATACACCTTATTTTTCTTCTTAGAATATTCGCATTACTTGTCATAAATCACAATACTAAACTAAATGAAAATACAGTAGCCTTTGGGGATTATTATTTAAATAGCCAAGAATGTTAACGTCTATACACTCACTTTTGCTTATAGTTTTAAAAAATATTAATACGTATTCCACAAAATACATGCTTGTCGGATAACTTATACGCCAGTTTTAGCCTTTGTTTCTTTTAAATTCATTAAATATATTTCTATACATTTAAAATTAACATTATTATTATAATTTTTTTTTGTGTTTTACGAGCATCGACTGCTAAGGTCATTAGCCCACGTCACATTCTGAAAAAGAGATTAGTATCACCATCAGGATCGTCATAAGTAAGGGTGTAAAGGGCCCTTACATTTTTGTTTAAAACAAAATATACACAAAACATTAATCCACAACAATAAACAACACTTATGGGGTGTAAAGGGCCCCGATCTTAAAATTTGAGAAAATAACACAAAGTACGTAAATGGAAAATATAAGTCTTTACAATACCATTATCTCCTTCTACCTGTCTCACTTATTTATTTAAGCACCCTCGGGGCGACCAGAACCGCCGTTAAGCAGCATATCAGTCGCCCCAGGATGCCGTGGCAGTTGACTCCCTCCTATAAGCAGTCCCGTAGGACGGAACCCATCGGGGTCCTCCCAGCGTCATAAGAGCAACCTGTACACCTGTTCAGGACGGCCAAAAAGCTCCTCGGCGGGGAGGCTGCCCTTCCCGGTCCTGACCTACTTGGCCACAGGTATGCATTGCGCATATCCATAGCCTCGCGCCCACAGTCCACCCTTGAGGGTCCCCCATGCCATCATTGGACACACCCCGACTCCCTGCTCTTGCATGCAGGCAAACCCGGGCGGCCTAGGCAAGAGGGCTACCTCCCGTCATTATACGTGCCACGCTTCGAGACTCCCTTATATATATAAAAATACCCCCTTAGAATTTGTTTAACGCAGCTTTAAATTTTCATTTTTACAGACTTTTAAAAAGTCCACTGGCGTGTAAGTAAGCAACTATTTTTTCTTTATTTCCATTTTCCAAATCAGCAGCAATATCATTTCTTAACCGGAACCTCTTTCTGAGTTCCTCATATATGGTACACTCTTCCATTAGATGCTTAATTGTAAGTGTGTTTATTACAAACACCGCACATTGGTCTTTCGTCGCCGGTTAACAATTATGAATTTGTTATTCGCGTGTGACTAAGTCTGGTCACAGCCACTTGTTCTCGGCGAGTCAACTTCACGTCGCTTTTCCATTTATACGGAGAAGTTTTGACTGAGTTTAATTTTGTATTTAAACTCCTCAAATCAGTATTCCACTTGTTTCTTATTATGTTAGTTAGACAGTTTTTAACATCTGCCATCCTTACAGAAATTGCATCCAAGTTATCGTAGACTGTTGTCTTTCTGGCAGCTTCGTCTGCGCTTTCATTACCTGCAATACCAGCATGCCATGGAGTCCATACAAATATGCATCGCTGTCCTTGTTGATTTAGAACGTACAAAATAGACAGGATGTTTGCAATTAGGATATCCTTAATGTTCTTGTTCCGAATTGCAACAAGTGCACTTAGAGAATCGGAACATTTTAGCACTCTCTCTTCGCAGTAGTGTTCTGTGTACTGAAGAGCTTGCTGTAGACACTGGGCATATCTGGCAGTTTCCTAAAGTGGGTTTCTCCATTTACTTATATGGAGCATCCAACACCATGTTCGGTTTTAGAACCGTCAGTATAACTTCTAATATGTTCTTCGTAGCTACTGACGGTTGATAAAAATTCCTGTTGGATGATCACTGCTGGCTACAAATTGCTAATGTCTCTGGAATAGCAATTTCGTATTTTCTTGTTAATTCGTGGTACCTAATTCCGGCTGGTCTGGAATAGGTAACACGATGTTCATATAATGCAGCCAAAGGATGGTTGTTAAAAAGTTTGTTATTTACATGAGCAGGAAAAGCTCATATGTTTGCTGAATATCTTAGCAAAAGGATCTCTCTTCTATATTGTAGTGGCATTATTCCGGCTTCAGACATTAGACTAGCCGCCGCACTTGTGCGGAAAGCGCCTGTCGCATATCTTATTCCGCTATTATGAATTACGTCTAACTTTCTTAAATGCGACTTCCTAGCGGATGAATAAACAATACATCCGTAGTCTAGTTTAAATTGAACCAATGCCTCAATACCAACCAATAGTCTCAATAATATTTATTTATCTGAGCCCCAATTTATGTTTGATATTTGATAATGTTTAGGGCTTTTTTGCATCTATCACTCAAGTCCTGTATATGTAATCCGCACGTAAGGAATTTGTCCAATATCCGACCTAAAAATCTCAGATTATCCTTATATTGTATTGGATTGTTGCCGATTGTCAAAATAGGACTTTGGTGAGGAATTATCTTCCTACAGAAGTGTACACAGCACGTTTTTTCTGGTGAAAATTGGAATCCATTATTCCTCGCAACTTCATTTAGAGCATTAACCGCTCGTTATAATTTGTATTTCACTGTAGCTGTCTTGTTGCTGGCATATACAATTGCCAAATCATCAACATAGACGCTTTTGCTGATTTCTACTGGAATAGCTGATATCAGTTTATTAACGGCGATCGTAAACAAGGTACCGCTCAACGGCGAACCTTGTGGTATGCCATTTTCCAAGATTCTTACAGATGAATATTCATTGTTGACGCGTACTTGGAAAGTACGGTCAATCATATAGTTGCTGAGTAAAACTGGCAGATTGCTACGAATGCCCCATTCATGTATCTGGAGCATTATTCCATGTCGCCAGATCATATCGAAAGCCTTCTGAAGATCAAAGAAGACTCCGACACAATGTTTCCTTGTAATAAAGCTATTGTATATAATGTTCTCTAAGTTGATCATTTGCTCAGTAGTAGAATGGTATTGTCGAATACCTGCTTGATGTGATGATATCAGGTTTTCTTTTTCTAAAAGCCATTTATCATTTTTTCAAGTATTTTTCCTATAGCGCACGTCAAAGAAATAGGACACGGTAGCTATTGGGATCTGTCAAATTTTTATCTTTCTTTGATACTGGAACAATATGTGCTTTTTTCTACGGCTGCGTGTACATTCCATCCCGCCATATCTTATTATATAGTTCTAGCAATCTGCGTTTTGCAGTGGTATTTAGCTGCCTCATCATATTATAATGAATTTCATCCGGACCAGCAGCTGTGTTGCCTGCTTTTTCCAACGCTTTCACGAATTCTTCCATTATACATTGTGTTAGTAATTATACTCAGTTCTGAAATTTAGTAGTACTTCAAGTTCTGCCTTTTTCGTCCGAAAATCTTCATCATAGTTAGCCGTTTTGCTGGCCTTCTCAAAGTGATTGGCTAATAACTCTGCAATTTCGTTTGGAGTATCCTTAATTTCATCTTCATCTTGAAGACTAGTTATGGGAGCAAAGTTTTTACACATACAAATAGCCTTCACTTTCTTCCAAACGTCTGATGCAGTAGTAGTTCTGTCAATGGATGACACTTATTGCTGCCTGGATCGTTTCTTTGAATCTATCATGTCGTTTTGGATACGCTCTGTATTTTTTAAAGGCAATTAGATTATCTATAGTGGGTCGTTTCTTAAAGGCGTTATATGCTCTTTTCTTTCTTTTTATAGCTTCACTTATTTCATCGTTCCATCACGGAACGGGTTGCTTCCTAAGTTTCCCAGAATATATCAATATGTATGTTTTGGGAATATATCAATGCCTAGTCAAGTATCGCATTAGTTATAGTGTTGACATCGGCTCCGATAACTCCAGTTGTTTCGGGGAGTATCGTCCTAGTTGTGAAGCTCATCCAATCTGCCTTATGAAACAACCATCTTTTAGAGATGAGATATGTTTTTTTTGTAACTTCAGTTACAATTTGCACCGGGAAATGATCGCTTCCATGCAGATCCTTTAAAACATGGAAGGTGTACCTCGGTTCTATCGATCAACTTATGAGTACTAGATCTATACAGGAAGACGATCCATCTCTGGCATTGAAAAATGTTCCTGATCCATTGTTTAAAAGAATAAGATCGGAATTCATCGAGAACCTTTCCAATTCTCTTCAGCGGGGATCTAATCGATCCGATCCCCTAACAGAATTACGAGCACTAGAATCACCCACCAGTAATACAGGTGGAGGAAGCTGAGAAATTAATCGTGCCATGTCATCCTCCTTCCAATCAAAATTCGGCAAGTATATGCTGCAGACAGTGAACTGAAGCGGACGCTTCATTCTAATGGCGACCGCTTGTAGGTCAACAGCTTCAACTACTCCACTTTGGCGGTTTATCCCGCCAAAATATATCATATCCTCTTAACTGAAAATTTTCATTTCGGCAGAAATGTGTTTCTTGCAGACATATACAAATTGGGTCTACATCATGTACCAAGCGTTGGAGCTCATGGATGTTTGAAAAACATCCATTAATGTTCCACTGTACAGTCGACTCGCTAATTTTAAATTAATTTATGGTTTTGGTTTACCTTTCGACCACCCTTTTTTCTTTTTTTTCCATATTACGAACAGCTTCGTGTTCGCGGAGAACGTCGTCGCCCGTATTGCTCCCGGCCTCCGAATCTGAGACCAACGAAGCCGCAGACGATGACGGACATGGATCGGCGCCGATTGAGAGGCAGAAACCTGGCCAACCCCCAACACGGGAATCGCGCTAGTCACCCCCCTGGAAGGGGAGGACACTTGCCCCCCTGTGTGGTTTTTTGTGGCCTCTATGGTTTTAAGGCCACCTCAGTTGCAGGAAGCTTGGGAGCCTCCATAACAGACTGCGAAGCAGTCACTTTCTTCCGATCATCATCTAATATCTTTCTAACACGCACGTGGCCTTCTGGCTTGGCATCGTTATTTACTGTTCAAGAGCAATTTTCAGTTTCGAATATGTGTCTTAAGGAGGCTATACTAATATCTTTGGCTTGACAGGTTCTTTACTACTGAAAGGCTTCATTTTGTTTTCTATAATCCTTTCAATCATGCTAGCCAAAGTGGGCGCAAGTTTGTTGATAAGCTGAATTTCATGGACAGCAACTGGAGCGGGAGCAGAAACAGCAGCCGCAGCCTGAACATAAGTTCTTGTTGCTCTAGCCTTGCGGGAGTTTACTATCTTTTTAGCTTCAAGGTAGCTGGATTTCTGCAGGGTTTTTACTTCCTGCACAGCTACTTCGTCTTTTGAGACAGGACGGTTTTTGGATCTACATGAGTGCTGTCCTTTGCAATTGATACATCTAGGAGGCTCCTTACATGGCTCTCCTTCATGCACCTCATCACCGCACACGCATATTTGCGGTCTCTCACATCTAAGAGCGGTGTAGCCAAAGCGTTGGCACTTGAAGCATCTCATTGGCTGTGGGACAAATGCCCGTAAGATTTCACCGGTGCTAAGTAAAGAAGAGCAGTAAGAAAAAGTTCAAATTTACTCAATACGACAATGGTTGCATGTGAAAAAAGTTTCACATGTTTAGTATACGACAAGCCCATCTTACAATTTCAGCAACATGTTGGTCATCCCTCGCCGTAACGGTTGATCATATCAAAAGTTGTTTCATACAAAGGTTTTAGGTAATGTTTAGAGGAATAATGACCAGTTTAAACCGATTCAATACTGTACCTATTAAGGGATATATGATTTTTTGTCTTCGAAACCCCATTTTTCCACCCCCTGGGTCAATGGTTGGTGGTATCAAAAAACTTTACTTAGATAACTTTTAGGCCCTTATCCAAAGAATAGTAAGAACTAAGAATAGTAACAACGATTTCGATATTTTACTTAATAAGAAAGTTATAACGATATTTCGTTTTTCTGAAAAGTCCCTTCCATTACCACCCCCATGGTCTGATTTTGCCCATTAACAAACTCGACCGAGGTTTTGGGTCGTTATATTTTACTATCAATTTGAAAGTGATTGGCGCAAAATTAAGGCAGTTATCTTGACCACAAGAAAGTGAAATATATATATATATATATATATATATATATATATATTACTAACAAATGGTTTTGGGGCCTGGGGGATGTGAAACGCTTAGATATATCGAAATTTTGCGGAAGTCGAATCATGGTACCGATTACAGTAGATAGCTTTCTTATGAAATCTACCTAAAATCTACAAATTATATAACTAAATGTAATCCTACTAATAAACAAGTCGTAAAAAAGAAAACTTACTTTACCTTACTGCATACATCAGTAGTATCGATTTTAATAAATTAAAATCTAATCTTTCTTCCTTAAAGTAAAAGCTTCAATTGAAAAATTAAATCAGTCAAATGAAATTTACGTACACTTTATAGATATTTAAAACGAAAAATCGGTGCAGTATGCACATAAGTAATAAAGTTACCACTTTATCGAAATACAGAAGGAGAAAAAATATAAATTTGAGAAACTAATATAATAATGAAAAAGTAAAAATTCTGGAAAGAGAAATAATTTCCAAAATAACATTTGTCTTGAATTGATAAACATTAAAAACAAAAGAGGCGTAACACAAAATTAGTCACCGATGAACTTTGCGTGTCTGAGTAGTATTATAGTAAAATATTTATACTAGTTCTATTTTTGTTCTAGTTGTTTTATATTTATACTAGTTATTCTAAATGTTCTATTTTTACATTTACCTTTTTCGTTTTATGGCTAGTCAGTTCAGTTTGTGTAAAAATGTTTATATCATTGTTTACATTTGAAAAATCCTAGGATTTTAGACGAAAGTAAGTACACTTGGCCAATTTTTGTTACATTTTTTATATAACTTCGATGTTTTGTTTGTTTGTTTGTGTTTGAGCAAAACCTAAAGGTACACAAAATACGCGTCCGCAATTAATACTTGATATTAGTCGGTTGCTTTATCCCGAAGTGGATTGTAATCTATAAAAAAAATTTACATCTTTTAGGCGTATAAGATATCAATAGAGATACTAGTGTAATAGCGATGAAATTTTTTTGAAACAAATTTTATTGAATTACTTTCATATGTTTTGTCATTAAAAATTTATTCTTTGAAATGCTTATCAGCAGGGGAACAATCTTCAGTCCTTTGTCAGAGTGTTATAGAGTAATACAGCTCTACTTTAAAATAAGGGAGTTCTATTAAGGATTAACTATTCAATTAATATACTATTCAATTAACGTCTTGTTTTTTTCTCCAAATGAACCGTTATCACAGTGAAAACAGTTATCAAACTTTATAAGCGGGTTTGCAGTTTCTCCCAACACAAGAAAATATGAATTTTTTGAACATTTAAAAAAGTGTCTTTTTCTACTTCATTTATAGATTTGAAACTGATTTTTTTTTTTACTTGAATAAAATACCATTATCACAATTATTACAATTAACTATTCAAAATATCACGTCCTATTTAAAATATCTGTAGAAACTATATTTATTGTAGGTTTTTACATGTTTTTTTACGACGAACAGAGACGCGTAAGTCATAGAATTATCGGTTAGAAATTTAAAATAGTTTATGGGTTTAAAATAGTTATAAGCATCGCGTAATTTGTAGACGTGTTATTACTAATAAAAACAAATATTCTATGTTCTTTGCATTGGAAATTGTAACAGTTGTTATCCTAGACATAATTTTAACAAAATAAAAATAAAACTACAAAAATAAACCCTGTAATTCTGCTAAGAAAGATTAGATAGGCCTACTTGGAAGTTTTAAGATTCAACAAATTTGTCAGTTGCCATGATTCGATGAATCTCCCATACTTCCTTCATTTCTTTAAATAAGTTGGCAATCAGGTCTTAAAAATACCACCCGCCTAATTTCAGAAAAAATATGTATAAAATCGATTAAAAACTCAAAATTGTATGTGAATAGAATCAACATAAAAGGCTGCAACATAAAGGCTAACACGAGGAATATATATATTTTTTAACTCAAGTTTTCAAATAACTTTCACTTGCATATGTTTTTAATATCAAATAGACATCAGATAGTATATCATTATGGCTACATTAATTTAATGAATTAAATTAACCAACAATGATTACAAAAATTAAAAATCTCTAAAAAGTTAACTATTTAGATGATCTAATTTTTCACTTAAATAGAAAAACTTACAACTTTCCACTAAAGGAACTTCCTGCACAAAATAATAGATAGATCTAATCATCGAAATCGAATCATTTGATGAAGAATAAGGCTTGAACGTAAATTAAAAAATAAAATAATATGAAACAGTACGAGTTAAACTGATAAGTTTTCCTCCTTTTAATCCTTGTGTAATTTAATATTTGTCAGTTAGTATAATAAAGAAATTTTTTTTGTTAATTTTGACATTTTAATTACTTTTTAATGAAATTATTAAATTTTTGAAACAATATAAAAATTTTGTTGCGTATTAGCTCCTTATGCACTGATACATGTTTTTTTTATTATGCTGTATGTTGAGTATGCAGATGCACAATAAAGCACACTGCATGCCAGGAGTATACAAATGCGATGCAGTGACTTTCACTATTTTTCTGGATTTGAATTTCCAAGTTATCAATTTACTTTGGCCTATGAGACTTGGCATCAGTTTTGTCACTTCTTGGCTAGACCATTCATAAAACTACTTTTTGCCTAATTTCCAACTGCGAAGAAGAATAGTAAATAAAACATTGAGGAAAAGATATGTATATGTATAAATAATTATAATTATAATTTTATAACATTTTTCGTAGCAGAATTCGCTGTTCATTTTAAGTAAAGTTATTTTCATACATTTTAAACAGATGGTTCCAGTTCATTATTTGAGCTAGAAATAATCTCTGTAGTCACAGTCATCTATGATGCTCTGAATTTATCATCCACTACTGTGAATCTTTTACATTTTCTAGTTATCTTCTGCTAATTGTAGCAAACAAATAATTCTGAATTTAAACACATAAACTAAACTGTTTTGTTTTACTACTCCTCCTAGTGATTTATTTAGTGACAGTATTATTGCTCATCTAGTCATTTTTGTTAATTTATTTTTGTTTTCAGGATAAGACACAGAAGTTCTAACTTTCTGTTTGGTAACACTGGTTCTTATAATATCAGATATTTTTTATCTTGTTCACGGTGAGTTCAAAATTATTGTAGATAATTAACACAAAATTTAATTGCTTTATTTACTAATTCATGACTAATATTATTTAAACTGAAGTTTAACCTTGCATTAGGGGAAATATACGAGGGTTATTTTTTCAAGGTCCGATCGGTCCCGAAATAAAATTAAAAAAAATTATTTGTAACCCATGTCTTGTCCCCTGTGACAATTTTGTTCAAAAAATCTTCATTGTGGTAGCGCTGGAGAAACGTTAGGGAGGCGTCCGTTCTCGTTGTTTTGTGATGGTCGGACGGCATCTTGGGAACCCATCTCGCACACAGTTTGCGGTACTGAAGTCTCTCACTCATAATGGCGTAGAGAGCTGACCTTGAAATTTTAGGAAACGAATCACTCAATACAGAAATTGTGAACCGACGATTTTCTCGAATTGCCTCATCCACTCGCTCACGAGATCATCGGTTGACACTCGCTTCCTTCCTTGACCGCCTGCATCGTGAACATCTGTACGCCTGCTTTAGTTTCTGCACTATTGTCGTACTTTGCTGTCACTCATTGAAGTTTCACCGTACACATTACTTATTCCTCGATGAATTTCAGCCGCATTACACCCCTCAGCCTGAAGAAATCGAATTACCGCACGCACTTCACACTTGGCGGGAGCTGCTATTGTTGTAGACATGCTTAAGTGCTAGCTGCGTGTTCAGAACTAAAAGAAGTGACGCTGCGTGATTGAAGGCCATACTAGAGACGCTGCGCAAAAATTCATCCGATTTTTTCGCGGGTTTTTATTTCGCGACCGATCGTACCTTGAAAAAAAATAACCCTCATATCTCTGTAGCCTGGAGGTAAAGGACACCATCTTAATTTTTTTTAAATTTTATAATAGAGCAGTTTGAAGTTTTGAAATTCACTTTTACTAATTTTCTTTTTCATCACCATGTTCCATCATAACCTTTTTTACTAAATACTTTATTTAGGTTACTTGAATAGTTACTATTGCTTATTTATAAATCTTTTAATTAAAAGAAACCATATTTAATATTAACCATATTTTTTTTAATATATCTTGCTCATCCAAAAAGTGTATACAACATAATATTGCTACGGTCACTCAACAAAAATTTACAAAGAACTAAAAAATATCATTACTTCAGTAATAATATTATCTATTGTACAATAAAAATTCAAAAAATATTGAAAATTAATAATAAAAAATGATAAAATAGCAGAAAATTTACAAAATGAACACAATTTTATTAATAAAACTAATATTCTGAAGTAAATCTTTCATTAAAAATAATTACATCCTGTAGTCTTCATCACTTTCTTCTTCAGGGAAATCATTTACTCTTATGTTTTGATAAAACAGATGACACTCTGATGGTAAATACTTAAGTAGAATTAACAGGTCTTTGTATTTTAATCGTGATATCGGTTTAAAATCGACTAATGACATCAAGTACATCTGGAAACTTGACGTGGTTTTTTCTCAAATCTTTTCATTAACTGAGAGAAATTCTTCGTCTCTAATTTATAAAATAATAGGATGCTTATTAAATACTTGTGTAAATAAATGGAAATGTATTACTGTACAGTGATTTAAAATTCTTCAAATCATAAATCCATTTTGCAAAGATACTTTTTTGAACTCAGTGAAAATCCCCAGGTGTCAGTATCTGTAAAAATTCATTATTTCTTCTTGTTTCATTCTATCAGTGCATGGACATTTACTGCTTTACTGCTTCCATAAGCGTATGGTCTTCTTAACAAGAATTTATGACTTATACCACTTTATCTGTGGATGTCAGTGTAAAATATAGATAACACATATACAAATTTTTGTTCTGGGCATAGCAATTGTCTGACCATAATACTATTTCTTCAGTTTTTTAATTGGTAATGTTTTGTTTAGCCTATCTTAGAATCCAAGAAGATATTTCATTACCACCTTGTCATAAATTGTGAAATTAATGTTCGCAACTTCCTGCAGTAGAAACTTTCAGATGTTTGTAAACAGTGGTAAACATTTTTGTAAATCAGCTGTCAACACATTTACTGTTCTTTGCATCTTGAGTATCTTTACCTTTGGTCATACCACTTCTATGATTCCTTAAGGTCAATTCATAATTACTTTAAATAAATATTTTACCATTTGAGGTTAATTCACCCTTTAATTTTGCTAGATACGAATCACAGGTATTGCAGGTATGTAAAACCACTTTTTTGATACTTTTTCTTTACCTATTTCATTTTCTGCACAGAATTATTGATAAAATAAATACAACTTAAATCAGGACTAAGAATTGGTTTCTTAGTTTTCAATTGTGAATAATGGCTCTCATTTTTCAGGATAACATTTATGTGTTGAATAACATTTTGAATTATCTCCTCTGATGTTTCATAGCAACTGTATGCCATTTTCTTTTGTCTATTTCTACAATTCTTCCAGGTTCTTGTTTTTAAATTGCATTAACTATGAATTAGATATGTTTATTAAAAACATAGTTTTACACACCCTTATTTTTACATAATTTATGTTTAAACTATAATGAAAAGAATTTTCTTTTGGTTTTGTACATTCGTACCTCCATATCTTTCTTATAGTGTTAACTTCAATGAAGGACGTAATGAACTGTGTTTTTAAATTGTGACTTTTTCTTGAATCCCAGTAAGCTTTAAAAATGTCATTCTGTTGTAATTCAGTAATTTTTTGGTAACAGTTCGTCTTACACATATATGGAGGCATAATTTCTTTTGCAGCCACTTTACTCTTTTTATTTGATTGCTTTCACCAGATTACAAGTCTCTGTTCAATATTTCTCTGTCATTTTTTACCTTGGTGTTCAATAACTGTTTTACTTATACCTTTCAAACAGGTTAATGTGTTACTTCTCTGAAGTAATACTTCTCTGAAGTATTTTCAAATTCACTTAAATACAAGTCTTTTCTAACAAATATGACTAACTTAAAATTTTGAGAGCAACTGGGGAGCTGAGGTACCCTCATGGGCTAGTTCATTTGAAAATAAAGGATATGGTTCATTTACATTAATTTTCTACAACGACTTTTTTACTTGTTTTTGCACAATTACAGTTTCATTAAACTGAAACCTTGATAATTGTGCAGCTAGCCGAAAAATTGAGTATTTTAACATGTTTGTTAATTAAAATTAACAATTTCAAAATACAAAATATTGAAAGCCTTCAAAAAACAAGAATAATTACTAAGATTGATACAAGCATTTACAGTAAGATTCTTCCCAAATGCCAGGATAAAATTACCCACATTAAAGCAGGAATATATATTATTGTTATTATAACCAGCTGTGACCCACAATATGGATAATGTGAATGATATATTGTTATTTCCATAAAAAAATTTCCTCTGATTTCTTTATTTACTTACCAATGATTCTGAGCATATATTTAATATTTTGTTTAAAAGCTGATTTTTCAATTTCATTTATTCAACAATCAATTTCATGATAAGCTGCATTTTACTGGCCTTGTAATTAGCCATAGTGATATCCATATGATATGATGATCTCCATAGTGCAACCATTCCCACTGGTGAACAGACTGGTAAGAGCTGAATCGGAGAAGAGAGAATCGGAGAAAAGTCTTTTAGAGTTAACCAACGGTTGTTGGTTGACCTATTAGTTAATTTAGCAATACAGGGAAATATAGAAGATAAAGGCCATAGAGGAAGTCAGACTAAAATGTATAAACAGATAATTGAGGATGTAATTTGCTAAATTTTCTAAAGAAGCAACATAGCTAAGTCACAGTTTTAAAATCAGCAAAGATCAAAATGAAAGAGAAAATAGCATCAAACCAATTGATTAACTCCAAAAAATTATGTTGGCTTGGCATGCTGGTATGCAACAGTATATTTACTGATATGAAAATAAAATAAATTGTCTATGCTGTATTTGTAGTCCTGTCAGGTCACCAACCTACTACAATTATGCTCATGACATCTCAGACCAAATTTTTTTATCTTATATTCTATAATATACTATATTATAGAATATAGTATAATAATAATATAGTTTATTGTGAGGTTTGTTGCTAAATGACAAAGGCAAATAATTTCAAAGGAAGTATCTGAGTTAATAACTGAATTCAGAATTATTCCATTTCCAGTTAGCCATTTCATACTAATGTTTCTAAATGTCCTCCACAAGTATTTGATTTAAATGATTGTTGTTTATCCTAGATTATTCTAGATACAACAACAGAATTGTTCAATATTTCAGTACACAATTAAATTGTACTGTTGTAAAATTCTAACAGTTTTCTTTTCAATATTTCAGGACAGGCATGCCCTATTCAGTTTTATCCAACAGTTGTAAAAGTTCCTGGTATGATTCCAAGTACACTTAAATTTACAATTCCTCTCTACAACAATAATCCAGGAGTTGCTATCACTGCAGATTGTTACCACAGGTAATATTTATTTTTGAAAAAAATTAAGAAACATATATGATTACATAAAAACAACTCAATGGGGTAAATAAAATCAAATGGGGATAACATTTTTTTATTACAGGTCTTTATTTTAGTGAAGAGTAGAAATTAATCATTTCATCGAGCAAAATAAAAATAAGATTTTTTGGTTATATTTGAGATTCATTTTTTATGTAAAAAAAACAAATACTGATTTCTGTAAAAACAGATTATTCAGTAGTCAGCAACTATTATTAGAAACAATTTAATTTTTTAAACATATCTGATTTTTTTAATATTTCCACGTCATCCTCATCACATTGTGACATGGTTGCTTATTGTTCCCTAGTTGAACAGATTGCAACATACACATTTTGAAATAAAAGATCAGTATTATAAACTTATATTACATTCTCATTACCCTGAAGTGCCTGGTTCAAATCCGGCACTGCCTTTTCAGTACATTTTATATCTTTGTAGGATACTGAAATAAATATATGTAATATCAGAAAATTTTGTTTTGTGACTGTAGTTTTTTATCTTATTAATGATTTTAGAGAAATCAAAAAATGTTTTGGTAATGAAATCATGTCTGGACATATTCTAGACAATCATTTCCAATTTTTATTTTATTTTTTAAAATTTTTTTTTGAGCTTATTTATAACACTTTTTTTTATTCAGCCTTACTAATAGGAAATGATATAGATTAATCCAAATACATGATCTCTCTTTTTTGTGGGCTTTTCAACAATTTTTTCCAAGAATTTCATTATATAAATATTTATTTAGGTAGATGGTATTTCTCAGCCCCCATAGTTCTAAAATGAATAAATAAGCAAACTAAAATTTCTGTTTTTAAGATCATAATATATCATGAAATTGACATTTGATTTAATGTTTCTCTTGCAATTTAGTTGTGTTTTTAATCAAAAAATTACATCATAAAAATAAAGGCGATAAAATAAGTGAGGTCATACTTAAAAAGAAGGCTTTTAAATGAGTGAACTAGAGAATGATTGTTCTGCAAAAAAGAGTATCAATGAATGCCAGCAATCGTAGCAGCCAGTCAATCATCTATTTTTATTAATTTTTTTTAATGATTAAGTAATGGGCATCAAGAAAAAAAAAATAGTCATTCTTTAGTTGTCCAGTGATGAGCATGTATATATATATATAATTATATATACATAAACTTTTTAGAGTAAAAATAAAATGTAAACTATATTCTATGAATAGTATTTGCAGTAAAACTTTCAGTAAAACTAAGAATGGAAACACAATATTTATCATGAAATAAAAAAAAACATTTTAATTTGACAAGCTTTTTTTTCTTATATCTGTAGGCCGATAGTATTTTTGTTGTCCTCTTATTTTTTAAAATTTTATTAATTGTGTTGAGGGTTTATACATAATAAATTAATTTGCTTAAACACTTATTCAGTGAAATTTCTTTCAATAAATTAATGTATATATATATATTTCAAATGTTAAAATACCATCAAAATTTAAATACAACTACCTTTTTTTATTTTAATTTTTTAATAGAAAATAAATTATAATACGATTTAACTATAATTTTAACAATAATATTAACCTTAGAGATCTTGTCTGCGGGATCGGATCCTCTGGACGCCTGATCTGAAGTTCGTCGTGTCCAAAGTTAGCTGAGTCAAGTTTGGTGAGTCAATTCGGTATGCCAAGTTCTGTGGTTCAGTACACCTAATCTAGTTCTGTTTGCCGGTCTAGTTCGGTGGGTCGAATTCGGTGAGTCATGTCCGGTGGGTCACGACCGGTGGGTTACGTTCGGTAGGTGACGTCTGGTGGGTCACGTCCAGTAGGTCACGTCTAGTGTGTAAAGTCCGGCAAGTCACTTTCCGTATGTCATTTACAGGATCTGTACAGCTGATTGCGTCTTCTATCTCCCATCTGGACTGCTGATTGTGTCTTCTAACTCCTATCGGGTGGGTCGGGTCCTCTCCAAAAGACCGTCTGAAAATAAAACATAAAAAGTCAGTATTCCGTTATCAGTTTGAATAAAAAGTTAATCTTAATTTTTATTTCATATTACATTTAGTTAAAATAAACGTTTCAGTTGTTTTGATGGTATTTTAACATTTCATACTGCTTATGTATTAGATTTAATAACGTATATATAAAAAAAAATTACGGAAAACACATGCAATTATTAATTTATTATGTACGTCCCCGACACATTTAATAAAATTTTATATGAACTTGGTTTGATAAAATTTAATTGTAATTGATTGGATTTATGGGAACAAACATAAGTTAACAACATTACCAGTTCTCGGGCGAACCTAGTCGGTTAAAAAATAGGGATTACCTTTATATATATATATATATATATACCGTTATGAATATTGTGTATTTTGTATTGTGTAATTTGTATTATGAATATTGTGAATATTGTATTATGAATTGATAATTCTATTATTAATTGAAGAAATATGTTTATATGATGTCTTGTTATACATCATTCATCTGCAAAAAAAATAAAAAACACATTAAAATGATACAGATTATTTCATAATTGTAATTAAAATTACGATTATATAAAAGACAAATAAATATTACCTAGATATATTTTTTGCAATATAGAAAATTAAAATATTTAAAATGTTAGATATGCAATTTATTATTTAATTACCTTTTTTTTAAAAAATAGAACTAAATAGTATATATTTCATAATAGTAAGAGCCATTACTATTATGTGCGAGCGCTGGGATGTCGGTATAGCGGATCAGATAGTACATGAGGCGGTTGACTGGGGGAATTCAGGCAGGATCAATGATCCTAAGCAGGGTATATCCAACTGCCTCTTCGCTCGCACCTTGCGACATATTGAATGGCGTCACTTTATTTATGGAAACTAACTTTTACGATTTCTGTGACAGAGAATCCACATAAAAATGCCGATCTAGTTGAGCCTTTGGTGCGTTGAGTTTGGTGATAAAGAGGAAAGAAGAAGATTCTAAAATCTGGATCACAGAAGCTGCAGGAGGACCTGTTAAGGAGACAAAGAATTTTGCTGTGGAACTGTTAGTTGAAACCATTAATGTCCTACAATCATTGACGCTACTCAAGGACAAGAAGGTAAGGCGTATAAACTTTGAGGCGTTACCGCATGGTACGCTAAATACCTTCAAGGGAGTAGTTGTGTGAAGGGATTTGTTGAACAGCACAGAAGACGAAATTGTAGAGGAACTCTTACGGACAAGCAGTTGTTGCATCTCGTTGACTGAACACACGATGCAACAGAGAAGTATGAGAAAAATAAAAGCTGGTTTTCATTAAGATGTTTACCCATTCATAACTATTGCAGTGTTTTGGATATCAGAAATTCGAACATACAGAGAACATACGTGATGCACTAGGATCTGCCCTTGTGGTTACCCATTATATCCAGATGACCCATGCAGGGATCCCCCGGTTTGTATCCACCACCGTGGGCATCACTCTGCGAGATCGCGAAACTGTACAATTTATAAGAAGGAATTCGCAATCCAAGAGATAAAGGCTGTTTAAAACGACAACTACATCGAAGCTATAAAAGTCACCGAATGTTGCGTTGTATGCTCAAGTTGTTGCAGCTCCTGCAGATTACTTCAAACTAAAAGTCCCAATCTCTGAACTGGCACCAGGTCTAGCGAACATGGTGAAACGTATCATCAGTGACAATTGAAATTTCCCTTTGCAGAAATTGTTCCAAAACCAACACATCAAAAAAACGGATGTCACCAAACCAAAGTTGTTCCAGACCTGAGAATGAGCTCTCGACCGGTCAAAATGGAAGGAAAGTAAAACAGCACAAGTCGATTAAACATAATGTACCGACGGTAAAAGTTGAAATGGAGAAAATCCCCACTCAAGGAATCAGGAAAGAAGACGACGTGATGAAGAAGAAAGAGTGATGGACAAACATCAATGGAGCCCCGGAAAGGTCGGTGGCCCCTAAAAGAAAGAGCGAGCTTTTTAGCCGCCCCACGCAATGCTTACCGCACCATCTTGCTCACTGGCTCGGTATCATATAATTCCGGCAGTAAAATATCCGATTTATATCCAAGATGGATTGGAAGATTCAATTTCAGAAGGCTCAGACAGCCTGGAACACTCTGGAATCAGAGGTGGAGGCCAGCAGCAGGATGGAGAAAAGAAACAAATAAGGATGGCCTAAAGATAAATCTAGGCAGTAGATGTGCGTGTAATAAGTTTTGTCCTCTGACAAGTCTAGTTTTGTATAATCTGTTTGACAAGACTAGTTTCTTCGGACTACGTCGCTAATTATTTTAACAGGAAGGAAAATAATTTTTTATGTTCGGGGAAAAGCTAATGACCACGGCAGTAGATGCTCGTATTCCCGGAAATTTATTTAGTTACACCTTTGTATTTCGTTAATTTTGTAGTTTTTTCATTTGTTTCAGATTTGGCAATTATTCTCTGTTGAAAAAAGAAATATATATATATATAAAAAAGAATTTTACTACTATTTAAAATTTTAATGATATATTATAATTTATATCTAAGATATATTTTAATAATGATAATAACTAATATATATGTTATATAGTTACAAAACCACATTTAAAATTTTCAGTGTTTACACTTTTGCATTTTCTAACAGTTTACCATCTTGTACATGCACCGTAAATATCATACGATTTAAAACCAGACAGATCCCTAAAAAATCATGTATAAAATCGCCGGTTTGTTGCAAAACCAGATAACTTTCCAGTTAACCTTAAATCACAGATGATATCGAATGGCTCGAACCCTTGTTGAGGTCAACAAGTGTAATTAATTGAGCTGAAAGTTGCAAGCTGTATTCTTAGTGTCCACCAGTGGCGGCTCGTAGCTAAAATTAGCGGGGTTGCTGCTCCAGAAAATTTTTTTCTGGGCCTTTTCAAGACCATGGTAAAGTTTTCTGTAAAATAAAAGAACCGATAAAAAATGAATCAAATATAATAACTGGAAGCAGGATAATCTAATTCTACATTTTTATCACATTCAAGAATATGGTATACTGTTTTTAAGCACAATGTGCTTAAATAGTCTGTTTAGCCGAATAAATAATAAAATGTTAAATAAAACAATAACTTAAAATCACTATATTCCAGTGGTGCTTAATTTAAATTTCTATGTACTCAGAAACAAAAACATAATTAGTTTATACTAATTACTTTCTCATTTGCCCTTCGAGCCTGTTTTTGTACAGATTTGGCAATCAAAGAGCCCTTGCTTTCCGCCATCTTCTGATCGCACAGGTCCTCTTAAGCGTACAGGTCCATACAAAAAGATCTTTGTATCTTTTTCGTAAACTGGGGTATGACTACCGACATTAAGCTTCCACAGTGCCGCCAGTGGTGTTCACGTTTTGATATAAAAAGTATTGGAATTATAGATGTATGAAGTATTAGAATGTGGTTATTTTAATAATAATAGTTAATAATTGAACTGGAGTATTATTCTGAAGTAGTTATTTAAAGGAAAAAGCTTAAAAACGAAACACTATGGAAACGAAATATGAAAAAAAGACAAAGCTGTTTGTGATTTTAGGATTTTATCTTTTTAAAAAGGTGTAGACCTACAGTTAAGAAATCAGTTTTACAACATTAATTTTTATTGCCGAAACAATCTTAACGCAGGATTTTACTGTTAGATGCATAGCCTAATTTTAGCAACTTTCTCGTGTAGGCCTATGCTATTATTTTTTATGTTTGGTTATTCTCTATAAGGCTTCTAGTGCTGTACAATTCCATATTCCTTTGTTATTCATATTGATAAACGTTTGATTTAACAATAAATTTTCAGTTTATTAAATATGCCTACATGTTTTATATTTTTCTAAAGGTTTTGCAAATGAATAAAGCCCAACGTTTTTTCACAAATAGGGAGCTCCCGGAATGCCCACAAGAATAACTTACCATCATAAAAAACAGAGTTATGAGTGCAACAAAATTACATGAAACTGAGACAAGATAATTTTATTGTAAAATATGCATAAGCCAGTATTCCAAACAAAAAAAAAATACCGTACTGTTATTTACAAAAAAGGAGCTTGTTCCTTGTCCACAAATATTTTAATTTTAAAGTTCGTAAGAGAGAAAAGGATTAAATATGCCAGAAGACCTTTCTTGATACACCATTGTTATCAAAAAATAGTGTTACTAATGTTATTTACATTATAATAATGCTTCATAATAAATAAAGAATGACGGTCAAAGAAAGTTTTTTCGTCATATTTTTAGAACGCGGTTCAACATTGGTTTTAGTAGGCCATGGGTTGACGAATTTTCAACCCGTATTTCTTTGAAGGAAAGAGTAAAACGTGTGAAAAATATATCATATTAAAGCGACTTCTTGTAGGAAAAGACGGTCATCGACTGAAATACAGACTTTTACTATATATAGTCCTACAATCATTGACGCTACTCAAGGACAAGAAGATAAGGCATATAAACTTTGAGGCGTTACCGCATGGTACGCTAAATACCTTCAAGGGAGTAGTTGTGTGAAGGGATTTGTTGAACAGCACAGAAGATGAAATTGTAGAGGAACTCTTACGGACAAGCAGTTGTTGCAACTCGTTGACTGAACACACGATGCAACAGAGAAGTATGAGAAAAATAAAAGCTGGTTTTCATTAAGATGTTTACCCATTCATAACTATTGCAGTGTTTTGGATATCAGAAATTCGAACATACAGAGAACATACGTGATGCACTAGGATCTGCCCTTGTGGTTACCCATTATATCCAGATGACCCATGCAGGGATCCCCCGGTTTGTATCCACCACCGTGGGCATCACTCTGCGAGATCGCGAAACTGTACAATTTATAAGAAGGAATTCGCAATCCAAGAGATAAAGGCTGTTTAAAACGACAACTACATCGAAGCTATAAAAGTCACCGAATGTTGCGTTGTATGCTCAAGTTGTTGCAGCTCCTGCAGATTACTTCAAACTAAAAGTCGCAATCTCTGAACTGGCACCAGGTCTAGCGAACATGGTGAAACGTATCATCAATGACAATTGAAATTGTCCTTTGTAGAAATTGTTCCAAAACCAACACATCAAAAAAGCAGATGTCACCAAAGTTGTTCCAGACCTGAGAATGAGCTCTCGACCGGTCAAAATGGAAGGAAAGTAAACTAAACAGCACAACCCGATTAAACATAATGTACCGACGGTAAAAGTTGAAATGGAGAAAATCCCCACTCAGGGAATCAGGAAAGAAGACGACGTGATGATGAAGAAAGAGTGATGGACAAACATCAATGGAGCCCCGGAAAGGTTGGTGGCCTCTAAAAGTAAGAGCGAGCTTTTTAGCTGCCCCATGCAATGCTTACCGCACCATCTTGCTCACTGGCTCAGTATCATCTAATGCTGGCAGTAAAGTATCCTCCAATGTATATTACCAAGATGGATGGGAAGATTCCATTTCAGAAGGCTCAGACAGCCTGGAACACTCTGGAATCAGAGGTGGAGTCCAGCAGCAGGATGGAGAAAAGAAGCAAATAAGGACTGCCTAAAGGTAAATCTAGGCAGTAGATGTGCGTTTAATAAGTTTTATAAGTTCTGATTAATTTCACGAAAGGATGAGTTCTTAATAAAAGGACTTTAAAGTAGTTTTTCAAATTTTAAATTTCTTTATAAATGAAATATTTGTTTTACTGGCAAGAGCTCCTTATACCCTCAACATATCGTGTTTTATGTTATATGACAATTTCTATTTTTGAGTAATCTGACAAGACAATTTCTTGTGACTAGGTGGCTAGTAATTTTAACAGGAACGGAAAGAATTTTTTTATGTTCTTTTTTTTTTGGGGGAAAACGTAATGACCACGGCAGTCAATGCCCGTTTTTCCAGAAAAAAAGTTATTTAGTTACACTTTTGTATTTCTTTAATTTTCTAGATTTATTTTTTTTCAGATTTGGCAAATTATTCTCCGTTGAAAATATGTATGTATAAAATAGAATTTTACCTTATTTAAAATTATAAATATACATACTATAATATATATCTAAAATATATTTTGATAATGATTATAACTAATATATATATATATATTAGTTATAATCATTATCTATATAGTATAACTATATATTATCTATATATAGTATAACTAATATATACATCATCTAGTTTCAAAACCACATGCAACCAAAATTTTTAGTTTTTATATTTTTGCATTTTCTAATAGTTTATCATCTTGTACATGCACCATGAATGTCATTCGATTTAAGACCAGACAGATCCTTAAAAACATCATGTATGAAGTCTCCGGTTTGTTGCAAAACCAGATAACTTTCCAGTTAACCTTGAATCACAGGTGATACCACGTGGCTCAAACCCTTGTTGAAGTTATGTAATTAATTGAGCTGAAAGTTGCCGTCTGTATTCTTAGAGTCCGCCAGTAGTGGTTCGTAGCTAAAATTCTTGGAGATGCTGCTTTAGAAAAGTTTTCTGTAAAATAAAAGAATCGAAATAAAAATGAATCAAATATAAATAGCTGGAAGCAGGATAATAATCTAATTCTACATTTTTATCACATTCAAGTATATGTTACATGGTTTTTAAGCACACTATGCTTAAAATTGTAGTCGGTTTAGCCGAATAATAATAAAATGTCAATACAGATAATATTTTTTTAGTATAATAACTTAAAATGTTAAAAACACTATAACGCTTAAAAACACTATAGTCCAATGGTGCTTAATTAAAATTTCTATGTACACAGAAACAAATACATAATTATTTTATACTAATTGTCTTCTCTTTCCCCTTCTAGCCTGTTTTTGTACAGATTTGGCAATCAAAGAGTCCTTGCTTTCCGCCATCTTCTGAAACAACTGAACAACTTTCATATTCCTTCCATCAACCAAACTAGAAAACGAAACAAACAAGGGACATTCCATACACATGCGGAGTAAAAAAAATTACCTTCTACCAGCACGCCAGGGTCGGCATTGCAGGAGCGACAGTGCTCTCTCCCCTTGGCGCATGAGCACAACAGCCAAACACCACTCCGCTGAAACTGTGAAGCGTACAGTTCCATAAAAAGATCTTTGTATCTTTTTCATAAACTGGTGGATGGCTACTGATATTAAGCTTCCATTGGTTTACAACACGTTTTGGTATAATAAGTATTATAATTTGTGGTTATTTTAATAATAATAGTTAATAATTGGACTAGAATATTATTCTGAAGTTGTTATTTAACGTAAAAAGCTTACAAACCAAGACTATGGAAAAAAGACAAAGCTGTTTGTGATTTATTAGGATTTCTTCTTTTTAAATAGGTGTAGACCTAAAGTTAAGAAAGCAGTTCTATAACATTATTTTTTATAACCGAAACAATCTTCACACAGGTTATTTAGTGTTAGATGCATTTTTGTAATTTGCTTGTGCAGGCCTATGCTATTACTTTTTATGTTTGGTTATTCTCTATAAGGCTTCTAGTGCTGTACAATTTAATATTCCTTTGTTATTCATATTGAGAAATGTCTGATTTAGCAATAAATGTTCAGTTTATAAAATATGCCTACATGTTTTATACTTTTCTACAGGTTTTGCAAATGACTAAAGCCCACGGTTTTCTCACAAATATGAAGCTCCCGGAATGCCCAGAAGAATAACTTACCATCATAAAAAACAGACTTACGAGTGCAACAAAATTACATGAAACTGGCAATATAATTTTATTGTAAAATATACAAAAGCCAATATTCCAAGAAAAAATCGTACTGTTAACACAAAAGGAATTTGTTCCTTGTCCACAAAATGTTTTACTTTTAAAGTCCCTAAGAGAGAAAAAGTTCAAGTATGCCAGAAGGCCTTTCTTGATACACTATTGTAATCAAAAAATAGTGTTACTAATGTTATTTACATTATAATAATGCTTCATAATTATGAAACATATAATAATGAAACTATAATAATGTTTCATAATAATTAAAGAATGACGGTCAAAGAAATTTTTTTCGTCATATTTTAATAACACAGTTCAACATTGGTTTTAGTAGGCCACGGGTTGACGAATTTTCAACCTGTATTTCTTTGAAGGAAAAAAAAGCGACTTCTTATAGTTAAAGATATTCATCGACTGAAATACAAAGTTTTTTACTATGGATTGAAAGAAGAAAGGGAGAATCTTTTAACTATTTCTTTTGGTTGACAAAAAAATGATTCGAGACCATTATACAAATACAATTTCACAATTTTAGTTGGCAGATCTAAAAGCAAACAAACAAAAGAAAATGTCTTCATCTATGAATAGAATGAAGCCAATTATAATAAAGGATCTAACGAATTATCAGCATTGTACCACTGCTTAACAAAACTTCAAATTCCAGAATGTATTTGTGAAATTCGCTTTGCCTGTGATTGTTGGTTGGCAAAGGAAGTACACAACCGTGGTTGGAATGTTTGTAAGGTTTCCGAATTTTGCTCCCAAAATATGAAACAATTACTACTAGTTTTCCCTATAGTTGGCCACTCGTTTCTGCCTGCAGACAGAGTTTTCGGTCGCATTGAAAATTGAATTAAAGCTAAGAATGTTATATTGTTAACCATGCGTTGTACGATGTTGTTTTTTCAGATTTTGGAACTGTAGTCTCATTAAAAGATATATTTGATTGGAAGAGTATTGTCCAAACAGTAATTGAACCTCTCGGGAAGTGGGATTTTAGATTTAACCCTTCAAGAAGATTAAAATTCAAAAGTACAAGAAAGGTAATAAAATACTAATATGCGGGGAGGTCAATTTCCGTAATGACTTTAGAAAATTAAAAGTTAAAGTTAAAGTTAAAATTAAAATTAAAGTTCGCAAAGTATTTGCAAACTTAGGAAAGTCATTAAAGATGTTCCTCAGCCAAATATGATTGCAAAGGGAAGATGGCAATTTCTAAAAATAAAATTAATGATGTGTAGAAATTACTATCAAACCATTTCGGGTAAACATGGAGAAATTTAACATTTTATAAGGAATTACTTGATGGTGCGTTAGAAACGGCAATAGAAAATGAGGCATCCATCTGTGAACCATATGAAGAAAAGAGAAAGTTCCAAATATACTTGTATAGAAGTTTATTGCAATGGACATTTTTACCAAAATATTTAATTTATTTGAGGTTTTAAATAGGTGGTAATTAAAATTGTTTGTGTTCTAGTAAAAAAAAATATATACACCATACGATAAAACATTATAAAAAAGTAATATTAAATTACCAAATAAATATAAAATAAATTACAGAAATATTAAATACATAAATATTAAATTACAATTTCAACTTACCTTGTTTTAATCCAGTCTGCAAAGAATAAAATATTGAAAAAAATATAAAGTAATTACACGTCTCTATTCACTGTTACTCATTGTGTTTATAATGTCTTTTCAGTTAATTTTCAGTACTTTATAAATGATGAAATCATGTCTTCTACTGTCAAAATTTTATAATGGATGTGAATGTTTACTTTTTTAATAATTTTTAAATGATTGCTATGAAACAGAATTTATAATAATTTTATTGTTACTTTAATTTTTAACTTTGTATTCTTAATTTTTTTTATTATTTTAATTTAATTTATAGTGTACAGTTTTGTACTTGTGTTCGCATTAAGTACTTAGAACTTGTCCTTCATGATTGCAGCTTTGGTTAATGATGTAGTCCAGATACTGAAAACTTTGAACTAGATCAGTTACCGAAGAAATATTAAAATGGTTATTTTTTAAATAAAAAAAGAAAAGCTTAAAATATTGATTTGGATAAATTTTTTTTGGTTGCCGTAGACATTTTTCTTGATAAAGAACATCAGAGAAACTATTTAATCTCTCTATTTTAAACACATTCACTTGATCTTTGGATATAAGAACTGATTTGATGCATTTCTCAAATATTCCCTACCAAGTGCTAGTCGTTTCATTTCGGTATACCTCCTGTATCCTACATGTCTAACAATTTGTTTTACATATTCCAAAAGTTGCCTAACTGCACAATTTTTCTCTTGTACCTGTCCCTCCAATATCAAAGCGACTATTCTTATTCCAGTCTAAGTTATCGAATACCTTTTCTAGGCAGTGCCGGATTTACCTTGGACGAGGCCCCAAGCAAATCGATATTTTTGAGGCCCCCTCCCCCTATGAGGCCCCCCGGAAGTTCCAATTGCCTATTAACCTACAAAATTTCATTTGATAAACATATAGGTTATGATAACAGAAATAATCAGACACAACCTGATACATTTTTTAATGAATTTTATTGACCTTAATTTTTCGTTGAATTTTTAAATAGTATGATTCGAATACTTACCTTGTATCTTTGACTCATGCAACGAAACAAGTTGCTTCAAGAATCTCTGCCGGTTTAGACAAAGACGAACAAAACGTTTGACCAAGGCGCCCTCTTTTTGTTACAGATGGAAATGACGCGCGGGGAAAAAATGGTTTGCATGACAAACCAATTTTAAAATATACTGTCATAATCTATGCTATAAATATAAATGAAGCTTTTACATAATTGAAGACAGCAATTACAATTATACATAAGTTATAAAAGTAATACATAAAGTATTATAAATATATTCTTTATTTTTTATTAATTTTACTTTTATTTTTCAAAATTTTTTACTTCGAGGCCCCTGTCAAAGTGAGGGCTCAAGCAGCTGCTTGTTTTGTTTATGATAAATCCGTCACTGTTTCTAGGTCTATAAATGCCAAGTATGTTTGTTTGTTTTCTTTAATCTTCCTTCTTTTAACCATATTTTTCCAAATGCTTCTCTCTTCATCAATTTACTGCAACTCCTCTTCATTTGTTACTTTATCCACCAATCTGATTTTTAATATTCTCCTGTAGCACCACATTTCAAAAGCTTCTAATCTTTTCTTGTCAGGTACTCCGATCGTCCAAGTTTCACTTCCATATAAAGCTATGCTTTAAACATATACTTTCAAAAATGTTTTCCTGACGTTTAAATTACTTTTTGATGTAAACAAATTATATTTCTGACTGAAGACTTGTTTCACCTGTGCTATTCGGCATTTTATATCGCTCCTGCTTCGTCCATCTTTAGTAATTCTACTTCCCAAATAACAAAATTCTTCTACTTCCGTAATCTTTTCTCTTCCTATTTTTACATTCAGTGGTTCATCTTCATTATTTCTACTACATTTCATTACTTTCCTTTTATTCTTGTTTATTTTCACGCGGTAGTTCTTGCGTAGGACATCATCCATGGCGTTCAGTTTCTTCTAAATCTTTTTTACTCTCAGCTAGAATTACTATTCCATCAGCAAATCGTAGCATCTTTATCTTTTCACCTTGTACTGCTACTCCGGATCTAAATTGTTCTTTAACATCATTAACTGCTACTTCTATGTACAGATTAAAAGTAGTAGCGGGGATAGGGAACATCCTTGTCAGCCTCCATTTTTTATTACGGCTTCTTTCTTATGTTCTTCAATTATTACTGTTGCTGTTTGGTTCCTGTAAATTTTAACAATTGTTCTTCTATCACTGTATTTGTACCCTAATTTTTTTTAAAATGCTGAACATTTTATTCCAGTCTAACTTATCGAATACCTTTTCTAGGTATTCTAGGCCAAGTATGTTTGTTTGTTTTACATTAATCTTCCTTCTACTATTAATCTGAGCGTTAAAATTGCTTCCTTTGTCCTATACTTTTCCTAAGTAATAATGTAGTTAAAAGAAGAGACAGACTTATAGGCCACATATTAAGGGATCCTAGAATAGTCCCTTTAATACTGAAGGGACAGGAAGAAGGAAAAAATTGTGCAGGCAGGCAAATTTTGGAATATGTAAAACAAATTGTTAGGGATGTAAGATGTACGGGGGTCACCGAAATGAAACGACTACCCGTAGACAGGAAATCTTGGAGAGCTGCATCAAACTAGTCAAATGACTGAAGACAAAAAAAAATAAAAATAATTACCACTCAACCATATGATACTGAATCAAGTTAGTTTTATCAAAATTAATTAAACAATTTTTTTTTTAATCGGTGCAGGACTGAATTGATCATAGAAGTTAATTTCTTTAGAAAACATTTGATCGCATCAGATTATAATACATTTTCGAGAAATATATATATCAGTCTTATTTATATATATATATGATAACTTCTCGGTTGGATGTTAAAATAACAGGAAACAAAATATTCAGATTCCAGATAAGTCACTACGCAAATAATAGAAATAAATATATAAGTAAGCAGATGAAATATTTAGATAACAAATATTCCATTTTATACTTTTTCAGATAAAACAACCACTTTACAATATTATGATATTACTTAAAATACAAAACAATAATACAACGTTTCGCCTTCAATGCAAAGCTTTATCAAGTGCAACTACAAAAAAATAAAATTTTACTTTAAAAAGAAACAAAATAATAATAAAACATACAGTTTGGATGTTCATTTCTTATCTTAGTTGATTTTATTTTTGTAAAGTGGTTGCTTTTACATGAAGAATTATAATATGGAATATTTGTTATCTAAATATTTTATCTCCTTATTTGTATTAATTTCATTTCTTTTATTTGCGTAGTGACTTTTTTGGGATGTGAATATTTTGTGTTCCCGTTATATTTATACGAGGTGTGTGAGAAAAGTAATGAGATTGGTAATACTGTGAGCGATCTGGCAACACTGTGTCTACCGGTCTGTTCATCCCTTCCACATGCACAGTACGAGTTTCAACTCCATTCAGCCAACACATTATTTTTGACAGCGGCATCAGTGAAGTTGTGTTTTTGTTGTGTGTTACGAAAATGGAGCATCAGAATTTAGAGCCAACGTTGTGCAATCAAGTTTTGTGTTAACTTGGGGAATCCGCAAGTGAGACCTTTGAAAAGTTGAAACAGGCCTACGGGGAACATTGCTTATCAAAAGCACAAGTTTTTCATCGGCACAAATCATTTTTGGAAGGCCGAGAACACGTTGAAGATCAACCTCGGTTAGGGAGACCTTCAACTTCAAAATCTGACGAAACCGTTGAACGTGTGAGGGTTCTTGTAAGATCAGACCGTCGTTTAACAATAAGAATGATGAGTGAGCAGTTAAATTTAAACACTTTCACCGTACATCAAATTTTGGCAGACGATTTGGACACGCGAAAGGTTTGTGCGAAATCGGTGCCGAAAAACCTCACAACGGAACAGAGGGACAAACGAAGAACCCTGTGCGTTGGTCTTCTTGAGAGGATCGACAATGACCAAGAATTCTTCAATCGTATGATCACAGGTGATGAATCCTGGATATTTGAGTTCGATCCTGAAACAAAGCGGCAAAGCGAAGAGTGTCACACTCCGACCGAAAAAATGTCGAATGAGCAAATCAAAGATCAAAACCATGCTGATTTGCTTTTTTGACAGTAGGGGTATCGTGCATAAAGAATTTGTTCCTCCAGGACAAACTGTCAACCAAGTGTTTTACAAAGGTGTCCTTGAAAAGCTCAGGAAAAGAGTGATTCGCGTGAGACCAGACATTGCAAACAAGTGGATGCTTGATCATGACAATGCCCCGTGTCACACGGCCATTTCCATCACGGAATTTTTTACCTCAAAACGCATTCTTACGGTTTCTCAACCCCCCTATTGACCTGATTTGAGTCCTTGTGACTTTTCCTTTTCCCGAAATTGAAATGTGTCTTAAAAGGATGTCATTTTGGAACTTTGGAGAACATTCAAAAGACTGTGACCGACCAGTTAAAAGCCTACCAGTTGAAGCCTTCCAGCGCTGCTACCAGGAGTGGAAATAACGATTCCGCCGGTGTATAGCTGCCCAAAGGATCTACTTTGAAGGGATTATATTGTTGATTGAAAAAAATAAAAACTTTGGTAAGTAAAAAGTCAGTCTCATTACTTTTCTCACACACCTCGTATGTCAGCCAAAAATTAGACTCTTTTTCTTGATTTCTCAAAAAATTTAAACTAATGACAAACATACAAAACTGATGCTAATTAGTTATAGAAAAGGGGAAAACTTCTTTTTACAACTTACATATTATGCGGAGTCGCTGAAATGTAGTGCACAGTCGCTCATAAATCGCAAATGAAAAGATATAGTCAGTTGAAATGAATATGCCATAAAATTAAATTTTATTTGCTAAAAAGCATTTTTCCACTATTCAGCTATCTAATTCTTCCAATGATAAATCAGTTTTCTCATTCTACCAATGAAGAATGCTAGTGGTCTTTCCATGATTCAAGGTCTCGTTGTTTCCTTTAGTTCATCATCAGAGATGAAATGAATTAACCTATTCTATTTAATTAATTACACAAAACAAGTGAAAATCCTAGAACGTCAGATTTGGAATAAGGAGGAAGTGGAATAAATTAAAATTTCATCTTCACAAGAGCTTTAACGGTTATCCTTGATGTGTATGGCCTTACATTACCGTGGTGCAGAATTATCTACTACGTGGATTATCGTATACGTCTCCTAAGGTAACGTCTCTATCTATAGCTCAAAATTTACAGTCGAACCGACTTCGTAATAGGTCAGGTACAAGTGTTTGAAATTCCAGAACACTGTCAAGGATTTTTTTTTGCAGAAGGCTGTGTTTTGAATTATTAGAATTATTTGATTATGGCGAATCACAGTGCCGGTATTCCATGATCTACCATATTTTTTTCCGGGTCGAAATGATGCACTTGAGTTTTCCTTCACAAATTGAAAAGGAAGTCAGGTTAAAATTTTGTAAGTTGTTCACAATATTCCTTTTGTTGTTGTTTGTCTTTTTTTCTATTAGTTTGCGTGGCACCCAACGTCAACAGATTTTACGGTAGAGCAGTTGTGCAGTAATGTGTCTTAACTTGTTATCAGACATGTCTAACTGGGTGGTGATGCGACGTTCATTTTGAGTCGATTAATTCACTTCCTTTTGGTACTTCTCATCAGTCACAGAAACTGATTGACCTCTGCGAAGTTCGTATCCTTAATATTCGTTTACCAGCTTCTAATGTACAAAATTTTATTGCCTGCATAGTACTTCAATCAACAGTATCATCATCATAAACGACTTTTAGACGATTATGAATGTCATTAGCGTTCACTTTTTCCGCTTTTGGTTTTCTTTAATTTAATTTAATTCCGCTTTTTCCACTAATTTAATTATTGCACGCGTTAACATTGAAGTTGTGTTTGACTCCGTAGCAATGACAACTGACCGAAAATGAGAATGTATGAGTCGACAAGCTTTTGGAATGATAGTACGTAGTAGAGAATGAAACTACAAAAGTAGTAGTACCTGTCGCTATGTGCGACGTTTTGTTCTTCCGTTACGTCCCAGTATGCATTACACTTTAGTCACCTCTCGTATTTTTAATAATCATTCTAAATGAGAAAATATTTAAACAAAAAATCCTCAAAAAATAGCAAAAGAACTTTGAATTAAAATTTCAAAAACATTTCCAACAAAACACTTTCGAGAATTTAAGGGTTCTTTTAGAAGTTAGTTGAAAAATAGTACATTTTGCAACGAGCCTATAATGATAGCTATTAATGCATGCACTAGTGTGTCGTAAACTTTGCAAGAGTGTGCATTAATGACCATTATAGAGAGTTATATTCTTTCTACGGCTGAGAAAGTATTGGGATTATTGATTTAAATCAATGATAGAATATATAGTTTACGGAATATTTTTTTTAATTTTTCAAAAAAATACATTTTTCTGCATTAGGATATTAGTCATAATTTCTGCCTTTTCTTTAATATCGATCGGTGTTAAATACATTTCTTCCTCAGAATCTGACAAAAAAAAAAAAAAAAAAAAAAAACATAAACCGTGTAATATAGATAGTTACTTATTGGTGTACTTTCAAATTAACCTCTACTTTCTAACTACTAAATCGGTTAAAAATCAAAGTAAAAAAAGTAGCTGATACATTAAACAATACCCCTTCTTATTAATCCATGGTTGAAAAGAGTAGGCTTTTGATTGGTTGAACACCTGTATCATAATGAAAATCTATTTCATAATGATCCTCATTATGATATAGGTTAAAACAAAATTCAAAATTATAATATAGCCGTAGAAAAAAATTTCTGTTAAAATTTTTTGAGTTGGTTTACCAAGCCTCACAAAAAAAGGATAATTAGTAGCATAATAAAATTCTCTAGAAATGATTAAGTCTCATTTATACCGTATGTAACACCCTAAAAACCGGTATGAATCGTTTTTAACTTGCAAATAAAAGATTATTTTTATTATTTAGTGAAAACCTTCTTAAATATTAATTTCAATTGCCATTAAATAAGAAGTTATTCAACAGGATTTTCAATCTTGACTGCTATCGAATAATTTTACTAAATCCCAACATAAATTTTAGGAAAACTAAGAAAATAAAATAAATGTATTCATAAAATTGATACATATGTCGTCAAAATAAAAAATAATAAACGAAAAAGATACGAGTATAAATAGATATAATATAATATTTTTAAGAAATATTTTACCGCAGTTCATCATGTAAACGTTAATTCTCTTTTGAAATACTGATAATAAGAATGAAAATAATATTATAAATCAACATAAATATAGAAATGAACGTGGATTCGTTTTGTTCTCTACAACAAATGACGTAATTTGGTTCTCATTGCGAATACTCAACTTAGTGTTTATAATTAATGACAATAATAGTAATAATATCACAGGTCAAAAAAAAAAAAAAAATTATATTGGAACTGAGATAAAAGTAAGTAAATAAAATGTACTTTTTATGCTGAATCTTAAAATGAAATCAGTTTTTTCATCACCCTCAGATTTTTAGTTATGACCCTTTAAAATATTGAGAAAATTCTTAAATAATAGAATACAAAAATAATAATTATAATTACAATTAAAATTCACACCTTTATTTTGTAGACATTTACGTTTATTTTAATTTCTTTTTTCTTATTTTCCTTTTGTGTTCAAAGAAGTCTTTTCTTTTTATCATCCAGCAAGTCACTCATAGATTCATCCCATCTGCCTTGATAACGTTATTCCATCTGCAATATATCTTGGCGGAACCTGTTTCCTTGTTCGTTGCTGATGTCATCCAAGTTTAAAGGGAAAAGTCCAAATGAGAATGTAAAAAATGAATTTTCAATGACATTCTGCGGCCTAAATTTGCATTTTCTAAAAGGCAAATGCTCTTTTTTCCTTTTAACCACTGGGTTAGTTTAACGTAGCACTTGATGCATGTTACGAGTGGAGCTCAGGATTTATCTTGGTCTCCCAAGGGACAGTCAAAATAATGTTTATAAGCAGTTTTCAGCAGATTGGATACTGGTTTTCACTGACTTTTCGTAGTGAATTCTCCGCAAACGTAACAAAAAATATTTGGAGAATTTTTACAAGCTCGATTTTTATTAATTTTAAATTCAAAATGTTTTAATGCATGAAAGTAAACTGAAATATTAGAGGAATACTTAATTATAGAAAAATTTAAGATTTAATTTATAAATACTTAGTTACTTATTGTTTCACCATGGAATGCAATAAAACACAGCGAAAAACACACGCGCGCACCCAGGTTACTACATTCTGTTGCTACAATGCAATAATATTTATAATCTAAATTTTCTATTGGTGTTTAACTAGTATGAACAAATTACTTGACTGAAAATCTGGTTCATTTTTAAAATTATGAAACTTTTCCCTAAAAAATTTTTATTGGAATATTATTTATAAACATTTAGTTTATTAGAACTATTAATACTAATCAATTAAACGATTAATACTTCACAATAAATAAAATTAGGGGAAAAATCAGCATCCAGGACGCACATTCCCAGAATACTGAGATATGTATTTAAATCCAGTTCATTTGATAAACCTAATTTAACTTATCACTTTTAAAGTAATCATTTATCATGAAAATAATTTTTACTGCATACCTGTGTTATCAGGAATACTTGGTGTAGTTGGTCGGTCGAGAAGCTGGAAATTTTCGTATAAACTGTAGTTTCCTCATAATATAAACTTCTGTGTTGTTTAGTTACACCAAAACCAGATTTTTTAGTCAGTTACTTTCTTATGGTATTTCATTCAGTTGTCTCTAATGTTTACCCACTTCTTCATAAGTAGTTGTCCTGGTAAAATATCTAATGTATAGTTTCTGAATTTTATTTTTAAATTAGCTGCTTTTAATTTTAAACCGTTAATATTATGCCAGTGAATTTCATTTTTTTCAGGTACCTAGCAAATGGAAGTATTTTTTCAGATCTCCAGTCTAAAGAGTTTAAAGTTTTCAGATCTCCAAACGTTATACGAAGCGTTTGTAAAAATATGTGGTTACTACTACATTAAATACATATACCACTTCCAAAAGCCAATGATTGGATGAATATAACACGTGATTTTGAAAGGATCGCTAAATTTTTCTAATTGTATAGGAGCTGTTGATGGCAGCACATCAAAATTACCAAGCCACTGGAGAGTGGTTCAATGGATTTTATTTATAAGTGTTATTTATTATTGTTCTTTTGTTTTAATGACTGTATCAGTTACAGATTGTAATCTAATTTTATTGAACGGTTGTTTACGGGAAGGATTGTGAATCAAGCGTATTTTAGAACAATATGTAATGGAACAACCTGCGACAAAACACACTGAATATACCTTCTCCTTCGGCTCTGTCAGGTAAAAAAGAGAATGTGTCATAGGTTCTTGTAGCTGATGATGCTTTCACATTACACGGACATTTACTTCGACCATAGTCAGTAGAAAATTAGTCCGATCAAAAAGAATTTCCAATTACCAGTTAACCAGAGCAAGACGTTTTGTAGAATATTTATTTAGAATAATGAGAAATAAAGGAAAATATTTCACCGGCCGTTAAATGTCTGTGTAGATTTTGTGACCCGTTTTGATAAGGCTTATTACTTAAAATTCATATATAAATAAACTAGATAGAAATGGGTCAATACCACCATAGATTTGGATTCAGAAATAGCAGAACTTCCACCATCACATGCAGTACAAGGTGGTTTGAACGCGAACAAAATCAGAAAAATCTTTGCTGAATATTTCATTTCTAAAGCTGGAAAAACGTTTGTGATAGGATCGATTTTTTTAATATATTATAGATAATCTTAAATAATAAATAGTAAACATCTTACATACCACACGAAAAAATGTTCCCAAATAATAATTTGTATTAATTTGTAGTTAAATATAACAGTAAAATTATTCATATTTATATATATATATGTTACACGTCATTTTTTTTCTGCGTCGGTCACCGTTTCATAATCATCTTTAATCTCCCGACATATTCCTTCCATGCTTCCAATTTGTCATCTGTCTTTGTAATTTTCACTTGCTTTATCCCACAGGACCGCTCTTTATTGCACGAGTATTATTAATAATTCAGAGGTAACATTAATTTTAAACTCATTAAATTGACTTTCATATTTTGGACTACCTTTTTCATAATATGACTCCCCACTACATAACAGTCTCGTTTTGGTACTGGGGTTAAACTGATGGAATCTTTTCATAATTAATCGGCCATAGTTTGGACAGGAAATAAATGTCAAATTGTTTGTTGTGTTTTGATATTGTATAATCTGAAGAGCCGATGAATTTAAAGAAGTATTTTTTTAAATTAAGGGTTCTTTAAACAAAAAGAAAAAATTGTAAATGTTAATTGAAAAACAAAATTTTCCAATGCACACTAATAAATTATTTCATTTTATACTGATTTTTTGTTTTTGGATTGGTTTACTTAAAACTTAATTTCTTTTTATTAACGTTAACACATATTACCGATTAACATAATTATGTTAATATTGATCAAATAATATTCAAATTAAAATAACTTCGTGATTATTTTTTTCTTTTTTATTTGTGCGTAGCTTTGAAGAATGATTTTGAAAACGAATGAAAAGAATGAAGAAAACGATTTTGAATATTTAGAATGCTTATCTTATGATGGATTCTTGGGCTGATCCTGTTTTTTTTATCCTTTTTTTATCACAGCATTTCATTTCAACTGCATTATTCACTTTCAGTAGTTGTGAGACGTAAATACCTTTTGAATTTATATTTTTGAAGTAGGTATGGAATCAGTAACAATAAATGGGTTTCATTATAGTTTTTTTTAATCATAAGTTACTCTTATTTAAATCTCACCCCTGTATTGTTTTTGGATATTAAAAAGCCTGTTTTTTGATAATAAAAAATTTTTAAATTTTCATTTTGACATTATTGTATTTTAATTACGTCGTATATAATTTTACAGCTAAATATTTACTTTAATTTTTTGTATTTTGTTTTGTAATTTTGTAGTTTGTTAGTAAAATGTTTCATTCTATTGATTTTATCCCTTAGATGTATTAGATTGTGTAAACATATTTATCTGCGAACTATTTTTGATTTTGATGATGTAAAGATCTTTTATAATTATGTTTCCTATTCAAGTAAACTTGAAATGAGTTTTAACTCATTTCAAATCCTGCACGTTTGCAAACACTGGGATAACCTGCATAATTATTAGAAAAAAAATTAACAGTTAGCAGTTGTTCTATGTAATTTCTTTCACCATCAATGACTTGCATTGCGATAATTGGTGGTATTTGTATCGCCATCAAGTATCAAGTATTTCTGGAAGGATTCTCGTCCCTATCATGCTACACAACACGAATTGAGCGAAGGATTCCACCTGGTGCCTTGCAGTTTCCCTGTGTTTTTTTATTACATAATTTCAGCAACATCCCACAAAGTTCAACGGTTTGAGTATGAGCACAATTTTTTGGATCAACAAAATGATATCAATGATTCACAGTGGTGAAACCGTTTCGATTACAGTGCATCGTTTTGATGCGCACATTAGAAATCCGAATACATTATGGTCCTGAAATTAACCTTCTTTTTAAAGGTATTTAGCATTTTAATCGATCTCTAGCGACTTTCATAACGAAACACTTGCCGTTTTCCCGGCAAATGCTACTGAAAACCCATTATTGTCGGTAGATGAGACCACCATGATTTTTGCACCTCAAGAGCAGCATTTCATCGATTTCGACAACCATACTGTTTCCCCTAATTCTATCTATCCTGTGCTGTTCAATATAGGTAACACACACTTCTCTAATGAAATTATACCAGTCGATTACTGTATTAGGATCCATACCTGATTCAGCAACAACACTTGTTACACCCAATTGTGTAGAAAATGTATAATGGCAATGAACTGAGGTTCGAATATTTCAGCCATGTACTGACACGCATATTGTACTGGCTTTCAACAGACAAGTACAACGCCAAACAATAAGTCAAGACCTATGTCATGACCTGTTTCATGGTAGAATGCCACGTACTTGCAGATTTAATGGGGACCGATATTCAGTGGACTATGTAAAAATTGATTAATGCTTTTCACGATGATTTCCAAAGTTAGGCTATACCTTAATCGTTTATATATTTATTTATTTTTATCTTTTTTCTGTCAATTTTCTATTTCGGCAACAAGGATAGAAGACCTGGCTTTATCCTGCAGACAATGTCATTAGTAGGATTCTCCTTCTTTTTTTTTGTTTCTGATAAACGTCATCGTAAATAGACGTAATTTGGTATACAAGTATTATTTGTGATGACGTTTATTATTGGTAGGTAGAGAATGATTCAATTTTTTTTTTTTTGAAAGACATATTTATCCCTATTTATCTCGGTAACCAAATCTTATTTGTTACATGACCATCACTTAAATTTTAATTTATTAATGCTGATACGTCATAAATATACGAGAGTAGCATATGTATCTTTAAGAATTGAATAAAAATTATAAATGTTTTTGAAAATATTTAGAAAAATATAAATATATGTAAATCATTAAAAAAACGTAAAAAAATTAAATTTACTATTTTAATAAAAATACAGTTTAGTAAGAAACTGTACCAATTATTGTGGAGGCCAAAAAAATTGTAATATCCAGCAGAATTTGCAAAAATGGGATCAACAGATTGCTATATTTAACGGATTGTTTCATGTTGCGATGCTTAGTGGCTGCCTGAAGACACTCACTAAAGCTTTTTTTACAAAAGATATTACTGAAATAATACTAGTGTATAATCGTTCATCGCTAACGAACCAACCATATAACATAAGAGTGGGTATTCTAGAGGTTTACTAGGTTGTCGGCTGATGCCTTCCTTGTTGCATGCTCCCTTTAGTCTTCATAAAGATAGCGAAACCGCAACAGAAAGCATTCAGCGATCTCCGCTTCAACAATTGTGAGGTGTGACAAATGTACAGCATGATTTTCGTCGAAGTACCCCAGTTTTACACTACTTGCTCAGAGAATTCGTTGTTGGCACCAACAGTTTCATGAGACAGGCTACATGAAGAGAAGTCCACAGGTGACCTCGTGTGTCGGACAATATCTCGTCGTGTCAGCGGAGAAGATTCTCTGCTGATTGCTCATGTGACTGACATTCCTCGTATGACTGTCTGGCATGTTTTGCGATGCTGTATTTTATTCAAATTATACAGGATTCAATTGGTACAAGCCTCTTCAGAAATAATAAACAACGGCGTATGAATTAATGTGAATTCATGAAGAAGGACTTTGTTTATGTCTCTTCTTCAAGCAACTGTGGATGAACTGCGATATCGCATAATAACAGCAAACGCTACAGTGAAACCAGACATGATTGCTTGAGTGTGGGACGAGTTTTAACTATGTGTGAACGTGCTGTTTGTCCGAAGGGGGCCATATGTATTGAGCATTTATGAAAATCGTAAGTAAAATTTTATATTTAAATATGTATGTTATCATTCACTGTAAGGTTATATGTTCATTTGTTTAAAAATAGAGCCTTTTGAAATCGGATGAATCTTTTTTTTTATGAGATGTAAAATAAAATGATGTAAGGAGTGTTCGTACAACCAATAAGACTTCTGATATATTTTGTAAGTGTGATACGTTACTTCTTATCGCCTCAGCTACGAAAGCACTCGAGGAATAGAGAAGGGATATATTGTGAAGGAAAAGAGGAATAGAGAAGGGATATATTGTGCAGGAAAAAAGAGCGTATAGTGACTTTGATAACAGCTGGCACACAACATAGTGTCATCGTATGACGTAGTGCTATTTATTAAGCTTTGTGCATATTATATTTCATTTAAACTTTAACCGGGAGGTAAGCAGAAAACATACCATTACTTTATCCTGTAAACGTCAATTATCAATGTACAGTAATCGTGGTATACCGTTCGCTATATATTCATCAGTATCATGTATAGTATAGTATAACATTCTTAAGCATTGCTATAGTTTTAAATACAATATGTAATCTTACATACAGTTCTGTAATGTAAGAAACGTTCCTATAGTCTTCAAAAGGCATCATTAATTAATTTGGATTTCTTAAGTACTATTTACATATATATTTATTTGCAACACAGTTTAATATTATTTAATAAATCTCAAATTTTAATATCAGTTATTACATGTTGTCCAATCGAGAAAGTACAGATTTAAAATTTTATAATGTAAGATAAGAATTAGTTTGACGCACGCAGTCAGAGATGGTAGTGCAGTTTTCAGATCTGTAAAAGATTATCTGTTGGTATGGGCTTTACTTAAACTATATATTTTTGTGTTGTAAGAAATATTTGTTCAGAAATACTGCAAACTTCCACTGTTCTATTTTTTTTTAAGGATGAAACTTTAATTCGATATTTAATTTGGCTTTAAATCTGCTAGGACTTTATAAGGTACACTGTCCAAAATTATAGATACCAATAATACAAATTATTATTATACCGAATGAGCCAGTGCCATAATAGAGTGAGATATACGCTTGGTCATATCTGATTGGTAAGCTCTAACTAAACTGAACCGCTGCTCTTTTCCTGTTCAATGGCTACAAAATTCTACTGATTAAGACCAGGGCCACTAATCCCTCCCCTCTCCCAAAAAGAAATGATCATTATCATTTTTGAAGTTCACATAAAATTACTTAATAAATGTAGATTGAAAAATACACCCTATATTAGTTTTGGAATAATATGAATTGATAAGTGAATTTTGAAACAGCAAAAAATTTACAGCTTTTTTGTAGTCCATGTTTAGAGGTTATGTAATTTGGGACAACGCACATTCATGCTGCACTGCTAATTGTTATGAATTATGCTCCATGCTGAATGTTGTATATTATTACTGATTTTAATATATTTATTTTTTCATTAAAACTTACATTAGCTAATGGATACCCGCTTATAACTACAATTGACTTTTTGTGGAAGCGTGGATGGAATTCAAACATAGAACTTTTGAAACTCCACAGAGGTCAGGAATGTGCAAAATTTATCAAAAACATTTCTTTAAAATTAATATGTTATTTATTTATATTTATAAATAATTTTTATGTATTTTACAAATTGACATTGTCCATTCCAGATGAAACCAAATAATGTGCATTACTTGAATATACTTATATTCATTAATTTTCATGCATTTGATACAGTTTTTTCATTTTGTTGCAGATTTATTGGTATCTTTTAAACTTTTATCGAGTTCTGCAAGCATATCTGTTATATTTTTTTCATACAATGAAGGAAGGTTGCACATTGGATTCAGTTTCATTATTTCAGTATGATTCTTATGATTTTCTAAGCATTCTCTTTTAAGTACTAGAATATAAAAATAAACACTGTTTGTATTATAGTTAATAAATTGTTTTAATTTTATTTTTTAACATCTTTCTCACTTAATAAAATTCCCTCTCAGATGTTTCTTTCAGAAGTTAAAAAGTATATGTATTTATCTGCATTACTAAGAAGTTAAATCTGTCAGAGGTTTTAAGAATGATATTTACAACTGTTTATACGGCTTATTGAAATGGATCTAAACTTACTTTAGAATAATAATATCTATTGTCTAACAAATACTTGCTTTTAATTATTAAATATTAAAATTTATATCAATTTTTTTCCTTGTATAAAGTAAAGGAAGTATTGTGATCACGAAAAATTTTGGTTTTCCTATTTCAATGCAAATATCATTTCGACCATCCCTGAATCCATTTTGACTAGCTTCGGCGTGACGTTTGTACGTACGTATGCATGTACGTATGTATTTCACAACTCAAAAAAGATTAGCCATAGGATGTTGAAATTTTGGATTTAGGATTGTTGTAATATCTAATAGTGCACTTCCCTTTTGATTGCAATCGACTGTATCAAAAGCGTCCAAAAAAGCCCAAAATTAAAAAAAAAATGGATTTTGGACCTTTTCTCAATTGCAGTAATAAGTCCTCATTGAAAGTTTTTCAACGATATATCATAAGTGGTACTTATTTTCATTGGTTCAAAAGTTATAGCCTAATAAAATTTTAATTCTTGAAGTATTAGACCTTACAAGGGGAAGGCACATCAGTTTGAATCTGACTTCATCTCTTCTTTTTTCTTAATTTATTTTAACATTTTTTTTTAAATTTATTTATATTGATTTATTAATAATTATTATCTCAGATTGCAAAAAATACTTTTTCAATAAATAATAATTCAATAATAGCATTTTTGTACTTTTAATTAAAAAAAAAATGTGTACATGTAATTTAATAGGCGTACAAGAAAGTATGTAGTGCCCAAATTAGATTTTTGTTATTAAAAAATTCATAAAATATTTTCAATTTTAAGAATAATATTTTATGAAACATTCTGTACTTTTAGTTTAAAATAAGTATATAAGTAGCAAAAAATTAATTTACTTAATATAAGAGTGAGTAGAAAATTATCTGCACTTTCCCCATAACCACTTTCAAGGTTGTCATACTCCCTTGTGAGCATGCTTGCTTAGAATTGGTAATGTAATGGTAATGTTGAAAAATTTTCCTAGTGCCTTTTGTATGTAAAAAAAAGAACAATAAAAGCTGTCGTAAGTCATCACCTCCAAATAAAGTTTACCTTGTTAAAAATGATTAATTTAAACTTTTTGGCTATTTTGTTCAGAACTATTTGACAAGTTAGATAAATTTTGTATTTTAATGTTAATTTTATTTAAAAGTAAAATATTAATTTGAGAATCTGCTATTAATACTTACTTTGGGATGTATTGCTGCATAACTGAAATGGCCCATTTGGTGATAATTCACAAATGAAAGGTAATTTTTTATTACATTTTACCAATTGCCACTTTTGTTGTGAGTTGAGAACAACACAGTCCTCATCACCATTTTTAGAGTGTGGTTCTCCTGGTGCCCATGCTCTATACATTGAACATGCCAGTACCTCTCCTATTAATAAAGAAACAAACTTTTATTTTGAAAATTATTAACATGAAGAGTGGAATTATGTTATACATTAATCTTATAAAATTTAATTAATTAGTTTTACATACCTGATGAAGAGATGAACGTGCCTTCATTTTCTATATCATTTAGTCCTATATAAGCTTGCATATTTTTCTTATATTCATCAAAACTCATCATTAATGTAGCAAGTTGCCTTGTTTTTTGTTCTGTTATTGTGGAAGCCAATAATCCACCATCTTCTAAACAAGCAATTTCTGCTTGAGTGTAATTCATTTTTTCAAAATGAAATGTGAAAATACCTATTCCTGGTATGCAGCTAACATTTATACTGGCTGCAAAAACCGTGAAAAGAATATGTTTATTTCTTATTTGAGTTTTAAAATTAAAAATATTCTAATAACAAACATAAGATCTATTACGATCGTGCGGTCCTCACGGATAAGGCAGTGACCCACAATCGTCCAGATTGTTGTAACTAAAAATCAGGATAAACTAAACATCATCTGGATCATCAACGTGACGATACCACTGGCCTCTAAGATCCTGAAGAAACATGCCGAGAAACTGTAAAAGTACAGGGATTTGACGGATTAGGTCAGGGAGGTCTGCACCCAGGAGAGATTATAATAGTACCTATCGTCATCGGCGCATTGGGAGATTTTCTGCACTCGCTTCACAAGTCGCGCAAGCTATTGGCGTTCTTCCTGTCAGTGCAGAAAACCGTGATTTAGATACGTGCGCATTGATGAGGAAGTAAATAACCTCTGAACTTGGTAGATGATGAATCTGGAGCTCTGATGCGTGCCATGTTGTGGTTGCTGCATATGAATCTGTATGATATTAAATTTTCTCAGTTATGCAGCAGTTTTTCATTACTTCAGAGAATGAATGAGGATGATATGTATGAGTGTAAGTGAAGTGTATTCTTGTAGTCTCAGGTCGACCATTTTGGGATGTATGGTTAATTGAAACCCAACCACCAAAGTACACTGGTATCCACGATCTAATATTCAAATCCATATTAAAGTAACTGCCTTTACTAGGACTTGAATGCTGGAACTCTCGACTTCCAAATCACCTGATTTGTGAAGACGCATTCACCATTATACCAACTCGGTGGGTTAGGGGTAAGAGACCTAACAATCTTTAACATTACTGGTTTTTTTAATGGTCTGGAACATTGAACAGTTTTGGAATAGTATGGTGTGAATGGTTACAATATTTAAATTTTTACTTTTATTAACCAATTTGATGAATATTAGAGGCTGCACTTTTACAGTATCTAGTGTTGATCCTCCTATTAACTGAAATATGAGGTTAACTCTTAACTCCCAAACTTAGTTGATCTAGATAAAAACAATTTCTCATTGAAACTTTCACTAGTATATATTGTATTATTAAAAGATAATTAAATCAGGGCCTAGTTAATAACAATTACTGTATAGTCTTCAGAAGCAGGCTTTTAAAAAGAAATCAGTGTCTTGAGTCGATATTACTGGACAAAAAAAAGCAACCATTACCTCATTAAATAAGTGTTATTTATTTAAAAATTAAAATGAATATTTACATAAGCAGTAAATTGTATGAATTTTTTAAATTTGTTTCCTTTTTTATTTAAATATAAAATAAATTATCCTTGAGAGTAGAACAATAAAGAAAAAAGAAAGATTCTAACAATTCTACTGCTTAGGTAGAATTCATGTTTATTTAATAAATTGGATAACAAGACTGGTTTTTAAAAACTGGATATTTTTTATGGAAATACGAGTATATATGTATAGTACTGAGAGGTTAAGGATTTCAGTCTGATAATTATACTATGCATAGTATGAAATATATGTAAATTAAAGTAATATTATTATCATAAATGCTAATATCATAAATAATGTTATATTTACGAATTGGGTGAGCATAAAGGCTGTAGTAATAATAAGCAGATGGTGGTTGTAATGCTAATGTAGATTCAAATTCAGGACAGTCAAATACTTGACATGTAGGTTCTTGTTCTTCATTACTGGCTTGTTTATTACCTTTAAAAAGAAAATAATTTTCTTGGTGTAGAATACTGCTTTTTAATAAAAACATAGTATACATAATTAATTTATCCTTAGATCATTTGCTGACTGATAAAAATCAGTACATGGTGGAGATTATTAATTTTATCCCTATTTATCTCGGTAACCAAATCTTATTTGTTACATGACCATCACTTAAATTTTAATTTATTAATGCTGATACGTCATAAATATACGAGAGTAGCATATGTATCTTTAAGAATTGAATAAAAATTATAAATGTTTTTGAAAATATTTAGAAAAATATAAATATATGTAAATCATTAAAAAAACGTAAAAAAATTAAATTTACTATTTTAATAAAAATACAGTTTAGTAAGAAACTGTACCAATTATTGTGGAGGCCAAAAAAATTGTAATATCCAGCAGAATTTGCAAAAATGGGATCAACAGATTTCTATATTTAACGGATTGTTTCATGTTGCGATGCTTAGTGGCTGCCTGAAGACACACTAAAGCTTTTTTTACAAAAGATATTACTGAAATAAACACTAGTGTATAATCGTTCATCGCTAACGAACCAACCATATAACATAAGAGTGGGTATTCTAGAGGTTTACTAGGTTGTCGGCTGATGCCTCCCTTGTTGCATGCTCCCTTTAGTCTTCATAAAGATAGCGAAACCGCAACGATTTTATTGTAAAGTTTATTTTTCTTTGTAAAAATTTATAGGAGAATAACAACAACAAAAAACTATAGCATTCACAAAAAGTAAAACCAACTTTATTAAAATGCTAATACAAAATCCAGATAAATAATTTTTTTTCAAATTGAAGTGTATTCCATCTTGTTTTTTAGTGCTGAGATGATTCACAACTCACTCCCAAAAACAGCAGAGCCATTCTCAAAAAAAGGCATCCCCATGCAGGCATATTAGTGAGAAGTGAATTGTTTGCCATAACTTTCTTGTATATTTGCTTACTGTATATTGCTGCTCATCAGCATGACAAGGCAAGTCCACCTAAATGTAATTGATAAAACAGCCATGCTGTGAAACCTTCACTTTATTCACTACAGTGACTGACTGTACAGTGAACATTATTACTCTCAGAAAAAAGCAAAAATTACCGTTGTATTACGTATATAACATTGAGACATTGGACCATATAATAAAAATAAAAAGTTAATATTCCATTTTCTGTTGGGAAACATTGTATATAATACACTGTTCCAAATCATGAGGGGATGAAGAGTACATAATAAAGTCATATGTAATAAATTAATATAAACTGCACACAAACATATTAAAACAAATAACACAAGCTTGCGATAGTTGTTTTTTTAGTTTTTGATAATTGATTTTTATGCAATTTTTAGTGCTGAATTTGAAAATAACCTTCATTTTTTTCATCACATCAGGATTTTTTGCATATTACAAATTTTGAAATCTGTAAAGTGAAAAATTGCTAAAATGATGATAAAATAAAATATAATAAAACTTTATTTTTTATAATAAATTAATATTGCATTCTTACAACTAAACAGTTGAGTGGTCTGAAAAATTGTCAGGGGAGGGGTGAATCATTGACCCTTTAATTTCTAATAAAATTTTTACAAAATAAACCTAATTTTCATTGTAGTGCATTTTTAAATTAATTTATATTTATTTATTTAATTAATTTCTATGAGGTATGTCATACCTTTGGAAACCACTGCCCCTCTTCATCCACCCATAATGATGAAGTATGTAAAATAGTTACAGTTTTATTCCACGTTCAAAGTTTCTTTGGGCGGCTTATACTCTGCTTCATGCTTTTCCTTCTATGTTTTCTATAGGGTTCATCTCGGTGTAACATCCAGCAATAGTCAGCCATCATCGTAGTAGTCCATTTTCCGTAATACCTCCTTTTCATTTCTTTCATGTTATGATAAAATCTCTCACTTATCTTTTCGCTAATGGCACCAAGATTTTCAGGAAAATAGTCCACATGTGAATTTAGGAAGTGAACCTTCAAGCTCATGGAACAGCCTAAATTTTTGTACGTCTGCAGCATGTTCTCAACGATTAATTTGAGGTTCAGATCCTTCTTATTGCCCAGATACTTGGCTACTATGCCTTTAAAGGCTCTCCAGGCCTCTTTTTCTGCAAATTTCATTTGTTTCTCAAAATTACCATCTTTGAGAGGTTTTCTAATGTCAGGACTAATAAAGACACCCTCTTCTAGTTTGGTGATTGATAAGACTGGAAATTTGTCACAGATGTGTTTAAAACATTTACCTTCTTTTTGTAAGGATTTGACAAATTGCTTCGTCAAGCCTAACTTGACATGCAGGGGTGTGTGGCAACCGGAATCATCACAAGGTGTCTTCCCCTACAGGGGTTGGGATGACCTAGGAGCATCAATATTATTTTGAGATCGCCACACATAATCCACTTATGATTGTCATATTTAATTTTATTGAAATATTTTTTAACTAAAAAATTATCGGAACCATATTTTAAATGGATAGACTGTCCGATTATTGACAGATTGATATTTCCATTGTAAAGAAGGACAATTTTGAGTCTTCTTTTGGACAAATCTATGTACAGTCTCCAACCGGTACTTCTGTAGGGAATGTTAAACAGAGTCAAAAGGCCCACTTACTCATTGCAGAAGACTAATTCTTCTTCTTCTTCTGAAAAATATGGAAGAAAATCCTTTTCTATGTACGTGAACCAGGAAAATGAGGGGCCAGCTGGTAGCAGGTTCTTTTTTTAAGCCTTGAACTAAGCAATTCTGAATTTTCTTTGGGTCAGATGTAAGTCTCAAACTAAATCGTTTAGTTCAGACTGTGAATAAAGTTCTGGGCACAGCTATCTCCAGGTTCATACTCCTCGATGTTATTTTCATTTAAATCACTTGCGGAACCGTCTATTTCAGTTTAAACTTTCTGGTGGAACTGGCACTGGTATGTCTGGACCATGAGGAACCAAGCGTAAGGTGGATGGCATATTTGGATAGACGATTCTTTTTTTATTCTTCAAATTGAAATCATGAACATCAGTTGAAAAAAAGTAACAATATTGCGGCGTGGTTCACGCCATACCATTGGAACTCCAAATCTGAACGCTTCTTGTTCATTCTTTGACACTGTCTAAGTCCTTCAACACATGTGTACTCAAACATATTGGGGTGCCCAAGTTTTTTCTTGATTTCCTAGTTTCACTTCGAAATATGTGAGGTGCACTTGTTGAACAAAACTTGTTATATTTCTTGTTTGCCTTTACACCATCAACTCACCACAAATGAGACAAAAAGAATTTGCAGAATTTTTGCGGCCCCTTGAAGCCATTTTGAAAATGGAAAGTTTGCTATGGCCTGAAAATATATTTTCCACTGAAAAAATCTTGTTTGATCACAGAGGACGGAAAAAACTCAATTTAAGAATGCTGCTGGTTGAAACAGCACTGATAGTAGTTCCACAGTGCATGAATGGCACAGATAGCTGCCATTTTACTTGTCATAACCTATCGGCCAAGCTCTCCCATCTCGTCACCTTCAAATTAAACCATCCTTGCCAATCTCTTCAGACTATTCAACTGTTTAGCTATAAGAAGAGGTTTATAGTATAAACCAAAAAGTGCATATATTATATTAATTTATTATAAAAAAAAACTCATTTTTTGTCTAGTTTATAATATCACAATTTGGCAATTTTTCAACCTTATTACAAATTTTGAAATTTGTGATTTGCATTAACTCCTGATGAAATGGAAAAAAAATGAAGGTTATCTTCAGATTCAGTACTAAAAAATACATAGGAATCAATTATCAAAAGTTAAAAAACATTCCACAACCCAAATTTTGCATGCTTGTGTAATAGCGATGTCAGCAGTGAAGAATTTGCCTTTGGAAAGAATAAAAAAATATTTATGATTATCATAGTAAAACCACTACAAATAATAAATTGAAAACTGTTATTTGATGAAAGATTGTTAAATTTTATCCCAATAATAAAATTGAGTAATTTTAGCAAAATTACTCAAAATACCTCTGGGTTCTTATTTATTTCCTAGAAGAGAACCCTAATAAAAATTAAAAAAAAAAAGTTTCCAGAGAAGGTTGGTCTAATATTTATTTGCTTGAATTGTTTTCTACTGAAATCTTGTTAAAATTCACCCTTGGTGAGCAAATCAACCATAAAACTGTTTCATCCAGAGGAGTGTAGTCTTTTTAAGAATTTTAAAAAGATTTTTAAGGAGAAGCTGTTTTATAATTACACTTTATTTTTTTTGTTAAAATTTTTTAATTCAAGTTCATCTTAAATTTATAAATTGGTTTTCCAGGACTCTTATACAGTGACTGGACGTAAGATAAAGAGAAAAAAGGAGTCAAATGTTCGTTTTATTAATACTTTCTATTTACAATATCCATAAATATAAAGAAAATTGTTTCAAATTTATATGAAACACAAAAAATTCATGTAAAAACTGTTTTCTGAGCAATGTAAATACAAAATGTTTCTTTATTTATAGATTTTTGTTATCACTTACTGATATTTTGAAAGTTGTGCAACATTAATTCAATTCTAAATGTTTATAAAAATCAAATAAAAGCAGTTTGTCTTTACAAGCAAAAGATTACCTTTATTTAAGAAGCTGAAGGCCAATCCATTGTTTTTTTGAGCAAATATCTTACAGCTGTTCAGTGAATAGAGATTTGCAGATGCAAGTAAATCCATGCTTGAAGTGCTACATGGGCGAACTAAATGATACTTTAGTGGTAACATTTCTTTTTGTCCACATCTTTTGTAACCTAAGTAACAGCTAAATAACTGCATTGTAAAGTATATGAACACAATCTTCTGACACCTAAATAAAATAAATTACAGTACTTGTGATTCAAAATCATTAAATTTGCAAGAAATAATTCAAAATCTTTTTTCATTAAGTAAGAGAGACCATTATCAGTTGATATTTTTATCTGTAAGTTTTACTTTCTTGAATTTAGAGTTTAACATTTTCCATCTCTTTGTTAGGGTTGTCAATTACTAATTTATAAATCTGTTTTTTCTCAATGAAATCAATCATTTTAGGTTTACTTTAAATACTTTTCTTTTCTGAAGAATTAAATTTTGATTACTTTTTATTAATGAATCTTTATTATTTCTTATGAAAGGAAGATGTGTTTTAGCATTAAAACAAGAGTCCTTATCCATTCAATAGTAACTTTATATTTTAAAGGATACATTTGATAATTAAGTGTAACTCCAAAATAATATTTTATTTTAAACAAATTTTTAACCTTGATTGGTTTGTATAATAATACATTGAATAGCTAGATCATCTCATTATAAGTACGTTATAAATATAAAAACAAATTGTTATAAGATAAAAAAAAGTAGATGTGATTAAAATTCATATTAATTATGAAATAATATTAAATAAATACATCAGATATAAATAATTACTTCAAAATAATTATTCACAATTAGAAGTTACAATTGAAAATTATTTTGAGCACATATTTATTTGTAAACATTGAACAGAATACAGATAAATCAATTTTTTTCAAAATTCATTGACATAGTAATATTATATCCATAATAGACAATTTTAAATAAATTTTTAAATGGTTTAATAATTTATTAAATGTGGTAACAAGCATAATATCATAAGAAGTATTCGAGTTTTATTAAAATAGTTCAGTGTCTGGTTTGGTATAGGTGAATATTGTTATTTTTTTTAAATAAGTGATCTTTCTTTTTAGCAAAAGTTGCACATTATAAATACAAACACAAGAATAATTAGACATATTAAATTTTCTAATTATCGGTATATATGATTCATTCTTAATGGGTAGCAGATAATTAAAAGACATCTCATTCTTGTATCTTAGAAATTCATTTTTTGAGGGAGCCCCAAGAGTGACATTATATTTTATTTGAGAATATGCTTAGTTATAATAAATATTTAATAATGATGAGAGGTGATGTTTTATTGACTCACTTTAGGGCAGAGGCTTTATTTTGTTACAAATGAAATCAATTTAATTATCACAAGAGAATTTGTCATGTAATAAAACACTCAGAAATTTCACTTTATGGGCAACAGAAATACTATTGTTATTATTAATGGGAGTTTCATCCACTTAATGAGCTATGTTACATCTTAAAAGCACAATGTAATGGTTTTATCCATGTTTAAAATTAGATGGTTACAATACATTCAGTGAATAAATATTTTAACTGATGTCATAGAATTTTTAATTCCTTTTAAATAATTACCTTTAAATATAGGTAAATTGTCTTGTCTGCAAAAAGGGTTACAATGAATGGCTCAAGAATTTGAAATAAGTTATTAATATTATTAACTTATCAGAGGCATATAAAAAATTACTATTAAAATGGGCAATATTATTAAATAAACATTAAAATTACTTTAAACTAAATCAAAATAAATAAATATATATAAAAGTTCACAGGAAGGTTTCTCTCTTTTTCTGTTTAGCCTCTGAAACCACCATAAGGTATTCACAGGACGAATGAGGATGATATGTAGGAATGTAAATTAAGTGTAGTATTATACAGCCTCAGGTCAACCATTCCTGAGATGTGTGGTTAATTGAAACCCAAACACCAAAGAACACCAGTAACCACAATTTAGTATTCAAATCCATATAAATATAACTGCCTTTACTAGTATTTGAACCTTAGAACACTAGACTTCAAAGTCAGCTGATTTGCAACGACAAGTTAACCACTAGACCAGCCCAGTGGGTCTCATAGGAAGATTTAAATCAATCAAAACTATAATACAGATATAAGCACATCACAGTTCACAAGCCACTTAAACAATAGTGGACTCGATTTGCGATGACAAGTTAACCACTAGACCAGCCCAATGGGTCTCATAGGAAGATTTAAATCAATCAAAACTATAATACAGATGTAAGCACATCACAGTTCACAAGCCACTTAAACAATAGTGGACTCTTTTGTCACCTCAAGCAGTCCTTCTGGGTGCACTTGGCTGGGTAAAGATGACACTGAAGCAAAGATGGATCAAAGATAATTTATTGGTCATACTGATATTAAGTCTGCAGCAAATGAGCTACAGGCTGTGTATCATCAAAGTCACACACAATAGAGTCCACAATGAAACCCCACTTCTCTAAGTTTGTCTTGCATCTTGTTTCCACTTCAACCCAGCCGATTCAGAGATTTCCAAGTTATTCAGTCCTCTTTGTGTCCTGGGAGAAGTTGTTCACTGGGAGGTTCTCCATTGGGTGCCCTTGCATGCCACAAGATAAGTCTTGCTTGCTCGCCAGCCTCTGTGTCATGAATGGTAATGTCTTGGCCTTTCATTCCAGTTTTGAGGTCCCAGATTTGAACCCTGGTCAGGCATTGCATTTTCACATGCTAAAAAATTACTATTTTATCTTATTCTCTGAAGCAATATCTAACTGTGGTTCCAGTGACTAAAAAAAAAAAAATCATCTTGCTTGTTTGGGTATTCCTGAGTAGTCATCAAGAAATTCTTTCTTGAACTAAGCCATGGTTGTGCTAATTCAAAGCCGTACAAAGGATAGCTTGGGGTGTTGTTAAAGCTTTGAACTTCTCCTTATGAGCTGCTACTTTGCATCGGATATCAGGTGATGCATGTTAGGCAAAAATACAGCTTTTCGAGAAGTGTAGGTTGTAAGCATCCTGTTATGATGCGGCATGTTTCATTCAATGACACATCTACTTTTTTGGTATGGCAAGATCTGTACTGTACTGGACGGGTATACTCTGCTGCTGAGTGGCTGAGGCCAGGTTGTTCCAGTCAGCTTCCACACTACGTTGTTCCTTGCAGCTACAAAATTGTTATTAAAGAGAGAATATTTACTCTTATTAGATAAGAATATTTGTTCTTAGTGTTCAAACAATGTTTTTTGTATGTGAGAGTGCAGTCCAAGGTGACTCCAAGATAGCTTGGGAGTTCCACAGTGCAAAAGCTGGGTTCCTTCCCACATGATGTTAAGACTTCTGGCTGCCTGTCTGTTCTTCAGATGGAAGACAGAGGTCTTCCATTGGGAGAAGAATTTGTATTTAAAAACAAATGAGAATAAATGAAATATGATAGAAAAGATTATGTAAATAGATATAGTGTTAGGAGAAAATGTATTCAGAAATAGAAAAATATTGTTATTTAGGAAAATAAAATTATAAAGGATGGATGAAACAAGCTAGAGAAAAATCAGTCCTATAAAATTAAAGAAAATTTTCATAGAGAAAAGAGTTATGCTGATATCAAACATGGATTGAGCAATAAAAAAATTCACCAAGGTATGTATTTATATGAAATATAGTGCTTACAAAATGGACAATAGTAAATAAAAAAAGGAAAAACTTTTCTGGTTTAAAAGGAGGCTTTTGAACTGTGATGTTTTAGACAATGATGGAAATTAAACATCTGATAAATTATGAAATTGAAAGAATTTAAGAGAAACTGTGGAAAAAAGGTTTCTTTCAAAATCTTATTTTTAGAAAAAAGCATTGGTAGGGATTTAATTTAAAGGAACTGAAATTAGTTAATTTAGTCCAGTAAAGGTTGCATGAAGAAATTTACACTTATATAAAATATTAAGTTATTATTTATCACTTACTTTCTGAATGAATTTTACAGAAAATGTAGAAAGTAACAGATGTAAGAGAGTTAAACAATAGGATGCATTGTGCAAATAATTTGACACTTAATGTGCAGTATTTATACTTTATGCATTACTATACAGAGTATATCACAAAGTTTTCCCAGGACTTTCATTCCTGATGGAAGTCTTATTTTTTAAGACTTTGGGGATTGGTGTTCACACAGCTCTAGCCTCAGCAGATTTTCTTCTCACTATACACAGTGCTGTAGAACGCTATTCTCTGTGCACGTGTGCTGCACTGATTGCAGTGTGAACCCTTGCACAATTGCATCCTGCACTGTTTCTTATTACATTTGCCCTCGGTGCGACATCTTGTGGGGTGCAGACATGGCCCAGGGTAGAGGATGTTGTGCCAGTGAGTGGATGGATGGCTCTGTGTGCTGGGTCTTGGACTGGATGAGCCTCATTGTGTTTGGCTCTGGGCTCTGTGCGCATAGGATCTGCAGAGGTGGTTCTGTATTTTCTCGGTATTCATAGGACCAAGATGGGTACTCCACGGATAAACCCTGTGATGGTTGGTGATCCATCTTAAAAAGCCACCAATATTAATCTTGTGAAAGGACCTCAATCAGCTTTGTCTGATGACTATAATTGTCCCAAGATAAATAATAATTTAAATGGTGACAAAACACATCTGCAATATGCAAATCTCAGATTTGTAGTTCTACGCAACAATCAGAAAGTGGCTCCCTTCATAAGATCTTACCTTTCCTGATCAATAAGGTAGTAACTGGTTCAAGAGGATCCCCCTATAAAGTAAGAAAACTGAGAGACTGATCAATACTAATAGAGACTTTCAGTGATGAGCAGAGTCGATCACTCTTATGTCTAACCAATATGGATGGTATAAGTGCGGATTGTTGGGGAATAATTTTTTGCTGGGATCTTCTTGAGATGGATGTTAGCGAAATTGTGAAAAGCTTCATCCCCAAGGTGTTATAGAAGAAGAATAATGAAACGTCAGAGTGAGATGCAAGAACCTAATCCTTTCCTTATTTTAACCCTCAACTTTCCCACACCAGTGTAGAAAATTAAAGTAGTATACTTGTTGGTTAGAGTACAACATTCCATTCATCTTTAATTCACGATGATGTTTCCACTGTCAAAGGTACCACAACTTCTTGCACAAACACCGCAATATCTGCTAGATGTGCAAAAGAAGGCCACAAAGATACTGACTGTGAGGAAGAAGAAAAATGTATTAACTGCAAAGGATCGCATTCTGCTCGTTCCAAAGATTGCCAGATTTTTAAAGAAGGGAAAAAGATTCTCAAAATTTGTACCGAGCAGAAATTATTGTTTCCGGCTGCACGAAAAGAATACAAAAAGACACTGAACTCCCAGACGCTAGTTAAATCAGATGTCTTTGCTGCTGCTACATCAAGCCAAGCCTCTGCAAATGCAAGTAATAAACAGTGTAGAACCTGCAGTGAATTAAAGCAGTTTGTTCAGATTTTGTCTGATCAAGTTGGCTGGCTCACAGCAATTATTTCAGAATTAAGTAAATGTACAAGTAAGATAAAAGGTATTATTAGTGGAAAGACTGACAGCGGTTTACCGAAAACCACTTAATTGCTACACTGCCAAATAATATCCCCGCTGCACCACCTACATAGCAAACTATCAAGATTCCTTTAAAGGGAACTATCAAAAAATCAAAACACGCAGGCATGCAAGAATAATGATTAAATGAACAAACAAAAACGCGATACCAATTTAACCGTATTGTATGTACTATAACGTATATATAATGAAACTACGATTACGAACGATCAAATTTAACTGAGATCTAAAATTATTGAAAACCAGTGTACGAGTAAATATAAAAAATATGTAAAATGAATTTTTAAAACAACACTTAAATTAAACGCATTAAAAGGTAAAAAATAATTTTAGGGTGGTATCTCAGAATGGATATGACAACAAGGTTTGATAGTAATATGTAAGATTATGTGAAAGTCATAGCTTCAAATTAGAGATTTGATATTTTCGCCAAATTTTTTATATGGGTGATGAATGGCCTAAAGAGTGGGGAGCTCATGTCAAAGTACAAAACTTTGCTCCCCACTCTTCAGGCCATTCATCACGCATATAAAAAAAGTGGCAGTAACATCAAATTTTTAATTTTTTATCACTTTCCCATAATCTTGCATATCACCATCAAAGGTTGTTGTCAAATCCATTCTGAGATACCCTCTTAAAATTATTTTTACCTTTTAGCGCGTTTAATTTAGAGTGGTGTTTTACAATTTTTTTACATATTTCTTATTTTCTATTTTTTAGTGCATTTAATAAGTGGTTTTTTAAATTTTTTAAATATATTTTTTATATTCTACTTTTTAGTCTTCATAAGTTTATACTTTTCAGCTGCGCTAGCGCACAGGTTTGAGCGACTTTCGAAGTTTTCATGACTCCAATTTCCAATACCGCAGACAAGAGTAGGCAGCTTTAAAAGTTCATATATCTTAAAACATTAGTGTATATACTCATAAATATCGAATGTAACGGTTATTTGAATTTTTACCTCAGCGTAGAATAAATATTTTCGTTTAATTTAATCAGTTGAAACGACAATATTGCAAACATGGATATTCTTTCACTAAGAAAAGTGTATTTAAACGAGGTTACTTAAGTTCAAGGGACATTTTTTCACTTAGCAACTTAGGGGCATCTTAGCGACTTGGAAATGTTACTAAAATCTGTTATCCGGAGCAAACCTGAATGCAAAATTTCAGAGCGAATGGTTACGCGGAAGTCCTTCAAAATTTGACTGAAATGTTCCGTACCATGAATCTCACATACATAGTCCAAGAGTGAGTTAATATAAGAGTGGTAATAACAAATGTGAATTGTTTATTTTGGCTAATGACTCACATCCGTCAAAACAGAGTAGCATAGTGCACTACAGTAATGTCGCGTAGGCCAAGTCGTAAACAAAAGTAATTTGTTGGTAAGTTGAAATATATTCCACTTACCAACAATTTTTTTAATGTATTAATCAAGCTCTTTCAGAGTAATTTCTCCATCAACAGGGATTATTTAAAACTATGAATCTGTATCCGTGCATATATTGTTATACGTGATTATAATTAAAATAAGTTATATGTTAAGTAAAATAAAACGACATGTCAGTAGGATGTTTACGACTGTTATTAGATATGAAATCTCATATGTTAAGTAATTAGTCATCTTATTGGAACTTTAAAAAGTGTACTCTCTTTTTCCTTCAAATGTGTGTTTTCAGAAACTTCTTTTCGACTCATAAAGATCGGTCCGTATTAGCACGATTTTACTGTATATACATATACGTACTAGCATATTAATTTTTTTTAAACATGTTATCCTGTGTGTTGAATTATAATTAGTATTTATAAACCACTAAATACACACATATAAAGCAAGATTGATCTTACGTTAAATCTAATAAGGCCTTTTCAAATCCTATAGATTCATAATCAGTTATTAAAAACTATAACTCTCATTATCGTCGCGCTACTTCGTCAACCAAGTAATGACCGATTAAAATTATTAGTCAGATGTTAAAGTTATATTATACAGGCCTACCAATTTAAACAGATCATCCTTAAAACATGTAAACTTAATCTGCATTCTAAAAGATGTTTAGTAAACTTAGCTTCAATGAATGGAATTTCATCCAATAAAGATCAACATGAACATGTTTACACTTATATAAAATATTAAGTTATTATTAATGATTCACTTTCTGAATATATTTTAGCCATTAAATTCTCCATTTTGCTACTCCTTAAGATATCCCAAATATTCTTGAGACATGATTAGATCCACTTTCCAAGGAACTAATAATGTAGGATTAATAATATTTTGGATTGTTATTTTGAAATTTTAAATTATATTTGAAGTTATATTAATATACACATCTTGTACAAAATATTGGAATAAGACATATCTTAACTTAATTTTAACATTAAAGTATTTTCATGGGATCCTGCATTCTCATCATGATTGAAATATAAATTAAACTCCATATTAAAAATACTAAAATAACAAGAACTGGTAAAATTTGTCGTATTTCAATATTCTGTACTAGTGGTTTATAATAATATAATTTAACAGAACAGTGCAATAATATGAATCTTAATATTAATTTCAGTAAAATAATTTGGCCATTAATACTTTCCTTATAAGAAACTTTGCATCATTAATTACATTAGATTAAATCTTAAATTTTATTACTACATAATTACATTTTGTGGAGTAATTAATTTTAAGTTAGATAAGATATTTTTTAAATACATACTATATATCAAAGCAGTACTTACTTATAAAATCTAATCATATTTTAAGTTGCAATCTAGTCAAAATATTGTAATAATTATTAGCTCTGTCACGAACAGTAACTTCTGACAATAAAATCATATTTGATATACTCAAAAAGTGACCTTAACTGTCGTTTGTGACATGGTAATCAGGATACTAATACAATACAATCATTAATGAAACTGCACACATTCTATTAATAGCATACTTCCAATGCTATATACAAATTTGAATAAAATTCAGAAAACCTGTCATTTGAAATCTGGTGTTTACTATGATGGCCGACCGTAATATCCATGATGGATAAAGTGTAAAAATATTTTGCAATAACATACACTCTAATTATGGATATTTTTTTTTTCTAAATAACACAAATTATTTTAATACATTTTATTTTAAAAATGAGTATCCCTGCATTGAAACATTTTTTATCAAATATCATCAGATTATCTATCCATTTATTTCATTACGTATGTGTTACTATAATGCCAATCTCCATGATGTAGTGGTAGCATTTCTATTTTTCATCCACAAAATTCTGGATTCAAATTTGTCATTTTTTACATACTACAAAACTTCCCTCATTTATCATTAATGATACATATAATTGGGCTAATATATACAGTAACTTAGATGAATAGCTAAATAAAAATGGAACGGACTGTTGATGGGAATAAATAGTTTCAAAAATTCAGTAAAAAAAATTCAACAGGTATTAATAACAAAACTAGTTCACTTTTTTATAATGATAAAGTAATAATCTCTTACAAACCACACAGCAAATGCAGTATTCAGTAGAAATTCAGTGAGAGAGATTAATAAACACGTTGCTGCTTAGTGCCCTAAAACTACTACTCTGTCCTAGCTTAAAGTAATTATCATTACTTTAATATGTGTAAATAATTAAATATTGGAAAATGTTTGAACGTTTTACTGTGCACTGTGGTCCTTTCCTGCATTAAGAAAATCTTGCAAATTATATGATTTATTGCATGACAAAATGTCTTACAGTAAATAAAATATTCTTTTTATTCTGTTTAGCCTCCGGAAATCTGTCAGGTATTACTTCAGAGGATGATATGATATGTATGAGTGTAAGTGAAGTGTAGTCTTGTACAGTCTCAGGTCAACCATTTGCGAGGTGTATTACTTGTGTGCTAGTATTCAGACCCGTATAAAAGTAGCTGCCTTTACTAGGATTTGAATGTTGGAACTCTCAACTTCAAAATCAGCTGATTTGCGAAGACACATTCATCACTAGACCAATCTGGTGGATTTAAATAAAATATTTAAGAACTTTTAATTAACTCAATTTAAAATTATATGGAAACTGTGGCTTTCTGAAGATCCTTTTTCTGTTAATTACAAGCCTCCTTTGTCGGTGAAATTACTGGCGATATATATTTTCAAAGAGCTATGAACAAAGGAATTATAATTCTTTCTGTCTGTATGAACGCAATGGATGCTGATATTTAACAGAAAATACTGGAGTGTGCAAGTGGTAAAGTTTATGAAAACTGATTTGGGTGTATAGGTGCAACTCAGAAACCAGAACAAGTGAGCTTGTTATTAAAGTGATACTTTTAATACCATGGAGATATGTAGCACTAGTTCATACAAGGTGAAACTGCTGATAAATAGTATTATCAAGAGATTCTCAGAAGTCTTCATGAATGCAGTTTAGCACAAGAGATTGGACATATGGGAGTCAAGCCACTGGCAGTTAAATCATGACAAGCCATTCTTAATGTCCGATTCCAGATTTTTTCAGCCAAGAATGGAATACTCTAGGTTTATAAAATCTCTCCAATCAAATTTGTTCCTGAAGATGCCACTGAAAGTCTTGATCTGAAATATTAAAAAAAATGACATCATAGGTGATATCCCATGAAAAAATGATTTTCAGCAACAGAAAATTACTGGGTTAAGTGAATGGAGTTATGTACAAAATATTTAGAAGAGATCACAACTGGAAGCCAAAAGATAGGAATTACTCTGGTCTATAGTGGGATAATTTGTACATATCTTACCCACACTAACATAATCAAATTCTCTTCTAATAACATCCAACCAGTATAATTAAACATATAACATAGAAATTCAGACCTATACCCAAATATGTCGACCAATTTAGATCACCTTACAAGGGGAATGCAATCTCATTTCAGTCTGTGCAGGAGCCAGGGACAAATCCCACACCCCCACTCGGTCTCATATGATGTCTTGCATGGCATTATCAAGTCATGACCAGCAGAGGGAAGCCATGCCCCTGGTCACATGGGTTACCATACCCCGGTGGCACAGCCACCCCCACCACCAGGAGCCCCAAATCGAATCATAAACAATACCAATATAACTCTGGCATGATGCCAATGTGCCTACTTTCAACCAATCCATGTCTACTATGCCGGAACCCTAGCCACCCAGGATCCTACCACAAATAAACTTCCTCTGCAGACCTACATACTGCAAGGGTGTGAAGAAAACCAGCCACTATAGACCACTCCTTGCAGATCATCCAGTTAATACGGAGATCCAGAAAGGAATGCATTCTCTCAAGTTCCCTAACAGGTTGTGAACATTCGACCTCGAATTGGGGACAGATGTACAGGACGTGGCCCACTGTATCATCAGTCTCACAATCTGGGCATTATCGCAAATTCACCTAATGAAACCAAGCCAAACTCACCTGAAAGGCACCATACCCGGAGACATACCGATTGGGGGAGACCCATCCAATCGCACCTAAATCAGACACTATGGGAAATATACCATGCATGTAGTGTGACCTGTGGGGGATTCATCCCACCTGACCGGCCAAGACGCAAGGCCCCAGTCTTCAATCTCCTGCTTTTGTTTTGACCTCAATAGGTTATTTACCTTGGAAATGTAGTGTTCCTTAAGCTCATTAGCCAAGCTATCTATTTGTTTGACTCCGGCTATAACACAGACTGCCTCCTGCGAGTCTGTTCTATAATCGCCAACAAGAAGAGTCCCTGGACCCACAGCAAAATGTCTGCACAATACCTAAAAGCCATGTGGTGAGTCCAGACAGGCGCAGTATACAGCATAATAGCTTTGTCAACACCTTTGTAAAGGATACACATATGGTAATTCAACCCCCAATCAGGATGAATGACTGTATAGATTCCATAAAAAGCATCAGTGGCCTTTTTTGCTACGTACTGTAGATGTTCCTTGAACCGAAAATTCTCATCAAAGGTATTTTTGAGCTGTAACATACCAAATGGGGAGACCAGCTATCTGAACCTGGATTTGTTGGGAAGCAGCCAATTGGTCCTTAAGCAACATCATTGTGGTTTTCTCTGAGCTGAAAATCATCTGTGTTGGAGACTCCACAGTCAGAATGTGTCACAAGCATGAGCAGCTTGGAGCTCTACCTTGTTATGCGAATCCCCTTCAATCAGTAGCATCACGTTGTCAGCATAAGTGACAACATGACAACCTTACACACAATATGGAATCTATGCATCATATCTATGGAATCTATGATCCACAGAAGGGAACTCAGAATACTGCCCTGAGGGCATCCTTTAGTTAAGGTCTTACAAACCTCAGAGCCGCCATCATGTAGGGAAATGGTCTGATGGCTGAAATAACTTGAGAGCACTTCTAATTCATTTTGTGTACACTTACTCTTCTGCATATGAAACAGGGCAGAGGGCCACCATAAGTTGTTAAATGTCCCGTATATGTCCAGAAAAGTCCCTAATACATAGTCTCAGTGAATGTGAAAGGTTGTGTTAAATAGTGCTTCTGCATTAGTGTGTGTTGGTGTTCTGCTTTGTTTCTGGCTACCTGTGTCCATGACCATGTGACGTCGGCAACATCCCATTAGGACATTAGGAAGTGTAGATTACGCGATCGAGAGACTCCAATGGCAATTAGATTTAGTAGAGCTGTGGCTCGATATGTGGAGAATCAAGGTCAATGGTGAAAAATCGGTGCCAGTGATGTTCACATACAAGACACGTGCTCCAGCTAGGCAGCTGGAAATCTCAGGAGAGAAAAACCCCTTTGGGAAAACAGTCAAGTACCTGGGAGTAATCCTGGATAAACGGCTTACCTTAGGAGAACATGTTAAATATGCGAACCAAAGGGCAAAGGCCGTCAGGGCTTCACTATATCCAGTACTGAACAGTGCCAGCCCATATCCACTGGCGACCAAATTGCTCATTTTTCAGCTATACGTCCTCCCAATTCTTATGGTGCGGGACTACACACCGTATCCAAGATGGGGGTGGCGCAGGCACGCAGACTATTCGGGAAAGCGGCTGTGTCCGAACATGGCCATCTGCCAAGAGGATCATACTCTACAGGGTATAAGAAAACGGCCTCATGCCATATTAAACGAACCACCGTGAAGAGGCGGTATGAGAGACAAAAAATGACAAACCAGGCTTAGGAGCCTCTATATTGCATAACCTACAAATGGAAACCGCACGAAAATTCCGTCCGTGAAAGTGACAGTTTTCACTATTAAATTTTGTTAAAACTATAAAAAGCTAGACAACATCCCACGCAGAGACCACAATTTCATTTAGTCAACATATGCAACTCCCTCCGGAGAAGGGGGCGCATTTCTCCCTCTAAATAACTAGGGCTCCGGTAGTGCACTCCTGCTAACCCCTAGGTGCTGGTACCGAAAGAACTTCAGCGGATAGACTGAAGGGGAATCACACCGGGATTACTAGGCTCAAAAGCTTAGTCTCTCATGGTCAGAACCAGTAAATAAATTTCACGATGGTCCATACAGATAGGAACGCAAATTACCAAATCCGTCCATAAATAAAACTTAAAATTTATAACCGCTACTAAATAATCGATAAAATCCGCCCGATTATAAAAATATACAGCAGTAAGGGACATTGTCCAGGGTCTGTGATCTGTAGGGAGAAATATTGAAACTACTGCTATTCTTGCGTTCCGTTCCCCTAATACATATTTCTCTATGAATCATGAGACCTTGCCATTGGTGAGGGGGCTTGAGTGCTCAGGGATACAGAGTAGCTGGACCGAAGGTACAACCATATCGGACAGGTATCTGTTGAGAGCCAGACTAAGGAATGATTCCTGAAAGAGGGCAGCAGCTCTTTCAGTAGTTGTTAGGGGCGTGAGTCAGGACGACTTAAACGGCCGTATCAACATCACTCAGTCCTCTGAGTACTGCGCAGCTGAAAGCAATGGAAAACTACAGCTGCTTTTTTTCCAAGAAAATGTGGCTCTCTGCATTTTCACATAGCAATAATGGAGGCGCCTTCCTTGGTAAAATATTCCGGAGGTAAAATAGTCCCCCGTTCGGATCTCCGGGTGGGGACTACTAAGGAAGGGGTCACCAGAAAATTAAAAAATAACATTCTACGAGTCGGAGTGTGGAATGTTAGAAGGTTAAAAAAGGTTGGTAGGCTTGAAAATTTAAAAAGGGAAATGGGTAGGACAAATGTGGATATAGTAGGAATTAGTGAGGTTCGGTGGGAAGAGGAAGGCGACTTTTGGTCAGGTGATTTTAGAGTAATTAACTCAGCGTCAAATAATGGGCAGGCAGGAGTAGGTTTCGTGATGAACAAGAAGATAGGGAGGAGAGTTGAGTATTTCAAAACGCATAGCGATAGAATCATTGTAATAAGGATAAAATCAAAACCTAAACCGACAACGATTGTTAACGTCTATATGCCTACAAGCGCCCATGATGATGATGAGGTAGAGTGTGTATACGAAGAGATTGATGAAGCAATTAAACACGTAAAAGGAGATGAAAATTTAATAATAGTTGGAGATTGGAATGCAAGCATTGGAGAAGGCAAGGAAGGAAATATAGTGGGTGAATACGGGCTGGGCAAAAGGAATGAAAGAGGGGACCGACTTATAGAGTTTTGCACGAAGTATAATTTAGTAATTGCCAACACCCAATTTAAAAATCATAATAGAAGAATATACACTTGGAAAAAGCCAGGCGATACTGCAAGGTATCAGATAGATTATATCATGGTTAAGCAAAGATTTAGAAATCAACTCGTTGACTGCAAAACTTACCCTGGAGCAGACATTGATAGCGACCATAATTTGGTGATAATGAAATGTAGATTGGGGTTTAAAAACCTGAAGAAAAGGTGTCAGATGAATCGGTGGAATTTAGAGAAGCTTGAGGAAGAGGAGGTAAAGAAGATTTTTGAGGAGGACATCGCAAGAGGTCTGAGTAAAAAAGATAAGGTAGAAAATGTAGAAGAAGAATGGGAGAATGTTAAAAAGGAAATTCTTAAATCAGCAGAAGCAAACTTAGGCGGAATAAAGAGAACTGGTAGAAAACCTTGGGTTTCAGACGATATATTGCAGCTGATGGATGAACGTAGAAAATATAAGAATGCTAGTGATGAAGAAAGTAAAAGGAACTATCGGCAATTAAGAAATGCTATAAACAGGAAGTGCAAACTGGTGAAAGAAGAGTGGATTAAAGAAAAGTGTTCAGAAGTGGAAAGAGAAATGAACATTGGTAAAATAGACGGAGCATACAGGAAAGTTAAGTAAAATTTTGGGGTACATAAATTAAAATGTAATAATGTGTTAAACAAAGATGGTACACCAATATATAATACGAAAGGTAAAGTCGATAGCTGGGTGGAAGATATTGAAGAGTTATACGGAGGAAATGAATTAGAAAATGGTGTTATAGAGGAAGTTGAGGAGGATGAAATGGGAGAAACAATACTGAGATCTGAATTTAAGAGAGCATTAAAAGATTTAAATGGCAGAAAGGCTCCTGGAATAGACGGGATACCTGTAAAATTACTGCGCAGTGCAGGTGAGGAAGCGATTGATAGATTATACAAACTGGTGTGTAATATTTATGAAAATGGGGAATTTCCATCAGACTTCAAAAAAAGTGTTATAGTTATGATACCAAAGAAAGCAGGGGCAGATAAATGTGAAGAATACAGAACAATTAGTTTAACTAGTCATGCATCAAAAATCTTAACTAGAATTTTATACAGAAGAATTGAGAGGAGAGTGGAAGAAGTGTTAGGAGAAGACCAATTTGGTTTCAGGAAAAGTATAGGGAGAAGGGAAGCAATTTTAGGCCTCAGATTAATAGTAGAAGGAAGATTAAAAAAAAAACAAACCAACATACTTGGCGTTTATAGACCTAGAAAAGGCTTTCAATAACGTAGACTGGAATAAAATGTTCAGCATTTTAAAAAAATTAGGGTTCAAATACAGAGATAGAAGAACAATTGCTAACATGTACAGGAACCAAACAGCAACAATAACAATTGAAGAACATAAGAAAGAAGCCCTAATAAGAAAGGGAGTCCGACAAGGATGTTCCCTATCTCCGTTACTTTTTAATCTTTATATGGAACTAGCAGTTAATGATGTTAAAGAACATTTTAGATTCTGAGTAACAGTACAAGGTGAAAAGATAAAGATGCTACGATTTGCTGATGATATAGTAATTCTAGCCGAGAGTAAAAAGGATTTAGAAGAAACAATGAACGGCATAGATGAAGTCCTACATAAAAACTATCGCATGAAAATAAACAAGAACAAAACAAAAGTAATGAAATGTAGTAGAAATAACAAAGATGGACCACTGAATGTGAAAATAGGAGGAGAAAAGATTATGGAGGTAGAAGAATTTTGTTATTTGGGAAGTAAAATTACTGAAGATGGACGAAGCAGGAGCGATATAAAATGCCGAATAGCACAAGCTAAACGAGCCTTCAGTAAGAAATATAATTTGTTTACATCAAAAATTAATTTAAATGTCAGGAAAAGATTTTTGAAAGTGTATGTTTGGAGTGTCGCTTTATATGGAAGTGAAACTTGGACAATCGGAGTATCTGAGAAGAAAAGATTAGAAGCTTTTGAAATGTGGTGCTATAGGAGAATGTTAAAAATCAGATGGGTGGATAAAGTGACAAATGAAGAGGTATTGCGGCAAATAGATGAAGAAAGAAGCATTTGGAAAAATATAGTTAAAAGAAGAGACAGACTTATAGGCCACATACTAAGGCATCCTGGAATAGTCGCTTTAATATTGGAAGGACAGGTAGAAGGGAAAAATTGTGTAGGCAGGCCACGTTTGGAGTATGTAAAACAAATTGTTGGGGATGTAGGTTGTAGAGGGTATACTGAAATGAAACGACTAGCACTAGATAGGGAATTTTGGAGAGCTGCATCAAACCAGTCAAATGACTGAAGAAAAAAAAAAAAAAAATACATATTTACATGGACTAGAGGAAGCTATATCCATCAGCTTTAGAATGGCATCCTCAGTGCTCTTGCCTGGTCGGAAACCAGACTAGTTGTCAATTAGCAAATGATCAGTGGCCAATCTAACATTAATACGCAAATATACGACCTTCTCAAAAACCTTGCCAATCACAGGCAAGAGCGTTAGTGGATGGTAAGAATAACTGTAGGATCTTTGTCGCCACCTTTGAACAACAACTACAAGTCTCCACACTTCCGACATGCTGGAAAGTGGCCGGCAAAGAGCAACCTATTATATATTCCAGTTAGAGGACCAACGACTACTGGAAGCGCTCGGACGAGGAGCTCCACTGTTTTACAATCATATCCGGGGGCCTTGTGCCATTTCATACTACAGATCACCTGGCGCATCTCCACCTCAGTGATCTCAGACAATTGTAAGTTGCACTTGAAAACTTCCCACCTGACACACTGGTGGTATGAAACCTCACCTATCTAGTGTCATCCAGGAGCAAATCATTCAGCAAAATATTAAGGATATGGTCCTTATCAGTTTCTACACACTCGCAGGTTGACAAATCTGATAAAGAGGACATATCTCCTGCGCTTATGTCCACGGGCTCTATACACAACACCCCAAGGTCTTTATTCCCTTGTTCCTGAACAAATGAGCACCAGAAATTACGCTTGGAGGGTTTAATGCTATGAAAGTACCTAGTCCTCCTTCTGCGGTAATCTGTAGTTAGGGCCGTACGCCGATCGTGATCACACTCTTATTGCGCATCCTTTCTGAGTCGATTCACAGATTGTTTCATTGCTGTCAGATTCCGAGACCACCAACCAGATATATGTTCTCGGCCTGTGTCTCTAGGAATGGTGGCTTCAGCTGCTGCAACCACCACAGAAAAGTAATTTTCTGCCAGGACATCTAATGACAGGTCATCAAGGTCTCTAGAAAAAATCTCCAGTCTGGACTCCAACAAAGAGGAGAATTTAAGCCAGTCCACCTTCCTATGCTGGAAGCACCCCCGGTGAAAAGGAAAGTGTCCCTCATGGCCATTGCGCAGCTCATCAAAAAGTGGCTGCTATTTCAAAAAGTATCAACCGATGATTGCTAGAACAGTCATCGACCACAAACCAGTCAAAGGACCCTACCAATGGTGATGTCAATATTTGTACCTAAAAAGGCCCTTCGTCCATTAACCATACCAACGTAAATGGCCAACTGGTTTGCAACATTAAAATAGTGCTGCGTGATGAAACTGTCAATTAAGCCACCACCATGATCAGTGAGATCCTGTTGTGCCAGAAAAGCAACTTCGCATTAACATCGGCACCAATAAGTATCAGATCATTGCTCACAATACGAAGGATCCTATCCCATCTCTCTAGGTGTTCCTCAGTAGGATCCCTGTAATGGAAATTTGAACTAACAACTGTAAGGTTCTGTCTGCGAATGGCAACTCTGACCACAACTTGATGCGCGTCAGAAACCTGCCATATAGACACTATCAAGCGACTTCCTGCACAGAATAGCAGACATACAGAAAACTTTTTCCAGCTGTGATAGCCTGGCAGATCTCCCCTAATTACATACGGGTGCTGTAGAAGGACAACATCCAGGTTCCGTCTCTCTACAACCTTCTAACTCAACCTGGACTAAATAAGCACTCTGGGCATTTAGTTGACTGAACCTAACCATCTAAGGAATTAAAGTACAGTGCACGGCCTTTATGTAACAGCCACACTACTTACTAACAACTGGGTGCTCATGATTTTTGTGCAATCCCTTCAACAGTTAGCACAGGCTGGATCCTTGGACCTATGCAAACAATTATCACGCTTGTGGCCCTCCTTGCCACAATGGGCACACACCAAGGCAAACTTACAAAATTTAGCCCTGTGATCATATCTGCAGCACTTGAAACATCTTTGGACATCCACATACTCTTTTACTCGGTAGGACTCTAAATTGATAAATAGTCTGCCTGCAGTCGTAAATTTTTTAAAGAGACCAGAACTTACCTCAAAAACTAAGTGATATTTTTGGGCATCATGCCTATCCATTTTAAAGGCCAACCTGCGGTCCCGCCAGAACGTGGCTTCATCCAAATCAGTTCTGTTCCCTAATGAGGGACAAGATATCTTCATTGGTAAGGTTATGGTCAATATCATAGACTATAATATGGGGCTTACGCATTCTCTTTGGGTCTATTTTTACATTCAATCGCTTAACTGCCGTGGATTCTCTTAATTGCCTGCTACCATAACTAATTTTTTGTCAGTCTCTTTTATGTTCCTGATTTTAAGACCTTTCACCCCAAAGGGCAACCTGGAGATCTTTCTTTAGCTGACTGCTGGACACAGCCAAGCCCTCTGCTCTGCTGACAAACGTAAGTTAGGTTTCTTGGACCAGCTGGTTTCATGTCTGCCCATAACCACCTCAGCATACCTACACGGCTGCATTGGGGCTGGGGCCAGTTTATGAACTGCAGTTACTTGCTCGACAAGAGCCGTGAAAGCCACTTGGAAGAATTCGAGATGAGACAATATTTCCTCTTGGTAGCTGCACCAGAACATTTGGGGTTTGCTAGACAGGAAGACAAGCCATATTGTTGCTAAGACATCATGGGCTAAAACGAGGCAGAGCTGCCAGGCCTGCTCCCGGCTTGCAAAACCTCTTTATTAAGTGGATTCATACTTCCCAGGTGGTCACCTCCACATCTACTTCTGAACAATCATTGTCAGAACCAGTGTTTGAGGAGGTCGAAGGAAAATGCTCTGGCTCTCTCCTCCAGCTAGGCTTCCTCCCTAACATCGGTCATGGTCGGAGAAGGCTTATTGGGCACAAGCCCATGAGCGTGACAACTACCTGCAACGAGCCACGGGCAGCTGGAGACCTTCTGTATTCTCCTGTCACTCTTTGCACCTCTTCGCCGCTACTGGATGAAATCAAAGATCAGCACAGTTACAGATTACAGCTCCCGCTCTAAAACAGTGCTAGTAAGACTAAGGGTAGAGACCCCTTTGCTCATAACAGGGACTTGGGACCAGGAGTGGTTGCCACTCTTTTAGACTAACTACGATATACATTGCGTGATATATTTATATGTAACTTATATTAAACCTCTACACATTACGCTTTACAGAAAATAAAAATATATGGTGATACAAACATATATAAGTTATAACTTTTTTATATTAAAAATTTCTATGATTAATAACAATTTTCTAAAAAAACTTTTTTTCTTAATCTAGATTTTTTATAAAATACCTAACAAAATTAAGAAAAGATTTAACTTTTCCAACTTTTTAAGACGTCTTTAAAGAAGCAGATCTCTTACTTGTACTAAAGTTACCTTTCATTAAAAAATAATTATACAGTATCTTATTGTTTTATCTATAATGTATTGAACCTGATGAAAAATTGGTTTATTAATACGATTCTTTCTTGCTCCTTTCTATAGGTTTTCATTCACATAAATTTCTCTCTCTTGATGTGAATAATTTTTCTACTAGTGAATAATGTTCTTGTCTTCCTTTACAAGTAGTAATTTCCTGTTTCAAAGGATTTCATGATTTATTAACATAAATACACTAAAGTTCAACATAATTTCTGGAAAATTAGATTTAGATAAATAGATAATATAAAATTAGATAAAATGATTTATGGACATGTACAATAATAAATTGTTTTTATAAGATAATAAACTGTTCAAAAATTTATTGTTGGTGATTACATACAATCTTTAAATATTTTCTTTACTTATTTTTATCAAGTTGTAATGATTGCATAATATATAATTTAGCAAGAGACTGCGAAGAAAACTGTGAAATATGCTGGCTGTAAGCATCAACTTGTCCAGCCATAATCATGGGGGATAACCTTGGTGGCACTGGTATTGGCCGGAACATCTTATTGATATCATCATCTGGTAATGGTGGTTCATCTTTTGCTTGACGAGCTGCATTCTCTTGAGCCTGAAAAATAAACAAAGCACAATTTAAAATACATAACAGGTGAAAAGGTAAACTACCATAGTAGATCTTGGAGCACAAACCCAACACAAAAGTACAAGTAAAATACTGCCTATAAAAATTAATATTTAGTAAATAAAAATAAGTTTTAAGGAATTAATGCCCAACATTCAAACAGCTTATTAACAGATAAGGAGTCAAAAAAACTTGACAACAATAATAATTAAGGTAATCTAGAATTTCTAATGTGAAATAGATGCATTCAATCAACTATGCATAAAATAAAACTGTGAAATTAAGATTCCTTAAAATTCAAAATTACTTAATTATTACAGAGGGCAGTATAAGTAACAGTACATTTACCTGAATTTGATAGTTCAGAATGCATTCATTTATACATGAATAAAAATTTAGAAATTGGTAAAAAAGCACCAAGTGCATGATTTTATTGACAGGAAAATAAAAAAAAACCCGAATAATACAAGTCCCTAATAAGTTTTGAAATTAACAACATACAGCAAATACATGATACACCCTATCATGAAGTCCTCCCAGGATTTTCATTACCTATTCTACTCACATTCTACATTACCTATTCTACATGAAAGTAATGGAATATGTTTAAGTAAACATATGTTCTAAATTGCTTTGTTTGCGAATTATAGCTTGTGAAAGGTCATAATGATATTTAGGATGTTAATTAAATGGTGGAATGAGTGAAAACCTGAAAACCCACCCCATCTGGGGTGAAAACTAATATTGCTTATTCCCAAATTGGGAATAAAAAACAGTTTTTTTATGTTTGACATACAATAAACAGGTAATTAATACATAAATCTTTTAAATAAAACTTAGAGAATTTAACTCTGAACAAAATGTTGTAAGATAAGTTGAATAAAACCAAGAAAAATTCAAATTTTATTTAGGAACAGTACATTACTACATTTGAAAGAAAAGTATTTATTTACATTAATGTAAATAAAAACCAAAAACTTTTTTAGTGATGTAAAAAATCTACTGTTAAATTAAAAAAAAGAAGAAATTATTCAACAACTGTAAAATAAAAAATAACTATGATTAATAACAAATACAATAAATTATTTGAAAAATTATTATTTCAAAGTTGGAATAAAATAACAACAGCTGACTAGCAATACTGTATTAGTGTTTCAAAAATTCTGTGAGGTACATTAAAAATATCAGGTATTATGAAGTGTGCTGTCATTAGCGAAGGATTTTTTTTATGAATTTTAGTTTGAACATGATTGGTTTTGCCATTGAAGTAATGCCATACTTATTTAGAGCAAAGGAATATGCTGATATGGTATTCATTTTGGATGTGTATAATGGTAATGCTACAGCCGCTATAGTAAAATACGTAATACATTTTCTGAATTGCAGGATTCCAGATCCCAAACAATTAACTGACTTTTCGCAACTTTCAGAAAACAGGTTCAGTACCTAGTATTTGTACCAGTAACGAACTATCTGTCCAATACAACACTGTTATAGGTGAAATTATTATCTACAAAGTTCAGTGCAGTCCAAGCATCAGTACATGACATCTTTCTAAGCAGATCGCAGTTTTGAATTCGATGGTTTGGAGGAGACTGATGATTAATCATCAATTATGATTTTTTTATCATATCATAAACTTATCACAGGATGGGAAAAATGAAATCCCAATTTAATACAAAAAAAGTTATTGTGAAATTCATTAACAATTCTGCTAGAAATATTTTGCTAAAATGTTTCCTCAGTTATTTTCATAAAACCTCTGTAATCCGATTAAAAAGAAAACTAATTTTCATATTTTATTTTAATACTGGAATTAAAAAAAAAAAAAAAAAAAAAATTTAAAAAGCTTTCACCGAAAGCGGAATGAGTTTAAATTTTCTGTCCCAGTCCTTTTACTTATTTATTTTTTGTTTGGTTAAAATAGGTTTGTGCTGCAAAAAATTATATTGCTCATGAGCAATCTGTTTCTGAACAGAAAAACAAATACAAATTGAGATAAAGTACTAACATGAAACTGGAGACAACTTTTAAGGCAGTCACTGCCTATGAAACTTTCAGTAAAATAAGATTTTATCTTCAATAGCTGATATCTTGGGAATAGGAGAGCCAAGTAAATGATAACAAAAATCAGTCTTATCTTTTAGAGAATTAATTTATTCAGCGACTCAATTAACTACAAAATGAAAAATTATCCTACAAAATATAACAGGTTATTTATCTACTTCAGTTTTATTACTCGCCTACTATTAAAGTTATTTAGAAAAATTTATGCCTGAAAATGACGGTGACGAACACGAAGCTAGACTTTTCTAGCTAGACTGAAAATTGATTGTAGGGATTCAGAGTACCATATAGATCAATTTATAAAATATAGATTTTAAAATAAATGATGAAAAATTGATTTTTTATTATAGTCAAATTTTGAGTATAATCAATTTCAATTTTTTGTTGATTAGTCAAGTTTATGTAAAGTATATGTTAATGGAAACATAAAAGATTCAAGACTTACTCGTTTTGCTAACATGCGATGTTTATCTTGAGCTTGCCGTACAACTTGTTGTTGGTATCTATTAAATTTGATAGCTTCTTGATTCAAATCATCAACATGTTCCATTAAACTTCTTAACTGGCCTTCCAACACACTCCTAATACAAAATAAGAAATAATTAATTAATTTAGTAAATAAATAATTAATTTATTATTAATTAAATTAAATTAATTTTCTAAATATAATAAATATAAAAAATGACTGTGTATACTGAAAGAACTTAGAATGACAATTATTCAAAAGTTTTTTTTAACTATTAACTGAGTGATAAAATGAAGTAAAGTATCACATGAACTAATTTATACAAAAATATTTTTTAACAGAAGAAACATATTCAAAATTGGCACTATGATAAATAAAATTATCAATTGTAACTAGTAGTGGTATAATGTTAATAAATTACATTATCTGGTTTACTAATAATTAAAACAAAAGAACCAATCCATTGAATACTTCTCTTAAAGAAACATTATTCACTGGATAAATGAGATGACATCTGAAACAATGAAGGTCATTGCTCTCGAGTTGCTCAGTCAATCTTCCAGATGGCAATGTATGTGTACATATATACATACAAAACAATTTTATAACTTAAAATATTAATACAAATATGTGGAGTGACTAATAAATTCAGGCAACAGATTTTTGTTAACCACATTAACTCAGTGACTTAAACTTTCTTTTGTGTATATACATTTCAATGATGTTAGTCTCAATTAACACAAGAACTGGAGGCTGAACACAAGTGGATGCCATAAGAACTTTAAAAGGAAAATGTCCATAAAATTTAGGAACTCTTCTGTGAATAGCTTAGTTGAACAAGCCATGAAATGGTTGGCATCAGTTATGAAGTCTTTCAAGAAATTATATCCAAATATTTGAACATGTATGTGTATGAAAATGATTTGAACATGTGTAAATCTTTACACAAATTGCACTGTTATGCAAAATTTTGCCTCAAGTCATATTATTTTAACAGAAGCACGATAGGATAATTGTTGTGATGAAGATGACAAACAATGTTATATACAAATGCTATCTAAAGACTCAGGATAATAAAAGCTTACAACAAAGATTAGCTTAGGAGAAAGATTGAGACAAATGAAGTCACTAGAGACACAGGAAGTGCGTTGCATGAAGCACAACAAAGGGTATGCTAGTATCTTTTGACATAAATGACATTTTTTAACCAAGAATGCTTTCTTCCTCATATTAGATTGAATTCTAACTAATTTTAATGTTTTGAGACAGTTGGAAAAAAGAAAAAAAATGTGTGATGAAAAAACTAAAATTAGCTCTGACTATGCGCCCATTTACACTTGTCTAAATAGAATTTGTAATACATTTTACAATAGTAATAGAATTTTTGACAGAAAACCAAATGATAGTCATCCCATACTCTCCATCTTAGTTCCTGAAAATTAAATTGCTAAAAGGCTACTTGCTTTAACACCATAGAATATGTTAAAGGCACAGTAGTAGGCAGTACTAAACAGTCTTGAGGAGATGGGAGCTCATTAATACATTTGATTAGGGGAAGAGGCACTGGAGATTAACCTACACTTTCCCAAACATACTATACAGCAAAAGAGATGGTCTCATTTTTAAGTAAGGTTTTATATATAAGTAAACAATATTAACAAAGTAATAACTAAGAAATAGTTATAGTTAGCTAACATAAACAAATGGTTACAAGAAGGCCATGAAGTCAAAAAGGGTTCAATGCTCTGATGAAACTATTGACAAAGAAAGAAGATTATTAATAATAATCATAAATCATTATTAAAGAAATTTTAAACAGTTAGGAATCTTTTTATGGTTAGAGTGAAATGATTGGGTATGAAACGAGTGGAGCAAAATTTGTTCAAGAACTGTTTAATTTCAAACAAAAGCAACATTACAAAAACATTAGAACAATTATTAGCAGGCACTGTAATGGCTCTTATACAAATGTGTCTTAAACAAATGTGGATGTAGGGTTATAATATTAAAACAAAGGTCTAATCACATCCAATGAGAGTTTTTTGAAGAACCGACTGGAAAAAGGATACCAAGTTTAACTGAATGTTAAGCTTCTCTTCAATTGTTTTTCTATTCTTTTTAATCACGATGGCATCGTCCATTATGAATTCTTACAAGATTGTGTGGTCAACAAATAGTATTACTTACAAGTTTCACACCATTTACGTGAGGCAAGCTAAAGAAAACATCCACAACTGTAGGCAAACAATTCTTGGATTTTCTCTTCAACTTTGATTGTGCATCATAAAAATGCTCCAGCTTACATTGGCAATTATAACATCATAATTCTGCCTCAGCCTCCACATTCACCAGACAATGCAACCTGTGACTTTCTCTTGCTTTTATTATTAAGATTGTCGTTTTAATAACATTAAAACGACAATTTGTGACGATAGATGAGTTACACAAAAAATTGCTAAGGGAATTAAGGCCATACCAAAAATTGCTTTCCACAAATGTTTTGAAGATTGGAAGAAACACTGTCATAAATGCGTCACATCTCTGGGAATTATTTTGAAGAGGGCAATTTCAATAAAGAAGAATAAGTAAATTCTTTTATAAAAATTAACATTTTTGATCACTCCTCATATCAGTGGTTGCAATGGTCCAAATAATAGATCTTAACAAAGTACTGGTAGGTTTTTTGAATTTAATAAAATAAGACATCATTATATGTTTGGACAGGGTAAACCGTGCTTCGATGACTACTTAACAGAACTACTGAATGAGTCCAAGATTCAATTCTCAACTTAGCTTGGTAGTTTCTTTTTCTTTTCAGTGAAAATTTTTCTTTTTACCTATTCATAAAAAACTAACTTGTTTTTATTATATAAATGAAATATAAATAAGACCGTAATGGTTTATTTTTAATAAATAATGCAACCTTAAAAAAGATACATACGCAGTGCCAAGGTCTAGGAAATTATTTCCTTGCTGAGGTGGTACAAGTTCACGAAGTTCAGCTAAAAGAATATTAGTTAATGGAGAATTGCGTATGACAACAGGTACTTCCATCAGAAGATTTTCATAACCTACTTTCAATGATCTTAATGCTTCAGGAGTGAATTCATTCTCTTTGTACATATTTATTGCTTGAGGTGTCAGACGATATGCTTTTAATGTTAAGAAACCGCGTCCAGTTTTCTGAGTGTCTAAAAAAATAATTCATTGAATTAAAAAAAATTAATAAAATAAAAAGTAAATATCAACTAAAGTTAAGATTATCTTTATTTCAGAATAATTACTAAAATATTTGATAAAAATAATACTTACACCAAAAAAATACACACATTACACAAAAAACTTTGTAAAAATCCTTCTTGAATTGATGTTGATTATAAGACAATATCATGCTTTTCCACCCAATCACTACATTTCTCTTACGATCAGTATAACTGCCTTAATTTTTTATAAATGTACAAGCACACATACATGCCTTCATAATACTTCTTGAAAAGTAAATTACTATTTCCTGATAAAGCTGGCAAATTATTAAAAAGTTATTTAACAAAATTTATCTCTATGATGTGAAGGCTAACAAAATATGAACAGAGAATTGTAATGAAACAAATGAAAAATAATCAATGTGTAAATAATAAATATAATGTTATATCATAATATTAGAATTTAAATCAATTAAAATGTATGATATGTCGTGACTGAGAACAACATATAATCTCTCTTTAGAAAAAAGATCAGAATATTGTACAGAATGAGTATTTTTGAAATATTAAAATTGTATTAACTTCTTTACAATTACTCATACCATAATGCATGCATACACAATAAATACATTTAATAGAGAATCTATAATTCAACTTGCATATAAAAAAGGATTAAGTTTTATTGAGAAAATGAAGGATGAATTAGTTTTTTTTTTTTATTAAAAAATCATCACTGATTATTCCTTCTAAAATTAACATAAGTGATAATAACTTGTGATTATGTAAGGTACGGTTTGGCCTAATTTTTACTTTAGCAATAACCTTATATTTCTTTGACTAATTTAAAAGAAAAAATGAAAAAGTAATCAACATTTTCTTGTTCAATTTGCGACATAGAAGCATGGCTTCTGTGATATGTTTCAGCCATATGAACTGAAACTTGATAAAATATTGAATTATATTCTCTGTGTACCATATATAACAATGGATAAAATTACAACAGAATAAATATATAATCATTAAGAACACTACTATAAAACCATGCTCTCTCAAATTTCCAAATTCAAAATGTTTTTAAAGTTATAACACCTATTACTAAACAGTGGTAATATAATTCATTTAAGTAAATTAAATCTTAATAATTAATATACCATATATAAGAACAACTGATTCTTCAATAGAAGTCTGATAATGGAACTGCGATTCAAGAAGAGGAAGGCTAAGAAAACTACCAACATCTGAACTCTGGTACCAACCAACATGATAATGATCAACATTGACACGTCGTAATCTTCGCATCATATCCAACTGGTATTCCTCTGAAAAAATTATCTTATTAAATAAATATAAAGCAAAATTTAATATCTTATTGAATTTAAAATGAAACTCAGTAAAATAATTTCGTTTTTTAAATAGAAAAAAGAAAGGAAAAAGGTAACAAAGTTAAGCAATCATTTTTATTGAAATAAATAATGAACAGATGACAAATTTAAAGTTTTAAATCTTTAATAATATTGAATACTAAGGTATGATATAACAATTCATATCTTGATTGTAACCATAAGACAATTATTACAAAATGGTTTATTTTTGTTATTCTGATTTACAAATATAATAAGTACTTTTTTTTTGGGAGTAGTGATTGAATTAAAATATTTTGGCATATGCTGCAGATTATTTTTTGGCAATTACTTGGAAGTCTAATATCTTTTGAGATTAACTCTATTTTGAGAATTGAATTCTATTAGGGATTAACTCATTCGCTTATTCTGATGAATGTAGCTAGCTATCTAGCTCACATGGTCTTATGCTCTGCTGTTAAGTGTCAACTGTGCAACACATTTGTCTATTGTTTTGAATACAACTTGCACTGTATTTTAAATGGATATTAAAATAAAATACTACAGCAACATTAGTTAGCATCTAGCAAGAGTTTAAGTAAATTACACAAATGATTAATTTCTTTGTCTTACTATTTTATTGAAACATAGGATAATTATTAAATTCATTAAATATAATAATTATTTTATTCAACCGTTAATAGATTTAAATTTATGAAACATTTTGAGTAAAATAATTTTGTAAAAGTAAATGTTCAGTTGGATGGTATAACTCACACTTTTCAGAGTTTGCTTACAGCAAAAAAAAAAAAAAATAAAGCCTCATTTATGAAGGCGGTCTCTCACCATTTCAATTCACATAATTTAAGCAGTCTAATTTTTCTATCACGCAATATATAATACCATTGGAACTCATTGTTTGGTAGCTTCATAATGAATTTTTTCGTTTAGTTCTATGTTTCATGGGGAAGAGAACCAAATAAATTACTTTCAAATAGCTCCAGAAGAAAAACTGAATGCTGAGATCTGGTGATTTTATAAATTAAGCTGCATTCATTGTTGGATTGGCTAGTCAATCACAAGTATTCCTGTTTTTTGGAAGACAAAAAGTGTTCTATCTTTTTGACATAATGCTCTGGTATGATGGTGATAATAGCACTCCCATTACTGTCCTAAGAAATATGGATCAACTATTTCCAGAGGAAGCTGTGCAATGGTTTTCTCAATATATTTCATTAGGGTTATCTGCTATCTGATGATGGAATTTTTAATTGTTTATATATCTGTGAAAATGCAAATTTAATTTATTACTCATTAACATATTGTGAATAAAGTATTTATTAAAAAAACATTAAAAATTGGCAGCATACCTTCTAATAATTACTTCAATCAGCGTCATTTAATGCCTGTAGTAATGGAGTTTTATCTGGATACACGTGCAAATCCTTATGAAAAATCTACCTACTGTTTATCTCTCTATCTACTGAATGATGATGTGTAGACAATTTGGGGCTTTGTAGCACAGCTGCCCTATGCAAACAGCATTTATGAATACTTTTTTTTTTAACTGGAGCCTTCTTATCAATGCTAAAGGTTTTTTCAAAATTCCACACCAGACTTAATAAAATGGGAGTGATGACACTGCATAATTTTGACAGATATTGAAATGGTGTTGAAACATCTGTTGTGTGATGAAAAAACAACTGTCATTTTTATGAAATGTTTTAATTACCAACATATACTGTTCAATGTTAAAATAAAAACAAAGTACATCATAATTAAAAGGAGTAGAAGATCTAGTATCCCTAAATGACACCTTAAAAAAGAATGTTTTTAATTGTTTGTTTTAACAAATTGCCTAGTACTTTATTCTGAAATTCTGTTTGCTTGATTTAAAAAAAAAAAATTAATCAATTAGCTCAAATTAATTTTTATATAATGGCTATAATATTTTTCAAAAAGTCCATTTACATCACAGTAGCATTCTTAGTACAACCATAAGCTGGGCAGATTGAGGACAACACAAACTCCTCTTCACCAAGAACCCGAGTCAGGGTTGACTTAATCTCCTCCTCTGTGATGTCATCTGAAATGTCCTTCAAATGAACAATTGTATACTGATTCCTTCTGGACTTGACTGCAACTTGTAGACCAACTGCCTTCATTTGCAAAATATCCACAAGCCAGCCGCTGTTTCCGAACCCTTCACATGGACCTGTAAGTCAATATTGTAGCCCTTACGAATGGAGTACCTCTCCTACTTCTTCTTTAGAGACAGACTCCTTCACAGTTCGAAGAAGGTCTGCATACGTCTTACCCTGTGGCCGAACTATGACCATACCGCTGTCCGCAACAGCTGGAGTAGAATGAACAGCTGTCACCATGCCGCCTGTATGAAGCCAAACCTTGTCATTGGTCACCTCCACCTTAAACCTTCTCCTGCCTCCCTCTGTACAGGAATAATAGGATTTTTTGCACACAAGCTTCCAGCCATCCTCCAGGTAACATAAACACCGGCAAATTGGATTCCACCAAGACCTGCCTAATCGCACCAAGTATATCCTTCAAAGTCTTTTCCTTTTCACCAGAAGTATCGAAAAACACATTGTTACCAGCCGCAAGGGCAAACTCATCACGAATCACAGTCAAGACCTCCTTCAATACTTGACCTGGCTTAACACTCTTCCGCCTGGCCGAGCCAGCCGTATCCCAATCAATGAAATGACACACATCCTCATCTGCGGGAACTGAATCAAGCTATCCGTTAGGATAACTGGTGGATGTCACATCCACCAGTTATCTTGTTGTGGCCAGTCGAACCAACTGCTCATCAGAAAGGGGTGTCTGTAAGATGTCCTCTATGCTAAACATCATTGGCCAAGCCAGCTCAATCTCTGTCTGCGTCGCTTAGGTAGCTCTGGTGACAATGAGGTACTTATGTATTAACGCCACCGCAGCTATAGCTTTATTTAAAAACAAAGTAGTCAATCTGATTTCGGTGGAAAATGAACAGTCTCTTTATTAATTTTAATAAATGGTTATTTATATTTATTTATTTTATAAATATAATTTAACCAAACTTAACCTACACTCACTAACCTTAACTAATTAACACCGTAATTTTTTGAGTATTTATTTAATAAATTCAGTAATTATTGCAATTATTTATTATTTAAATAATCAAAACACTCCTGTTTTAGAGATCTATGCAAACTCTATATCGGCCCATTTTCCACCGAAATCCGATTGACTACTATATTTTAAAATAAAGCTGTAGCTGCGGTGGCGTTAATATATAAGTACCGACAATGACATTGCCGGCAGCCCTTTCAGGCTCACCGTCTCACAACCATCAGACTGCAAACTCACCTCAATCACTCCACAAGCAAAGCCTGCTAACTCTCTAACCCTATCCTTTAAAATGAAAACCAGGACTCTAACTGTACTAACAGACAGCATGTCCATCACATAATGTGAGCAATTCATCCACCACCTCATCCAGTCATTCACCACATTTGATCACTGACACCAGCCCTCCCTGGCCGCTCCTTTTTATGCTCTTCCGCTACTTTAGCAGAGAGCGTGGAGGGGCTGCTGAGCTGTCAATCTTCTTCACTAACTCCCCTGTCAGGCTCTGGAGAGGATGATGCTGCACTCTTATGGGACAAGTCTTGTTGACATTCCATACTCTGCTTCACCTTCTCCGACTTCCAAGATGGACAGGTGGAAAGTTGACCTTTCCACCTTCTATTTAATAAATAGAAATAGAAAATCTTGCTTTCACGGAGAAAAAAAATAATCATAACTAAAAAGTCTTCTGAAAGAAAGATATGTGAAACATAAAGACATCAGAAAATCATCTGATGTAAGGATTAAAGACATACAGAATAAATAGATTTTATCTACCTTCATCAACACTTTCATCATAATTTTTTGGAAATGGAAAGCAATTAGTTATCTCAAGACGATTGTCAACAACAAGTCCAAGCAATGCACCTTGAGCAACTTCTAAATTACCAGCGCATTCTTCATGGCAATGTTTTACTATTTTCATTACAGCCTGTTAAAAAAAAAAAACAAAGAAATAATAAACAATCAAAATTTAATTGTCACAATATCTTATATTTCTGTTAGGATTATCATAACTGATTTGAGGGTTATTTTCTGTCCTTCCTAGCATTGTCACTAAAATTTGTAGTTGATGCATTTTTAAGTATTCCATTCTCAAAACTACATTTAACACTGAGTCTTACTGAGCTGGGAAAATCAAATATAAATAGTGATGTTAAGTTCCTCCCACTCACATTATATTTTATATTAAAAGTAATAGAGAAGAAAAAGACAGTTATATATAGTCATATAAATACAAGAAAAAGAATTCAAATTATGCAACACATTTAATAGAAAAAGACATACTCCTGATGAAATTATAAAAACCAAAAAATATTGCATTACAAAAAAATGGAAACTTTTAAATATTCTAGAAAAAATGGATATATTAAAATTAAGTGGATACAACATAATTAATGAACAAATAAACATCAATCCCATGTAATGTTTAAAAATCTAAAATTTTTTAAATAAAGAATCAGGATTAGTTTTAAGAAATTTTATAACCATTAAGAGTGGGAGGGGCAAAGCAGAAGAGGCCATGACAGTAGGGATGGGGAATGGGAGCTTAACATTGCTATTTATTTGACAATCGCAACACAGTAAAACTTGTCAACTAAGAATGTTAAGAGTGGCAATGCTAGGAAGGGTATATCAATCAAAATTTAATTTTATGAAAAATTAAACAAAATAAATTTAGTTTTGTACATAAGTAAACTGTACGATTATTACGCTGATATAACTGTGCAATTAACAAAAAAAATTGTGTAGCATGTTTACTGCAATGAGAAAATCTGCTTTAAGGCTAGGTGGTCTGCAGCTGTCAATTGGATTGCATACCCTCACTTATCGTTACATATCTTACTAAATTCTCTATATACAAAAGTAACTTCTCAAAGTAATTGAAAAGTAATTTCACAAAATTACTCAATTTTATAAAAAAAAAAAATAAATAAATCAAACAGTACTGAATTACTGACAAATAAATATAATAATGGGGAAAAATGAAATTTTAAAATATGGTTAAGGGAACAAAGTTTAAAATTTGACCAATACATATTTACTGATGTGTGGTACACTACAAAAATTTTACAGACATTCCATATTTAGTGAAATTTAAAAATTCAGGATTATATGTTGCTTCCTAAATACCTTACAGTTATAACTGTTTGTTGAACAGCATGACAAAGTGTGATTTAGTTTAAAATTAACTAGCAATAAGACCTGTAGAATGAAAAAATTCAATGCCTCTAAAAAATTATTTAGGGAATTTTTATCATTAAAATGAGAAACACAGAAGCATGTGCAGGATGATAAGTCCAGGGAAAGGACTATGGATCCAATTTTGGTTATAATTTTTAAAAAAATATATAAAACCATAAATTACATAAACTGATAAAATTTAACTTGAAATATGACCTCTTTTCATAATTACTGGTAAAAAAAAATCAAGCTTTTCTACTGGAACTTTAATACTGGCTCCTGTAAATTACCAGAGAATGAATTATTGTTCAGAATTGTAACATACGGTAGCCTAGACGTAATTAAATTATATATGTAAGGTAGCCTAGGACTCACAATATCTAGTAAAAGCAGTTACTTATATATGGATTTGAGTACTAGATCGTGGATACCGTTGTTCTTTAGTTTTCAATTAACCACACACCTCAGGAATGGTTGACCTGAGAGTGTACAAGACTACACTTCATTTACATTCATACATATCCTCTGGTGTAATACCTTACGGTGGTTCCGGAGGCTAAACAGATAGAGAGAGACTCACCAAACCATCCATTTGCACATGCTCGATTGGCAAAACTAAATCATTTTCAGGTATTCTTTTATATCTTCCAGCAGCAGCAGCCATTATTCAAGTACTCGATTACAAAAATATTATGAAAAACTACCACACCACCTAACCTACAAACATTCACTCATGGATATTGGTAGCGGATGTAATGTCAACTATATTACACATTTTAGCCAACTGAATTAATTATAAAAACAAATGTTTTGAATAAATCAATTCAAGTTATTAAAAAAACCGATTATTTTAATTATATTAAAAGATACTTATTGTGACTAAAACAAATACAGGGCATTGCGATTCCTAAAAAGAAGTAATTACAATATTTTCAACTGGATATTCCGTTTTAAATTTCTATGTCTACTACAAAGGTGCGAGACGACATGGAAAAAGTTTGCATAATAAACAGCTGTGAAATTTAAACAACAATGGGTTAATTGGAAAGGTTAATTGCCGATTTCCAATGAATTGTAGTAGATGGCTTTATTTATTTGAGTGTTAATTCTTTCTTAGTGGTTTGTGCCTCACAGAGAAACAGTTTTTGAATCATGTCATCGTATTAATTCATTGTTATAAATAATCAAAATGTCTAATAACCGGATTGCTACTGTTATTGCTCACAGTGCTTTGGCATTTTCTTCTTGTTGGACGTTTACTGATTTAAAGCTTAATTTTGCTTCTATTGGGCTTTTTTTATACCTCCTAACGGGTGTATTTGGTGCTATAATTCACGGTAAATATAATAAACTATTAATTTACATTATACTTAATATCAGTAGCGGTCTTTTAATAAGTATTGTAGTTGTTAACATTTTTGGGTACAATTAATTGTTTCTCATGAAAATACTTTGTTGTAATTATGGGATAGTTATATTTAATATTGGTTAGAATAGGCTTTCAACTGAAGTGATTAGATTTGTTACAAGTTATAGTTGAAGTTGCTAAATAAGAGATCATATGTTGGACTTTATTCAGGAGTAACCTCTCTATCCAGAATCTTTGTTTTAGGCAAGAGTTTTCACAATTTGTTAGAACAGTTGAGTTAATTGCTTATCCCAGGGTGGTGTTTTAAGTGCAAAATTATTTACTCTACCAGTAATAAACTTTATAGTGCTATCTAAGTGTGTAGGTAATTTTATTAGTTTGTCTTACTCCATGGCTGTGGTTGGTTTGATGAAAACATTGAGTTAAAATTTTCATTGACTGCTCTTTAACTAACAGTAATAATTAAACAAGAAGTCTTCACATACAATGACATTTTTAGGTTTTTATTTTAGTTATCGTCATTAAGATTTAACACAATTAAGCACTTAATGTTAAAACATTTATATACCTTTTGACCATTTTTTGTGGATAGTAACAGTAGTAATATTGAATAATTACTTCAATTTTTTTCATACTGACATATTATATTAACAACAGAAAAAGGGAAGATCAACATAACTTGTCAGAAATCAGAAGTGCAAAATAAGCCATAAAGACTAACCTTTAGTCTGAGTTACTGAGTTGGCCATTGAATACAACTGACTGTGCTCTTTGTAAGCTGATTTATCTGTCATATGAATGACTAATAGGACAGTGGTGCAATCTATTCTGTAGGGATTATATTTTCCTTTAAATATAAATTCAGCCAAATGTCCTATGAAATAGTTTAGTATTGCCATATATTGGTACTTTACTCCTAATCTCTCTCCAGAAAACTCTTAAACTTAATCCTAACTTCTGTTCATAGCCAGATCAACATTTGAACAGGTCACAAACACTTGTAAAACTTTTTGCTAATTGAATAGAGTATTGATAATGAAGTGTGGACTGTGACTTTAGGTATGTTTTTTTATTAATTGGTTTGCTACCGGTGCTCTTTGATTTGAACTTTTATCTTGTTCAATACAGACTTTTTGTCTTATTGTAAGGCTGCAGTGGATGTTTCAAGCTTTGTGCTTTTTAATACTTCATTCCAAACTAGAGTTAAATAAGTGAAACAAAATTAATTGTTAACTGTTGGTTAATTCTCCTTAGCATAGTTAGCATGAATTTACAAATTGCAACATATTTTTAACAATTAACAATGTGAATTTTATGTGGACACATTGTCAGGCAGTTTTTTCTTTGGTGAGTTCATATTTCTTAATAGGGTCATACAATTAGTGAGGTATTTGACAAGTTCAAATAAAAAGTTTAGATTATGATCTTGCTTCTTAAAGATTGGTTCAAGACTTATTTTGATCCATCAATAAAAAGATATTGTGAATAAAATCTTAACTTTTGATAATGACTCTGACGATCTTCCTGCAATAAGTTACTTGTGTGAAATGTAAAAATTGTTTTTTCCTATTAATACATTCATTTCACAATCTACTGTCTTCCCAATGTTCATTTTTTAAGATGAAAATAAAACACTTATGAAAGATAAAATTTTGAAAGATATAGGTTATGAATGATAAAATTTTAAGATTATTAGTTGAGGAAGAAGTAATATAAGAGCTGTTGGAAAGAACCTTTGTCTCATTGTAAAAATTAATTTTTCTTTGGGGTTTAATTACCAGTTAAAGTTTTTGATGAACTCTTCCACTATTGGACTTTCCTGAAATACACAAAACTTATAAATTATTGAATTTTAATTATGAAGAATTAAGAATAATCTCATTAACGTCAGTAAGAGGTGAGGTTATGAATAGAAAAATAATGATGTACCCTTTGAGGTAGAAATAATCCCAAAGGTGAAATGTATAGTGAAGCTGCAACAGGTTAAAGAATAGTGTAATAGGATAATTGAAGGTTGTTGTAACCACGTAGAACCATTAGGAGGTTAGATTTTGTAGTTGAGATACCAGTGATAACTGAGGTAAGGAGTTCAAGAACCTGGAAGTTGATACCCTAGTAAGATACCAGTGATAACTGAAGTAGAGTTAACACCTTAGTAAGTAAAGTGATATAGCCATCTACTATTGGCTTCACCCCATCATTTAAGTCGTACATTTCTTCATGACTTGGATCTGTCAAGAAATGAAATTTGTGAACTAAGCTGCAATATTTAGAAAAATGAATTTGTTTAAAAGCCGTAAGAATGCTGTAACATATTGAAGTGAGTTGACGAGCCAACTGCAAAGATAATGCACTTCCTGTGATTAAGTGAAGGTTTTTGTTTGACTTCTTAGGAATAAATTTGTCTCTTTTAAAAGCTTAGAGATTGGCATTGCAACCATTGAAAACAAAACATGAATTTGGCCATTCCTGACCATTTATGTAAGAAGACAGTGCACCTCAAATTATTGACTTAAGTGAGGCCTTGCTATATTGATGAATAACATTGAAAAGTCCTGTAAAAACTTTCAAATATGTACTGAATGCAAGTAATTTTATGATGTTTATGTGGTATCGCTCAGTTGCTTACTGGTTTTGATTTTTGAATCTTTAATTATCATTAAAATTGTTTATATCACATCGTAAATCAAGACTGATTTATTGCTTTGCTCTGCATGATAATATACTTTTAACATTGCTGTATTCATTTTTATTTGAAGTAAAATATGAATGAAATTGGTGGTTCGTTTTTAGGTATTGGAGATAGTGGCCGTACATCATACAAAGTCTACAGCAACCTTTGGTTGTATAGTTTGGCTCTTGGACTACCTTCCATTTCTTCACAGCTTTATGTTGCAAACAGTTTTTGTACTGAAATTAGCATTTTACATTTTCTTCCTCCTTGTTTGTTTATTGCTTGTAATCTATGTTTTAAACGTACACAATTTCTTATGCTTGAAATGATGCTGGCTATTTACTTATTAGCAGTCTGCTATGTTAGCTTTCTGAGTGGTAGTTATTATGGATTTGCATTAGTTATTAGTTATGCTATTGCATTTTATGCGATTGGTTTAACTGGGACCATTCAGAATGCACCTGCCAAAGATCTACTAAGCATTTCATTAGTTTTTTCAAATTTTTTTACCATCAGAACCTTGAAAGGAAATTGATATCTGCTAATTTATATCAGTAACACTTGAAAGTAATATATATTTAAAAAAATATTTTTCTATGTAATTTTTAAATGAAATTTAAAAACATATTGTTAGTAGATTATGAAATCACATTTCTCATGTTTATCATTAAATTATTTAAAAAAATAGAGTATACAAAACTGGTATAGATCCTATGAATTTATTATGTTGAGATGAGATGTTTGAGGTGAATCAAAGTATTGCTTAAGTAAAAGTTCATCCCTGTTGTATAGTATATTTTTCTACACCTAAACTCTACATATATACTGAATTTATTCTGTAAGCACTTAGGTCTTGTCCATCACCTGTCAGCCATGATAATTTATAACATTACTTTTACTATAACTACAAAAATAAATTTTTTATGATTATGAAATATCACTTCTAAAATTATTTGGCGCTTGCATCTAATTTCTTAGTAAAGTATACCAGGGTAACTGAACAATTGTTAAGAACTGGTCTGTACTTAAAATTACTTGTAATTTGGCATAATTACCCATAATTTGGCATTGTCTTACCTGAAAATATTGGAAGACTAGAAGAAATGATTAAATTATTTTTTTTAAGAAATAATTTTTATTTTTAGTACAGTTCCATTGAATTACTTACAATCATGTTCATTTTTGACAAGTTAATATTGTGAATTTTAATTAGGCTTAAGGATTAATATATATAAAGAGAGAGAGTGAGAGGTGATGAATAATGACTACTTTGAATTTAATTTTTGTACGGGCAAAGTTTTAGTAATTCTTTTATTGTAAATACCTTTACTTCAGAGAGGAGATTACTATTGTTGTAAATTTATTATTTAAGTGCTTGTCTTCCTGATGTAAGATGTAATGGTGCAAGTTATAGATGGTCGACCCACCGGGTTGGTCTAATGGTGAACGCATCTTCGCAAATCAGCTGATTTTGAAGTTGAGAGTCCACCGTTCAAATTCTAGTAAAGGCAGTTACTTTTATATGGATTTGAATGCTAGATCATGGATACTGGTGTTCTTAGTTGGTGGGTTTCAATTAACCACACATCTCAGAAACGGTCGACCTGAGACTGTACAAGACTATACTTCACTTACACTCATACATATCATCCTCATTCATCCTCTGAAGCAATATGACAGTGAATCCTGAAGGCTAAACAGGAAAAAGTTGTTGATGGCTAGAAAGATTTACAACAAAAAAATAAATATACATAACTTTTGGAAATAAGTATGCACTATTTGTAAAAGAAAATAAATAATGACCATAAAAGTTCTTTTTTATTGCTAACAGGAAATTATATGTTTTAAATTCCAGTTCAGATATTTTGTGTTTGAAAGTAATGCCATGTACGGCTTCAAACACAGCAGGTGTGTTTTTTATAGTACAGGATTTCAACTATGAAGATCTCAATTTATTTTATTAAAGAATAATTCATTATATTTTTTATTTCTTAGAACCAATTATCTAACTGCCATGTGTTTACTGTTGTAGGCCTTGTATTTTCTTGGGTTTTAATTCTGCATTAAATAGAGGACATGCAGATATTACATTTATTAAGGAGTGTTTTATTTGCTTATTATAAGATTAATATTAAATGAATGTACATTAATAATAAATGTACGTCTTTAAATGAACATTAACATCGATTAATCTGGTGAACTGTAAAGAAATTAAGTTTTTTTTCAATTCTTAATTATTTTTAAAAGACTGGACATTAGATAAAATGAGTACGTGTGTATGTATGACAGGGCTTGTACAAACTGTTACTGGTGAAAATATCAGTTTTTTTTGTTTTTTTGTATACTTCCATCTTAGAAAGTTTTGTCAGTATTAGAGAACAATGTTAACAATAGATTTAATATCTTATTATTTTTAATATAAAATTAAAAATGTATAAAATATAATTTCCATTTTCATTCTCTCATGTAGTGAATATAATATCTTATATGTATAAATAATATTAATTGATCATAAATAAGTGTAATAAACTTTATTCAGCAAAAACAGAATTAAAAAAAGTTTTGAGATTGTAAATTATAATATTTACATTTAAAAAGCATATAAATAAATTGATAACGAATATTACTTTAAACAAAAATACTAGAATCCTTTACAAAAATGTTTGCTAGATAAACACTCTCATTGAAAAGTGGTGATCATATATTTTTGATTATATGTGTGTTTTAAAGTTAATTCCTTAATAAGAAAAAAAATTAAAATTAAAAATGGCTAGATAAATTTATGAAATTGGAAAAACTTCACATCTATATATTAAAATTACAAATAAAAACAAAAATAAGAGTTAAGATAAGATTGAAGTTTTTAAATTGAGTAAATTGAATAAACTGTAGAATCTATTTAGTAGTCTAGTAGCAGACTTATTCATCTAATTTTGGTGTAAATAAACTTAAATAAGTTAAGTAGTAACTTAAAATAAGTTAAATAAGTAAGTAGACTCTGCTGTGGTAGTTAACATTTAAAGCTTAGACAAATCTTGTTTTTGCTTTCCGTGCACGTTTTAATCCTGATAGTTGTATCATGTTATCCTTCTACCAAGAAGGTAGTTCTGCTGCCAGCCTATTTGTGTTCAAGGAAACTACTGTTCTTTAAACTTATCAATTTAATCATATAATCCATCAAAGGTGAAGAGTATATGAAGGAAACTGAACAAATGATTGTTAGTGAATTGCTATCAGAACTTGTTGTTTTTGAAAAATCTAGAGCTCCTAAAGTTGTGGAAGAAAAAAGTGCATGGAATAGTTTAATAGAGCAATATTGTCATGAAACCAAGAAAGTAGTCAAGTGTTGCTTAAATTATAACTATTGAGCAGCATGAAAAGCCAGATAAAGAAGAGAACTGATAAAGAAGGGAACCAGGAATAAATCAATTAAATTTACAGTTTTGGGAAAAAAATTTATTGGTCTTATTTGCCTAAGAAGAAAATCTTGTATTTAATAAAATGCCCATAACTGTTTCAGTATGTGCAAAAATCTTACAAAAGGAACTGATGAGTGTTTGTAAAAATGAACGAAGTGACAATAATTTATCAGCAAAAATGAAGTAATCAAGACATATAGGTACTACCTTCAGTCTCATATGCTAGACTTGGCATAAAAAAGCTGAAGTCATATGAAACTGACGAAACACAAAAATTTGTGTTACTAACTATTTGAACTCCCGGAAATTCAAATTGAAAGAGATAAAAAAGAAAAAATAGAATAAAAAAAAGGCTGAAAAGAAATATGTTATGATCGCATTGTTGTCTCGCTGCCCCCCAATATCAATATGTTCAAAATTTCCACTCTCAATTTCTAATTCCTCTCGATGTTTCAGAATATAATTAGAATTGGTCATTCATGTGCTTAGCAATGTTATGCAGCTCAGTGTATGTGACTACCACTTTGGTGATATTTTCAAGGTTTTCAACAAAGGTTAACTACAAACAATCGGAAACCTTTGCTGTAACTGACTGAATGTTCTTTCCACTATCTCTCTCCCCCTTCTCACTGGCATGGATCAAATTGAAGTAGCATTGTATGGAGTTTTTTGGTGATCTGTAACCCGAACTACCCAGTAAATAAGCATTTCCATTGTACTCAGAAGTGATGCTCCAATGGGACTGTCTCTGTATCCTATTATTGTGCATTCTGCACTTATACTTGTAAGTTTCTCATCAGTATCAGCTGTTGTTTGCACATTGATGTTGGCATACTCTTTTCAGTTTCAATACTAATCGCCATGGAAATTTGGTTTCTTTATTTCTGTTTTTATGCAGTCCAATGCACCTACTACAGTTGACAAACAAAAACATGTTTTCCAGTTTAACTTAGCATTATTAATTTGTGGCATTGTAGATAAAGCTTTGTCAAGAACCCTACCCATAATGATATTAATGGTTTTACAAACTGTTGTCCAAATCTGAAATCCTCTGCGCTAATCCATTTTGGAAGGTTGGATTACCCATATAGCATAGAAGTATCTCCATCTATTCTCTGAGAGGACAGTTATTGGCAAGGCTTCTGCTGTCAAAATCTTTCCACTATCAAAACATAACCGTTCTACATTTACCTTATATCTTCTCGAAACACTGTCTGATTTCATGAACATCGCCATTCTGAACTGAAAAGCACTAAAACGTTAGTATGTCCTGGTACAGTCTTATAAACAATGTAGAGATACAACTAGTCCAAAGAAGTAGAATGTACTTTTTATTCACACCAAATTTTAACTTATCTAGCCTGTTCGGGGAAATCCAAGATGTATCTAGTCATAGTAGACACTACAATTTTTGTTCACAAAACAGAGGCAACTCAAAAACCACTTTTTTTATTCAATTCACCCAATAATATTCAAAACATTAAAATATCCAGAAATATTCAAAGTTACTCAGTTCGCCCAAACCTTATGCTTTACATATGTAAATGTTAAATAAGATTAAACTAACAGTAAAATATTGTTGTAAATTTGTATTTTGTTAAAAAACAATTACAGGATTAAAAATATTTATAATGATTTTATATCCTAATCAACCTCAGAATATACAAAAATGAAAAAAAAGTCAGGTTAACACCTAAGTTACTCTACAAAAATTTTGTTAACCTAACCATAAAATAATTCATTCTTTAAACACTGTTGAGTAGTAGCAGTTGCACTAAATCTAAACGAACTGGATATTTAAAATTAAAAAAAACTGTGTGTAGTTGAGTACATTATTTTGTAATTTTAAGGATTTTCCTCAAGGTATTTTTGTGGTTACCTTACTCCTTGTGAAATAAAAGGGATTAATTAGTTATGAAAGAAGATTTTTATATACTGAATAAAAGTAGGTAAAACATTTTAAACTAATGATTTTTTTAATGAATGTATGATATAATTTAGAATGCCAAAGTTTAAAGTGATTAAACATTTCCTGTGATAAATTTATAAAAACTACCTTCTGAAATTTGAAATACTTAATGCGTAGAATTATAAGTACATACAGGTGTTTGTACTCTTTGGTCCAGAGTATAGTAAAATTGTAACCATTGCTAAATGTATTATTTTACTATAAAAATGTCCTAGTAAATTTGTGTATGTTATACAGTGTAGTATGTAATTCACATATCTGTGCCTCCCTCCAACCTTAAGGAGATATTTTGATTCACTCAGTAAATTAAATGTTTTATTTTTGTTGGCAGGTATGAAACAACAGTACTATTTTTATTATTTAATATAGTGGTAAATATTTTAATATATTTGAAATTGATTGAATACTGAATATTATTATTTATTAAAGTAGATATCAAAGCTAATTAAAAAAAAATTTCTTTGATTATGAAAAATATTTGACCAGTTTTAAAATCTAGATAACTTAAATTTGTTTTATAATTAGCTAATAGTTATTACCTGGTAAATTTGTGAAAATATCTATTTTAAAAATTCATTGTGACTTATTACTTGTAAACTAGTCAGCAATTTATTTTAGTGCATACTACTTATATATAATTTATTTTTGTAGTAAGTGTTAAAAATCAAAACAGATTTATTCATTGTTTTCGTAGATAATTTAGTATTTTATGTTCTTACTGTATATTTTATAAACAAACGAATTTTGATATGAACTAGTTTACTAACATTTCCATATATGAATGAAAAATCTCAAACTATGTACTTATTAATAACTTATGTTTTATAAACAAGGTATTTATTTATAATTTATACAAAAGCAACATTTAATTATTAAGAAAGTAAAAAACATTATAGATATTTTCCTAAAGCCCCCATGTATTTTCTCTTCTTCTATAGTTGCAACCAGTGTTCTAATTTTTAGTGACTTGTGGTGCATTTTTTGTGTGCAGACTTTTAAATAATAAAAAATCTTTGTGCAGCAATTAAAAGTTTTTTTGCATCTGCCATAAAAATGATAAACAAGAGTAGTCTAATATTATTATGCAACAATTAACCACTTAACGCACATGTCTGTGGCATCCACAGGTAAATTAGATATAATTTAAAATTACAATTACATTTAAAATCTGCATTAAATAATGAAAAAAAAGGAAAATTTTAGTGAGTCTTAAACTTGTAAAAACATAATGTGATTCTAACTTTTTTTGACTTCAGGTAATTGTTTATTAATATTAACTCTATTGTTTATTAATATTATTCTACAATTTTTAAAAATAATAACCAGATAAATAATTAGATAATTTAAAATATTTAACAAAAATTTTATACTCTTTATTTGAAGGCTATTAATTTTACAACTTTTCTCTTTTGTTTTTAATCATTTTGAATAAACTTGATGTAAATTAATATTATTTTCATCATTTACACAAGATTTTACTCAACATAAAATAACAAAATTCTTTTAATCGATTTTTAATTAAATAAAGTGCGTCCCTCCTTCAATCTGCACTGCTTGTCAGAAAGGTACCTCAATATCTAATAATTTGGACAGTTGGTTAAATTGTTCATATGTAAAGAAAACAAGTCTGTAAAGTCTGCAAATAAATCCTTTATTTGTTTCATTTTAATTTTTTTGTGCACAACATAATCAATTATATTGTTCTGATATTACAGATTTACTTCCAACAAAAGTCTTATATTTTAAGCACAGTTTCTCAGTGCCTGATAATCCATAACCAAAATCTTGTACCTCACAATCTAGAAATCTTTCTTCTAAATTTTCATGTAGTAAATTAATAAATTTTTGCATATCACTTGTATTTACAATATTTTTATCAGTAGCTTTTTGGAAAAGCGTTGTTCACCATATTGCTACATTATATTTTATTTTTCCAATATCTTTTTGGCAATTTTGCAATAAGATATTGTTGCTAGTATCGTAAGGTAATCTTGATATTATAATGTGATAATGTGGCCAATAACATATAATTTCTATTTTACTTTTTACATGAGGAAATTGAAAAGCAATCAAGCTTGACGTTAGCTCTCAAAGCTGAAAAATTTGACATAATGCACAATGTTCTTCCAAAATTGTTCTTAGTTTCCAAATTAATTTGAAATTCAATATTTTCAGATTTCTTTAAACAGAATTTTGAAATTTATCTTCATTAAAGTATTCAAGTAATGGTTCATATTTACTAATTATTGAATTTTACAGTACAATGCCTTTATAACCACCTCACCTTATTGATTGCCTTGAAAGCTATAGCTTCATTTTAAGAAGCATCAATAATATTTTTAAATTTTCTTCTCTTTGCTGTAGATCTTGAGAATAGATTATAAATAGTTCAACAGTTGCATTATCTCTTGTCACTTTAACTTATCTCCAAGGATCAGAAATGCAGAAATCTGCATTTCTGAAATCTGCATTTTTTGTTGCACAATGTGCAACATCTTCATGATGTTGAACCAAATGTGGTACATTATGATTTAATTAGATGCTACACCTTTCTTTTTCTCAACATTATGGAAGCTCCATCAGAAGCAAACATTAGCTTTTGTAAATCAATTTAGTTGTCTACATAAAATTGTAAAATTGCAGAAACAATGAAGAGGAATCACAGGTCTTTAATTGGGTTATTCCACCAAAAATAGTTTAAATAACGATTAGATTTTCTAAATTTAAAATATAAAATTGAAACATTTCGTAGTAGAAATTTCTGTACTTGCATCAATAATTATGGTATGAAAATCAGCCATTTTAATTTCATTTATTGATCTCCATTTTTAACTACTTCTAAAAATGAAAAGGCATAAAAAAAGGCATCATTTTCTAAAAATGAAAAGGCATAAAAAAAGGCATCATTTTTACTTCACCAGCTTTTTCTGGTATTTTGACATATTCTCCCATGTGGTTATTTATTTCTTGAACCAAAAGCAAAGAAATGTTCATTTTTACTACCAATAGAAATTATCAAAATTTTTACACTGTACACTACTGTAGTACATAAGTCCAATTCCCAAATACCGTCCCACATTTTTCCAGTAACAAAATCACTATGAGCCTGTCCATCACGACAACACAAGTTGTCCCATTTTCTTGATGAAACATAAATATTTAATTGAATTTCTATTATTATGACTTCAGAGAATCTGCACTAAGCCATCTACTTAGCTGTTTTTTTCTTTTTAAACTTATTATCACATTTTAATGTGATAATTTAGGGTTTTGTTAATTTCATTTATTAACAAATTTAGACTTCAATCTTTTAACTCAAAGGTTATTAAACACATACTTAATATTATAAAACTAATTATTTGTTGTACTGGCTATTTTAATAAAATTATTTCACTGAAACACTGATAAAATGAAAATTTAATAACATAAATTGGTAAAGACCTAATAATGATTTTACCACAAATAAGATGTACTTTAAACACTGATACAATCTTATACAAAGTGGCGCCTCACCAGTCACCACTGACAATTGCTGCCATCTTCACAGACTTTATACTTGGCAGTTAATTTGAACTTAACATATCATTTTTAATTTTTGAAGTGTCTGTATGCATAAATGTTTTGTGTGCATGAATATTTTCAGTTGATGATATATTTAAAATCTATGTACATGCACACAGCTGAGAGGAAACACTGGTTGCAACCACTTGTTTTTTGAACTTGTAGTAAAGATAGAACAAAAACATTTTGTCATATGTAGTTCTGTAAAGACAGTTGAAAACGTTGTTATATAACCTGTTATGGTTGTTTAGGATATGTTAATAATAAATCTCCTATTCTGATATGTTGTGAGTGCAACAGATATCAGTAATCAGATGTTGAAGAAAAATATCATTCCTGTTTGGTGAGCCTGTACATGTTCTATATCCCATCCGGAATGGTTGCATTTTATAACTTGTAAGATAAATTATTATACTTAGGTGTAAAGTACCACCTACATCATGAAATAGTTTTTAAAGGAAGTTTTCATTAGTTTCCCTTAATTGTTTATTAATAATTGTTTATTCAAATAATTGTAATTTTCCTTTATTAGCAGAATTTGGATTAAATTGCAAATGTTTTTCAAAGTCTTCCACTTTGTAGCCTTGAGAGTATTCACTTATAAGATTTGGATGTTTTTTAAATTTTTGGGGTGAATGCTTGTCTGTTGCGCCTGTCACCTCATCTGCAAGTGGAAGTTTTCCTGGCCTGTTGTATATGCAGAAAAATAGAGATTTTTCTTTGTCATTTTTACTAAGTCCCATTTGAGTTGTGGTGTTAGTTGAGATAAATGAAACCACAAAACATTGAAAATATTTTCAGATTTTAATGTTGCCTGTTTAGGATTGCTATCTGATGGTTCTAACATCTTACAATAAGCAGATAAAGTAGTGTGAAAACATGAAAATGTACTGCATTTATACCAAAATTAATTTTAATAATTAAAAAGTATTTTTGAGTAACAGATAGATTTGTTACTGTAATAAATTGTGATAAATCATTTGTATAAATGGATTTAAAAATCTCATTAAATGTAATGCAAAAGTTAGTTAAAATTGACAATACAGAGTTGTTTTCTTTTACTAACTTTAACTAACCCATGGTATTGATCTTAATGAACATAATTGTGATTTTAGTGTAGATGTTTTGTATAATATTAATGTATTAAGAAATTTAATACATTAATACCTGCAATAATACATGTAATATCAGGTATTAACAAATTTTTATTTAAGAGAAATTAAATTGTTTTCTGTATAAGTAAGCTCTATAAATTGTTATATATATATAATGGCTTGTAGCTTATTAATTAGTGAATATAGATTTAATTTTATTATATAATTAATGAAGTAGTACAACTTTTAAAACTAAGAAAAATAAATATTTCCTAGTTGTGGGCAGATACATGAAATCTTACATAAAAACAACATTTCTCACGACATAAAATTATTCATAAGTAAACAAATTGCTCAGAAATTTATAACCATTAATTTTGGTTGCAAAATTGTAGACCCTTTAACTTTTGATATAACTTTTGCCATAACTGTAAAATACTAGAAAATGCTATTCTCAGATACAGGATTCCATGCCAGGCTTAGAAAGAAAATTTAAGAGTGAAGTTATTTCTTATTGCCTTCATTTCCTTGCAGTTATACTGCTACATATCAGCATACCAAGCCCACTGAAAGAGATTCAGTGACACCTTACTAGTGACACCTTTATTCTGTTTATCACAGAGACTGTTTAGTGAATATTATTACTTTCATAGAAAGAATGAGACAATAGTATAAAGCAACAGACTAATTTAATCTTTTCTGTGTTAAGTAATGCATTATACTACATTGTTTACACTGTCTTTGGGGTGTAAATAATACTATATTAAACACAGTGATGTCATTTAAGTTGATCTTAAGGTAATTTTTTAATACATTAGAATATTAGATATGGTTTTCATTACTTCTCTTATTTTTGAGTACACAGAAATATTTTAGTGTAGAGAAATAGATCTGCAATAGATATTTTGCCATTGCCCCACCCCCCTTATGTGTTTTAAGTTGTATTGGTCTTTAGTGAAGGGTTGTTGGTGTAGTATTAGATAAAAACTTGATTAATTACATGCCGTAGCTCCATTAAAACAAACTGTGCTTCTTTTCATACTAGCAGTTTGAAAGAAATAAAAGAATTAATAATTAAAAGAAATAAACTTGAAAGTTTTTGATTAATGTTAATTTAAAAATAAAAATATTAAATATTAAACTTAAGTGAGATTGTCTTCTTATGAATGAAGTTTCTTCACCTTCTTATATTTTTATTCTGTAAATGAGATATTCTTTTTTATCTTAACACCCTAAAATCATAATGATTTCCATTATTTTAATTATGTTTACATTATTCAGTAATAATTTTACTTTGCAAAATTATTTCTGAATAATAAAACATAAAAAATGTGTAAATATTATAGAAGAAAATCATAAAAAGAACAACAAATTTTTTTCTTTTACCATTGGAGATTACAAATATAAAGGTAGGTCAAATAACAGTAATAGGTTTTAGACTCTACCAAACATGAAAAAAATTACACCCTAGTTAAATTAATAAATCCAGACTTTTTCATAACTTAAATAAAATTGATTTGTACATTTAATTTATCTTTTAATACATTACACGTCTTTAATGATCAATGATTTTTTTTTTTTTAATTTAAGTATTGTTTAAAAGAAAAATGAATTTTTTGGTCACTATAAGATTAATATATTTTTGTTAATAACTAAAAGAATCAAAAAATAAGAATGAAGATGCTTGTCAGTTATCTTTGACTTAAAAACAATTTGAATATATTGAACATTATTAATCAATTTTAGATGAATTTCAAATTTTTAAAATGATTTTTTCATAATCTGTGATAGTTTAGGATCTGGGGTCTATAATTGTGCATCCAATAATTATAATTGCAGTACAATACTTACCCTATTCTCTTTGTTTCTTTTAAACAAGTTATTTTAAAGCAATAGACTTTATCACAGGGGTTGAGGTTCATCTGTCAGCAGTGTACATTTTTGAATTACCAAAAGTTGTCTTGCTAGAAAAAAGATTGTACACAGCTGAGTTTTCAAGTTCACCATGGTTGATTGTTGTGACAAGAGGAGTACAATTGTACAGTACAATTGTCTTTACCTATCTTTGTTTCAAGAATTATCATTGATGAGCCTGAACTTTGCTGTTTTTGTGACTTATTTTTTAGTGATGAACATTTTATACTCAAAGAAGACTCATTTGTAATGTAAGCCCTGAGAAAGATGTGCTGAATAAAATTTAGTGCTGTAGGTATGAATTACTGAATTGCCTTTAATTTACTTGCAAATACATTATGTTTGGGGAAGGAATCTGTTTAATAAATTGCAATATTGTAAAAATCTAATATTATAATTTAGAATGTATTAAATATATATTGTATGTGTAAACAAATTTGTATATGTAAACAATTTAGCTCATTTCTCCAATGTGTTCCATCTTGATTTATCTTTAGTACTTTAGTAACTTGCCTCAATGACAATATCCTACTACAGAAGAATAAGTGTGATTTCCATAATTATATGCATAAGACCATAGCGCTATAAAACCTGGTATGTAAGGCATGGTTTAAAAGTAATGGTTTTAAATATTTACTTTATTTTTCTACATAATTTTGTTCCAAACACTTTTATATTGTGAAACAAAACATCTTCAAATAAATTACTTTGAGATGCAAGGCAGTTTTTGAGGTGTAGGAAAAATGGTAGCTGAGCAGAAGAAAGGACTGTGAGGTCATATCTGAATTTTTGAATTGTTTCTGTATTGGATGCAGCCTGTGTGGACATGTTATCATGAAAAATTTCTGACCTCAACATTTCCAATCATTGGTTTTGATTGGTACAATGCAGTCTAGAAAGTTTTCACAACAGACTTGTGATGTGATTGATGTTCCAGGTTTCAAGAAATCGATGAAAAGCGCATACCCTTGTGGTCCAGAATATAGTTGCCATGATTTTCCTTTGAAATTGGGCTTGTTTGAATTTTTTTAGTTTAGGTGACCCTAATGAATACCACTGCATGGATTGCTTCATTCAGCATTGATGTATGAAATCCACATTTCATCACCTGTGGGGAAAAAATTGAAAAAAAATTTGACTCCTTCATGCTTAAAGTGGTGGAGACATGCTGATATCATTCTGTGATCTTTGTGAGTGTTTTTTGGCACCCATTGTGCACACAATTATTTCCTAGTGTCAAGATTCTCAAAAATATTGCCCTTTAAACTTATGGAAATTCTAGAGAAAGATTGCTTATAATAAGCAACAATTTTCTCATTGTCATGGATTGTCAGTCCATCCACTATGCCTGCCACTTCAGTTCAACGTTTGAACTGCCTTCCTTAAATTCACAACACCATTGCCTTTCTTTTCCTCCACATTGCGGTAGGCTTATATATTTCACACAGTTGACTGTGAATTTCAGCAGTATTTATGTCCTCTTGTGTTTGGAAATCGAATCACCAATTGTATTTCACAACTGGCAGGATTTTTTTATTACCGCACTCATTTTTACACAGTGTCCCACAAAAGCAAATAACAATGAACTTACTGTAATACCACATTACAGTAAGTTCATTGTAACAATCACCACGATTGTTACATGCCCAAAAGATCACTCAAATCTCAACCCCCACTGGGTTGGTCTAGTGGTGAATGCATCTTTGCAAATTAGCTGATTTTGAAGTCAAGAGTTCCAACATTCAAATCCTAGTAAAGGCAGTTAGTTACTTTTATATGGATTTGAATACTAGATTGTGAATAATGGTGTTCTTTGGTGGTTGGGTTTCAATTAACCACATCTCAGAAAAGACTACTCTTCACTTACATTCATACATGTAATCCTCATTCATCTGAAGTAATACCTGACTGTGATTCCCGGAGGTTAAACAAGAAAAACTTACAGCTACTGTGCATGTCTGAAGCAATGACAGGTATAGTGTTTGTTAATCACTATTTATAATGTATTGGCCCTTACTTTTGAACTGTGCCTTGTATTTTACAGGTTGGATTCTTAATTAAATACTGTTTTTTAAGATATTTAGGGTTTCTTTTGTTATTGCTCAAAATAACTTTTAAATTCACAGATTCTTTCTGTTATGTTTTATTGTTTAATGTTTGTGTTTGAATATTATTTTTGATATCTATTTCATTTTTTTGTGATATATTCTATTCACTGTGTCTATTATGTGGTTAATGTTCAGAATAAATATATTTTGTTATAGATTGTTATTAAATTATCGTGTATGAAATGCATTTGTTTATTGACATATATGCATTTAGAAGTTTGTGCCATTTATAATTAAAATTACCAATTATTTTAGTCTTTATTTAATGATCTATCTCATTACTACTTACTATCTCATTAGTATTTAATGGTTAATTTATTATTTATTTTATTAGATCAAACATATAAATTGTAATTTGTGCCATTAAGAGATTGTTTTTGAACTTTATTTTGGTGTTATTTATTTAGTGATGTAATATTTTTTATTGCATGTTAATTACATTTTTGATGGAGTGTTGGCAGAGCCAACACTCCATTAATATGTTAGTGCTTTAAAATAAAAGTATATATTCCATATCTATTATTGGTATTTATAAGTGTTTGTAACTAAACTTTTCTTAGGTTTTTTAATATTTTTACCATACTTGTGATAACATTTACTTAAAATTTTCCTGTAATGTCTTATGTTACAAACAATTATTATAATGCGAGACCATGAAAGCTTTTTTTAATTTTCTTTAAAAAAAAAAATTATAAGCTTTAAATCAGAGTATTAGCTATATATGTATGTTTTTCTGAATTTATTTTTATCTTAAATAAAAACATGTTATAAAAACATTGATAGCACTAAAATGAAGTTAGTTGATATAAAAGAAGATGTTTAATGATCTTATAAATCGGGAAAACAGAGCACCACTGTGTATTTTATGAATTTTGTTTATAATCAATCATATAACTTGTTTTATCTAAATGTTATAACGTTGCATAATGAAGTTCCACTTCATAAGACAATACAATCTAATAGTGTGTTTTTTTTAAATTAGCATTTTAGGTATTGTCAATAGCAGTAGATAGAAAATTTCACTATTGAAGTTATGATATGCTTAATTAGATGTAATTATAGACTCCTGCTGGAGGGAGTGATGTTATAAAATTAGTAGTTAATGAAAAAATTTTGTCTGACCAGTATTCAAATCTCTAGAACCTTCTAGATAAATGAACTGATGCTATTAATCTATCACAGAGGTTAGAGGTACACTGTTTGTAGATCTAGAAATACTTTGGTTTTCTTATCGAACTATCTAAACTAGATGACTGACAACTATACAGTTTTTGTTATATTTTCATTTATTGTAAGCTTACCTTTCGGTATTACTTTTAAAAACCCTTTCTGGACTGTATCCTTAGAAAATAATTCTGTTAATTCAAAAGTTTTGCCTGTTATATTACCTTTATCAACAGTATAGTTGACTCTTTAATTCACTTTGCTTGTATATATTTAAGATTCAGTACTAAATCCTTTGAAGATGTCAACACTGGTATGAAGTGACAATAAATTGAGTCAGCTAAGTGTATTCAGTTGACAAGAGCGTTTTCAGTGATTCGACGCTAAAGAGAAATTTATCTTTTGGTAGACGAATTGATATTTGGACTGATGATTAGTGATTAATTTCCTATTTTACTATTATGAAATTTAGGAATTTCATTATGTTAATTTTATATCTTCCTTTTGATTTAGTAATTATAAAAAAAAAAATTGAAATCTAAAAAATCTTAAATATGCTAATATCAGGAAGGGAATGTTAATATAATGGTAGTAATGTTCTGTTTTAAGTAAACAGATTTTAAAATTTTATTTTGTAAATAATTTGATATTTTAGTAATTAAAAGATTGTACAATTCAAAAAATTTACTACTTAAGTACAATGTGTAAAAAAAATGTATGTCTATAGTATCTGTAGAAATTTTTTATTGTAACTGAATAAGACTGATTTGAAAATGTATTGCAATGACTAATAGAAAAAGTGTACTGTATTATACTGTAAAAATAAGTTTTAAATTACTATTTAATATTAGTGAAGTGAAAGTTAAGACAGATTGTGGCTTTTACTATTTTTAATTTGATGTAATCAAAATTGTATTTTTCATACTTTCATCTGATGTGAAAATAATTTATTTATACTAAAAAAAAGATTTGGTTATTATGATTATTTACTTAAAGTAAATATAAAATGCTCAGAAATGATTTACAAGAAGTAAAATAAATTAATCTGTAATTAGATACACATTTCAACCATTTAACAATTAGTTATATATAATCAAGTTAGTTTTATAGGAATTGTTTAATCGTTTTTTATTATAAAATTTAAATTTGATTTTATCTCATTTATGGTAAGTCTCAAGACTTAACACAACTTTTTTAATATTAGGAATATTTATATGAAACTAGTTAATGAATGTTATGTGCATAGGTAATGCACCTATGCATTACCATACATGAGTGAGTTGTGGTTGATGAATAATGCATAGCAAAAACTGAAATTAAACCTGCAGTTTGTGTTATATTGTTAGGTGTAATTATTTTATTACATTTCCCCAGTAGTGAACTGCTGAATTAGGCAGTCTTGTCTGCATGTGATATTAATATATACTGCTGAATTAGGCAGTCTTGTCTGCATGTGATATTAATATATAAACTAGAAAAAAGGCGAGCTCTGTGCCCGCCATGAAAATGTTAATGGCTTATATTTCATTACACATGATTTTAATTGTTTTTGCAAATTGTCACTTAATAACATTCATGAATTTAGTGTACAAACAACAATAAAAACTTTTACAATGAAAAGCTTCAAAATCTGAAATTTCTAGCTGTTTTTAGTTGTGATTATTTACACAACTGTGACCCTAATGTTTTCCTTTTTTATCCCCAAAGCACAAATATAATTTTAGATAAATCTTTCAAACTAATGAATCTTTCAAGAAGTATAAATCATTCATAGAATGAATCGTTCGTGTGCTGCATGCAGCTGCCTGGGGCACCACCATTAGTCTGCTCTGCACCAATAGCAGCTAAAATAAAAATGGGAGCACATGCAGCAAACAAACCCAACTCCATTCTTTTTTATGGAGAGTGATAAGTTTCATTTGTTACTGTTTATTTTATGCTCCTAATTCATTACAGGAAAGGCTTTAAAATGAAGTGAGTAGAATTAAAGATAGTCCATTTGACTTTATTAGGTATTATTACTTTATTAACACTATTTGCTGTAAAGGCTTTTTCGCTTTATACAATAACAAAGTTTATTGATGTAGAAAAATATGAAAAAGAGTTGAATTTTGCATTTAATTTACCCATGCATTGAAGTTATTCATTCCAGCTATATATATATCCCCCACTTCCAAAATAATACAAACTGTTAATATTCTTTTATAACTGTAGTGAATGCCTGCATGTATAGCAAGATCATTAACAAGTCTTAACAATGATTGCTGAGTTTCAGTGAATGAACATTTTTTATTCTTTTGATTTATCTTCCTTCTTGAAATGTGGTATACTTGTAAACAGTTATTACTTTGGCAATGTTACTTTTTCATTGCAAATCAATTTTTGTTTCCTTTAAAGGTAACAAACTTTGTATTGCAGGGTCTTAAAATACTAGATCGTGGATACCGGTGTTCTTTGGTGGTTGTTTCAAGTAATACCTGAACAGGAAAAGAAAGAAGGGTCTTAACATTATGGTTTTCTATGATGGGTGTGATGTCTGACTTCTGTATAAAGATAGTACTTTATTTATGATATATTTCAAAATTTTTGTTCATATTAACTAAACTCAGAAGTTTGATGTAAAATTTATGTAACCTTTTTTAAATTCTTAATTTAAATCCAAAGTTAAAACGAATTAAAAAATCTGAAATATAAACCTGTTTTCAGTATTTAGAACAGTAGTTTATAAGTTCTTGATTGTTTTCATGTATTTATGTATGCAGTATATTATAAATTTGCATCTATTTAAATTTATCTTAGTGTTTATATTTTGCTTAGTCTTGTTGATTATGTTAATATATAAAAATTTAACTTAGTGAACATTATGAGTTTCCTTTAAAAATATGCCACTGAGCTTGCTCTTTTTCTTTTTAATGGACTTAATGAATTTGTTTTCAATGAAATTTTTATGATATTAAAATATTGTATTAATTTTATTTAGCTGTGTGGTAACTTGCAATGTTTTAAACGAAATGCATTTGTTAAAACCAAATCAACAGTTACACTCAACATTTATTATATATCAGCATTTTATATAACTAGAAAATTTTCTTATGTTAAAATGGGTTTAGATTTTATTTTTAAAATATTAAAAGCTAGTTGATGTAATTTTATAGATTTGTTGTAAAAAATTATTTAATTTTGTCATTTCCTGATTTTTTTTTTAACAATAATTGGCAATACTGTTACCATTTTAGTTTATTAAAAACTTAAGTAAACATAGAAATATAATTATTAAGAATAATAAATATAAAAACTGGATTAATATTATATGTATTACAATCATATCATAAATATAGATAATTTATTTATAATATTAACTATTTTATGATTTTAAATATTATTAATTTATTTTAAAGTAATAACTACCTACCTACTAATTACAGGAGTAGTTGACATTTTCACTAATTAGCTTTCATATGATGTTGGAGGGACTATGTTTGTCAGTTAAAAGGTGTGGAACATTGATTGTGTAATATTGCTGAGAGCAATATTAATGTACTTACATATATCTAGAAGAAAGATTATCCTCTGATCAGACATTTTATTAGTATCATGTTATGTGGTATTTAATTAGTGAGGTGTTTCAGTAATAATAGTAAACAATAACATTATGGAATTAAAAAACCTACATATATATAAAACTTTATAAAAAAATCTCATAATTTTCTGTATTTTAAACTATGTTAGTCCAAAGTTATTGGTATGTGGGTGCGTGTGTGCACGTGTGCAGACATGCATGTATATATGATCTCTGCCTGAAGTTTTGATCTAAAACTTTAATGACTTGAAATTTTATACAAGTAATAATGCTATTCAGTATATTTTAAGTGAGCTACCTGTGTATGATCAAAGTATGGAAAGATTTTCGTTTTTAGTTATTTAATATCATAATAAACTGTGATAATGATTTTTGCTGAATTTTTACTTTGTTTTAATACTTCATAATATTTTAGTTAAAATAATAAATATTATGGTCTTTGCTGTCTCAAGTGGAGGGAATAAATTTCATATTTTTGTCATCAGTCTAATTTGTTGGCTAACTCAAAATGTAAATTACAATAAATTATTTTATTAGTATTCTGCTTTATTAGTGTGAGAAGCTAGAAAAATAATGAAATATAATTCAAGGTAAAGATCTTCTGATTTCCATTGTTCCATTGATAACTAACTTAATTAACTAAAAGTTAGTAGTTTAATTATAACTAACTTCTAAAGCAAGGAGGTAGTTCTCTAGTTGATATATTTTTTTAATGCAAGTATAATCCTATTAGGTTTATGTTCAGTCACTTGGTAGGAAGCATTATTTTCACAGATAACCTCCTATACCACCATTGCATCCTTGATGTCTTAATAATTCTGTGGTATATACCAGGTCCTGGCATTTACTTAGTGGGATTTAGAAGAGTTAGGCTTACACCTACAACCCACCGGGTTGGTCTACTGGTGAACGCGCCTTCCCAAATCAGCTGATTTGGAAGTCGAGAGTTACAGCGTTAAAGTCCTAGTAAAGCCAGCTATTTTTACACGGACTTGAATACTAGATTGTGGATACCGGTGTTCTTTGGTGGTTGGGTTTCAATTAACCACACATCTCAGGTATGGTCGAACTGAGAATGTACAAGACTACACTTCATTCACACTCTTACATATCATCCTCATTCATCCTCTGAAGTATTATCTAAACGGTAGTTACCGGAGGCTAAACAGGAAAAAGAAAGGCTTACACCTACAGAACCCCAATAATTCGCAAGATGGGATCAAGTTGGAGTTGAGTATTGTGGCAATCTATACATTAGGATAGATAAGGATATTTTACTGTCTTGTCCATAACCCAATGACTACATACAGGCCCTTTCTCTTACCCAAATGAGCTGATTTTTATGATGTATTTACTTTTTTTATTTTTTTTTAGTAATTCCTCTGGTGGGTCTGTAATTATAGCTAATTACTTACATAAATGATCTTTTAAATTCTGTTTTAATTAAAAAATAAAACAAAAACACTGTATGAAAATACATATCCAGATTAAATTAAAAAATTAATACTTTTTCAATTCTTTAAATTTAGACTGTTTGAAGTTTGTAAGTACATTAGTGAGTTAAATTTTGATTTTGAAGCTAGTGATAAAATAAAAACTAAGTTTTAAAAAGTTTTTTGTCTGTTCGGCATAGTGTGCAGCAAGCAATACTGTCAGTTGTAATTGATTTCTTGGATTGGACTTATGGTCAGGAATGACCATGTTAGTACCTATTTATAAATTGTTAAAATTAACAGACTAATGCCTACACATTGTAGGCCAACAAAAAAATTTGGTGCTGAAGAGTGATTAGCAAAGTTTTTAATTGCGTATCTTGGTGAAGCATTATCTTTATCTTTACCTTCATTAAGGTATCTTAAGCTTATAAAGCTTTATTATGTAAGCAAGATGAATAGCTTCCAGATGGGAGCACATTTTAAGCTAATTTTTTCCGTAGTTGAAATTATCAAATTCTAAATGTCAATCCAATTTGTTACTGTTTGGTAAAGCACTTATAAAACATTTTCAGTGAATGGAGAAAGAGGAAATTGCTGTTTTTGCCTCTGTAGAGCCAGTAGGGCCATTTAAAATCATTTATGCATGGATTACAAAGTTTAAAATGTGGTTGAGTGAACTGTGAACGTGACAACTGAAGAGGTGATCATAAAAATGGTCAAACTGTTTGTTAAAATCAAGAAAAATCAAACTTAGTATTAAAAGAAGGTTACATTAATATAATTCACCCCAATTCGTTTTTTTTTTTTTCATTTACCTCATCAAACTGCCATGGTAGTTTGTACTGCAGTAGCCTTTGTTTTTGACTGTGCTGCTTTTATCTCTTTTCTTGGTTCATTGTGATACTGTAATAATTCATGATAGAAGTCCGTAATAAATTTTGTAATTCAGTTTTAATCATATATGAAATCTTTGAGGATATTTCAATTAAGCTTTACTTAAGCTTATTGTTTTAATTATTTTTCTCATTTTTCTTTCTTAAATTTTAGAATAAAGAAGTAAAATTACATTTAATTTTGACTTAAAATTTAGGATATAAATTCTCATACTCAAAATAATTTTCTCTAACTGAAGCTAAAATATAAGCATCTGGCTCTTTTTTGTCATTTGTAGCATATTAGGCTTTTGGTTTTTTTTTGTAATTTGTAAATCCATTTGTTCCACATCTATTTCCATTGTGCTTGTGCTACCAATTCCAGTAATTTTATTATGTTCTACTTTTAATTTGTTTACTCTCTTTGTTAACTTGCTAATTTATTTTTATCCTTTTCAAAGTGTAAATTCAATTTTTTTGTATTGTCTGTATAATGAAGTATCTCTGTGTAGTTTATGTGGAAGTAGGATGCTATGAAATATTACATGAAAAAGTACCGCAGAACTTAAATAAATTTGTTACTTGTATATGGCTAATGGAAAGAGAATCTTTTAAGATAATTGAAATCATTCACGAATAAAAATTCTTGCTTTTATGACTTATCACTGAAAAATCTCTCTTCACAAATCCTTGTCTGCATTTCACTGATGCTATGAGAGCTTTCAGAGTGTCACAAAAATCCTGTTTGATAACATAACCATTTAAATGAAAATTTTGTTACTCGGTTACCAAAAGATTTTTTAGTAAATTTTGATTTCATTATATTTCTTTTCGAAAAAACTTTCTTTAAAATCACATGCTTCAGATGTGAATATTCAATCCAAAGTCCGAAGAGGCAAGACTAGCACTGTCAAAGTTGCCATTCAGAACACTGTAGACTTACAGGAAAGACATACAAGAAAGGTGAGGAAGATATTTCTTACTTAACACTGAATCTGTAGCACCAAAATTTTCAACCAACAATTTTGAGTTTTAAAGTGGATTGACTGAGTGACAATGAAATTTTTGTCTTGTAGCTTCATAAAATTACCATTTATATAAAATGATTTTACACAAACATGCATTGTACTTAGACCCGTGCTTCATTGAAACTATTCATCATTGATCAGGAATTAAGTCTGTCAATACAAAATTATGGTGTTTTAAATAGATGATCCAAAATTGCTCATTCCCTTAAGCTACTATATGTTCTGGGGTCATAAACAATGAAACCATTATTCATTAAAGCTGGAGGAATATGCAGAGCAACTGCAGAAATATGTAAACACTGGAATACTGCTGTTAGCAAAAACAAAAACCCTTTGCAAAAATGTTTACCTGGAAAAGTAAATCAGAAAAACTATAAAAGGGTTATAAAAGCCCTTTACAGATAGAAAGCTTTATTTGTAAAAAAATGAATTTTTTTGAATTGTTAAATTTTTCAAGATTTAAGAATCTAATCCAATTTTAAGTCTAAACATACCCTAGCTTTCAATCATAATTAAGATTGATTTTTGTTTGATTTTTCTAAAGACATAAAATGATTATCCAATTTTTGAAGTACTAGATATAAAGAATAATTTGTAGAAAAAAAAATTAAATTTTACCCTCTTATAAGAAGTCAAAGTTGTGTAGTTTGTTTCTTTGTAATTTTAGAAAGGAATCCAACTTACGTGAGTCCTCTAACCTGTAAAAACTTTTAGTAGTTTACTATTCTGTTTTTAAAACATATAAAATAAATACAGCTTATGTGTCTTTTCATTTGAAGATTATCGGCCCAATAATATTTCTTATAAAGATTTTGGGATGAACTATTATGTAACTATTATTTTTTTTTTTAATGTAATTAAATCTTTTTATATATTTCAGTTTTTGTTTAAAATATGTTATTTGTTACAGGTTTATATTTGTTGAATATAAGACATTCCAGTGAATTGGATTTGATCTATTGTAGATTATGGGTGACTTGTTACATCTTAAGTTGTCCTTTACTTGTGTGTGATTATTTATGTATGTTGAACTTTACAATACCTTTAATTACTGCTTTAATTGTGTTGAGTTTTCCATTGTATCAATGGTACCTTAAACTTATTAAGGAGGAAGTATTTAGTACTAGGGTAAGAACTTATCAAATATGTTGTGGGATTATTGTGTCTGCATTGGCTCTAATCCATGGTCATAAAAAGCAGTTTTTGTATTTATTATGTTTTTGTTGTTCTTGTTTATTTATAAATTGTCATATTTTTTATGCAACTGCTAAAGAACAGCTTATATGGTTATGCTTTTCTATTTTAGGATGTTTGATTTATAGTGACATAATTAGTTTTAAATAATGATAAACCTGTATATAGACCTGTGTGTAGATCTAGCCAGTGTTTCCATAATTTTATTTTTTTAAATTTGAATGATTTTTTTTTCAACTTATGTCTTGTCTATTTTTATGAAAAAATAAATTTATTTTATTCTATTGCAATAATATAATTAAGAAGTTTGTGTACAAATGGTTTGTATACTGACTTTGTATTAATAATATAAATGCTTATTAATGTAGAAATACAATATTTAAAAAAGAAAATTCTGTTGTATCAGTAGAATGGGTGTATAGTTTATAAACATCTATGCATAAACATTGCTGTCTCTGCATGATGGTTAGCTACTATGGTGAATCAAGCAATAGTTTGTAGAAAATCATTCCCTTAAACATGATTGAAGCTTACACTGACTTTTGTTAATGAAATTTGTCACAAAATGTGGTAATATTTATTTGGAGTTAATAGCACTTTACTGTATTATTACTTTACTGGATGTATTAGGAGGAACAGAGGATACATATATTTATATGAATATTTCAACATCTGTAAAGGGTGAAGTAAAGTAGAAAATTAGAATGTCAACATGAGGAAAAGGCACAGGAGTAGAATATTCATAGGAATAGCTAGGAACTGAAAGAGTGGAAATTTAAAAAGAAATACCTTTACATTCTGGTCACTTGAGTAGTAAGCTTTTATTTTGAAGTGGACTGTGGAATAAAAGGCCCTTATTAGCTGACATTTATTTTCAAAATAAAATGGCTGCACTAAAGAACATTGTTTGTAATTAATTGATAAGTAGTATCTGAGAAGAATCAGTTCAGAGATTAAGAGTTTTTTAATGGCTTTTTTAAGATTTGTTTTGTATAGTAATTAATGAACTAATACTGCTTTTACTGCTTAAGCTTTTTGAAAGCATTATCAAGAAAAGCAGTTGTTAAATTTTTTGTACTTCAGAAACATATAACAACAATAAGATGTGAAGATTTCATATCACATCAAAATTGATTTTAATAATGGCCAAGCAGCTTCATCATACATCAGAAAAAAATCCATTAGTGCTGGTGTTTTTAATGAAATAGTGGTATGTAGAAAAAGGAGCTGCTCTTCCATGTGCTGCTAGTGTCACATTTTACTTTACTAATACCTAAAGGTCTTAAAAAGGTGTAATTTAAAATGGACTTAAAATTTATCAATGGTCCAGTTGTAATTGGGCCAGTGACAAAAAAATTGCATATCTTAATTTGAAAGGAAGCTGTTCGATTTCATCATTTTTATCAAAAAGTTTACTGATGTATTAATGATTGGCATTGTACAATGCTTTGAGAATACTCAACTTTAGACAGCTTTATACAGTCTTTGTCAAATTAATTGCACCCCTACTTTATAGGTTAGTGCAAAATACAAACATAATTATCATTTATAAACTACCTCATCTTTTCTGTAGTAGACAAAAACAAGTATATAAAAACCCATCACTACTATTGATATTGTGTATATCATACAGTTGTCAATTGACAATATTTTTTACTGGTTAATAATGAGACTAAGATTGCTTTTAAAACCTTAATGTACAAGCCGGTTTAGGGAAATGGGAAATTTTGAAAATTAAATATTCTTATGAAAAAATTATAAATTTATTTATAACATGTAATTATTAAAACATATGCCTTTTAAATTTTTGAAGATCATATCTTGCAGGTGTTCTCAATCTCTGCTTACACATTCCTGCAGTCTCATAGTGAAACTCTACCTGGTTAACAGAAATTTCAGCAATTGCTGTTTGGAACTTTGCTTTGTTCTTCTGTCATAGCAGCTTGACTACATTACACTTTTTAAGGTGACCTCTCAAGAAGAAATTGCTCAACAGATAAATCAGGAGACCTGAGAGGCCATGGAATATCAGCATTTCCCAAAGTTATAAGATTGCCGAATAATTGGTGTACAGCAGTCATTATATTTGTGCTGTGTTTGATGTTAATCTAGTTGAAAATAATCATGTCAGATGTGTGGAGATATAGTTGCTCAGTAAAGATTTTTAGCATGGGAGCATAGAGTATAAAAAAAGGAGCTGTTATGCCATACGGATGACCTTATTGTTGTTATGTAATGGCACTGGTATAGCACATGGTAAAGGATTCTCTTGTGCCCAAAAACAACAATTCTGTTTATTAAAAAATCTGTTAACTGTGAATTTTTAAATTATGCTTATTAAAAATGAAAAAAGAACATATCTGCATTACATTCAGTGTGTTCATAACATAATGTGCTCAAAATAATTTTCAATAATGGGATCTGAATTGTGAATATATTTGTAGTAATTTATTTTTATTTAACATATTTACCTTAACATTATTTCATATGTTTGAATTTAAATACTTAACACATGTATTTTGTTATCTTATAATTTATTTTATATTGATATGATCTATACACCATGTATTTTTATGTACCGATCAGAATAAAGTTAAGACAAACAGCATGTACAGATCAAATATTTAAGTAATGAATGAGTTCCATAACTACTCACAACAGTGATAGTAGGAGGAGCTACACAACTCGCTGTGTTATTTTACTTCTGCTACATGTAATTTAAGTACATGTAATCTAAGCAATACTAGTTAAATCTAGTAATCTTCAGCTAAATCTAGTTCTAAATCTTAAATTTCAATAAATATTGATATAAAGGAAAATCATTCAGTTTACCAGCATTTTGTGAGAATCAAGAGAACATATGCTTTCTACATACATATGTTTTCTATATACCGTTTTATTTTTTGATGTTATTTTAATGGCATATTTCTCCACTTATTTAGGTGTAGTGCACTTTTACATATGCATACACATTTTCTTGGTTTTTTGGTGCAAAATCATATTTACTGCCTGCAACCAATGTTTTTTTATTACTTTCTTCCATTGTTTGCAAAATATATAAATATAAGTAATTTTTCTTTGTGTAAAATTTAATACTTCCATAAAGAAATTCATAAGTACTGAAGTTCATGGTTTAGTTGTCAGTAAAATTTCTGATTAGTAGTCATAACTTATTAGCAAAGTGATGCTGCAAAAAAGGCTAAAAAAGAGAAAAGAAGTATCTTAAGCTTTATTTAGATTCAGTTAACAATTAAAAATATTCTTAATTTTCTTAAATATTAAATCAGCACTACTTTGTATTTAATAAAAACATGTCTTTTATTTTTACAAATAATTCTTACAGATGCATATATACAAATTATACAGTTTTGAAATGATTACTTTTGTATCAGTCACATAATGAACACTTTTTATTACATGTTGTTGAACATGTATTACATTTTCTTGTCAAATTTAAATCTTACGGTAATGTCATAACTCTGTAGTTGTTACATCCCAGTATTTATGCATTCTATCATCATGTTCCATTGAATCAGTATTTGAATCTGTTCTTTCTCGTATTACAGCGAAGTCATATTCTAGATGGTAAGGCATCAGACGCTGAAGGCTACCAAAATATGCTGCATTGGGACCACCAGTTAAACCTCTTCTACTGCTGATCATGCGATTTGTGGATGGATGAAATGATCTAGCACTTCCAAATTGTCTGTTAAAAAGAAGAAAATCCAATTGAGTATTATTTGACCAGCTTGTTGAAAAAAAGCTATGAGTCTTTAATACTAGATAATATAAAAAAAACTTGTCTAAATGAGTTAACTCATCTAAACTCATATTAATCTTTAACAGACAATTTTAAAAAAACCCACTACATCAGGTTGAGTGAGGTTCTTCAAACATGACTCAAAAAACCATTGGATTTTATCTGCATATAATTCATTGCATTATTGGAATATTGGGGTGTAAGGATGTGCCTGTAATGTGGAGTTATTATAGAATTATTCTAGTTTAGTTGAGGTATGCCTACAACTAATCATGATGACTGAGGTAAATGGATTATACATCACTTTGCCTTACCATCATGGAAGACTGAAATGGCATAACTGGCAAAGTGAGAGGGGAAGGCAGTTGCAGGACCTTTTGATCTGAGAGTGAGGAATGAGTTATTCTAGTCCAGATATTAACAATGATGATAATATATTTGTCAGTAAATGCTTGTTAAAATTTAAAAGATTGAAAAGAAATTAGAAAATTAGATGGAAAGAGAATTTAGAGAAAAACTTTAAATATGTGATATTTATAAAACTGATCCAACAGATTTCAATAAATTCTTAATGAACACTACCCGGACCTTGAACTTAATTGCATATTCATCAAAAATACTATGATCATACTTAAAAGAAGCTAAAGATTGTACACTTCCTGAAGACCAGTTTGGTTTCATGAAGAGGTGGTTACAAGAGATGCAGTTAATTCTGGAAAATAATAAATAAGCAATTATTAAGATGGAATTAATTCTGGAAAAACTGTTAGGAAAGATGAACATTTTTTTTTTGCCTTAGTAGATTTACCAAAATCTTTTGATAGGGTCAAATAGTCTTTTGTTAGGATTCTAAAAATAACCCTAAGATAGGGAGGATTATTTGGAGTCTAAAAGACGAAAGAGCCATTGTACACGGTAGAGAGAATAAACAAAAGGCAAACATTAGATAAAGTTGCTTGGTGTCACCTATACTTTTCAATGGTTATTTCCAAAGGGCTATAGATGAGGTGCGAGAGGCTGGACTCAACAGGTGATAGACATGGTAATGAGAAAATAGAAATGCTTAGATGGCTGATAATGTTGTGGTTTCAATATGAAAGTAACTGTTCACATCAAATAACATTAACCTGAAATTAATACAGAAGTGTGTCTTAGATATTTTGGAGATGGAAAGAAGGAGGCTTGAAAAGCTTTTTGAGTTATGGTGCTACTGAAATATTGAAGATATTGTGGGCAGGGAAAAGCAGCAAATATCTTAAATTTGTATCAGTTTATCAGAAAGATTTCAATTGATTCTAAAAGGGCTTGTTTAAAATGGATAATTTCAAATTTTTAGGTGTCATTAACATTGCTTTTTATCACTGTTAGTTAGTTATTCACTCAAACATTTTTTTATTAGACACTAGATTATACTTTATTGTGTAATCAAAGTATAATTAATGTTTTAATTCATACCTCGTTAAAAGAGGCTGGTTATGAAAGTCTGCTGATGGAATATGAGGATTACTCTTAGCTCGTGGCCAAAGACTAGGTCTTGTTGGAACAGATCTTCGTACAAAACCTCTAGATAATGTATCCAGTTCTTTATCGAATAACAACTGTGTATTCTGTTCTAGCATGTATTCCCAACATCTATACTGTTCTTCAGATAAGTGAGTTCCAGACCTATGCAAACAAAAAAGTTTTCTTGAAAAATTGTTGGTAGTTTTTAATAAAACATGTAATTTAAACTATTTGTGCCTGTCTTTTTTTGTGTGCATGTTTAAAACACATATACCTCATTTACCCAAAAAAAGCTATGAAGGATGTACTATAGATCCTTATCCAAATCTTTGTGCTAAAGATTGTGGAGTTTGCAGAATTATCTTGTTTTGCATATTAAAGAGATTAAGTACAAATTTTTAAAATATAACAAATTCCCTCTATCAAAACAAACTGTTTCATGTATTTCAGTATAATATTTACACATACAAAAAGAGGATGAATGAGAAATGCTTTAGTGCCATTTTTTTAAATGTTAATAATTAAGTCATCTTAATCCTAGATTGACAAGAGGGATCAAAAAATGTCCACAGTCTAGAAAAATGTTGTTCTAATAAATATTATAATAAAATCTTACACTTTCTAAAAACACATGTTCAGATTTCTAACAGCTTTTTCTTTCCTTGGGAGAAATTTAGGACTTTAGTATTTTTAGTTTTTATGTTGTAGTCTCATTTATTTATTCTAAATAATATATTATTTTATGGCAAATTGGCATCCCTGCTTTTATTTATTTACATTGATAGGTCAGTGTGGCTTTCCAAACATTATTTACAATTTGTAAATATAGAGCTATTGATGAAATGTGAGAGGTTGATGTCTGTTTTAAAAGAAAAACCTGGAAGTATGGTATTCTAATCAGATTGTCAGCAAATTTGTGATCAACATTTGTACTAAACAGGAATATCTGTGGAAAAGTGTACCTACTACTACAAATACATACCGATGTTATGTATGCTTATTACCTTATGTTTGTAAAACATCTGATTACTTGCATTACAAGGTAAGCGAGGATGATATTTTAGCTCTTACTTTAGCTGAACAGCTTTACAAAGAACATATTCTAAACTGGTAGGAGAACCTTACAGTCAAACAGAAGACTACTTCATTGTAGTCAGTGTAATCAACTGAATTTAGAGTTAGTATTCATAACATAATCTAGAAGATTATTTTGTTTAAAAAAATTTATAAATCTGTAAATAATATTAAATGTCTTACTAATTAAATAAACGTTTATGGTTTGTCTAGTTTAAAAGATTTTTTCACCAATTTATTTAAAATTATTGTCAATGACTTGTACATTAATAAAACTACTGAACATTCCTGAATGTGCATCAATTAATTTCTATTTTCTATCTCTACTATTTTTTTTATGCCTGAAAATATTCTTTTCAAGTAAATTTAATGTATTTATCATAATCTTATTAATCTATTCCAGTACGTATGTATATAACAAATTCTGTTACCGATCAGAAGATGTTTCTTCACCATCTGCTAAGTGACCATTAGTATATGGATCGCTACTCTTGAGTTTACTCGCTGACATTTTACGAGTACCATTTTCATGCATTAATACAGATTGGTAGTTTCGTGGTGGTATAAAGTCGTTCTGAAAAAATAAGCAACATTAGAATTGATTTTAATGGGTTTAGTTTTTATATATATTACTAGAGACTGGATTATATGAAACATAAAACACTTGAAATATGCATGCAAATATGCATGAAGAATGCTTAATATATGCATGAAAAGTGTCAAAATATGCAACTTTAAATAATAAAAAATAGTAATTTTTATTTTTTTTATTTCAAGATCAGCATACAAATTAGTAAGTAGTTGAATAACATATTGATAAATTTGATAATTAACAATTTTGTTTTTGTAAATGTAAACAATCAGATACTGTTCCAAATGTTCGGTAGTCTTCAATCACTCAAAATATCTTTATAAGTGGAAAAGGATCGTTCCACATCCACTGAGGTAACTAGGCACTATTTGAATTTGGGTGCTATGTTAGCACTTACTGTTTCTGGCAAATTTCAGCTGTCCCATTAATAAAACTATCAATTTGACACAAAGGTTCAAAGCCTGGGATGTTCAAAATGTTTTTTTGAGGATTACCTCTGGCAATGTGGAGTTCATTTGCAGATTTTATTCATTAACAGAATTGTCATCACCAAACCTGAGTTTTAAGTTTTTAATACTCGCAGGTATGTGGGAAAAATGAGTGCTAATCATACCTATGTTTTTTTAATACTAGAATCATTTTATGCTTTCTTGGACTGACAAACTGCCATAGCCTCTGCACTATCAAAGTCGTTTACTATACCTTTGATGGCCTTGAAATGTTCATTGTAAAACAGTACAGCTTCAATCTACGTTTCCCATCGAACCAATCTACCTCCCGAACCAGTGGTAACAAGGTACATTTAGCAGTTCTTTTTATACGCCTTATTACGATCAGGTGCCTTAAGAAACACTTTATTTGTTGATGAAATCAGTTTATTTACATTCACAAACGTGGATCGTACTTCTTCAGTGAATTGATGTACTCCGTGAGCAAAGTACATCACTAATAAAATTGGGATAAAATACTTGTAGGGCTTTGGCTGTCTTGATCATATAGGGAGATATATCAAGATATATCATCCCTATATATATCATATAGGGAGCAATATCTGAGAGAAATATAAACATTATTTCATCTGCAGAAGATTCAGGAAATATTTGTTTAGTACGTTCATTCACAAATCTGCCGATCGTAGAATGATTTGTCTTTTAAAGGTCTTTGTAGGCCACCAGATAGGAAGAAGGTTCTAATTATAATGTATCAACAATTAAATTCGCAATGTAACGGCCACAACTATCGGTAGTTTCGTCAGCTGAAATCCAAATAATGTTATCCTTGAGTTGATTGCGTATTTATTCCAGATCGTGTAGGTAAATTGTTGGTATGTAATCTTTACGCAATGTTGATTCATCTGGTATATTGTAATTAAAGCAATATTTTCGCAGAAAATCTCTGAAGGTAGGATTTGTAAGTTTGTGGAGGAATATTACTTGTAAGCAATGCTTCATATAAAACCATGCTAAAGTTTTTTTGTTTACCTGTGGAAGTGAAATCACTGCTACTTGCCGCTGTTATAAGTTGTTCTCGTGGGCCTTTCTTTTGCAATCCTGCGATATGAATACTTGTCTTGAAATGCTGGTCTATTTGAAACTTTTGTGTGCGAAATGTTTTACTCGGAAACTAGATAATATAAAACATTTCCATCGTGTATAAATGTTCCAGGATAGTCAGCTATCTATGAAGAGGCACTTTTTTTCGGGATACCTGGTATACACTAAACTTTGCTCAAGTAAATAAAAAAACTAAACTAGCAATGAGCGCGTATTTTAACTATATATCTTTAATTCATTATCAATGAATAAAATTATATTAATTTTTCCATTAAATTATTTTACAATTTTAATGTTTAAATCAGATAGTGCAAATCCAATATAGTAGAAAATCATGTTATCTATCATAAAATCATACAATAGATCAGATTCCATACAACACACCTGCTTGAGTAAAGTAAGAATGTGCACTTACGGTTGAGTTAATAAAAACTGATTTATACATAATAGTTTGATATAACATACTACAATGTGGTAATGTCATATATGCAACCACAATGTCCTTACACTAACAGTTTCAAATCAACTCGGTTGAGTTCAGATTGGCATGGTGGCAAACATAATAATCCATATCTCAAAATTAAAAAATATCTTTTGGTAAAAACTATGGATTTGTGACTCTATGGTTATAGAGTATTATTAACGTATAATACGTGGCTTCATATATGTATTGTGGATGGTAAGACTGTAAAGGGTGAGCGAATAACCACAATTATAATGAACAGTATAATACAGTCAAATAGTGTTTGAAAGTAACTAGTCACTGAGGTGCAACTCAACAGACTACAGCAGTGACTTTCTGTGACATGATGGAAGGGTTTGCATACATTTCAGCAGCAAATAAACTGTATGTGAAAGCCAACAGAACATGTAAATAATGTGACCAACCAAAAAGGTACACCCAACTGAATAAACTTGCTTAAAACTAAGAAATTAGAAAACTGTGTTAATATCTGGTGATGCTATAATATTGGTTGTTTTAATGCTACTTAGTTGAAGTCGATAATCAAAATATGAATGTCAAGAAGAATGGCAAAAAAGTACACTGAAGAGAGTGGATATTGCAGATTTTTAAAGACTTTGTTTTCAATCAAAATGTTGTTTCTTATACTATTGACATTAATGATAATATGTAATGAAATTTGTATGCGATACTCATTGATATCATTGTATTATAAGATCTATAAAAATAACTATATTTTTATACTATTACATTTTTACTTTTTATATTTTTCTTACTACCTTTTCGGTAATGTAATTTCTTGAATGTAGTGGCATCGGCATGTTTTCACTGTGGCAAATAACTGTTCTGCCACTGCTGGCTTGATCACTCTGTCCACTAGGAGATGATCGATCACCATCACAGTCATTTATTGCATTTTGTGCAGAATCACAGCAACAAATAGGTTCAGTCTTTAAAATGTGAAAAAATATGGTAAGAAAAAAACACAAAAAACATTAATAAGTGGCATATAAACATAAGCAATATAATTGATTAAAAAATTATTCTTTAATATTATAATCCATAAATAGGATTATAAAAATGTAGTTCATATTATTGCTCTTAAATTTAAAATATTAAATTGCATGAGAATAATATACAATTTCTTTTCAGTTCCATCTCTTGAGCTGTGAATGGATAAGTCAACTCAAGTATAAGTGAAATTATTAGTTCCTTCTAGAAATTTCAGGTGTAAGAATTAAGTACAGGTTTTTGTTGACATAATCATCAGAATTACTACTGTTCAAATTAGAGAAAATTTGGGTTATTACACAAGTTTTGTAAGCTAAAAATGTGCCTTGATATCGAGGAACAACTTGTTGAAAAAACTAGATTAGAACTGTATAGAAAGTAATTGCAAGGTGTCTGATGTTGAAATTTTAAATACAGAATAGAAGGAATTTAAAAATACGTAGTTTGATTAGACAATCTTGTGAAAAAGTCTACATATTTAAAATAGATTGAAGACTAATATTTTAGGAAAAGCTTTTGTTATGAGAATTCTATTCAAATTTCATAAATGTTTTTTTGTTATTTCAAACATGTTCCTTCCTCATTTTTTTTTAGAATAACTTTGTGGGTAAATATTTAGTAAAATATGTCAGTGAGCAAGAATTAAAACAAAATTGAAACTGTTTTTGAAAATATTTTTAAAAATTTGAAGGTTTCCATCCAGATTGAAGAATTATATGCAGTGTGGTTATGTGGTTTTAAGCAAATAAAAAAATAAGTAATTAACATTTAATTCCTTTTTTAAATTATTTTAGTATGAATCATTTATAAAATAATAAGGTATTCTCAAGGTAAAGAAATATACAACAGTTAAAAACTAAAGGTTTTAATAGTAAAAAAAGTGTTTACCTTCAACACCTTTTTAAATCTTCAGCACCTAGTAACTTATCTTCTAATGCTGATCAACATTGCTGTTAAGCTTTATTGATGGTACTGCTGTTATTGATGTTCTAACCTGTCTTTAACCTGCATTCGTAATACATAATTTTAACCCACAAAATTAATTATTTTAATTTAAAAACATATCTTGGAGGTTTGGTGTAAATTGTACATAAATACTGGACACAAAATTTTGTTTCTTTTGTCTAGTTTTCCAGAAAAGAAATTGCAAACTGATAGTCATATGTTAAAAAGAATTGACAAAATTTGGTTGTCATTAAAATATTCTGGTAATGACTTCTTGGTTTCATATTTTTCTAGTATAAAAGTTTTAGTTTTTTCTTAGTTTATTTAATAATAACTTTTAGATAAATGCTTTATATGTATGAAATATTTATTCTTATAGTTTATAACAACAGTACTGAACAGGTTATTTTGTATTACCTTGAGAGTAGCATGTCTTATAGTAGATCTTAATTCTCTGATCAATGGATCTGTATCGGTATGTAGTGAATGAAATTTAAGAATAATAATGCTGAGATTATCTTCACATCCATAACTCTGGGCTATGTCTTGAAGTTTCTTTGCAGCTCTCACTGGATCTGGCATGGGCCTGACAATTGAAACTGCCTCATCTACGCTTAACACTTCCCATATCCTGCAATTCAGGTTCATAGAAACATATTTTAATTAAGTAAAATTAATGTGAAAGACCTGATTAATAATCTAAAGAATTTTTTGTAAGAAACAAGTGTCAAAGTACATGAGATTTACTTACATGTGTCATACTTACATGAGATTTCAAACTAATTCTACACATTTGTTACTCTGGGGATAAGAATTAATTACTGCATCTTAAAGTTGTTCATTTTTTCTTACTTTTTTACTGTTATACTGGTCAAGATCATTAAAATATATTTTTATTGATTAATGATTATTTTCAAATGTTGACTAGTGACTGAAAAATTATGAAAAATCTTATTAGCTTTTAACACTGAAAAAATACTACTTTTTTATTTAATTTATTTACTTTTCATTAATTTTTTTAACATGAGTAAATGTAAATAATTTATTTAAATTCATGTAAATAATTTTCAGTATCATCAAAATATTTTTTCTCTTTGAATTTTAAGTCATTGGTTAAAAATAATTCAAGAATAAAAATTGCAAAATATTTTTCTTCACTATATTTTTGGAGCAACATAATATAGTGAACATAATATAGCAACAGGGAGAACAAAAATTATGTTGCTCCAAAAAAATTCTTGTCTAAATCTCTGTTCATAAAATAATTCTGTATCGGTAATTTTTAGATATTGAAAAATGTTTTTACCTTTTGTTGGCCATTATAAGGAATTCATCACTGTCAGTTAATGTGACTTCTGCGACATGAGGATCAGGGACTACTAATGGGAACATTGCACTTCCACCTAACTGACTTTTTACTGCTTCCATCTATTGAATGCAAAAAAACACACGAGTTTATGATTCAGTGTCTATGATTCAACAAAATTATATGAAAAAATATGAAAAGTTCCAGATTCATATAAATCACTTAAATATAAAAAAAATATAGTTTTCATATTTATTCATTATTATAAAATTCTAGCTAACTATAATGGAATATATGATTATTTGGTTAAAAATATATTGACAAACCTGCAGTCGTCTGGCATGGTCACCAAGCTGCAGGTATTGAACTTACGACTTACATGAACATACGACTGCAGTTCATGAACATGTAATGCCCTCTAAACTGTAGTTTGTGGAATGTTGAATTGTGTAGAAATTCTTTGCGTTCTTTGTAGAACTAAGCTATACGACCTGAAGAATGTTTTCTCTTTAATCACCATTCATCGGTTGACGTTCAGATGATAATGTGAGTGCTGGTAGTGTTCACAAAGGATATTAAAAATTACTTTAATACTTATATGTCTATTTTTTTGTTAATAATAAACTGCTAATGTTTATAACTCATAACCACAATTTTATGACAAGAATGAGTAGTATTAAAATTAATTTTGAAGCATACAGTTATTGTTGCTAACCTACTTTCAAAAGTATAAATTTATTGTACTAAAAGCAACTTTTTTAATTTTTATAAATTCATAACATTTTTCTGCTAAGTTTTGTTCTTAATAATAGATTTTTTTCATAGCTGTATTATATCTATTTTTTCAAAATTCAATTCAAGTTTTAATAGTAGAATTTACACATTTTTTTAGTTAGTTACTGTAGTTAAAAACCTAAAAAAATGTTTTTCATTACCAAATTTTTCTGTTAAAATTTACCCCTTACTTTAATGCCTTGAAATTTCAGTATGGCCTAATTTCACTGGGGGGGATTGAAATCTGGGTGAAATTTTTTGCTAGCCATAACTTTATAAAGTGTTTTTTGATGTATATTTGTATGAACCTTTTTCCTTATTTGAATCAGTTCCCAAATGATTTCCCTTCATTACTGAATCATTCTGTATTTTAATCGTTCAAATCAATCTAGTAACAATTACAAAAATTTAATACAACTAAAATAATATAATACCTGTGTTGGTGTATGAGCAAGAGTTAAAGAACCATTTGATCTACATAGTATAGCTTTAGCTTCTCCTACACTGGAAATTCTTAGTATATATTTACGCTGACTTGGCTGAGATTTTTGTTTAGTTATATGGCACAACATGGCACAAACTCCACACCTTTGACCTTTATCTTTTAGCTCTCTGAAATGAAAAATAAGTTTGTAATATAAGTGGAGGTTATATTGAAGTAATTGTTCTGAAAAATATTTAATTTCTTATATTTACAAATATTTTATTTTCTTATATTTACAATGTAAATTTATATTTACAAAAAAAATTTTTGGTAACCAAGTATCAAATAAATAGTATCTGGATCCTATGAAAATGCTCATTTTCTGTAAAGTATATATTATTTTGAGGTTGGAGGAACAATTAAAACTTTAACTTCTTTCTGAAAGCAGAATCTCTTAAGAATATGATATACCTTAGTATATTGCCATTTTGTGTTTGTGAGTTTGGGATAATGATTTGTTGGTTATGATGATAAGTTGTGTATATATTTTTACATATATGAGAATATGAGATTAATAAGATCATAGTTAAATCTAAATCAAATTCACAACCCACAAAAGAGAACTATAATTTAACGGGCTAGATAAGATTTAAAAACACATCACATTATTTTACTTTAAGGTAATTATTAGTAAAGTAAGTTATTAGTAAATTACTAATAAAATAAATACTTTTAGCATATAAAGACAATAATAAAAATTGATAACAAACATAATAATTTAGATAATAAATTTGTATAAAAGTTAATGTAGTGAAAAACAATAATGAATTTTATAATATTATGATAAAATTGAGATTTATTAAAAAGTATGAAGATCATAAAAGAGCTATGAAATTTGACTGCATATAAAACAATACAAATATAAATTTGGAGTCACAGACAATGACTTATTATGAAAATGAATATTATAAATTACAATATTATAAATATATAACAATATATTATAAATTTTCTGCTAAGATCATAATAAATATAACAAGTACAATTATTATCTACCTTAGTTTCATCATAATTAAAAAATATGTTGATGGGTTTCAGATATATTCCATTTTCAAAACTCATTGTTTTCTACAAATAATCCAAAATGTATGAACATGTGATTTAATTATGATGAAACTAAGAAAGGTAGATAATTGTATTCAATAAAAAAAAAAATGCAATAATAAAAAAAATATTTAGTGGAAAAATTATAAATATTTTGAGTATGTGGTTATTTAAACAGAGATAATGTTATAAATGAATAGATTCAGTTCAAAACTGATTTTAAATAAGACTGAACTTTATAAATGTTTTTATTTTAATTAATTCAAATTGTTTTCAGTTGTCTTTGCAACTATCTTCTGTGACTGGTGCTATTGTTGTCATACTGGGAAAGGAATAGCTGATGTCACTGCTTGTAGATTTTTTTAATCTGGCAAACATATTTAGATGTAATTAAAAAATGAGTTAAAGTAAAAAATTTTTGAATATATTTTACTTTTTTGTGGATCTGTTATTGTCAAAGTTAGTGAATTTGTGATCTTGAAATCAATTCATTATTTTGTTTTCTATGTAATTTGATGCGTACATGAAAAGGGTAGGCTTTTAATTAACTGATAAAATTAGAATTAATTAAGAAGTAAAAAGTGTGGGAGTATTAGAAAGATTAATTTTCTGTCTATCTCTTTCAACTATTGATTACCATTACAATTCATTGAGCTAGGAGTATAATATGTTACATAATTGAATTGTTTAACTTGAGATCTCAAAGAATTTTAACTACTCTTATCTCAAATATGCATTTAACACCTAAACCATTAGGTGTTATTTACCCTTTCTTTTATTTTTTATTTAAATCAAATCATACTATACAGTTTATGAAGAAAGATTTGTTGAGATAAATCAGCACTTCTGTAGGCATTCAGCACTATCAATGGCAAGGAATGATATGGTGATTCCACAAAGATGTTGTAGTGACTTTATACATAAAATGAAATGTAATATTTCATTAGTAATACTGTATTTAGTACTTTCACAACTGCTAATATATTCAAGCGACCAACAAATTAAAGGAGTGAGTTACATCTGCTAAAAGGAGTTCCCTTCATTCCAAGTGACAAGTGCTAATGGCCTCTTCAGAAGGTTGATGAAGAGTGGTGGGTATTCACTTGATTGTCCTGGGGTTAGAAAACTGCCCCCAAATTCAGGAAGTCAGTAGTATTAAAATACAGAAGGCAATGGACAATTACTGTATTAAAGATCCTTTTGATAATTCTTGCATTATGCTATGACGCTGGCTTCTACTAAATATTCCTGAGTTAAAATTCAGATCTCTGGAAGAAACAATGAAAGAAGTTAAAGGACCAATTGGATGTAGGATCTTGAAATGTTCCTATAAATAAATCGGTCATAAGAAATGTTCAGCTGTTTCTTGTCAGTTCGGGGCATCAGGGTTATTTGTGTCAATTGAACCACGTTTTATAAGTTCTCATCTCCTGGGTTTTCTCTTAAATTTTATAATTTCCTTCCATGTACAAAAATAGGAAGATAGTTTGATTCAAATTTTAATACATATTTTACATTCATATTTTACGTATATATTAAGGAGACCTCACCCTCACCCCTTGCCATTGATTTAATTTGTACCATTGTGGTAGTGTTGATTGCCTACAGAAGTGCTGATTTATCTCTACAAATCTTTCTTCATAAACTGTATGGTATGACCATAAAAAAAATAAATGTCTTATGAAGTACAACAAAATTGGTTGACAGTAATATGTTGACAGTAATTCATCGAAAGTAATTCATTGACAGTAATTCAAAAGTTATCTCAAGAACGTTACTTTTTTGGTGTATATTAATATCTTTGGTAGTCCATTGATTATGAAGTTAATATAAAAGCATAAATGGTAAGAAAAGATATTGTTTTATACCTTTGTTGAAAGCCATGGTTATATTACTTGTAATGAATTTTGCTATAATGATATAAAGATTACTTTTTCCTGTGTTTTGTAGCTGTTGGATAACAGTTAAAATTATAGAAAAACTTAAATAAAAATTACCTATGTGCAGAGAGCATTGTATACTTCATATACTCATTAGCAGTCTCTTTAACGGTTCTTTCTTCAAGAATTATACGTGGCATTGCATTAACAAGAAGTTGAGGTAACTCTGAGTTATTTCCAGCATCAAACAATCCAATCAGTGCTTCTTGGTTACAAAATGCTGGTAGTCGCAGCTGGGCTATGCAAAGCCTGAAACATTAAATAAAAATTTGTCGCCTATAAAAATTAATTCATTATCTGAAAAAATTTTAAAAATCATTTTTTAAAATAATACTTTTATCTTATTTAATATTTGCTTACCTGTCTCTATGGCCAGGGGTTTCAGAGAATCCTAAAATCCATGGTGAGTCGAGATCAGATGTAGCTGACTCCTGATGAGGTGGAGAAGAAGGTAATGAAGTTCGATTTTGTCCAGAAACGTCCACTAAACTCATTGCTCGCTGAGTCCTGAATTTAAAAGTACAAAAGGATATCTTATTTCATCACGTAATTCAATTCCAAGGATTTCAAATGATTTGACCATATATTATTTTTGAAGTATGATAGCGATATTTATTTTTTTAGATTTAATGTTGTAATATAACTTAGAATACATGATTATTTATGTATTTATTTGTAATTTCAATTGTAATACAGAAAACATAGGTGGTGTTTAAGCATAATGTCAAATCAAAACCATATTTGTCTAGGTTTCTTAGATTTTGTATTACAGATGAAGGTAGCAGTGGTGAGGATGAAAGCAACTTTCAGACTGCATATTAATTTACAAAATGAAGTAAAATGATATAATTTGATTGTGATTTCTGTAACAAATTGGAATTTGGAGAAAAGATTAAAAATATTTATTCTATAAACTTGGGCTCATTAGTTTCACTGACAGGACAATAATAATCTACTAAGAGTTTTGTTTTCAATTTTTAGGTTTACTAAGGTTGACTGGGAGTCATGGCGGTTCCTGTAATCCAGCTACTTGGAGGTCGGGTATTGTGGACGAGTATGAATTATAGGTGGTGTTTAAGCATAATGTCAAATCAAAACCATATTTGTCTAGGTTTCTTAGATTTTGTATTACAGATGAAGGTAGCAGTGGTGAGGATGAAAGCAACTTTCAGACTGCATATTAATTTACAAAATGAAGTAAAATGATATAATTTGATTGTGATTTCTGTAACAAATTGGAATTTGGAGAAAAGATTAAAAATATTTATTCTATAAACGTGGGCTCATTAGTTTCACTGACAGGACAATAATAATCTACTAAGAGTTTTGTTTTCAATTTTTAGGTTTACTAAGGTTGACTGGGAGTCATGGCGGTTCCTGTAATCCAGCTACTTGGAGGTCGGGTACTGTGGACGAGTATGAATTGTGGTTGCTTTATTGTACGTTTCTTGATGTTGAATATTATCCGCATTATGTTCTCCTAATCAGCAATCGACTTTGTTTACTTATGTACATTACTATATTATAACATTCCTCTGATGTAAACCTAAACCTAAAAAAGGTGCCAGAGTTCTAATTGAAATAAATAGTACTGTACAAACATATATTTACAAGGTTTACTAAGGTTATATCCACTGGGTTGGTGTAGTGGTGAACGCGTCGTAACCAAATCAGCTGAATTGGAAGTTGAGAGTTCCAGCATTCAAGTTCTAAGTCAGTTATTTTTACAGTGATTTGAATACTAGATCGTGGATACCCGGTGTTCTTTGGTGGTTGGGTTTCAATTAACCACACATCTCAGGAATAGTCAAACTGAGACTGTACAAGACTATACTTCATTTACACTCATACATGTCATCCTCATTCATCCTCTGAAGTATTATCTGAATGGTAATTACTAGAGGTTAAACAGAAAAAGAAAGAAAAGGTTTACTAAGGTTTCTTTCATTGTTATAATCTCACATTTATTCATAAAATGTTCAATGAACATAATTAAATATTTCATTGTCAGTTAACACTTTATCAGGGGTTAAGGTTTTTGAAGATTTTGTACAAAATTTATGTAAAGGATTGATTACAGGACATTTAAGCCTACTTAAATATAACTTTAAATAATATAAAAGATTAAAAATTGAGAAGCTGGTTACTAGTTATTGATAATAATCACACTAGTATGGTAACCAATCATGGACATCCTTACTTCGTAGGGGAAGATACCTTCCATGTAGCAGTTTTGGTCACTATGCCACTCCCTCCATACCTAGCCTAGTGGGCTTTACTGGAGGTCATCTTCAGATCCCTGGCAAAAGGCATCTCTCAGCCTTATTCATTCACGATACTATTGATGCAGATACCACATGTGATATTCCCATCGTTTTACTACTAGGAAATGAAATTGTTAAAACAAAACGCACAACTATGTTGTCTTTAACAAGATTGAGTGACATGAAGAAACTGAAATTAAAAACACAACTACCCACACAATAGATTAGAAGTTGAGTCAACACGCAACCAGTGTAACACAAAAAAAAATTAAAATGACCTTAAAAATAAAAATAAATCTCTACAAAAACATCAAGCCTCATAACAGCATTAAAAGATTTAAATGGCAGAAAGACTCCTGGAATAAACGGAATACCTGTAGAATTACTGCGCAGTGCAGGTGAGGAAGCGATTGATAGATTATACAAACTGGTGTGTAATTTTTATGAAAAAGGGGAATATCCGTCAGACTTCAAAAAAAGTGTTATAGTAATGATACCAAAGAAAGCAGGGGCAAATAAATGTGAAGAATACAGAACAATTAGTTTAACTAGTCTTGCATCAAAAATCTTAACTAGAATTCTATACAGAAGAATTGAGAGGAGAGTGGAGGAAGTGTTAGGAGAAGACCAATTTGGTTTCAGGAAAAGTATAGGGACAAAGGAAGCAATTTTAGGCCTCAGATTAATAGTAGAAGGAAGATTAAAGAAAAACAAACCAACATACTTGGCGTTTGTAGACTTAGAAAAGGCATTCGACAACGTAGACGGGAGTAAAATATTCAGCATTTAAAAAAAAAATTAGGGTTCAAATACAGAGATAGAAGAACAATTGCTAACATGTACAGGAACCAAACAGCAACAGTAACAATTGAAGAACATAAGAAAGAAGCCGTAATAAGGGAGTCCGACAAGGATGTTCCCTATCTCCGTTACTTTTTAATCTTTACATGGAACTAGCAGTTAATGATGTTAAAGAACAATTTAGATTCGGAGTAACAGTACAAGGTGAAAAGATAAAGATGCTACAATTTGCTGATGATATAGTAATCCTAGCCGAGAGTAAAAAGGATTTAGAAGAAACAATGAACGGCATAGATGAAGTACTACGCAAGAACTATCGCATGAAAATAAACAATAACAAAACAAAAGTAATGAAATGTAGTAGAAATAACAAAGATGGACCACTGAATGTGAAAATAGGAGGAGAAAAGATTATGGAGATAGAAGAATTTTGTTATTTGGGAAGTAGAATTACTAAAGATGGACGAAGCAGGAGCGATATAAAATGCGGAATATCACAAGCTAAATGAGCCTTCAGTAAGAAATATAATTTTTACATCAAAAATTAATTTTAATGTTAGGAGACATAAAGATTTTTGAAAGTGTATGTTTGGAGTGTCGCTTTATATGGAAGTGAAACTTGGACAATCGGAGTATCTGAGAAGAAAAGATTAGAAGCTTTTGAAATGTGATGCTATAGGAGAATGTTAAAAATCAGATGGGTGGATAAAGTGACAAATGAAGAGGTATTGCGGCAAATAGATGAAGAAAGAAGCATTGGGAAAAATATAGTTAAAAGAAGAGACAACTTATAGGCCACATACTAAGGCATCCTGGAATAGTTGCTTTAATATTGGAAGGACAGGTAGAAGGGATAAATTGTGTAGGCAGGCCACGTTTGGAATATGTAAAACAAATTGTTAGGGATGTAGGATGTAGAGGGTATACCGAAATGAAACGACTAGCATTAGATAGGGAATCTTGGAGAGCTGCATCAAACCAGTCAAATAACTGAAGACAAAAAAAAAAAAAATATAAGTATTTCACTAAAAAAAATCTGTTTAGTAACATACGAGGTGTGATCAAAAAATACGGTGAATAATTTTTTATTAAAAAAAGTAATAAAGGTTACATATAGAATTCGATTTAATCTCCTTCATAGTACTGTCCTTGGCTAGCAATGCACTTATCCCAACGTTGACTCCATGACTGGAGGCATTTCTGGAAGGCGTCTTTCGAAAGGGCTTTCAGCAGCTCGGTCGTGGCCCTCTCAATGTTAGCAATGGTGTCAAAACGTTTTCCTTTAAGCACAGTCTTAATTTTTGGGAAGAGCCAAAAGTCGCATGGTGCTAAATCCGGTGAGTATGGCGGATGTGAACAGATAGGAACACTTTTTTCGGCTAAAAACTCGCGAATGAGAAGCGAGGTGTGACACGGTGCGTTGTCGTGGTGAAGAAGGAAGCCATTGGTCCATTTTTCTGGCCGCTTACTTCGTACGTTGTTTTGCAAACGTTGCAGTACACCCTTATAAAATTCAGAATTTACAGTTGTTCCCCTTGGAATGAACTCTGATCGCACTATGCCCTTACTATCGAAAAAAACAACGAGCATGACCTTGATGTTGGATTTTGACTGACGTGCCTTTTTAAGGCGAGGAGATGAACTGGTTTTCCATTGGGAACTCTGCATTTTGGTCTCAGGATTATAGCCATAGACCCAACTTTCATTTCCAGTTACAATTTTGGCCATGAAGTCCGGATCTGCATGAAGACGACCCTTCAACTCCGTGCAAATTGTTAATGCGTTGTTCAAAATCCATGTTGCGCGACTGACACGATAAACACAACCTCACTATAGCGGCTCTGGCAGCTGACTGGCAAGCTCGAACGTGTTACAACTTGCCCCTGCCTGTCTGAGTTGATCACGTTATTGGACAAATTACAGCATATGGATGTAGCGTCGGCAGTTGCCGCTATAAAAATTCATTCACCGTATTTTTTGATCACACCTGTTGTGTATATATATATATATATATATATATATAGATTTTTGTGTAATTACTGGTATAACAAGGATTTTCTGAAAGATTCTAAAAAATATTCCACTTTTCAGTGGAAACAATTTTATAGATTGGTTTTTACAATACAATGCTAAATAAAAGAAAAATACTGCAATTTTAATAATTTACGTTTACTTCCTTCCTACTTGTTAATTACTTCCCACTTAGCAATACTAATGTAATTTAATAATCTTGAATAAAATTATATTTATCAACAAATTATAACAACCACCGTAGTTTTGCAATTCTACAGTCTTCATAGATTGTAAATGACTCTATCCTTTCCTATATGACATTTTTCATTAATATTCTTTTTCAATATTTAAATATAAAGTGTTAACGTATTCACATTATATGTAACAATGTTACTTTTAAAGTATATACAAACCTGTAAACATGAAATTGTCTGGCATCAACATGCAATCTTGAGTTTCCAGATATATCCAGAAACTGAAGTTTCTTTGGTACAAGTGTTGCTAGATTCACTCGATCCAGATTATTGTGAGCAAGATCAAGAACCTATGTTAAAAAGAAATTTCAGTAAATCAGAGAATAATGTACTGTTGTTAGACGGTGAAATTACATCACTTATGTTTAATATTACAAAATGTATGTCAATTTTTGTTATATTGTTGATATAATTTATATGTATTAACATATTATTTTTACATATATAAGATTGAATTATGATATGGTTGTATTTATAAGTAGAATACCATTGGTAGATATTGTTACTGTAAAAATAAGCAGTGTGGGATGTGTGTTATGAGTAAATAAAGTAATGAACTATCTTTTTTTTGGTAGCCAAAGTGGCAACACTGAAAGCTATTAGTAAGATTTATATTTGATATTATTTTTGGTCATTGTTGCAATGGTGAGACGTAAACAAACTTTTCGTGTGAGTTTTTGTGTGCTACAAAAATGAGTGATAGTAATTATGAGCAATTATTGTGCAATCAATTTTTGTATTAAATTCTGTGAGAATGCTACTAAAACTTTTTCAGAATTGATAAGGGCATATGGAGATGACGCTCTGTCACGAGCCCAAGTTTTTAGGTGGTTTAAAGCATTTTCAGATGGTTGGGAATCTGTTGCGGGCGATCCACACTCTGGAAGAGCGTAAAAAAGTGACGTTAATACCTTTTAATGTTAACGTCAAAAGGTAACGACAATGTTGAGCGAATCAGAGACTAATATAGTACGACCGGCGATTAACTGTCAAAATGACTGCAGAACAATTGAATTTGAACCGTTACCACAGTCCGTCAAATTTTGAAAAACGAATTTGCATGAAAGAAGTTTGTGCAAAATTGGTCCCAATAAACCTCACTTTTGAACAGAAAAACAATAGGATGCAAGTGTGCTGCGTGAGTGGAACTGATCCTGATTTTATGAAAAATGTTATTATTGGTGATGAATTTTGGATATTTGAGTACAACCCAAAAATAAAACGCCTAGAAGAAGGAGTAGCACACTTCAAACTCACGTCCCAAAAAAGCAAAAATGAACAAATGAAAAATTAAAACCATGCTAATTTGTTTCTTAGATAATAGTGGCATTGTCCATAAGAAGTTTTTGCCTACAGGACTGACTGTAAATCAATATATTTAAAGGGAAATTCTTGAAAGATTGAGGAAAAGAATTGCTCGCGTAAGACCAGCCATCAAAGAAAACTGGACGCTGCATCATGACAATGCATCTTCTCACTCCCAATTAATGAGTTTTTGGCAAAGAAAAACATTCCTGTAGTTCCTTTAAAAAAAGTACCACAAAGAACACCATTTTGGAACAGTAGAAAACATAAACAAAAATTTAACCGACCATCTGAAGGATATTCCGGTTTGTGTGTCCAACACTGCTATGAAGAGTGGGAAAGCCATTTGAAGTGTTGCGTGGCTTCCCAAGGGAACTATTTCAAAGGTGATAAGGGTACATGTATAATTGGATTGTAAATAAAAAAGTTTTTTGACGCAGTTTCATTACCTTATTTACAGACCTCGTATATTACATTTTATTAATATAAACCACCTAGTAAAGAATATTGAGATAAGATATATCTTATCTCTCTATAGATATAAAAACAAACTTATACAGGCCAAGTTTTTGTAGTTAAATGTTCTAATAATTTTCAAAGCAATTTTTCATTGTATTTGGGAACTTATTTTATTCTTTACAAAGATGACAATATATTTTGTAAATTAGCTGTAAAAAATATTTAATTTTAAAATTTGATTTGTCTTGACAAAATATAAATTTAAAACAAATTTTTTTTTAAATTTATGTTACTGCCAGCCATCATGTTCAAAAACGGAAAATTTCATAACGTATACTGAATAAAATGGCCTTGCCATTTCACACTCATTGTGTTTATTTAGTCCAAATCAGTAAAACATTTCAAATTATAAATCTTTAATATAATTTCTCTTTGTTACTCATACATTTTTCACTGAATAAATCATCAAAACAAGAATGATGGCATACAGATGATGATTATAAATGGGTATTCCGAAGTGAGATAAATGAAATGTAAATGAGAATGTATTGTCTGAAATGATGCTTGGAATTTAAATGTATATCAAGCAGTTTTACTACAAACTGATTTATAAGTGTTCACTCAAGTATATAAAAAAGTTAGTTTAAATTTATAAATCAAATTTATACAATGAACTTTAGTTAAATAATAAAATTAACATAGAAGCTAACAAATAAGATGATAAAAAAATAAAATATTCAAAATGAATGAGAATTACCCTTAGAGCTGAGATTCCTGCAAGACTTGGACAGGTTCTTAGTTGATTAGAATGAACTCTCAAAACCCTTAAGTGTGGCAACCTGTCTACATGCCCTGGTATGCGCTGTATCTGATTACCAGATAAAACTAACTCTTCTAAATCCATCCATGATGATAAACATCTGAAAATTTATTATTAAATAAATGTATTAATAATGCTACATTTTATGAAAATTCATTGAGCAAAATGATGGAATTATACTTAAAATTCTTAAAATAAATTACAATGAACTGTGCGTTCATTAGGCTGCGCCTAATTACAATGAACTGTGCTTTCAGTTCTTTTAAGAATTACAAGTTTTATCTTTGTCAGAGTTGCAAGTAATGCTTTAGTTGATAGTAGCCATTTTGAAGCAGTTAGAAATCTCCTTAGTAAGTGATTGAACAGTTTATATGGTCTTTGTTGTACTTAGTTATCCAGTTATTTTTATCAGTTGTAAGTACTATGTTTTAAATTTCATTTTTTCTAATATATTGAAATTTTTGGTCTTTATATTCAAAATTATATATTATAAAATTTTCATGTAGTAGTTTACATCTTTCTATATTTTTTCTATATCTGTGCTGTAATTTGCTAAGGTTAATTCTATTTCTGTACATGATGTTTTTACACATTGTGTTTGTAAGCAATTGTGAGAAACAAAAGAACAATATACTAATGAATGAACATAACAAATTCAGGTATATTTACTACTCAAGCAGATATTAAGAGGATTTTCTAATAATTTAAGACAGCTGCTTTTAGCAACACTAACTACAACATCAATGATAACTCCAAAATAATGACAACCACATAATAGTTCAAAAAAATAATCTAAAATCAGTTGAACATCTTTTTAATGAAATTTTTTTTTAATAAAAATTTTAAAACTGATACACTTGACAAAGTGAATTAATGATTATTGAAAATTTTTTGTGTAAGATTTAAACAAATTTAATCATGATGATGAATGAATGATCAACTCATTCCCTAACGCTGCATCATTTGGCTTTGTGTTTTATTTCGGTTTTAAAGAAAAGCTGATGAAATAAAAATATTGTTTTACTAGAATGACTGTTTGAATAATTCATTAAATTGAGCACCTCAAGCTTGTAGTTTGTAATAGTAACACATATACACAATTTACAGGAAATAAAACTGTTTAAAAGATGAACTTTGTAAAAACAATAAATTATTAATTTGGATGGTAAGCATAAATAATTGAATGGTACAGAATTTATGAAGAAATGATTTTATTTACCGTTTCTACAAGATACAAAAACCTGAAGTAATTTTTGTGATCTTTGAGAATAGAAACTTTACGACAGCTTTTTATGTTTAATTAAAATTGGTTAATAAATTTTACATATTACGTATTACTGCAAATATTTATAGAATTTTAGATAGTTTGTTTTTAACACTTTTAGACCAATGTCCCTTTTTTGTGTACTTAATAATCTTTGGAGCAAAGATATAATATACGAGTAAAGATATAATATAAACTATAACAGATCTGGAACATCTGAACTACTGCAATCAATCTGGAATGATTGTTGCTATCATTAGTGATTAACAAATACCCATCACTTTCTGCCAAGACTATGCGTGGTTCTTGGAAAGGAAAAATTAGCTATTTCAGCTATGCCAAATTTTATAATTTAGTCATTACTTAACATTTCTATTAATTGTGGTACCAGTAGGAGCCAGTTTATTTAGTGTTGCTTAGTTAACTTAACTACTCCTAACTTTCGTGGATACCGGTGTTCTTTGGTGGTTGGGTTTCAATTAACCACACATCTCAGGAATGGTCGAACTGAGAATGTACAAGACTAACACTTGATTTACACTCATACATATCATCCTCTGAAGAATTATCTAAACGGTAGTTACCGGAGGCTAAACAGGAAAAAGAAAAAGAACTTTGGTGATATATGGCAATCAGTTTATTAAATAAATGCTTTTGAAAAAATTAAATTATTAAATGCAGTTTGCTTTTGAAAATTCATCCATACTCTAAAATGTTTTATTTTTTAGGTTTCTATAATATAAGATATTCTAGGTGTTATGGAACCATCAGGTTGTAAGAATTGCAATTTACTTGTCCAGGACTCCTGGACAATTATTATTGTTACTTTTGCTATTTATGATAAAATTTTGTAGTGTCCTGGGAATCTACTTCAGGGGAGCTTTTCACTCTAGTGAATGGAAGTGATGAAATGTGTAATCAAGACCACCATTGATATGGGTGGACAAAAAATCTGAGTGGATTTTTTGGTCCAAGTGGACTCCATTTGGACCATTGATTGATCCAAGTGGAGTAATGGTTTAATGTGACAATTTATGTAAGAAGCTGATGGATGGTATCCTCATTTCAGCTTCACAACCTTAAGCCTGACTCTTATTTTAGGCATCTTAAGTTTTACCTATTGGGAAATGGTGAGCCAATGCAGTTGTTATAAGAAAAGAGTTCTTCCAATGGTGATAAACACTTTGCCTAATTACTTACATGTCTGAATTTTATTATCATTAATGAAAAAGAATAAATATTGGACTGGGATTATATATGGAATTCTGGAATGGAGGTTTAACAGGGAGGTTAGGAATGTAGAAATAGAAGTGACTGATGTTGAGATGAAGGTGGAGAATGATATGGATTGACAGGGTGGAATGTTTGTGGTGAGTAGAGGTATAATTTGGGTTGAGGCTAGAGAAAAGAGAAGAATAGAATGAAATTTATTTTGTAAAAATTCTATTATGAGGTAAAATCTTACATCTTAGTAACATAAATGTTGTGATACTTACAAATCGGGTAAGTTGCTAACATTGTTGTATGCCACATGAAGAGTTCTTAAGTTAGTAAATTTTGCTAATATGGTAATATCATTAAGAGAATTTAAAGTTAAGTAAAGCCTTTCTAACTGATGATTGTCACCTACAGTTGTAGGTAATTGTGTTAGGCAGTTGTTGGTCATATTTAACACACGCATCCTGTTGAAAAAAAAAATCTTTGAATGGCTTATGCAGTATATTGCAGTAACTTTTTATCAGTAAATGTGGTCAACTAATTTAGTCTCTTTTGTAAAGTATAATCAATATGTATTTGATTGGCTAGTCTCTTTGTCTTTGGTGGAAAATGAAATTTGTGAATCCTATCTGGAAGTGATCATGTAAAAATGTTGAAAACCATTTTTGAGTAATACAACTTGAAAACCAAGGTCAAAATAATCTACCAAAATATGTTATGTATGCTGAAGAAGAGTTACTTCTAAAGTAAAGTAATTTTTAAAGAATTTATTCTTGTTTTAAATACATTATATTCTTGTGTAATTTTCTTATGATTCCTAAATCATAAGAAAATTCCTAGTACTACTCCTATTCCTAGTACTACTGAAAGCTTTCAGTAGTACTAGTCTTAGGGGTGGATAATTTTTATTATTCACCTTTAAGACTAGACTCGAGAAAAGAGCGAGTGTGAAATTTTGTGTGAAACTCTGCAAATCTGCCACGGACATATGGGATTTGATGCAACAAGTTTTTGTCAATACTGCCATGAGCTGTGCGAGGTGTTTTGAGTGGCACGTAGGTTTCAAGAGCTAAAGAACATCACTGGAAGATGAAAGATAAGGAAGACCTTCAATGAGCTCAACACTGGAAAAGCTCAATACTGCGTCATTGTGCATCAAGAATTCATCCCTAGTAGTCACACTGTCAATAGAGAGTTTTACTCCCAGGTTTTAATGTAGCTGTGGGTACGAAAAAGTGGATGCTCCATAGTGACAATGCACCCTGTCACTGTTCTCTCCTCACACATGAGTTTCTCGCAAGTACAACATGATCTCACTTCCGCATGCGCTGTACTCTCCAGATGTAGCTTCGCCTTCTTCCCACAGTTGAAAATCCGGCTTTAAGGGCACAGTTTTGACATCATCCTGGAGATTCAGCGCAAATTGCAGAAGGTACTTGCCACGCTTCAAGTGGACTTCCAGAACACATTCCAGAAGTAGCAAAAATGCTGTGAATACTGTATTGGTGTGCAAGGGGACTTTGAAGATGACAATGTGTACACATAATATGAATAAAGTAGTTTCTTGTCCACAGAGTTAATCTCAAAACTTTTGATACGCCGTGTGTGTGTGTGTGTGTGTGTGTGTGTGTGTGTTGTGTGTGTTGTGTGTGTGTGTATATATATATATATATATATATATGCTTGTGTGTGCGCACTTGCACCCGTTTGTGTGTGCGCACTTGCACCCGTTTGTGTGTGCGCACTTGCACCCGTTTGTGTGTGCGCACTTGCACCCGTTTGTGTGTGCGCACTTGCACCCGTTTGTGTGTGCGCACTTGCACCCGTTTGTGTGTGCGCACTTGCACCCGTTTGTGTGTGCGCACTTGCACCCGTTTGTGTGTGCGCACTTGCACCCGTTTGTGTGTGCGCACTTGCACCCGTTTGTGTGTGCGCACTTGCACCCGTTTGTGTGTGCGCACTTGCACCCGTTTGTGTGTGCGCACTTGCACCCGTTTGTGTGTGCGTGTGTTCCCACAACTGTATGTATAATTTTATTTATAATTAAATAAAAGTAATTCTAAGTTTTAAAACTATGATAATTTTTCAAAACAAACATAATTCGCTTTCTAGTCAACTGGGTGAATATTTAAATTTATTTAGAAAATTAACAATCCAATTAAATTTTTTTAAATTTATTGTAATTTTTATATAAAAATTAACTACATTTCATCTTGCTCTTCTAGAAATATTTGGTTATTGAGAAGTGTGTATAAAAATTATTATTATTCCACTTTATAATAATGTTTGATGTTTGTTTTTGTCAGTGACAGTCAGGTGAAAATTATAAACAATTTTTTTTTAATGATAAACTGAACCAAATTTAGCTAATTAAGTTATGCCACCGTAGTTATAGCACTCCTAGTTTCAAGGTTGGCTGAAAGTATTGCATGATGCAAATTAAAAGAAATTCCTTTGAAGCAAATTTGGTTAATTTGTCACAACAATAATAGTTTTGTTTAATTACACAGGTCAACAAAAAAAAAAAAAAAATTGGAACCGAAAAGTAGGAGAATTAGAATGTATTTTTTATGCTGAATCTTAAAATGAAATCAGTTTTTCTTCATCACCTTCTGATTTTTAGTTATGACCCTTTAAAATATTGAGAAACTTCTTAAATAATAAAATACAAAAATAATAATAATGTAATTACAATTAAAATTCCTACAAGACATTTACTTTTATATTAATTTCTTTCAGTGAAGTCTTATCTTTTTATTACTCAGCAGTAGTCACTTATAGATTCATCCCATCTGCCTTGATAACATTCTTCCATTTGCAATATATCTTGGTGGAACCTTTCACCTTGTTTGTCTGATGCCACCCAAGTTTAAAGAGAAAAAGTCCAAATGAGAATATAAAAAATGAATTTTCAATGACATTCTGCAGCCTAAATTTTTGTAGTTCACTAAGAGTTCATTTATAAGTCAAATCATGGTTTTCAGTTTTTGTTTCCAAGAAATCCAGTAACGACATCTTTGAATGACTTCCACACTTGCTAGTTATTTAGGATTCAGTTTGCTGTCAAATCATGAATTAATTTTCTTATTTGTGTCCTGATGAATATTCCCTCTCTTAATTTGGCTTTGCTTAACTGTGAAAAAACCTCAGCCAAATATTTAAAGCAGTTTCCATCTTTATGTAATACTTTTACAAAATTTTTCGTCAGGCCTAGTTTTATGAATAGAAGTGGTAAAATAATACGATCTGCTTCGACAAGGGGAATATTGACCACATTTTCCTTTCCTGGGGTAAACTGATTTCTTTTTAGCCAATCTTTAACTGTGCAGTGTTTATCTGTAGCTGGCTATCTCATAAACTCTCTCCAAGAAACATATATTTTGTAAAGCCACTCTGGAGACCAAGAAGAAGCCCTATCGCTCTCAGGTCAGCAATGATTTGCCATGAGTGTTCATCATAGTTAATAGTTTTTAAAATTTTTGACGTACTTTCATATGTTTCATTCATTCTTACAGCATGTGCTACTGATATAGAAGAAAATTTATTCAAGTTATGCAACAACAGTGCGTTTAAGCTTCTTTTTGAGTCTATAAATCACGCCAGTCATGAATAACATATTCAATGTCCAGTTCAGACGTTAGCCCCCCTAACATCATGGCAGAAACAAATTAAACCACCTCTTCTAAAGTATTTTAGTTTTGATTTCCACATACTGAAATTTTAGTTTTGATTTCTACATACTGAAATTTTAGTATCCTTATTTAATAAATTTCATTCTTTAAGACATGAACCTAGGAGTTCTACATGCTGTTTCGACAAATACAGGTCATAAATTAGGTTGCTCAGTTCTGTTTGTGTGATGAGGTGAGGTGAGGTGAGGTTCAGTATTTGATTCTTCTGGAATGTAATTAATATTTATTGAAGTTGAGGATTCATTGGTTGACCCTTCAGGGGAATCAGAAATATCTTTAGAAAAAGTTGGAGCAATTGGAATTGGTAAATCAACACCTTGAAGTACTGGTCATGTAGCTGAATGAACATTTGGGTATGCAATATTGCTTTTATTGTTTGAATTGAAATAGTAACATTTATTCTTTTTTTCCTTTTAACTAATGGGTTAGTTTAACATAATGCATTCTACATGTGAAATCCAGGTTTTATCTTTGTACCCAAGAGACAGTCAAAATAATGTTTATAAGCAGTTTTCAGCAGATTTGTTACTTATTTTTGTTGACTATTGTGTGAATTCTCCACACAATAGACTTGTAAAAATTGGATTTTTACTCATTGTAAAGTTCAAAATGATTTAATGAATGAAAGTAAATTGAAATATTTCAGAAATACTTAAAAACACAGAGCGAAATACACATACAATTTGATAAATCTTGACATTCAATAAAATAATATCAAATGTTTTTCTTGTGAAACAATTTCTATAATATGTGTACGATAAAACAACTATTAAGAATACATATTCAGATTCAGCATATAAACTACATATGATGCCTACTCCTTTTCCAGTCCCAAATTTTATGTTGACCAGTTTTATTAGTGTCATTAATTGTTTGTAATGACAAATTGTGTAAATATTAAAAGTATTTGATATTTTCTCACATTTTTTGTTTAAAAACATACTTTATTTGTATTATTTTAGACTAAAAATTATTAAAAAAAATCCTAATTTCTTGATTGTGCAATCAAGTTTTGTGTTAAACTCTGTGAGAATGCTACTAAAACTTTTTCAGAACTGATAAGGGTGTATGAAGATGACACTGTCACGAACCCAAGTTTTTAGGGGGTTTAAAGCATTTTCAGATGGCCGGGAATCAGTTGCGGATGATCCATGCTCTGGAAGAGCGTAAAAAAAGTGATGTAATTTGCGTTGTCAAAAAAAAAAAAGTTTTAATTGCTGGGCTGACCAATCCAACTTTAATGCTAAAATTTAGCCTTAAAATGTATTTCTTTAGCATAAAAAAAGTTTTGAGATTTATGATAGATTGTTAAATTAGATGAATTCATTATTTAAGATCAGTTGACGAGTGCTCTGCAAATGTTATATTTTTCTGTTATTTTTTCCTTAAAAAATACTATAAACCCAATAGTAGCTGTTTGGTTAAAATATTAATTGCCAGCCTCCATGGCGCAAGTGGTAGCATCTCAGCTTTTCATCTGGAGGTCCCTGGTTTGAATCCTGTTCAGGCATGGCATTTTCACATGCTACAAAAATTTTCATTCATCTCATCCTCTGAAGTAATACATAACAGTGGTCCCAAAGGTTGAAAAAAAAATTAATTCAGCTAATTTTAAAAGTAATTAGTGTGCTTTTCTTCAAATGTAAAAATGTTATCCCTTTTTTTAATGAAGATAAGTTAAAACTAGAATTCAAGTTTTTCAGATGTATATAATAACCTAAGAATGAATAATTTGGAAGTAAAATCAATGAAACAGGGACCATAAAGTTAAAAAAATTTCTCTTTAAAAATGTAAATAAATAAAAAAAACTGTGCAATAGAATTTTAACTTTTTTGAGTAGTAATAAAAAAATTTGCCAAGATTTTATTTCTCTAACAAAGAAAATTTCTCTAACAAAGAGGTGTACGCTTTTGATTTAGTATCACTCGCCTATTCCCCCACTGAATTTTGAAAATTTACAGATCTTTTAATGAAGGTTCTAAAAATGTTCTGTGAATATCCTTCTAGGATTTGTAGAAATAAAATGGCAGCTTTCAAATTATCAATTTCAGCTACATTTTTTATTCATTACAAAATAGCTGGTAAAAATGATAATTGTCAGTAAATAATTAATCATAAATCTTGCTTCACTTTGCTGTGTAAACATTTAATTGTTAAAATAGGATTTACAACTGAACCAAAAGTTGAATGTTGTGCATGGGCTATTATACTTAATAATCTAGCATCTAGCAATCAGCGATTTGCTGATGATATAGTAATTCTAGCTGAGAGTAAAAAGGATTTAGAAGAAACAATGAACGGCATAGATGAAGTCCTACGCAAGAACTATCGCATGAAAATAAACAAGAACAAAACAAAAGTAATGAAATGTAGTAGAAATAACAAAGATGGACCGCTGAATGTGAAAATAGGAGGAGAAAAGATTATGGAGGTAGAAGAATTTTGTTATTTGGGAAGTAAAATTACTAAAGATGGACGAAGCAGGAGCGATATAAAATGCCGAATAGCACAAGCTAAACGAGCCTTCAGTAAGAAATATAATTTGTTTACTGCAAAAATTAATTTAAATGTCAGGAAAAGATTTTTGAAAGTGTATGTTTGGAGTGTCGCTTTATATGGAAGTGAAACTTGGACAATCTGAGTATCTGAGAAGAAAAGATTAGAAGCTTTTGAAATGTGGTGCTATAGGAGAATGTTAAAAATCAGATGGGTGGATAAAGTGACAAATGAAGAGGTATTGCGGCAAATAGATGAAGAAAGAAGCATTTGGAAAAATATAGTTAAAAGAAGAGACAAACTTATAGGCCACATACTAAGGCATCCTGGAATAGTCGCTTTAATATTGGAAGGACAGGTAGTAGGGAAAAATTGTGTAGGCAGGCCACGTTTGGAGTATATAAAACAAATTGTTGGGGATGTAGGATGTAGAGGGTATACTGAAATGAAATGACTAGCACTAGATAGGGAATCTTGGAGAGCTGCATCAAACCAGTCAAATGACTGAAGACAAAAAAAAAAAAAAAAAATCTAGCAGAGCCTATACAATATTTCAGAGCTAAATTTCTCATGTTGATCCACCAACCAAAATGTCAATTTCTAAGTAGAAGTGTTTGTTATTGGAAACTGGTAGTACAGTTAAAAAATACAGCCTACTGATGAAAGAAAAAGGATATATAGTGTGTACTTTATTACTGTGATCTCCAGATCCAAAATCAACTGTCTAAAGAATAGCAAAAAGGAGTAAAGTAACATTTTTCTTAAAATCCACCTGGTTCATAATCTTTAGGAAGATTACCCAGATAGGAGTGTTGGTTTTGTTGCATATTATTGAGTATCATGAAGTTGATCCATACTGGCATGAACGTGTTGTATTCTCAGATGAATATCCTTTCTACCTTAGTGGTATGATAAGCAGATATAAGTGTAATTACTCCCAACACCAAAAACCCACATATTATTGAGCAGAAGCAGCTTAAATTATAAGGCATTACTTTCTGGGCAGCTATTACTATCAGTAGTGTATACTACAATATATCAGACATCACAATGACTGCAAACAGATACCTATGAGTGTCAATACATAATGTCCCATTTTACTGTTCCAGAAACAAGATATGCTATGGAAGATGGAACTCGCAATGGAAGATGGAACTCGCAATGGAAGATGGAACTCGCAATGGAAGATGGAACTCGCAATGGAAGATGGAACTCGCAATGGAAGATGGAACTCGCAATGGAAGATGGAACTTGCTGGATTATCTTCCAGTACCTCATTTTTGAAACCCAGTTAAACTGATACTAAATATTCACCTTGAGGGTTGTTAGATTGTTTGTTAGAAGTGAATTTTTGGGACTAGCCACTGAGGTTGACCTTACTGCCTGTGACTTTTTCTTTTGGGGGTTATTTAAAGGAACGTGTGTACTCCCATAGCCTTAACAATAATTAAAAGTTGAAGAGGGTCATTGAAGGAGAAATTATGTGAATTCAAAAACATTTCTTTATGAATCCATACAAAGGATTTATTAAACAGTAGTACCAGTGTGTCACTGTTGGTGAATTCAGTTTAAGTATTTTCTTTATTAATTCATACAAAAATTTCTCCTAAGTTTTATTTTGTAAAGATTTGTTTTTATTTTGTAATTCATCTGTTTAAATCATTTTTACCAGCTACTTTGTAATGAATAAAAATATGTTTTATTTGAAGTTTATATTTTTATTTGAAAGTCACCATTTTGTTTGTATAATAAATCCTAGAAGGTTGAAATTTTCGCAGAACATTTTTAGAACCTTCATTAAAGGGTCTATAAAGTTTCAATAGAATTGGTGGGAGGATGGGTGAATGATACAAAATCAAAAGTCTACCTCTTTGTGGAATAATAATGTATAATAGATAGCTTAAAAAAGAAAAATACAAATAACTTTATCTTTTGTGTTAATTTATATGAGGTCTGTAAATAATAGACTATTTTTTTTTTTTGGCAGCTAAAGTGGCAACACTGTAAGCTACTAGTCAACATATGAACAGCTGATTTATATTTGATATTAATATTTTTGGTCTATTGTTGCCATGTAAGATGTAAACAAACTTTTTGTGAAATGAATTTTTGTTGTGCACTACAAAAATTAGTGATACTAACTATGAGCAATGTTGTGCAATCAAGTTTAGTGTTAAACTCTGTGAGAATGCTACTAAAACTTTTTCAGAATTGATAAGGGCATATGGAGATGACGCTCTGTCATGAGCCCAAGTTTTTAGGTGGTTTAAAGCATTTTCAGATGGCTGGGAATCTGTTGCGGGCGATCCACACTCTGGAAGAGCATAAAATAGTGACGTAATTTGTGTAATTTGCATTAACGTCAAAAAGTGATGACAATGTTCAGCAAATCAGACACTTAATATAGTACGACCGGCGATTAACTGTCAAAATGATTGCAGAACAATTGAATTTGAACCGTACCACAGTCCGTCAAATTTTGATAAATTGGACATGAAAGAAGTTTGTGCAAAATTTGTCCCAATAAACCTCACTTTTGAACAGAAGAACAATAGGATGCAAGTGTGCTGTGATCTTCTAGGGCGAATTGGAACTCATCCTGATTTTATGAAAAATGTTATTACTGGTGATGAATTTTGGATATTTGAGTACAACCCAAAAATAAAACGCTTGAGAAAGGAGTAGCACACTTCAAACTCACCACGTCCCAAAAAAGCAAAAATGAACAAATAAAAAAATTAAAACCATGCTAATATTTTTCTTCGATAAAAATGGCATTATCCATAAGAAGTTTTTGCGTACTAGACTGACTGTAAATCACTATTTTTACAGAGAAATTCTCAAAAGACTGCGGAAAAGAGTTGCTCGTGTGAGACCAATCATCAAAGAAAACTGGATGCTGCATCATGACAATGCATCTTGTCACTCCCAATTAAGAGTTTTTGGCAAAGAAAAACATTCCTGTAGTTCCTCAACCACTGTACTCACCTGACTTGAGTCCCTGTGACTTTTTCCTTTTACTGACTTTAAAAAACCCCACAAAGGACACCATTTTGGAACAGTAGGAAATATAAACAAAAATTTAACCGACCAACTGAAGGATATTCTGGTTTCTGAGTTCCAATACTAATATTGAGTATTGCTATTGAGTACTGCTATTAAGAGTGGGAAAACTGTTTGAAGTGTTGTGTGGCTTCCCAAGGAAACTATTTTGAAGATGATAAGTCCATGTATAATTGGATTGTAAATAAAAAGTTTTTTGAAGCAGTCTCATTACTTTATTTACAGACTTCATATATTTTTTCCCCTTCTTCATAACTTAAGTTACTTATTAGTTTTATATTATAAGTTTTACCTTAATTGCCAATGACTAATTAATTTCTTTTTTAACTAAAATGCAATTTCACTGAAATTTAAAAAAAATATATAAACAAAATCTATTTTGTTTTATTCTATAAAAATCTTTTATTAAAAAAATTTGCCTTGATAATGATTACTAGTTTAGAAATAATAGTAACAAAACTTTGTAAATTTAAATTAATCCTCAGAAGAAACAAATTTTATCATTAATATGTATTTCTTAACTATATAATAACACATTAATAAAAAAAACCTGGAGGAGGCTAGAAAGAAATGCTCTGGTAATGCAGTAATGCGATTGTTCTGCAAAAATAATTGTTGTAATGGAATATGACGTATAACTGCGGGAAGTGAAGATAATTTGTTAAAACTAAGTTGTAATGTTTGTAAACAGCTCAATTCATTGCAGAACAAATGATCTGGTAATCCGGTCAGCTTATTATGACTTGCAAATAATGTTCTTAAATGTTGACATCCAGCTATCCACTCAGGTAACACCTCAAGTTCATTACTGGAAAAAAGTAATAAAAAATATTACAAAAAATTTGTAATTTTAAATCTTGAGTAAGAATAAGACATCAAAACATAACCTGTACATACCATACAAAAACCATGCATTGTTATAAAATGTAAAAAATTAATTATGTATTAGAAAAATGCAAAATCTGAATTTAAGAAATTCTTTATAATTCTTTAATACATGTTTACAGTGTGCAGTTTCATTTTTTCCTTGAATACAGGCTTACATAACTCAACCTATGTAGTGTTACATCCTATTATAAACTGTTTTTTTGGTATTTTGTCTGTAATGCAGTTAAAGCTCAATGGTGTTTTCAAATTATTATGTAATTATGAAAAAAGGTTTTTTCATAATTTTTTTTAAAATGGCGCCAGATGTCAAAGATGTCAAAGGGAGAGATATTGTGGAGAAGTTTCTGTTGCCAAGTCTTTGCTGTTATTGACTTTCATATGTTCAGTAAGCCCACTCCTAATGTAAACTACTACTTATGTCACCCATATCCATGGCATTTTCACACACTATAAAAATTTTCATTCATCTCATCCTCTGAAGTAACACATGACGGTGGTCCTGGAGGTTGAAAAAAAATTAATTCAGCTAATTTTAAAACTAACTAGTGTGCTTTTCTTCAAATGTAAAAATGTTATCCCTTTTATTTTGATGAAGTTGCCTTCAACTCTCTCTTGCCTCAGCTATATGTACTCTAATTTTTCATATTGTATTCCTTACTCCATCTTAAATATTTGTTTTTGAGACATTCTGCAATTACTGTTCAGAATTGTTTCTTCTTGGTACCCTACTTAAGATAGAATACTTAATTCTTTATGGTTTTTGATAAACATATCATTTTCCCTTTGAACAATTAATATGAACAAAATTTAAGAATACAAAAGAAAAAATTATGTAGGGATATGATGGAAGCAGCTTGTTGACAAGCTTCAGTTAGCGATATACCTGGAAACAGTGATTATGATATTGCTAATACAATAATAGTAGTTTTGGTAGTGACTAAAACTAATAGAATCAGTTACTAATTGATGTTCTGGTTTGCATTGTTATTTATTACCTTGATTTTTTTTTAGATCTCAGTTTGTTAAATTCAGTGCTATAAGAGCAAGGTAATAATAATGATGATTATAACATTATAATAATAATTATAATAACATCATAATAATAATGAACATCATAATAATAATAATAAACATCATAATAATAATTTGTGCAAACTAGATGTGGTTCACTTATGACAGTCAAGTTTTAAATTGTTATTCTAACTAGTAAAATAATGATGGACAGCCTCTAAATATTAAATATTTATTTAAATTAATAAATAAAGAATGTCAAATAATATAATATTGAAATATATGAAGAAGGAAAATTTAATATTTGGTTTAGTAAAAGAATATTTATTTAGTCATCCATATCATACACACCAGCTAATATCCCATTACTTCTTTACCAATTCTTCTAATTTGCATTAGCGGAATGGAAAAATAATAATAATACTAATAATACCACCCTGAGGCAGAGAAATGTGACAAATTAAAAACCTATTTTTAAAATATTACAAAATTAAAAAAAAATTTCTGCTACATATTCTATTAGAAATAGTCACTATGGTCATCCCAAACAAACCTGAAATGTGATGTATTAATATTAAATGGTTTCTTTATTGATATTTATTCTAGTTTGTTAATGTCTGTGGATTTTAATATTTGTATATATAAATCAATAAAAAAAAGAAAAATTATGAAACTTGTAAGTTTTACAAATGACAAGGAAGGTCATCAATATATTTTAATTTTATGCTTCTATGTATTTGCAATACTTGTTATCTTTCATGATATAAAAAGCTAATGTTATATTACAACTTTTTAATAATAGTGGTAGAGTAAAAATGATTGATAGGTTGGAAAACTGTAACATCAAAAGTAAAGTCTATCTAGAAATAAAATTATTGCAGAATTTGGAATATTGACTGTTTAAATTCTTCAATGAAACAACTTCATTGAATTGGTTATTTCAGTTCTCTAGATGAACTTTAGTTATAAACTTTATGATGTGCTCTAAAAAATATTTTTTGTTATTCATTACAACATCACTGCAGCAAATTTGTTTGGTGCTGTTGGAAAATTCTCTTACCAAAGAATAGAGACCAATAAGAGAAGATACTTTTTTTTTTGGTACTGAAGAACAATATTTTGTCTTATATTTACAAATGAAGATTAAAGTTTCAATATTATATTTCACACACTCACACATAAGTACATAATTTTTAACATAATTTTTTTTTATGTTACATATAAATATCTAATAGATTCTCCCTCTATGAATAGGGAGACCTTGTTGGTGGTGAGGAGGCTTGAGTGCTCAGTGATACAGTGTAGTAGACCAAAGGTGCAACCATATCAGAGAAGTATGGCAGAAAGGCTCCTGGGACAGATGAGATACCTGCAGAATTACTGGGCAGTGCAGGTGAAGAAGCAATAGATAGATTATACAGTAGGAGCAGATAAATGGGAAGAATACAGAACAATTAGCTTAACTACTCATGCATCAAAAATCTTAACTAGAATTCTGTACAGAAGAATTGAACGAGAGTGGAAGATGTGTTAGGAGAAGACCAGTTTGGTTTCGGGAAAAGTGCAGGGTCAAAGGAAGCAATTTTAGCACTCAGATTAATAGTAGAAAGAAGATTAAAGAAAAAAAAAACAACATACTTTGCATTTATAGAGTTAGAAAGGGCATTTAATAATGTAAACTGGAATAAAATATTCAGCATTTTGAAAAATTTGGGTTCAAGTATAGAGATAGAAGAATAATTGCAAACATTTACAGAAACCACACTGCAACAGTAATAAAAGAATATAAGAAAGATGCCATAATGAAAAAGGGAGTCCAACAAGGATGTTCCCTATCCCTATTACTTTTTAATTTTTACATAGCAGTTAATGATGTTAAAGAACAATTTAGATCTGGAGTAACAGTGCAAGGTGAAAAGATAAATAGCTATGATTTGCTGATGATATAGTACTTATAGCTGAGAGTAAAAACGATTCAGAAGAAACAATGAATAGCATAGATGAAGTCCTACACAAAAACTACAATATGAAAATAAATAAGAACAAAACGAAAGTAATGAAATATTGTAGAAATAATGTAGATGGACCACTGAATATAAAAATAGGAAGAGAAAAGATTACAGACGTAGAAGAATTCTGTTATTTGGGAAGTAGAATTACTAAAGATGAATGAAGCAGGAGTGACAGAAAATGCTGAATAGCACAATCAAAACGAGCTTTCAGTCAGAAATATAATTTGCTTTCATCAAAAATTAATTTAAACATCAGGAAATCATTTTTGGAAGTATGTGTTTGGAGCATATGGAAGTGAAACTTGGACGATCGGAGTACCTGAGAATAAACAATTAGAAGCTTTTGAAATGTGGTGCTGTAGGAGAATGTTAAAAATCAGATGGGTGGATAAAGTGACAATTATTAAAGAGGTGTTGTGGCAAATCAATGAAGAAAGAAGCATTTGGAAAAATCTAGTCAAAAGAAGAAACAGATTTATAGGCCCCATATTAAGGCATCCTGGAATAGTCGCTTTGATATTAGAAGGAATGGTAGATGGGAAAAATTGTGCGGCAATGCTTGGAATATGTAAAACAAATAGTTAGGGATCTAGGATGTAGGGGGTATACCAAAATGAAACGACTGGCACTAGATAGGAAATCTTGGAGAGCTGCATCAAACCAGTCAAATGACTGAAGACAAAAAAAATCCAATAGATCTTTCAAACGTTATCATTAATTGTAAACTGTGTTTTATAATCGACAAATAAAAGCCATGTATTAAAATTATGAACTATTAAAAATAATCTTTTTTATCTTAATGAGTCATGAATTTGTTATTTTATAAAAGTGAAAACATGCTTTTTTGTCCTTTTTAATGAATTTTTTAGGCTTTCATTAGTCTAAGTTGAAATATTTAAGACAATTCACTGCAATTATGTTATGACTTTTGCATGAATTATGCAACTGTCATGAGCTTTTTCATAATATAATAACCATAATTTACTTAATAAATAACTGAAAATATTTCAAAAAATAATTAGTTCCAGAAGATTATGCACTTTTATTGCAGTGACTGTGATAAAGTGACCCAGTCACTGTATCGATGATATTTGTACCCATATGTGTTCTTTGTAAAAGTGGCCATGTTTGGCTTGCCCAATAAGTGCTAAGTGCAACTAAGTGCTATTAACAACTGACTATACATTATATTAATAAAAGAAATATCATAATCATGAATCATAGTCTTAGAAACATATTTTTAGTTATTTAGAAAGTAAGTATTATTTTACAAAAGTTTCAAATCCTTAAACAAAATATTTAACATTATTTTTTTTTTTTTATGAATAATTTTGGTACTTACTAAGAAATATCCAAGTGATTCAAGTGCGAAGGTCGAGGTGACACTATCAGCTTTTTTAATTCTGGATAGAAGTAAAAAACAAAATTAATTGTTAATAAAGAATAAAAAAATTAACAGAATACATGTACATACATTATATAATAAGAGGTCCAGTATTTTCTAAGAACTTACATACTCATTTAGGGTTCTACTAGGTAGTAGGAGGGAACTGGTTTGGGTACCAGGTTAAAAAATGTATTGTTCCTATCTATATCTTTATATATATATATATATATATATATTTCTTCCGTATGTGTGTATGTGATTGAACTCCTACTAAACGGCTGGACTGATTTTGATGAAATTTTGTATGTGTTATAAAGTTGATTGGAGAATGGTTTAGATTAACAATTTGATCCGATAGAAAATTAATCTTGCGATGGTTAAGGTTTACAATTGGATCCGGTAGGCAGCGCTGCGATCGTGTTTAGATTTGTGCCCTTATTTAGAATATTATAATATTAATTATTAAAATAACGTTTTAAAGTGTAATTATAGAATATACAGTATGTAAATTTGTAAGGTGCAGTATTGAAGTGAAAATGTTTTTTTAAATTAATTTATTTATTTATGTGTTGTTGATCTTGGGATGGTTAAGGTTCACAAATGGATCCGGCAGGCAGCGCTGCGATCGCATTTAGAATTGCGCGCTTATTGAAAATGTTATATTATATAATTATTTTTTGAAATAACGTTTTAAAGTATAATTAAAAAATATACATTGTCAAATTTGTAAGGTGCAGTATTGAAGTGAGTACTTTACATGATTTTTCATGAATTTTAATTACGTATACACGTGCATTCAATAACAATCAACTTAACCTACAAATTAAATTGTCAATTCACATTTGATTCTACGCAACTTATGAAGTATTGAACGGCTCTTTGAAAATAAAAATGTAAGTTTGTAAAATAAATTATAACATTTATAAAATAAAAATATAAGTTACTTATAATAATTATAGTTTAAAAGTATATTTAAAAAATTGAGGTTATAATTTTTGTAGCTGATTAATTTTAAACCACCATTCGCCATCAGAACCACTGAAAACACTATTGGCTGGAGCCAGATCTCAATCAAGATTGTTTTTGCGTAAAATTCGTAAATTCAATTCTTGCTTCCAAATGACAAAAATCGTTCAGATTGAGGATGGTACTAATTTTGAATCATTATTTAATATTCAGGGCAAAGTGTATCATCAAATTGGTTCTTTGTTCTCAGTGCATGATGCCGATCCAAAATTTTTGCAAATCTATTTCATGGGCAATGAGGAGCAACAAATTAACACATGCTGCCAGTACAACCACATCGAGCAGATGGAGGAGCGAGAAATAGTGGCAACTTTGGAAACGTTTTTGGTTGGCAATTACTTCATCAGGCATTGCAGCGACTTGCTTGATGGTGGGCGGACTGCGCATTCAGCACTCAAGTTGCCACTGAACATTCACACAAATTCAGATGCAATGTGTAACATAAAGAAGCATTCACGCATGGCTGAAGTTTTGAAAAAATGCAAAAGTATTATCTGGGATGAATGCACTATGGCTCACAAGCATTCACTTGAAGCTCTCGATAGAACGCTGAAAGATCTCATAGGTCGAGTTGTGATAACTGTACGTGTGGTGGCATCAGGTATTTAAAAATTTTATTTTTTCATCAAAACGGTCCAAACAATTATAGTTTATTTGAAACATTTTTTTAATTTTTGGATTTACAACGTTTGAACAGGACAACGTTTGTCGGGTCTGCTAGTATATATATATATATATATATATATATATATATGTATATATATATATATATATATATGTATATATATATTGGTTATGCTATAACCATAACAGTTATTGACAATATATTACAAGATAAAACCATTCCTAGCCAGGCTTACAAAAGATAGAAAAGAGTTAAGAGGCTTAATTGACTTCCCTGAACAAAATATACTATTGCATATCATAATATCAATTCAACAAACATGTGGGTATGTCATCCCTGCAAGTGATATCTTCATTCTGATCCCCACCAAGCCTGGGTGTTTGATGAACATCATTACTTTTAAAAAAATAACTGTCTAGAATAATTTTCAAGTTAAGTTCTTTATACATTAAATTCATAAAAACAAGAGATAAATACGGTTAAACAAGAAATTAATATACATCTTTTTATGGGAAACAATGCTTACATACTCCTGTATTCTAAAGTTGAGTTCTTTTATTACTTTAATTAAATTACTTGTATTATAACTATTGCAAGTGTATTAATTAACCGCATTTTGGTGGTAATGTTATTTTGTCTACTAAGTAAAATTTCTGAAAATGTTTTGTTGAATATTGTGGCAAAGTTTGTATTAAATGGTAAATTGTGCTTATATATTTAATTTTTATCAGCTCATTAATCAAATTATGCAATTTGAAGTGGCTCTGCACTGTGGTAACGTTTAATATCATTAAGCGTATTATACATAGCTATATATCTTAAACATAATGCACACAGTATATTAAACTTTTAATGTATAATTAAGTAAATTAGTTTGAAGATTAACTTACTATTATTTCCAGCAATTAAAGAAATAAGTGAGCTTCCATTTAACGATAACTCTTGCAGTTGATTCTTTGAACATTGCACATTTTCAAGCTTATCTAATGCACTTAAATCTAAGCTTTCAATTGTGTTTTCACTTACATCAAGATGTGTCAAATTCTGAAAAAATCAAACAACAAAATTTCATTATTTTCTTTAATAAAACATTCTTATATAGATAAAAATGTCAGTAAAACATGAAGACAGTTTAATGTAGCAATATATTAAAAAAAAATTAAAAATACATTGGCTGAAAAAAATTAAATAATGTAGAAATAATGTGTTACAATTAGACAAGTATAACAGAACACAGTAGAAATAAATAATGTTGATAAAAACGTAATGTTGATTGTTTAACTGGGAGGGAAACTGAGGAATATTGACCAGCTGTTTAATATTCTAAAATTTCCTTTGATTTTGTCAATGAAGATAAATTATGAAAATAATTGAAAACTAAATAATTACTATAGAGTTTATAAAACTTATGTTAAAATGATTGATTATGTCAGAGTATAATGTCGGTAGACATGTATTTAGAAAATTGATTGGTACATGTGTTCAATTCACGTTGAATGAGATAATTTGGTATATAATTGTGGTTATGTACTTAATTTTTAAATTATTGTAATATACACCTCTATTATGAATATGTACAATAATACATAATGTCAATGTTAGTGACCTTGTGATTGAATCTAAGAGGTATTTGGAAAATGCTGAATCTATGTTGCAAAGAAGGATACTTTGGAGTTCATTGTATGCACGAGTACTCCATTTATTTTGTGATTGTGTTCTGTGATGATTTTTCTGTCATATTAATTGTACTGTAGGCTAAAATGCATTTGGAGGTTTACAAAATTTTCCCCGGGACATTCTTTCTTATCTGTATTATTTAAAAGTATGTTTTGTTGGTTGATTTTTTGTGATGTGAAGTCAACAAAAATGTATTTATTTATTGTGTTCTTCGGCAGATTTTTTTTTATATATGTTAGTGGTTGCTGAAAATGTATTAACTATCTCGGTATAGTAAGATCAGTTTATCTACACCAATATATAAATATGTGTATAAACACATATATGTATATATTAGTGTATATATACACCAATATATATATATAGATATGTGTGCATCTTTTTTGAGGCTTCAAGATGGTTTTTAAGCTCAGCAATAACATTACTTGGGGTCAGGGTGTGAATAGTATTACCAGGCACTGAACATTTGTTCATGCGCAACTGAAAACATATTAAAGTGAGATTTAAAAATAATTGTATTTATTAAATTTAGTTTGTTTATCATTCAAGAAGTTTACACTTTTTTTTAATAAGATCTGGAACATCATCTGTTTTATGCTGACTTGTGATAAGGACAAATTGCAAAAAATACAATTTGAATAGAAAAAATATTTTTATTTATTGTTGGTGAAATGTGTTTCTAGAAAATGTAGTTAATTAAAAAAAAAAAAAATATTAGAAATATATGTTAATAAGTGTTCATTACAGTAGTAGCAAATACTGTATATATATATATATATATATATATATATATATATATTATATACATACATACAATGTCCCACGAAGAAACTTTAAGGACTTATTGTACTGGTGAAAATAATTAAAAATGTTTATATAAACATAGGTTTGGAAATGCTTTGTTTTCAAGTTACGGCTAGCGAAAGATTTCGCCCGGATTTCAACTCTTCTAATAAAAAGAAGCCCTACTGTAACTTTTTGGATCCAAATTAAGGAGTAAAGTTGGTGGTTTCTATGTAATTTATTTGTTTCTTATAAATTTTAAAGCTGGGAAATAGGATAAACAGGTCCAAGAACTGTAAAACTCCAATAACTTTTAAGATATTCGACGTAAAACACAAATAAGGTGTCGAAAAACATTTTTTTTTTTTACGTTTGTAGTGCAATAACTTTGTTGAATGACTAATAAATGCGAAAGATTTAGTAACAAAAGTAGTGGAGAATTTAATTATGAGAAAATTAATGTGAATACACCAATAAAAAAGTTAATAAAAACGTTTCGAAAATCTGTTTTTTATTGAAGAAAAACGGACGAAAAATTGAAAGAAAATGGTTTTATAGTTTCTGAACCTATTAAACACGATTCTTAATAAAGCAAAAAAAAAAAAAAAAAAAAATGCAGTTACAGTATTGCTCGAAATTCCCTCCATAATTTACACATCTCTCTGTCCGATGTAAAATATTTCCGTGTCATCACAGGATCGTTTCGTATAAATTCAATAATATTTCGTATTTTAATGAGTACTCTTTAGTATTAACCTGTTTTTGGTATATTATCATTTTCATATATCCCCAAATGAAGTTATCCAGTGACGTTGTTAGGTGATTGTGGTAGCCAATTGATTGGTCCACCACGTCAATTAGTTTAAGAAATTAGCATTCAAGTGATTTCTAATTACTAAAGAAAATTGTGTCGTTGCACCATTGAGCTGTAAAATCATTTACAATTTAGTTTGTAAAGGTACATCCTCCAAAAAAATGGCAAATTATTTTTCAAGAAATGAACGTATGCATCTTCCGTAAGGTTTTCATTGAAAACAAATGGTTCCAGAATTTTGTCATAAATAATGTGAAATCTATGTAGGAATCTAGTTTCCACAGTACTATGTGGATTGTCTTCGCTCCATAAATGATTATTTTTAGAATTGAAGACTCAGTTTCTCGTAAAACTGACTTCATCAGTAAATAAAACTGAATTTGCCATACCAGCGTTGTCTAGAAGCCAATAACAGAAGTTTAATCGCTGGGGGTAATCTGTTGGTTGCCAATTTTGAACCTTCTGCAGGGGGAAAGGATATAGATCTTCTTTCCGTAGGATGCGCCACACTGTTTTTTGACAAATTAGTGTGCCGTGAAATTCGCCTTGTACTACTGCTGGGCTACGTTGAATATGCTGATCACACGATGTTCATCATTAATACGATGATTTACTTGGCGTTCAGTAGAAAACGAACAGGTTGGAAATGACCCTTTAATTAGTAAATGCTGATAAACCGAAAAATATTTAAAACATATATGTTCCGTTCCACGTCGAGTCGTCCGATGCTGCGGTCTAGTGGGTGCTGGCGCTAACCGGAGGGTGAGGCTCGTACTAGTATTCTACGTTAGAGTCCCGTCCAGTGCGATCGCGTTTTTCATTTCGTCCGGATGGACAGTTAGTGTTAGTTATATTCTACGTCAGGATCTCGCACAGTGCGGTCGTGTTTTCATTTCAGTCCGGGGGGACTCGTAGTTTCTTGATAATGTTCAAGTTCAATTATGACTAAAGTGTCATACTCTCTTAAGTTTAATGCAACTATTGTAATTCAATTAAAATGTCAAGGGTGACAACATATTAAATATAACGATTCAAGAAGAATATAGCGTTGCTTCATTTCATCATCTACCATCTCATCAAAAAAATACAGTCCAAATTAGCTCTCTTTTCTACCAGAATGTTGAAAATAAAGCTTTTAAACGAAAGTTTATTAGGTACAGAAAGAATAATACGATTTTCTGTCTATTTTTCTTCAATAAAAAACCGATTTTTAAAAGTTTTTATTTACTTTTTATTGGCTGCATTCACATTAATCTTCTCAAAGTTAAATTCTTTGCAAGTTTTATTACTAAATTTTTCGCATTTTAGTCATTAATAAAGCTACTGTACTACACATGTAAAAAAAAACTTGTTTATCGATACCGAATTTTGTGTTTTACGTTGGATATCTGGAGTTACAGTTCTGGGACCTATTTTATCCTATTTCCCAGCTTAAATTACATAAGGAACCACCAAAATTATTCTTTAATTTGAGTTATAGTACAAAGGTTATAGTAGCCTTTTTTTTTATTAGAAGAGCTGAAATCTGGGCGAAATCTTTCGCTAGCCGTAAATTGAAAAAAAAGTTTCCAGACTTATCTTTAAAAGCGGTGCTTTATCTCATGTATCATCTGGAAATTATAGTCCGGGCTTGGCTTTACATACGAAGAGTACTTTGCATAAATAAATAAATAAATCTTTATTCTGATTGGAATGTAAAAATACATTATTATATATATATATATATATATATATATATCATGTCAATATAAGATAAATTGTAGATATAAAAACAAATTATAAGATAAAAAAATAGTTGTGTTTAAAGTCCAATTAATTATTTAAGTACTAAGACATGAAATAATATTAATGTAAATGCATTAAATATAAAAAAATTACTTCAAAATAATTCACAATATTTAGAAGTTGCTATTGAAAATAATTTTGTGCACCTTTTGTACACGTTGAACGAAATGCAAATAAATCATGATTTGTTTTTTGTTTTTAATTAGTATTATTTAAAAGTTCATCAATCGAGTAATATTGTTTCAGTAAAATAAAAACTTTTAATTATATTTGAAATAAATTGGTGGGAAGATTTTTCAACTGGTCCGGTAATTTATTAAAAGTTACAAGAGAAGTAATGATAAGGTCCTTTCTCGCAAGCTGTATTGGAGTTATTCGAAAACAATTTCGTCGTCTAGCAATAGGTGACCATTATTTTTAGCAAAGAATGCATATTCATAAGTAAACACTAAAACAACGTCATCATATTTTATTTTCTAAATATCGGTCAACCCGATTCATACTTAAGGGTGCCAAATAATGATCTAGTAGTATATTTTTGTATCTTTTTTTTGACTTTTGAAGGGAGCCGCAAGAGATGACATTGTAGTATACAAGAAATATATAGGCATAATAAATATTTAATGAACATGATTTTCTTGTTTAAGATACGGTTTATATATAAATATTATAATCCAGATGTATCAAATTACATTTTTCAATTACTTACAAAACTTTTAAAAGAAAGAGAGATGTGTATCCATCCGTACGCGGTATGACTTTATTATGCTATATAAAAATTATTTATGTAATTTTTGTCTATGTAATACGTGTGTTATTTATGTTATGTTTTAAAAATTAAAAAAAGTTATACTTTCAAATTTTAATAAATATTACATTTATTATAATAAATATTATGTTAAACATTAAGTATTAGCCTAACAATATTTTGAAAATTACTGTCAGAAAAAATTGATTCATACCTTAATCGATTATTAATTATTTATAAGTTTACATTTTATTTTTATAATAACTTTTCTTAGAATACCTCGTAAACGGATCCAGTTAATATAATTCGAGGCGTTGTCAAATGATGTAATTTTAATTTACATGATGGTTTTGGAAGAAATTCTCTATGCTTCTGAACAACAGCTCTGTATTCACTGACTTTCAAACGGAGTTGTCCATAACGTTCTCTTTTTACACCAACACTATGATGCACTGCCTTTATACCTCCCGCCATTCATATGACACATTTATTTTACAGTTTTTCACTAATTGGTTTTTGTTTAAATATATATTTTATAACATTCATATATTACTCGCTGTTATCTAAATCGCGTATATCAAAACAATTAATTAAAAAAAAATTGTTATTTAAATATGAGTAGAAAAAAATACAACTAAATAAAAATTCTATTAAAAAATAAAAACAAATATTAGAATTCTTTCTTTTTGACTAGTTATAACGTATGAACTTTTACGATTTACACGATGAATGTATTAATTAAAATAGTATAAAAAAACATGTATAAAACATAGTATAAAAATTATGAATTGGGTAAATTATACAATTTAAATATTTTTGTTTTGCTTTATTTTTATTATAAAAATAAAATAATCGAATATTTTTCCCTATGTAGAAAATAATTATAGGTAAAAAATACTGTACAAAAAAATTACGCTGTAGAATCAGATTTTTGTTAATTTAATTCATTGGAACTTTATTAAAAGAGAATATTGCAATAGATATGGAGTAGAAATAATTAAGTATTGATAAAATATAGAACTAAAAAGTAATCAAAGTTAGGTTAAATTAACTAATTCAGAATTATTGAAGTATTATTTTTTTTTCTTAGAATAAGTAACAATTTTTTAATAATATCTTGGTTTATCATAAAAATATTAATTAAAGAAGTCGTCTTGATTTTCTAAAAGAAAGAAGTAGATGGATTTTTCTATTTTCTAAAAGCTAATGTTATTCCTGATTATGGTTAACTTTCGGAGTAAAATAAATGTTTATTTAAAGAAATTAAATTATGGTAAGATAATCTCATAAATCTGTTAATGTAAAAAACACAAGAAAATTAGTAATAAACATTTTTTAAACTTTTGCAAAAAACCGTACATTTTTATACATACATGTAGACTACATTCACGTACTTGTATAAGAACACTAACCGAGTCACTAACTTGCCTGTCACTTTTCATTTGGAGTGAAACAGAGATTATTCAAATTAATGATGGGAACAAAGCATCATCACTTTCTATTCACCGGCATTCATTAATAAGAAGGCAAAATAAATAATGAATGAAAAAATATACGTAAATACATGCACGTAGTCGTCTGTACGGACGAATATACTGTGTCCTGGGAAAGAGGAAGTCTTATGTACAGTTTTATATTTAGTATTCAGTTTTATATTTAGGCCTAACTTCTTTCTACGTTTATTATATGTTCTAATAATTTTTTCTATCGTTGAGAATATCAGCGTCGTTTTATGTAACAATAACAATCTTGTGCAGTTCATTATAGTTATATAAACTAATGAAACGCATATTGAGCAAACAAATAAATGCAATTATTTTACAATTCCAGTACGGTTGGAGAAACGGATTAATTTAGTTTAATTATCAAATACAACAAGGAAAGCCATATTCTAGAAGTGCATTTCAAGTCAGTTATGCATGAATAGAGTGAATTAAAAAAGAGATAGATAAAGTAGAAATAATCTGAGAAAGATAAAGTGAAATAAAAAAGGAAGAAAGTATATATTTTAATCTACAAGGTGAATGGAACCTTACAATCCTCCGGGTACCACATCTTATTTATTTTTTGGAATATAACCCTCATTCAAAATAAAAAAAAAATCGTAGAAGAATCTTACTTTAATTCTTGTTCTCAGATTTGTGCAACAAAAATTTATTCACAGCAGATGAATTACAAAAACCTGTCTCAGCAAGGATACAAGAACAAAAAAAGAAACCCTGCAATAAATTTCAAAAAGTACTGGTGAAAGTTATGTGCAGTAGTTCTATTTGCTTTAATTGCCATTTTTTGAGTTTTTTTTAAAATACATCTGGGCATGTGAAATAGAAAAAGACTGTCAAAAGGGGAGGTGGTTTTATTTTTTGATATTTAATTTTTTTATTTTACATATTTCCTGAATGAGTGAATGTTAAAAAAATATTTTTCATTCAAAAGAGGCAGTCAGCCTCTGATAAATGTTTCAATTTAAGCAGAGACCCCTTTTGTTTTTCCTGCAAAGGATTGTAACACAATCCCAAACTCATAAGAACTTAAACTATATAAGATGGACATTTTAATGGCTGTTATAAATATTTAACAGCCACTAAAATGACATATCACCAGATAAATAGAAAGACCCTGCAGCAGTAAGGGATTGATGTTCAGACTCTGCAATGAATATTGGATAAAATATACCCTAAAAATTCTTGTGTTCTGTTCTATTTTGCTTTAGTTTTATTTGAAATGAAAAAATTAACATATGAATAAAATTTGTCTTAGAACTTATTTACAGATGTATCTTTAATTTTAGTTAAAGTTTGTAGGAGCATTCACTGCAAAAAATTACTTCACTTACTTACAAAAGTCTTGCTGCAATAAAAGTTCCTTTAAATAATTTATAACTTGAGATTAATGTTAAAACTCATTCTCTTTTTCTTCTTGTTAATTAATAAAATACATAATCTGTTTCATTCTTCTTATTCATTTATAAAAGTAAATAAATCAGTTTATATACAGCTGGCCTATTTTATCAGCCGATATTTTATATTAGTAATTCATTATTATTAATGCATTGTTTATTCTAAATTTAGATATTATTGTCATGTACATTTATCAGCAGTGTAATCTTCATTTAATATAACTCAAACGAAAATGTTAAACATGTAATGATCTTTATAGATTATTAAAATTAATATTTAATCAACAACTGGACAATGTTTTTTTATTTATTACAAATGTGAACCAGCAAAGTTTAATAGAGTAATTACACGTAACTGAGGTATTACACTGAAGTGGGTGTGGGTAGTTATTCGAACATATTTTGGTCCTCTGACTGTGGATATTGAAGGTTCTACATTTCATACTCTTAAATATTAATACTTAATTTATGATTAATATGAGAAAGGAATAAATGGAGATAGACATTATACAACATTGGAAATGAGTTTGCAAAAATTCATACTATATCATTTTATTTGTTTTTAAATGGTTAATAATTTATGTTAATTATTAGTATTATTAAGATCAAAGAGAGCAATTGCTAAACAGAGGTACTTTTCATTAACTTTAATTTAATTGTGAAATGAGTAAAGAATGATACTGCATTGTAATTGTCATTTCAGACATTGTAAAAACAATTTCTTCAGGAATAAATGTTATAAGCATATTAAATAGTGACTCAAAGCAAACTAATAGTAACTTACAGGTTACTATTAGCGTGAGATGCCACTGATGCAGATGCCTTGAGAGACATCCACGTCAGTAAATTCCACCCTAGTCAAAATTTGCCTTCAAAGACATTAGCCCTCAGGAACTAAGCTAAAAGCCTACATGCGAAAGATCAAAAACCCCGCGCCTAACTTAATAAATTCTAATCACCTAAACTGAATGTACCCACTATACAAATGATTGCAAATAATGTTGTCACGACACCATATCAATTCAGCCAAAATTCAATGCCACGACGGCATACCATAATTAAATTAGTGATTGGAATTCTATCAGCGAGAATAAATGTCCCAGAGGACCTCAGGTCGACTGTTCGGGAGCCGAGTATAACCTCTAGTCTCCCATTTCAGCTCCAACTTTGAGGACTTGGATTTGCAGCTAGATTGATCGCAACCAACATTAACTTATTTGTCCCTTTCACTGATTAACAGCATTTTTAAGTTCGTCATCCGCGAATTTCTTACCTCTAAAAAGTCTTTCAATTTCCCAAACAAATGGTATTCATAAGGATCTAAGTCCGAACAATATGGTGGGTGATAGTAAATTTCCCATACAAACGTACTCTCAGTAAATCACTTGTCGGACCCGCAATATGTGGACGTGCATTGTCGTGCAGCAGAACGACGGCGCCGGTCAGCCGCCCACGTCGCCAATTTTGATTGGCGTGCCGTATTTCGGAGTAAGCTTCTGCGTTTATAGTCGTTCCACGTGGCATGAAATCAATCAGCAGTATGCCAAACCGATCCCAAAAGACTCTGGCTATCAGTTTGCGTCCAAATCGCCGTGGCTTGACCTTTGTTGGTCTGGTTGGTGATTGAGGATGACGCCATTCACTTGATTGCCGTCTTCTTCTAGCGTGTAATACAAAATCCATGTTTCATCGCCGGTAACAATTAAGGAACTCGTCCCTTTTTTCTGTGTAGCGCAACAAAAATTCCAAAGCAGATCCCATTCGGATTTTTTTGTAACGTTCCGTTAAGACGTGCGCAAACCTTCTGAAGTCTAAATGGTCATGAACAATGCGACCAGTAACTTGAAAAATCAGGAAAAAGAAGGGCCAGGTCGGAAATCGTTGAGCGATGATCTTTTCTGATTTCATCATCGACGCGTTTCAACAAGTCCTCGGTGATTATCGTCGGCCTCTTCGAACGTTCATCATTTATATTAATTCTGTTATTTCTAAACTTTTCACATCATTTACGGAAGTTTATTTCATTCATTACATTATCACCGTTCACAGCAACCAACTGTCTATGAATTTCAGCCGGCTTAATGTTTTAATGGTTTAAAAAACGTATGACTCGTTTAAAAAAGTATTTCAGTCGGCGGCAACATCGATTTTTCTATTCATTTTATAACGTAATAACTCACACGTAATCAAAGATATTACAATGCGACAACTTACAATGCAGTGTGTACATTATTAATGTGGCCATTAAAGACACAGGTTCGCCAACTTGAGAGAAATTTTCCAGCGGTCTTTACTTTAGAGATATTCCTCGTATATGATATTAGGTGCAAGTAATTTGTCATTGTTCTGAGTTACATACTCGCTTATGGATTAAGTACACGTAAATTGTCAATGGCATGAATTATGTACCGACTATTGGAAAAATCTTACCGATAGACCCACGAACAACACATTAGAAGCAATCCTAAATCAATATGATCGTAGATACAATTAATCATACAGATAATTGATTTTTATCAATACAAGTTTTGGTCATATGTAGCTGAAAACAAAGCTGTGTTGTTTGTATTAAGCATTGGACTAAGGAATGAATTAACTTTGTTCAGTCTTATTGCTGTCTTAAGTTTAACAGTGTAGTGTCATAATGCCTCGAAATTGTGTAAATGATGTGGATGCGTTTTGTTATGTATGTGGGGTGATGAGTTTACCATAAAATCAAATAGAAAAATACATTATTACACCTTTAATTAAAAAAGCATATCATTTGTATTTTAAGTGTAAAATTGGTGATCAGGATAAGATGTGTGCTCCTGATATAGTATACACTAATTGTTCTGTATATTTAAGAGGATGACTGACTGAAAGGTACCTGGAAGGCTTTGCCATTTGGTGTAACTTTGGTTTGGCGTGAACCAAAGGATCATGTAACCAATTGTTTCTTTTGTTAAACAAGTGTGTCTGGAATTTTTAAAAGATCTAAACATAGTGTAAAATATCCTTCATTGCAATCTGCAATCAGGCCCATACCTCAGTGAAATTATTCCACTTCCTGAGCCACCTGTGAATGTATGTTTCAAAAGCAGTGATGAAGAATTGGGCAGTACTGAAGAAACAATGATTTTGATTTTGAATTATCTTCCAGTAAGCCTCATCTTATATCACAAAGTGAATTAAATCAAAAAATGAAGCTGAACTGTTAGGTTCAAGATTGCAAGGTTGGAATTTACTTTAAAAGAAATAACAAAAATTTTGGGCTTTCGAAGCAGAAAAAAAGAACTTTATCAGTACTTAATTGATGAAAATAATTTGGGTTATTGCACAAATATTGATGAGATTATTTTGCATTTAGGACTAGTTCATAAACCTGAGCCTATTCATAGATTCGTCCAAGTATAGTTTAAATGTTTTTCTACACAACAATAACAAATATCTTTTGATACCAATCGCCTATGTTATTAATTTGAAAGAAACATAAGATATGATGAAAGATGTTCTTGAAAAAATAAATTATAAAAAACATAGTTTGAACATATGTGGTGATTTGAAAGTTATAGGTATGTTAGGCATGCAGTTAGGCTATACTAAGTACATGTATTCTTTGCAGATCGGACAGCTGAACTAGGGATAAACATTGTTACCAAACAGTGGAAGAAATGAGACAACTTAACTCCAAATGGGAAAAACTTTTCTTGAGCCCTTAGTTGACCTCGAAAAATATTTTTACCCTCTCTCCATATCAAGCTTAGGACTAATGAAAAATTTTGTAAAAGCAATGAAGGATAGTCCTGGATTTTTGTACATCAGGCAGAAATTTCTGAATATAGGTGAAGAAGAAATTAAAAAATCTGTTGGTCCTCAAATAAAAGAGTTGGTCGAAGATGATGTATTTAACTCAATGTTAATAATGTAGAAAGTGCAGCTTGGGCTTCATTTAAAGGTGTTTGCAAAAGTTTTATCGGTAAACAAAAAATCTGACAATTACAATGATATTGTTAATCAACTTCTTACTTCATACAGAGCTATGGGATATAATATGTCTGTGAAAATACATTTCCTCCACTCACATCTGGATTTTTTCCTGGAAACCTCGGAGTTGTATGTGATGAACAGGTGAATGTTTAAACAAAGACATTTCAGTGATGAAAAGCCACTATAAAGGGAAATGGAATACTAACATGCTAGCTGATTACTGTTGGACATTAATTTGGGATGTGCCTGAAGCTATTTATAAAAGAAAAGCATCAGCGAAATCATTCTAACACAGGTATTATCATGAGAAATAAATTTTACCGATTTTACCTATATTTTTCCTTATTTTTTTTTTTGCATAGTTATTGTTTTAAACTATAACATAGTTATAGTTTTGTTTTTACATAGTTAAAACTTAGGGTGATTTACATATCTGTAATGCACGCAAAAATCAATTCAATAAATGGTATCACACTTAGAGAAACATAAAAACCTTTTTTTGTCTATCAGTTATTTTTATTCTATGAAAAAATAAATGTACAGTTTCACACTACTTTTGTGTAATACTTGTATAATTATCTTATCTAAGCGATATGCATAATTAAAAACTTAAAATACATTTTAGGTTATAATATTTGTATGATTCATTCATTTATAATAACACTGTTAATTACATGATCATTTATAAAAGATATTGAGATTAAAAATCAATGATTATTATTTTTATTTTTCATGCTATTTCTATTATATGCACTTTCATTATTGTAAAGAAATGATTTTTTATGGCAGTTATGTTAAGATTCACTCTTTTTCTTCCTGTTATTAATAAATATATGTGTAATCTTCTTATTCATTTCATGTGTTTTTCTTCTTATTCATTTATAGAAGTAAATAAATTTGTTTATATACAACTGGCCTATTTTATCAGCTGATGTTTTATATTAGTAATTGATTATTATTAATGCACTGTTTAGCCTAAATTTAGATCTCATTCTGTCATGTACACTTTTATAAAAAAATGTAATCTTTATTTAATATACATTCATTTGTATATATTAGTAGTTAGTTCTTCAAATAAAATGTTACACATGTAATGATCATTATAACTTATTAAAATTAATATTAATCATCAACTGGACAACATCTTTTTTATTTATTGGGTCAATCTTCCATTTGAAGTGACCCAAGACTGGTTGCTTGACAAAATTCATAAAAAGTTGAAATTTACCCAATCCTACATTACTAATCCTACATGTTTTAGGACCTTAAAACAATTATTTTAATTTTTTTATTTTAAGCAGTTTACCTTTGGTGGCCATTTTTGTTTTGGTGCAGACACCTATTTTTGTGATTGTAACGGTTTACCGAAAAAGTCATAACTAAAAAACTATTAGTCTTGGAAGGATGAAACAAAAAGCAATTTATTCATATTTTCTCAAGGTAAAAGAAACCCCTGGAGCACTTATTTAGTGAGTCAAAATGGTATCACTTTCAATAGGATATTCATAAGTTATAATTTTTTTATTAGTACAATACACAAAACTTTTTTATCTGCCATAAACATCTACAAAAATACTGTAAGTAGTGCAGATATGAGATTTTTATCACCAGCCCCATCAGAGTTATTTGAAACCAAAATTTTAATTTAAAAAAAATTATTTTCCAAAAATTCATAAAAATTCAGGGGTAAGTGTATCACCATTAATATTTATGGTGAAACTACTAAAGTATACCTACATTTAAAAAAATAATTCTAACTGTATGCCATCCCTGCCTCTTGAAAAAAATGACCGAAAGTGAAATTTCAGTTTTTCATGTTCAATTTTATTGGTAATTTTTGCATAGAAAGAAAAGAGATAGGTAAATAAACCAGAAACAGTCTTTTACCTTGAGAAAATAAGAATAAATTGCTTTTTGTTTCATCCTTTCAAGACCAATAGTTTTTTAGTATGATTTTTTCCATAAACCCTTAATCACAAAAATAGGTGTGCACACCATAACAAAAATGGCTGCCACAAGTAAATTACTTAAATAAAAAATTAAAAAAAATAGTTTTAAGGTCCTGAAATATGTAAGAAACAAGTGGATAAGTTTCAATTTTTTTGTAATTGGTCAAGCAACCAGCTTATATTTTTTCGGAGACAACTTTGCTGAACCAGCATGAGTGATTACACCTAACTGAGGTGTTACACCGAAGTGGTTAGTTAATCAAACAATCAATTTAGGCACTTTTGATAATGAACTACTTCATTGTAGTAGTATAGCAGTATATAGAGGAAATAGATTTCCTCTATATTACTATATTTATTTCCTCTATTTTATTTATTTATTTATTCCTTTATATTTATTATCTAATAAAGAAAACCAATATTTTCTTAATTTAATAATCTTGGAATATTTAATAATTATATGAACATATGTAATCACATATAGGTGAAGTTTAAAAAATCTTTTTTACAGAGATTTCATTGATAATTTATTACGAATAGGTATAAAAGGGTTGACTTTGCCTGACAGCTATCTTTGCTACTAGTTTAGTGATTTTGTGCAACCCTTGTTGCATGAGAGTCAAGGAGTCTGCATTTATTAAACCATTAGAAAGCTCAGTTGTCCTTGAACAGTATACATGCACACAGGATTGCCATCCAGCTAAGTTCCAGTAAATGTGTGGCTACCAGAAGATGCTGGGGTGACATACAGACTGAATCAGGATACCTGAATCAACTTTGACAGAATTTCAATAAGGAAGAACGGGCCGGCCTCTGTGGCATGAGTGGTAGCATCTGGGCCTTTCATCCAGAGGTCCCGGCTTCGAATTCTGGTCAGGCATGGCATTTTCACACATGCTACATGTTTTGTTATAATACTTATAAATTGATACTATGTTTATATTTACAATTTAACTTTATACATCCTAAATCTATGATAAATCTTAAATATATGTTTTTAAGACCAGCCCAACCAACCAATGAAAGATGTTCACTAACTTACAGTAGGAACTGTTAATTTGGTGAAGAAAAAATATGATGTTAATGGCAGTTGTGCATTACATAGCAAAATTATTTATCATTTTTCTCATTTTATTACTTAGTTAATGTATGTACTAATAATAATTCAGCATTGTATATATATATCATTTTACTGATTATCAATAACAATAACAGATGAACTAAAAAATACAATATTATTATTATACTTTAAAAATAAATTATTTTAGTAATATTTCATTTTTTTATAGTGTTATATATTAACTGAATTTTGATTATGTAATGGAATAATAGAAAAAATAAAATTAAACAATCAGGACTAGAGCTGATCTAAGGATGGCCTCTTAAATGGTCAGTTTTAACTAAATACTGTTAGTATAGTGAATAAATATAGTATTCAGTGGTTAATTTATTTGGAGGTCCTATGTTACCATGTGTCAAATGCTTAGTCGCATGGTATCATAGATAAGGTTATATTGATCAAGCGTCACTGACTGATTAAATCTGTTAAGATTGTACTTCTATTATATCTTCAATTTTTACATTTTTTTTTTTTTTTGTCTTCAGTCATTTGACTGGTTTGATGCAGCTCTCCAAGGTTCCCTATCTAGTGCTAGTCGTTTCATTTCAGTATCCTCTACATCCTACATCCCTAACAATTTGTATTACATATTCCAAACGTGGCCTGCCTACACAATTATTTCCTTCTACCTGTCCTTACAATATTAAAGCGACTATTCCAGGATGCCTTAGTATGTGGCCTATAAGTCTGTCTCTTCTTTTAACTATATTTTTCCAAATGCTTCATTCTTCATCTATTTGCCGCAATACCTCTTCATTTGTCACTTTATCCACCCATCTGATTTTGAACATTCTCCTATAGCACCACATTTCAAAAGCTTCTAATCTTTTCATCTCAGATACTCCGATTGTCCAAGTTTCACATCCATATAAAGCAACACTCCAAACATATACTTTCAAAAATCTTTTCCTGACATTTAAATTAATTTTTGATGTTAACAAATTATATTTCTTACTGAAGGCTCGTTTCGCTTGTGCTATTTGGCATTTTATATCGCCCCTGCTTCGTCTATCTTTAGTAATTCTACTTCCCAAATAACAAAATTCTTCTACCTCCATAATCTTTTATCCTCCTATTTTCACATTCAGTGGTCCATCTTTGTTATTTCTACTACATTTCATTACTTTTGTTTTGTTCTTGTTTATTTTCATGGGATAGTTCTTGCGTAGGACTTCATCTATGCCGTTCATTGTTTCTTCTAAATCCTTTTTATTCTCGGCTAGAATTACTATATCATCAGCAAATCCTAGCATCTTTATCTTTTCACCTTGTACTGTTACTCCGAATCTAAATTGTTCTTTAACATCATTAACTGCTAGTTCCATGTAAAAATTAAAAAGTAACGGAGATAGGGAACATCCTTGTCGGACTCCCTTATTACGGCTTCTTTCTTATGTTCTTCAATTGTTACTGTTGCTGTTTGGTTCCTGTACATGTTAGCAATTGTTCTTCTATCTTTGTATTTGAACCCTAATTTTTTTAAAATGCTGAACATTTTATTCCAGCCTACGTTATCGAATGCCTTTTCTAGGTCTATAAACGCCAAGTATGTTGGTTTGTTTTTCTTTAATCTTCCTTCTACTATTAATCTGAGGCCTAAAATTGCTTCCCTTGTCCCTATACTTTACCTGAAACCAAATTGGTCTTCTCCTAACACTTCTTCCACTCTCCTCTCAATTCTTGTGTATAGAATTCTAGTTAAGATTTTTGATGCATGACTAGTTAAACTAATTGTTCTGTATTCTTCACATTTATCTGCCCCTGCTTTCTTTAGTATCATGACTATAACACTTTTTTTGAAGTCTGATGGAAATTTCCCTTTTTCATAAAAATTACACACCAGTTTGTATAATCTATCAATCGCTTCCTCACCTGCACTGTGCAGTAATTCTACAGGTATTCCGTCTATTTCAGGAGCCTTTCTGCCATTTAAATCTTTTAATGATCTCAGTATTGATTCTCCCATTTCATCCTCCTCAACTTCCTCTTCTTCCTCTATAACACCATTTTCTAATTCATTTCCTTCGTATAACTCTTCAATATATTCCACCCATCTATCGACTTTACCTTTCGTATTATATATCGGTGTACCATCTTTGTTTAACACATTATTAGATTTTAATTTATGTACCCCAAAATTTTCCTTAACTTTCCTGTATGGTCCGTCTATTTTACCAATGTTCACTTCTCTTTCCACTTCTGAACACTTTTCTTTAATCCACTCTTCTTTCGCCAGTTTGCACTTCCTGTTTGTAGCATTTCTTAAGTTCCTTTTACTTTCTTCATCGCTAGCATTCTTATATTTTCTACGTTCATCCATCAGCTGCAATATATCGTCTGAAACCCAAGGTTTTCTACCAGTTCTCTTTATTCCGCCTAAGTTCGCTTCTGCTGATTTAAGAATTTCCTTTTTCACATTCTCCCATTCTACTTCTACATTTTCTACCTTATCTTTTTTACTCAGACCTCTTGCGATGTCCTCCTCAAAAATCTTCTTTACCTCCTCTTCCTCAAGCTTCTCTAAATTCCACCGATTCATCTGACACCTTTTCTTTAGGTTTTTAAACCCCAATCTACATTTCATTATCACCAAATTATGGTCGCTATCAATGTCTGCTCCAGGGTAAGTTTTGCAGTCAACGAGTTGATTTCTAAATCTTTGCTTAACCATGATATAATCTATCTGATACCTTGCAGTATCGTCAGGCTTTTTCCAAGTATATATTCTTCTATTATGATTTTTAAATTGGGTGTTGGCAATTACTAAATTATACTTTGTGCAAAACTCTAGAAGTCGGTCCCCTCTTTCATTCCTTTTGCCCAGCCCGTATTCACCCTCTATATTTCTTTCCTTGCCTTTTCCAATGCTTGCATTCCAATCTCCAACTATTATTAAATTTTCATCTCCTTTTATGTGTTTAATTGCTTCATCAATCTCTTCGTATACACACTCTACCTCATCATCATCATGGGCGCTTGTAGGTATACAGACGTTACAATTGTTGTCAGTTTAGGTTTTGATTTAGGGGTTTTGATTAAGGGAAAAATAAAAAAAGTTAATTGAAAATCAGTATTAAGTATTTAATTATGCATTGAGAAAGGCACAAAGCCGTACAATAGTAGAAGAGTGGTTTCAGCTACAAATTTTAGGCTTAAAGATGTAGCAAAATGTGAAAAAAATATGGAATTTAATGTCAAGTCACTAAGAGACTGATTGAAAATGGATGATTTCTGGAATGGAAGACATTCTTCATCTGCAGTAGTGGTTGAAGGTGACTGGAAACTTCACCTCCATTGCACCACTCTATATCTCCTGTATAAAAATAAAATCGGCTACCCCTTGAAAGAGAAAATCTATTAAAGAATCGTTATCATTCTAATAAAGAATCATTAAACCTATCTTAGGGCAAAATTCCATAAAGTCTTGATTATAAATGTGCCAGAATGATTGAAATAATAAAGGGTCAACTTTAAACAGAATCTTCCTTTGCTTCTTACCCAAAAATGTGGGATTAATAATAAGTAATGGAGCATTCTGTTGATTTGACTTTGGATATGTTTTTCAGTATGTTTATTAGATTTAAGCCTACTCTGGGACAGGTAATTTTTTATAATGATGCAGCGGCCAACATACAGTTATAATCATCAAAATCATGGCTAAAGCTTGTCTAATGCTGATCAGAACCAGTGAAAATAATTATTATTTCCTGAATTTTTAGCAGTTTCTGAATCCTTTTCCATTTGCAAAATACCTTCTTCCAAATTATCTTATTACATTCTTCATTTTTTCTAATGTTAATGTTTTATCTGACGCTGGGAGAAAAGTAATGTGTATTTGAATAATATTTGTTTATGCCATTGCAAATCCAAAATTGCTATTTAACAAAATAATTATCAAAACTTTTGCCTTATTTTTGTAAATGAAATCAGGTACTTGATTACTTAGAAAACCAAATTTATAAAAATGTTTTAAAAGAGGTTTACAAAATTTTGTATTACATTAAAAATATTCTATAAATATTTAAAAAAACATAATAAATTCAGAAATATAATAAAACTTAAAAAAATAAATAGTGTTTAATATTAGTTGTGTTTATATAATTTAATAAAGATTTCCAATATAATTGGGTTTATATGAAAGGTTTTTTTTGCTAATTTTTATATTACGCCTATTTCTTCTTCAGATCATCTAGGGACAAGAAAATTAATCAATATTTTTTCATTTTCACTAATATTTTAATGTTGTGATTAATAAACAGAGGCTGGTAGAGCATGGTGATCATCCTAACAAGTAATCTTTTTTAAATCATTTATTTGACTGATTTGATGTCTTCTTTATTACTTTCAGCTTTGTTTTATTCTTTTAACCTCAATATAATTACTAGATTGTAAATTTTCTGTTATCCAGTTTATGAATTTTAATTGTTAAATATATTTTTCACCTTCTACCCATCTCTTATTAGCACAAATAAACTAAAATAGTATATCTTATCAATCTAGTTCATTTATTACAAGTTCTGTCATAAATTTCTGTCCTCAACTATTTTTCTTAAGATATTTTTTTACTCTATCAACTTACTAACTGTGTGATTTCATAATTAATTACACATTAATTATACAAAATTGTTATCAAGTATTTTGTTTCTCTACTAATTCCAGAAAATGGAAATAATATTTTTCTTTAAGAATGTTTAAAAAATATAGTTCTACTTCTGTATCGATTTTTGTTCAAACATTATTTAACAATTGTTTTTTTTTTTTTCAATATCTGGTAAAACTATAATTAAAGCAGTTCAAGAAATAGAAACGGATTAAAGATGTTTACATTAAATGTAATATTGTCCACACCAAGGAAGATGCATGTATAGTGTATTTTAATTTTTCAGCAGGAACATTTTAGGTTAACTAAGACTAAAACAGGATTAAAAGTCACATGTTGGTGAGCACATCAAGAAGAAACCAAAAATGAATTTTTTGTTTTCTGAAATCGTCAAGCATTTATATATATTCTATTATTGATACTAGTCATCAGATAATAAGGTGTAAAAAAAATAAATTATAAATGAACTCTTATCATAATTATGGGAAATTTTTAATAAAAAAGCGACTTGTCTATTTTGATGTTATTTAATTACTTAATATTATTACTGGTAAATTGAGTGATGTACAGCTTTAATTAATTATTGTTTATTTTTGTTTAATTCTTGTTACATCATAAAAGTAAGCATATCTGTAATAAGGATAAAGAAAAATATTTAAAGTTACAGGAAAAAGCTAGTGTGGGGGGGAGGTAATAACAGTAATGCTGATATGATGACCATAAAACAAAGGAGAAATCTAGGCTGGAAGAAGAATGGAAGCAATGACTGACATCAACCTGTAGCATTGTGCAACACTCATTTCCATCGTCCTTGAATCAACTTCCTTCCTTCTAATAAATTTCTAAAAACTACTACAATGAAATCTTATATCTAAAGTTCAGCTAATTCATTCATTCCCTAGGGCTGCATATGACAAAAATTAATTTCATAATTTAATATACTGTATGATACTTGCAGTCACTTCCCCAAGCATTTTTACTTATGCTTATTCATTCATTCATCATGAATACTGGAATTTTGTAATTATTTTTGCAGCTTTGTTGAATCAGTACCTACAGACAGCTGCATTCAGTGTTTTTTTGTTTTTTTTTTAGTTAATGAACATCAGTTACATTCTTGATTTCTCATAGATGAATTTTATTTAAATAGTTTGCAGTAACAGCAATTTTAATTGAAGAATGATGTTTTACATTGATTTTTATAGAATTTAAAGAGTAAAGGAAGAAAGGGGAAATCAATATGATTTAAAAAAAACATGAAATCCTGTCTTTCATCCCTATGGTTCGGCCATGCTTTTTTTCATACATTATAAAATTCATTCTTCATTATAGAAAATTGGAGGGTATGTGAAATTGGACATGTATGTTATGTGCCATAACTGAGATTGTTATAAGAGATGTTATACAGGCAATGCTACTAAGAATAAAAAGAATCCCACGCAGGGCCTCTTTAAAAAAAAGTGGTTGCCTATTGATTCTTTAGTTAACCAAATAAATACTGTTAGGCATGTTAGCATGCCTAACTCTCTGAAATGCAGATGACATTCAACCCTAAAAGTGACACTTTCACTTTGTTCACCATTACAGCAAGGTGTTTGTTGAACATCATTAGTTACAGGGAAAGAAACTCTGATTAATGAAACTAGTAACTAGTAACTCAGATGCTTTAAGTGTGATATAATCTCAAGAAATACTGAGATATATATAAGTAACAAAATTATATAGTTTTTCATGGGAAAAGGATACAATGTTTCTACACATTAGATGAAATACTGGAAAGTAGATAAAGTAAAATCTGTAATATGATTCTGCAATGATAACTAAAATGAAGAATACTGTTGTAATCATTTAAAAATATTTAATATGATATGAATATATATATATATATATATATATGTGTGTGTGTGTGTTTTAACTGTACCGCAAAATCGCCACCAATATTAACTTGTAGTGATCCACGAGCTTCAAAAACGTCATATCTCTAATTATTTGCGATTAAAAAATTCCTTGAATTTTTGAACAGACTGGAACCATTCATAGCTAAGCCTAGATATTAAAAAGGAAGGGTGTCCGAAAACACTTATGAATTATCGCAGCAAATTTCATGTCACAACTATAAATGTGGATGCGTGTTATCATGTTGTTGCTAATTTTATGTAGGCGAAACAAATTTTAAAGCACTTTACAGAACTTTTCTTTTCATAATAATAGTTGTTCTTGGTTTTTGTGGCAAGATGTCGATCCACAGATGGTTTAATTTTTTTGAAAATTCAAAAAGCGTATCATTCTCCAAATTTCATAATCTTTGTTGACATTGCTTGTCTTATTAAATAAATAAAAAAATCTTCATTTTTAACTTTACAACTCATACGTGAAGGACCATATGACAGCATGATAAGAGCTAGATTGTAGCAATTAAAAAAAATACCGGTTTCCCTTGAGTCCTGTAGGTATGCCAGCCTCCGCAAAAGAAATTACAGAACGGTAGTTATTTTGATGATATTGCTAGTGTCTCTTTAAATCTTATTAACGGAGTCGGTTTGCGATACCATGAATTTTTCGATAACAACTTATATCGTTTTAATAAATTTTTAGTTGGGTTACCTAGATCCATATTTATTTTCGAGTATTTTTAAAAAAGAAAATTATGAAAATTTCTTCAGACAATATTTATAAGATTCTCCCCTTTTACTATTAACATTCGAAGATATTCAGTTTTTGAATTAGAAAGAAATACAGTTTTATTTAATTTTCAGAAAAGCTGAAGAAGTGGCGGGGGGGGTGTTGATCAGAGCTGTAGTCTTGTCTTTTAGTTTTTCTTGTGAAAATCTGTAGGAACTTATCGATGGATGTACAAATGTAATTAAATTTTACGGGAGACCGACGAATGGTCATATTAGTAATGCTAAAGACATTTATAATTTACCGACAAATTATTTTTGAAAAATATTTTTCTGAAAACTTTAGAATTTAAGGAAACATTTTTAAAAGTGTATGCTTCCTACTTTTGTTTCTGTTTCTAAATTCTATAATCCCATTATAAAATTTAATTTAAAACAACAGGTCTGCAGATTAATGAGTTATCGAAGTACAAACATACGTGGTGTATTAATCGATTGGTTATACTACCTTCAACGCCGGTTTGATAAATTATTTCGCTCATTAAATGGCCAAAAGAGTTATTACAACAGATTGTGTCGCGAAACTGCGACGCAAAATATGCTACAAATAGTAGGATGATTTCTAACAAAGATTCGACTTTACTTCCCAAATTACTAAATTGACGGATTTGTCGGTTGCAATGGACATTAATTCTCTACAAATGACATTTAATGCTGATAAATATATATTTTTTCAAATATCGAAAAAGTTAAAAACTTAAATGTTTTAAAATTAAAAAATTAGGAGTTACAGCAAGAGATTATTATTTTTTTAAGACCAATGATTAATCTGTATATACAGCGCATAACTGTACATGAATAACAAATGCGTGTGTTGTTTTTGTAATGTTGTGGTGTGCTACGACTTTTACTTTCTGCAAATGATCAATCTTTCCAGCAACATCGGAAACCGTAGATGCGGCTTCCGCGTACTACTCCGAATATCTAACTAAATCATTCAATCCGCAGTAGCTTAGTATAGCAGTGTATACTAAGAATTGGGACGTAATTAATGTAAGCTTATGACTTGAACTTACTGGGAATTCCTCGTTCATAGGGAACGATTGCATCCCCAATTATTAGCAAAAAGGAGGTTCAGCGGCCTTTTCAAATTTTTTTGACAGTAAAGACTTGTTGTGCGCATATGGCCCAATACAGCATTCATATTTGTAGTACAGATATCATATTGATTATAATTACATAATCATTGAGTTATCTCTTCCTTCTCTCTCTCTCTCTCTCTTCTCTCTGTGTGTGTGTTTGCGTGCGTGTGCACGTTTCCGTGTTTGTGTGTGGAAAAGAGAGAGCGAGAGAGAAAACTAATCAGCTGTAATAGATCATTTAAATATATGCAAATTAAATTTTAAAAAAATCAGGATTTAATTTATTCTGACTGTTTTTATTTTATTTGGGTGATACATACTAAAACACAATATCAATATGTAAAAAAAAAAAAAAAATTACCTTATGCAATACCTATGGATATGCTAATTAAGAATATTTTAATTAAATTTAATATCATCTATGTAATTTAGAAGTTGTAGATAATAACCTATTGTCAGAGACCATTTTAATGTTTACTGACGTTATTTAATTGCACTGTACATTACTTGTTTACTTCAAAAATCTCTTATTCATGTTGGTTCTGGTATTCTAACTATGATAATTAGCTACAGAAAATTACAGCCTTACCTTAACGTAATACAGTTATCAAGGTTTGCACTTACCTTTTATCCTAAATAACTGTCCATAACAAATAGCCTACACAGCCACAAAGATAATTTAATTCAAGCCGATTATTATGATATTAGGTAATAAAATAATTACAAATGTAATCAGACTGAATTAAATAATAAATTCATAATTGTGAATTTGCAGATGTATTTTGCACCGATTTCGTTCTTTATATCATTAGAATGTACCGAGTGCCGCCTGGATTGCAATTTACCTTAACGAATCGTTTCGGGCCTAATTTTATTTTCTTACACATACTTTGTAGAAGCCTCTTTATTCAGAATGGAAATTGTATAAAGTTTACTTTAATTTGTATTTTGGCGTTTTAATGTTATTTAAATCAGAATTTAATAATTCAGAACAACAAATTTTTTTCTCATAATTTTATTCTATATAAAAAGACCTATTATGTGAAAATATTATATTAAATATGTCAGTAATTTTTTCAAATAAGTTGTATTTTGGACCATTACTGTTCTATAATACAATCATTTGGGATATTCGGAACAGAGTGCTGTTGATGCGATTTTTAAAATTAAATAAATATAATCAAAGCCGAATAATCGTTTACTAGTTAAATAGCGGATTTGTTTAATATTTAGAATCGATTGCTTGTTGTATGATTTTACAACCATCCACTTAGAAGAGGATTGATTTATTTATATCTTATTTCATACTTCCAATTAAGTGAAGCACTTGATTCAGTGAAACTTAACTTTAGTAATCGGCATTATACATTTCTTATACAATCTATTTGCATCTATAAAACAACTTGTCCTCATTGATCGATACACTCAACAACGCAAAGACCAAACAGCTGGATCTAGAAACTTGAAATTTCGCATGTAACTTTCTGTAGGGGTGTAAGCCCCCCATTAAGAAAGAATCATTTAAAGTTCATCCCCTAAAAGGGCGAAAAGGTGTTAAATCCCTAGTTACCATGGTAACAAAAATATAATGAAGAAAAATGATTATTTCTTTTTCTGTATTGAATATCTTTAATATCATTTGCTTTAAATTAAAAATCATCTAATTAAATTTCACACGAAATAAAAATGGTTGGCGAAAGTGGTCCACATCCAGGGTGATGGGGCTTGCCTGTTCTGAACCATATTTTTCTACTGTATGGAAAAGATTCGGAGGCTCAAAATGTTCGAGCCCCTAATATTGTAAAGTACGTCCATGATAACTAGAACGAAGAGTTACAATTAATGTTGCATAACAGCCGAAGTGATAATTAGACGCCACTGAATAAGCTTATTTCTTCGATATGATTCAACCTACAACTTGTGGTGTTACTTTTTGTGAGTTGACAGCTGCTGAAAAAAATCTTTGAATTCGTCTTTGAAGTCTTTTTTAATGGCCGATTATTTCAGAATTTTATAACTGAGGATTATCCAGTCAAACAGTTAGGATTTACAGCTACTAACTTATCTTGGGGGCCTTTGATGCTTATTTTACTCCTAACTAGCCAAAACCATCTTCCTAGCGCCATTTTCCATCCACGTCAACTTCAAATCCGTCAAACCTTGAACAAAAACTGCTTTTCTGATATGGCCAAGGAAGATTACCACATGAGTACCTCAATAAAGGTCGATGGCGTCTGCTTTTACCATGAGGATAACGAGGACAGTTGGGATTCAGAGGGGCGGTGCGCTTTGGCTAGACGGGAAGGACTCTCTCTGCTCGCCCTTTCTGGCTAATAATATTATAACCTTTTTAAAAGCTACAAGGTATTTTTATATTTATTAAAGCAATTCTGTAATAAAATGTAAACTTTTAACTCTTTTTTGAGATATCTATAGAAGAATTATAATTTACTCTGACATATTTAAATTAACATTAAAAAAACAGATATAATAAAAAATGCGTTTCGACGTTTGCATTATCGTCACTTCTGAATAAAATTTTATTAACAACTTGTGAATGTAAGTTAGTAAGTTAGAAAAGAGAAGAAAAAAGGGAATGTTTGTATTATTTATTATTATGACAATTATATTTAATTGTATTGCTATTGCAATAACAGATTTTATTAACAACTTGTGACTAGCAAGTTCCATTACTTTTTTAAAATATTGCTATATTATGTAATTAAAATAAATAAATAAATAAAAACTTAAAATTCTTCTACAGACGTCTTAAAAAACAAATACAAATTTACAGATGTTTGTTGTATACATATATAGTTAGCACAGTTTATCCCAATATCGGGATAAAAAATTTTTATTAAATTAATTTAAAAGTGTCTTTACTTAATAGTTTTCATTAGATTGCTTTTCTCGTTAGCACCGTTAAATACTTTCGTAGAGATCTCTACAAAAACTTTACATCAATTTTCTTCAGAAACGATAAGTAAATGATAAACTATATATTTTTATAAAAGTCTTTTCTGTAGAAGAAGAGATACCTGTGAAAGTATATAACAGAGCTAATGTAAAAACAATAAGTGAAACAAAGCTAGTAATTTTTACAAAAAATAATAAATAAAAATTATATTTGTATCAATAAAAATATTTTTTAAAATACGTTTTCGATACATTATACAAAAATAAAAAAAAACAAAATTTAGTATATTTCAAAACTAAGCTGTTAAGTTACTCACTCCGTAATTGCCAAGAATAATTGAACCTTTCAACAAATTTGCTCTTAGATTTACAGATCGAAGTTCTTCACCCAAGGCTACCTCATTATCTTTTCTACCTTCTCCAACATCCTAAAATGTTTAAAAATATTATTTATATATTTAAGTTATTTTTTAAATATTACTTTGTGTACATAGAAATAATTACATTAAAGAAAAACTTTTAATAATAATAAACACCATTTCCTCGTATTTGGCAGAAAAATAAAAAATCTTATACCTAATTTTATGATAAGAACTGCTTACGTTTCTCTTATTCATCAATGTAAATATAAAAAAAAATTGGATTCTTACAATTTCAAGGAGAATAATGGTAGCTCAATTGTATGCACATAACGTGCTTACTCTAAATGAGCAAACACTTATAAAAAAAATTACTCAATCGTTGTATAAAAAGATATTCACAAAAAAAAAAAAAACAGTTTTATATCACTTCTTCATCAACTTTTGAATATTTATTTTATATTTGACTAAATAGAAATGAAAATGACCCAAGAAAGAAAAACAAACAAATGAAAGTGTTTTTAACACTGATTTGACTTGATACGATGTTTTTACTAACAGAATTATATATATAATAGGTGGCTGCGCCCCCTGGCCGCTTCGCGTCCAAACTTTCAGCATTTTTCTTACCATATTATCCTACAGAGAGAGCCAGTGTTTGCTTATATCTCGACTCAAAGTTTTGGAAAAACATTGGGTGAGGCCTCCATTAGGTGTGACTTGATTTTTCGACTGTTTTAATCCATTGCTCGTCCCAGTAGTTCAATTAGGTCCCGATTATTGCAATTTTCGTGTTTTCAGCATTTTATAATAAAGGGCGTATATATAGTCATGTGTGTATATATATATATATATATATATATATATATATATATATATATGATCATTTATTTACTAGCAAAACATTTTCACTTTTAAAACATATCGTAAAAAATCGTTATCAAAAAATATGACTAATTAAATAAGATATATTTTAAAAAAAAGTGAGGTTACACATCTGGTAATGGTTTAATGATAGAAAGATAATTGTAGTAAAAGAATAAAGAAATATAATAATGAGAATCCATCGTTCTTGGTCATTTAATTCTCCCTCTCGTCAGTTTTATGGTTTGTTTTTTCGTAATCAAAACACAAAAGTACGATTGAAGGAACCAAGTTATCATTTATAAGTTAACCGTAATAATTACTATATTTAAAAATTCTTTTTTAAAATAATAAAAATGTATTATTTATTTATTTTTATTTTTGCCAATATAGTATTAAATCGCTGGTTAAATATGTTGTTTGTATCATCGGTAATTGTTAACAGAGTTTTTTGTTCTATTCTATAATGCTGCAGAATCAAAGTTCAAAATCATTTAAAATATATTATTTCTAATTAGATGTGCATGATTATGTTATAAATATAATATAGATATGAGATCCAATAATTGTTTAGGACTGATGGGCACTGTCTAATACTGAAAAGTATCTACTGCGGAACAGTGATTGAACTCATAGTTCGATATGAGACAGGTACAATTAACAGTATTTAATAATAAAAAAAAAATTAGAACTCTGATTTTTAACGTGAATGGAAGTCGTATTTATTTAATTGAAAATAAATTAGACTTCCTTTATGATATAAATTATTAATAATTATGCTGAGTAATGTACCAACTCGGTTCGCGTAATTAATAACACCATTCAGTTTTATGCGACTGGAACCCTTTTTAATGATCTGCGCTAATTCTCAATCTTCTAAAAAAATCCCGGAAATGGAAAACAATTTTATCTACTTTATAGTTTATGAAGATATGATTTTTAATTTAGACCTTGATTGTAATAAAGTTATGAAAATAGATAATCAAATATTTAATTCTTCTTCATATTGAAGCCGGGTAAAAATTTTATTCAGAAAATTAGAATAAAATATTTTATAAATAAAACATAATTTTTAATTTAAAAAAAAGAAAAGTAAAACGTATGTATATACTTACAAGAAGAGTAAGTTCTCGCATGGCAGGATTTGCATCAAGAAAAGCTGGTATATTTGAAAGTTTGTTATGTGTTACTGAAAGACTCTGGAGTCGTGGGTAAACCCCTCGACGACCAGGAAGATTCCTCAGCCCATTTCGATCCAGTCTCAACTCTTCCAGACTAATTAAAAATTAATATTAAAAAAAACTTGTAGCTTTATCTGTGGTACAAAATAAGTAAAGACTAAATAAAAATAATTATTTTTTATATTTATTTGAAGGTAAATTGGATTACAAGAAAACTTAAGAAGAAATCTGAATATGTTATACATTTAATAAGAATTTACAAGTTTTAAGCATACTGACTGTTCTCATATGTTTATTTAAAGGTGTGTTTGAATTGAATCTATTTCTAATTTTATTAGGTATTGTTAAAAATACATGTATTAGTAATTCTTCAAAATATTAATTTCGATTTATTTATAAAATGCCTTTTACAAATTCTACCTACTTAAATTAATTACTGAAAAAATTTAAGTAATTACGTACATTAGTTGTAATTTTTGTATAAGGATTGTAATTGATATTTTTGCAGAATAATTAGTTATAAGAATAATTATACGATTAAGTTTACAATCAACGAATAAGAGTTTGAGTTGTTATAAGAATAACCGGTTAGATGTAGCTGTTATTTTTTTAAACTATAGCAATTTCTTTGTTCATCTAATGTAAATTTTATTTAACCCAAAAAATGACTATAATTAACTTACGTGGCACCAAATGATAACAATTTAAAAACACAAAAAAACACAATTAATTATCGAAAACTATACGTCAATTACTAAAACTTTTTATTATATTGATCGGATAAAAAATAATACACGAACAAAAATGAGACGACAACAAAGAGATTATTTATCTAGTGAAATGATTACTGAAAGCGAACGGTCAGTAAAATACGCAAGTATACGAGACTAAGAAGCCCAGACACGCTTCAAGACTCGCTACCAGAACAACGTAACACACAACAGGGCAAAGCAGGGGCGGGAAAGTGTCCGTAGGCGCCCAGCATATCTCCCGGTTCATATAATACGGTGTACGTAGAACGGTGCGTGTTCTATAATGACCGAAGAGATGCTATATTGCTGGCTGGTCTTTATGCTTACTCGAGCACGGCTCCTTTTTAGTTAATTTTCACCTTATTTCCATATCATAAAAAGTTACTCTTTTTTGATTTGAAGGACATATTATAATAAATAAAAAAACTTTAAAAAAAACTAGCGATAATAGACTAAAGAATGTTACAGTATTTGTGGTTTTAATGCATTAAATATTAATTTAATTGAGGCTTTATTGGGCATTTAAATAGTATTTATAGAGTAACTGACCAATGAGCGCTGTCTAAAACAATTTAATCATCTTTCTGCTTCCTGGATTGTTTATATATTTATCTAATGAAAGATCATTTCCTTAAATACTAGCGGTAGTATAATTATGCTGGGGAAGAGGAATCGCCTAAGGATTAACAATATTTGATGTTATATTGATTACAAGTGTAAATTATTTCCTTTAACGATTTATTTTTTATTTTTAGTAATAACATAATTATTTATAGACGATTTATTTTTTCATAAATGATACAAATAAAATCAAACCACTGGAAGAATAAAGCAAAAGACCATACTAGTAATACAATATTACCCGTTATCATAATATCGCATCTTCTATTCGTCAGTGAAGGGGATAAAACAATAGTAATCCAGATGCGCTACGTTTCCTATTGAAGACGCCGAACACAATTAACTGGAATCTTTAATAAATTTTACAAATAAAACGAAACTATTGATAAAAACAAAAATACAGTTCACGCAATATGCTATAATATGGGATCTCCTAGCCGCCAGAGGAAGGGGTTAAAACAGTAGTAGTACGGTTCCTTCTTGAAACATCGAATACAATTGCAGTTGCCATTGTTATATATGACGGCAGTGCTGTCTAACCCGTGGCCCGCGGGTCCCATGGCGCCATTAGTTTCGTCTTTAGGCGCCCGCGCCCATTTGACAATTTTTAATACTAATTCACATTTCAAAATAACATAATATTTTACATCTTAAAAAGGATATAAAAATACATTTTAGCCCTAATATGTGCCAATAGTTCAACAGAAGTAATTCTGCCGGCCTTTGTAATACGTGTTCATTTCTTTGTCATTTTTGTTGACAAATTCATTTCCTTTGTAACGGTATAAGTAGGTATAAGACCCTCCTAGCAGGGGATCTAGTTCGACAGAACAAACTACCTAATTGTCACTCATTCGGTGGTCTGCTCTCCACTCAAGCTACTAGTATTCTTTGTAATAAATTTCAAACTGGGATTCTTTTCTGTTCTTTGGTAAAACTGAGTCCGTTTTGTTATTTGTATTTCCTAATATCGATTATAATAAATTTTAATCTGACCTTCCTAAAATAGAAACAGATGTTTTTCGTGAGAGAGTTTTTTAATTAATTTGTATGTGGATGTGGACAGTGAATTTTCTGTTATTTAGAAAAAACCAGTGAGCTTCTTTCAACATAATTAAGTCTTCAGCCAATAAGCAGATGAATTTGACACGTTTTAAAAATTCTGACTCTTTGAGTGCCATTCAGTTCTAGTATTTTAACTTCAGTACAACTAAGTAGTTGTGAAGTGAAGTAAGCCTACGTTCTGCTGGTACAATTTATTTTGTTATTGTGATAATTTATACATTCCACATCTTATCAGTGTTTTTAAATTGAAGTTCTTTAAATTATTAGATATTATTTTAACATAATATCTAGTGTAATCTTAACATGGGTAAAAGGCAAAGAACTTACAGATTTAACAATGAATGAGAGAACCAATATTGTTCTATTGAATATAGAAGAAAATCTGTGTGTTTTTGTGTAATGCTAGCGTGTCTGTTTCTAAAAGAAGTAATGTAGAGCGAAATTTTTTGACTAATCACAAAAAGTTTAATAACGAATTTCCGTGGATTCTGAACTGGGAAAACACAAAGTGAAAGACCTTAAATCTAGCAAACACGAAGTGAAAGATCTTAAATTCTAAATTACAATTGCAAAAATCCGCATTTACGAAACCTGTTCAGGATACCAGTAATTTGACAAAAGCCTCTTACAAAATCGTTTCCTTTAGCGTACTAGCTAAAAGGAAAAAACCGTTTAGCGATGGGGAAGTAGTAAAAGAAGCAATGATCAGTGTCGCTGAATCTCTTCTGTAAGGTAGATTTGCACTTATGTCTTCCTTTAAAGATCTACAATTGTCTCACCAAACTGTTGCTAGGCGGGTTGAACATCATTCTAATAATTTGGAATCTCAGTTACATCAGGATTTGCAACTATGTGAATATTTTTCACTCCAGTTTGATGAAAGTACTGACATGTCTGCTTTGTCGAGTTGTGGAATGCTCCTAAATAAAGATAAGGGAAACAGAGAAAAGTAAAATGAACAAATATCAATAAAAGATCTTGTATAGTTTTAAAATCTTGGTTTATATATTATAAGCAGAGTTCCGAAATTTATGTATGGATGACCAATTATATTTTAGAAGAACAGAGGTTTCCTACAGAATGAGGTTTGCTTTAATGTACCATATATTTACTTAAGTACGTATTAATAGACAGATTTGTCTTTTCCCAATTGTTATATTTTTTAGAACTTACTTTTAGACGGAGATGAATTTTTACCTAATTATTTTCTCGAGTTGTTGCGCGAGAAAACACAACACAACATGACACGAGCTATTTTTATTATCTTGTTTTTTCTCTATTAAACAGCGTTCAATTTCTCTTTTTACTGATGTTTAGAAGTGGAGTATACGATTTGAGTTATTTTTGAACAACATACGATAATCTATTAGTACAGTTTTTTTGTAGTCTGCTTGATTGGGAACTCATTTGCAAATATTTACAATAATTTCCAATACAATTTATTAATTTTCTTATTTTTATTTATAACTTCTATAAGACATACATCGTTTTTTAATTTCAAGTGATTTTAACTACAATATTGTTGAGTTTCTAATGGTAACAATATACAAGAAAACAAAATTTTTGTGGAACACTACTTTAACTGAACAATATATAAGAAATAAAAAATTTGTGGAACACTACTTTTACTGAACAATATACAAGAACATAATCCCTTTCGGCACGCCGGAAGGCGGAGGTAGATTTCACCGGTACTAAGTAGGAGATAAAAAAGATTTCCACCTTAAAGTTAAGAAAAACTTAAAATTTACTCAATACAAAAATGGTTGCATGTGAAAAAATTTTCACATATTTAGCAAAGGAAAAGCCCCATCTTACAATTCCAGCTATATTTGGTCAACCTTGCCGTAAGGGTTGGTCATATAAAAAAATGTTTCAGACAAAAGTTTTAGGTAATATTTAGAGGAATAACGACCACTTTTAACCGATTCGATACTGTGCCTATTAAGAGATGTATGATTTTTTTTGTCTTCGAAACCCGATTTTTCCAACCGCTGGGCCAGTGGTTGGTGATATCAAAAACCTTTACTTGTATAAGTTTTAGGTTCTTATCCAAAGAATAATAGGAACTATAAACGAATTCGATAATTTACTTTATAGGAAAGTTATAGCGATATTTTGTTTTTTTTTCGAAAAAGCCCCCCATTTCCACCCCCATGGTCCGATTTTTCCCATTAACAAACTCGACTGAGATTTTGAGTCGTTATATTATATGTATCAATTTGAAAGTGATTGGCGCAAAATTACGGCAGTTATCGTGTTCACAAGAAAGTGAAATATATATATATATTGCCGCCGAATGGCTTCGACGGCACGTGGCACTTACTAACCTTATGGAAGCCCCGAAAAGGGCCGTTTTTGTTGTCGATTGGCTTTGACAGCTTATGGTAACCCTGAGAAGGGCTGTTGTCGAATGGCTTCGACAGCTCTTAATTCGTAACCTTGTGGTGGCTCCGAAAAGGACTGGTTTTACGTTAGCTCTGTGAAGAGCTGTTGGGTCCGGAAGCTCCGGCAAAGTTGTGGAGTTGCGGCTCGTCCATTGAAGTCCGATCGGACTTTTCCTCAACGGCAGTTGGGTCCCCACTACAGCGTGGCAGTGGTAACCTCCAGAGCCCCGCAGTGTCGGGTCGGCGTCGGTCGCTGGCGCGGCCGAGGCGGTTCTCCCTGAGCGATCCCACGCTGGGCCGGCTATTACTGCTGATTCCGCTGGCCAGGGCGATTGAAGCCCAGGGCGATTGATTTAAACTCTACCAGCGCATTTAAATTTCTTTAAATGCGCTGGTAGAGTTTATGTTGTTTTATATTGAAATAGTATATTATTTTTTTTACAGATTTTACAAATAAAGGTTATAATAAAAAACTACTTAGAATTGTGCTTTTCATTCTTGTTTGTAGGAAAAAAGCTTTCAAGGTTGGATGTGATGCATTCAAAAATGCCATTCTGTCACCTGCTTTTGTTGATAAAACCAAGTTAATTATAATAATATTTTTTCTTTATGAACGAGTCCTTGTAATGGCACCATGCCGTTTTGAAAAATCCCTGAATATAGATACGATATGTCGTTTTTGTGAAGTGCAAGTCTTCGCTAACGTACTAAGATTCCAAGAAAGAGAACGGAAAGTTGTAAGATTTCTTCCAAGAAATATATAAAAACATAAGATAGTGAACATTTAAATGTGTTTAAAGATTTGGATTTTTTTAACAAACATTTCGGTAAATTCCCTGTTGTATATTTGGACTTTAATCTGTTGAGTGGAAAAATTTATGAGGAATTTATAAGAAGTTTTAGAGATATGGTGGAAAAAATATACCTGAATATGATGAACATTATTAAAAACAGTATCTAGTTTCCGACTGTTTCAAAAACTTTAAAATAGCGTTATTAGAGAGGTATGTTGTAGATTAGGTTTTGACCTGTACGATGTTTATGAAGATACTATGAATAAATGTTGTTTCGAAGTTTTACCGTGCGTTTGATGATCTAAATAATAAATGGAAACGAAAGATTTCTATTAATTGCGAGCTAATAATTTGTCGTGTTCTTATAAATTTAGGATTCGAGTGTTCTCTTATTGATTTTAAAATAAATCATAAACGTATACCCATGTGCAGGGAAGCGGTTGATAAACTCGGAAAAATATTTTTTCTACGTACAATAAAGGTAAAATGGAAGAGATGATTAAAATGTTTGTTAGTCAATTAAAGACATTAAATAAATCTTTAAATGAGGGAATTCTTGTGAATGATATCAGCAGTGTAAGTTACACCTTATGTTATCATAAAAGAAAATACCGCTGACTATGTAGTCTGAAGATGTGTTTTGAAAAGGTTCTAAAAAGATCGGAAGTGTAGTGTGAGAATTAAAATTGATAACGAGTTTTTTCATAAGCACGCAAAGAGAGAGATAGTGAAACAGTTAAATGTTTAGATAATGGTCTGCAAGTCTTTTAATTATTAAATGATGTATATATGCAATCTATTTATTAAATTATTATTTTTTATTAATTAAATTATTCATTGATAAATAAATTATTTTTAGTAAAAAATGTAGTCATAAATTTATCGAATGTTATTGTAATAGTCACATTTTCTTTAAGGTCTATTCTACTGTACAAGTAACTTATGATAACTTGAGGATTTTTTGTTATTTTATCTTTACGTTTTCCCAAACCTCTGTAAGTATTCTATTCGAAATGTTATACGTCTCAAAAATATTAAATATTCGTTGAATACAATTTGTTTGAGAGGTTTATATAGAAAAAATTTTCCTCTTAATTGGCTAACAATATTATGTTATTTAAGTTCAAAGAGTAGTTCAGTATAACCTTCTTTTCTTATTATTAATGCATCAGCTAAACCAATCCTCTTTTGAGTTTAATTCGCTTTTACCTCGCTTGAGAACTTTCAAATTCTTGACTAAGTCTGGGGAGAGCAGATACCTGTTCATGTAGTTCGTATACGTTTTGGAAATTGTTTCGCTTAAACAAGTTTAACAGACACTTACCTAATTCTTCATAACTGTCCTCATTGGTCCTCAATGTATGTGTAGAATTTATATATTCTTGGACCACCAAATTTAATTTTTTCTTGTAAAAAAAAACACCGAGTACATGTGTTGTATTAATTCATATTTGATTTCCTTGTTTGGAAATTTTAATGCTATTGTATTATCCTGTATTTTAGTACTTGTCAAATATCCTAAATATAAAATAAATTGAAAAAACAAAAATACTTCTCTAATCCCTATTACTTATCTTTCTTCAACTAACTTACTTAAGTATAAATGTCAGTAACTGTAATTCTATCTACAACTTGAATTTCTAACGGTTTTATTATTCAAAAGAGCGTCTAAGGATATTCGAACATTTTAATTTTTAAGTATTTTCTCTAAATTTTGTACCTCTCCTGTTTGTATTCAATTATTAAAAAGCATTTTAATTTCAAAATAAATAACCACAGAATAAATATTTAATAAATTAATACTGCTATCAACTATGTTGTATTCATCTCTAATTACCGTTCTCCAATTTCAGCCATTTTATCAAAAATTCTTAATTTTTGGCTAATCCAGCAATTTCTTCTAACGTAAATCCATAATAAAAACTAAACGGATGCTTTTGGCCAAACGGAAAAATCAATGTTATTAGCATCCATTGTGGTTACACCCCGACAGCCTTACACAGGAATTTATAAGAACTCTTTCTACAAAATTGGTCGATTTTTAGTAAATTTGAAATAAATTCTCTAATAAATCGCATCTTTTTGTGAATAACATTTCCGAAATTAAATACTGCTTCTTGTATTGGAGCATCGTACTCATCTATGAGTACAATCCCCCTTGGTTATTGATGGTATGTCGGATAATACGGAATTTTGAATAAGCAAAGGTCGGATAAGCGACAGTCTACTGTCTATAGGGCTTCAATAAAACATCTAAAATAAATTATTTCAATCCTTTCACTTTTTAATTACATAAAAGGTTTTTTATTAAAGTTTTATTTAAATTTAATAATAAAATTTGTAACTTACCGTGATAATTTAGTGAAATCATCCGGCAAAGAAGTAAGATTATTGTCTGATAAATCGAGGTGAGTAAGTGAAGTAAGTGCTGTAACACCAGCCGGTAATGTTGTCCAACCATTGTCAGAAACAACAAGATTACGAAGTCTCGATAAATTTTTTAAAAGTTTTAAATCTCCCGTGATTCGATTACGAGATAGTATCAGATGTTCAACATCCGGCCAGCATTTTAATGTCGCTTCAGGTAGACCTTCAAGACCGGCTCCACTCAAATCCAGTCGCTCTGCACTTGATTCGGACTCCGAGGCCTGTTGAAAAATATACATACTATGTAATCCAAAAACAACATAATAAAGAAAAAAAATAATAATAATAATACATTTATAAAGAAGTGATACCAACAGAAAAATTAAAAGAGAATTATTTTAGAATATTGAAAAAATAAAGTATAACTTTTATGGAAGAAGTGAAAAACAAATTGCTTTTCATTTTGAGTCTTGAGTATAATACAGACGCCGAAGCTACTTCAATTTTAATAGCTCTTTAAGTAATGAACAGAAATAAAAAAAAATACTTTTTAATAATAAAAATTAAGACGACCCAAAACACAAAAAAAATTAAAAAAAAAACAAAAAACAGAATACATACTTTATAAAGGTGAAGAATAAGTTTTTAAAAAGATTTCTAAAAATATTCATGTATAAATTAAGATTAAAAAATTTGTCTAAGTAAAGTTATCTCTAAATTTATCAGGCCCTTAAATAAAGACTAAAGTAAGAAAAAGAAAATTTTCAAAAACGTTTTTCTGCACGTTAGGTTCGGGGTCGTCTATAATTTAAAAATATTGTAAATATTTCTTGGTAGCTTTATAAATCAAGTTTAAAATTTCAAAAATAATTAAACCGAAGGGAGATAGAGAAAAAGAACAAAAAACATATATTTTAATTTTAACAGGTGGAGGTTGAATTTTTGGACAAAATTTTTGGGACTATTTATATATCTATTGGAAGTAACAAATTTGCTTAAATCAAGTTTTCTCTAAAAAACCTCTGAAAAAATCTAAATGGCTTTTCTCGCGATATCCGCTCACCTCCTCAACGAATTTTGAAAAAAAATTAATATGATCCCGTATATAGAAATATTTGAGCCAAATTTTAAGAAAATCGATTTGGTCAATCCTGAAATATAAGGCCGCAAGCAATGCAGCACACATACGTACATATTTTGTTATTTTTTAGTCTATAACTAGTTGGACCCTAAAACGTAAAGATTTGAAAAAACCCGTTACCCCATTTTTGTTATGATCATCATACTTTCCTCTTTAATAAAAAGGGGAAATTAAAGAATAAAATTATTAAAAATATGAAGCATTATTTATAACAAATATTTCTAATCTATTTTCCTTCCAGTTTGTTCTATGAAGTTAAATAGAAAAAAAATATTTGTTATGACCCTATTATAGTTAGGTGTAAGTTTCAGAGCATTTGTCTCTTATCATTTGTTTCTTAATATTCTTTTTGCCATAATGTTATTTACACCTCATTTGCATGTCTCAAATTTCCATTATTTTAACCTTCAACTTGAAACATAAATCTAGAATTATTTTTTTAGACTAGTATATAAAAGTAAGCCACGTTATTAATGAATTAATTTATTCTATAAGTAACTGAAAAAAAGCGCGGTCCCAGTTAAATTTACAAATGGCGATATAAAAAATGAATTTTAAAACCTCTAAGATATGTCAAAATGACCAAGATTTGAAACCAAAATCTTCTGGATTTAATGGAAGGTTGTTTTTTGTAAGTGATTAAATCCCCATATAAGTTTGAAAATTGAGCTTGGAAATATAAAATATAAATTTTGTTTAGCGTATGAAAAATGCCAAGCCAGGATTAAAATATTTTAAATATATTAAAACTTATTAAATGTAAATTGAAAACTTATTCTGTGTATAACATTTTAAATTAATAAAAAATGTATTTTTTACAAACATTGCTTTTGAAAATATATTTTCGGAAAGTAATTTTTTTAACATCTACTTCAAAAAAAAAGGAGGTACATAATTTGACTAAATGTATTAGGTTTTTCTTCTACTCGTATTGTATCTTTAAGACTTACTCATTAACAAATATATTGAATTTTGATTGGCTTGTTTACAATTTGAAAAGTTATATTGCCTAAATAGACGATTTGAAGTTAATATTCATTTTTTGTCATCAAAATTGCTTACTGTTGTATCATTGCTAAGCATTATTATATGAATGAGATTCTTCGTAGCGGAATGGTAGCGTCTCAGCTTTTCATCCCGAGGTCCCGGGCTCGAATTCTGGTGGCAGGGCATTTTTCACATGCTACAAAATACCATTTCCATATCACAAGCTTTAAACTTATGGAGTGATATAACCAAGCCAAAAAAAGAAACTATTTTGCGTGAAAATTCAAGAAAATTAATGTAAAAGTTAAGGTAATTGCATGAGTAAGTTAGTAAGTGCATGATCCAGTATTTCAGAGAGCCTTACTAGAGAGTGATCTGTTGGATTCCTTTCCTTATTTTTATCAAAACGCCTTTTGAAGTATACTTTTGAACCCGACTTCTTTCATATATTGTTTTTTGACAGCCTATCCATATTTTGTATAAATTTTTTCTTTAAAATGAAGAAATAAATAAATCTAGTTTAAAAATAATGCACTAAAAGTATAAAAAGTAATACTTTATTTTTATGAAAATCGCATTTTTGATTTTCTAGATAAATGCTGAAAAAGATTATTTAGACTGAAGAAAAAACTGATTATTGGTGAATCATGATTCTAATAACGTACATTTACTCATCCAAAAAATATGATCTAAAAATTCAAAATCGTATGAAATATTTTCCAAAACAGAAAGAATAAGTTACTTTTGAAGTGTATTATTTACCCGTGCTGAAAATTTAAATAAGTAATTACTGAAACTAATTTGTATTCAGTTATCTGAAAGAATGATGTAAGAACAGACTAATCACTTAAATTTGCGGTTATATGGTTGAATAATAAATTGAACACACTCTAATTATCTGACTACACGGTACAACACGATTAACCTTGTCTAATAAGTGCAATAAAACAATTTAAAAAAAAAAAATGTATTAATTGTACCATCTGGCATTGCGTAACCTTTATTTTACAGTATATTACGAAATGGAAATTCTTGCACTACTTGGAACAGTAAAGGAATAGATATACAATATTAGAAATAATTAACGATTTTCATCATTATAATTTGTTAATAGTTTTGTCCTTTTCCACTAGTGTTTAATTTCTCATCATTTACAATGATTTCTACTTGTAATTCATTATAATTTGTATACCGACAGGTTATCAAGATATAAAAAAAAAATTAAAAAAAGAAAAAGGAACCCGGATTCAAACCGACTTGCCTTCCTCTTTGTAAGATCAAAATATTTCATTAATTAAAATTTTATTTGGCGATAACTCTGGAACCAATGAAAATAAGTACCATTCATTTATGATATATCGTTGAAAAGCTCTCAATGAGGGCTTATTAATCGTTTTTGAGTTACACGAGATACATACGTACGTATGTACAGACGTCACGCCGACACTAGTAAAAATGAATTCAGAGATGGACAAAATGAATATTTCCGGTGAAATCTGATATTTCAATAATCAATAAATCAATAATCAATTCAAAAAAAACAATATTTTTTGCGATCACAGTACTTCCTTTACTTCGTACAAGGAGAAAAAACAGTTAAAAAATTTTGCATCACAAAAGCTGTGCTTATAAAAATGATCTATCACAAAGTAAAGTCAGGTTCGTCGTGTTCATGTACACAGTGCTAAATATGATGGACATAATTAGGTTATAACAATTTTAATCAAGTTCTTAATATTTTATTATTCATGATTGAATTTTTGTAGATCTGAAAAATGTTGGATAGTACTCGTATTGTAGTTATTTAAAAAAATATCTAGTAGTAATCTTACCGCTAGATATTAAAAGAAAAAAAATTAACATTAAAAAATAAAACGTACGTGTAATAATGAACCAATGAAAATAAGTACCACTTATGACATATTGTTGAAAAGCTCTCAATTAGAGCTTATTTTTGCAGTTAAAAAGAAGTCCAAAATACAAAGTTTTTGGATTTTAGGCTTTTTTGGACACTTTTGATCCAGTCGATTGCAATCAAAAGGAGAGGTGCACAACTAGATGTTATAACAGTCCCAAATCTAAAATTTCAACATCCTACAGCTAATCGTTTTTTGAGTCATGTGAGAGATACATTCGTACGTACAGACGTCACGCCGAAACTAGTCAAAATGGATTTAGGGATGGTCAAAATGGATATTTCCGTTGAAATCTGAAAACCGAACTTTTACGCGATCACAATACTTCCACAAAAAAGTAAAATTTTAACTTCGTACAAGGAAGTAAAAATTTTATCATATTAGGAAATTTTTTTCAGGTAGATGTTCTTCATCAAATCTACTTTGCTTTATTTCATTCGAAATTAAATTATGGATTACACTACTAGGGATTAACCTCTATACTTTCAAACGATTATAATTTTCCAAAAAGCCATTGTACGGGTAATGCGTAGTAAAAGTAGAAAAACACGTTTCTTCCTTTTTTTTCCGAAAATGTCTGTTTCCCATTTTTCGTTTATAAGGTGCTTCTAATTTTTTACAAAAGAAAAATAATTGGAATGATACTGAGTTGGTGATAACTAAGACTGAAAACTATTATATAACTAGGCAGACTTTTAAATAAAGTATTGTTGTTCCAAGGCCATATTTTATTTTGTTCCAAAAAACTTTTCTTTTCTAATACAATTTCTCTTTTCTTAAAGTGCCTGACAGATAGTGTAAGAAATGCCTGTAATTTGAATCAATTTAAATTTAATTTAAAGGAGTGGGTTTTCTCCTTAACAATTGATGAGGTGGACTCCGGGGTCCTTAGGCTGGGATGGTGCAAAATAAAAGACCCATCCTAACCGCTGCTGGGTTGGGGGACGACTTGGTCAGGCCCGGTTCTCCCTGCTCAGTGGTTAGAGGCGTGAGGCATTAAAAAGTATAGACCGAGACCCGGTCTCCGGGGAGGGGCTCGGGAACGACGTAATCGGGTCCGGTACACCTCTTCTCGGAGATTAGCAGGCGATAAAATATATCCACCGGGGAGGCTGAACTGCCATGCCGGACGTACTGCCGGTAGGTGGGAAGGCCCTCTTAGAGTTGAAAGGACGTTCTCTTAGGCTGAGCTTTACTTGATTGTATGTCCGGTCCAGGGGAATAAGGGATAACGGAAAAAACAAATTGATGAGGTGGAAACATTGTATTCAGTGGGATTTAGTCTAAATGAAACAGTTGTCAATTTTAAATTTTAATGGGATCTTAATATACTAATATTTGAACCTGGTCGTTGTTATTGTTGTATTTTGGGCTTAGGTGTGCACGCGCGCGCGCAGTGTTTGTTGGGAATTACAGTGTGACTCCTACCTACAATCAAGCTTTTGTTTTGTAGGAGTATATTTTCATATTTAACTGCAGTTTTATCTTAATATCAAGGTGCAAAATTTATTAACATACTAAACTGGTTAAATATCATTACGTGTTAAATCAATTAACAAAGTGGTTTATACTTAATATAACGCATTGTACTGTATAACTTATGTTTTTTTTTTGTGTATGTATTATGTATTCATCATACTGTATAAATAAATGAACAGTTCACTAGCTGATTAGAAAGTAATGAAAAATCTGAAGAAATGAAAAAAAAAACGAACACCTTTTCCTTTTTTTACTTAAGTTTCATATTCATTTCTATTTAATTAATTTTTGTCTAAAAGTAAAGAAGTCAAGTACTTTCAATTGAAGTCGATAAAGAAAATTTGTTCAATTAATTTTCAGAATGATGGTCCAGCTCCATGGTCAACGATTCTCTATTTCAAAAACATACTTCCATTTAAGTTTAAAAGAAAAAACTTTTATAACTTTTCGGTGATATATGTCTTTAGACATTAAGTAGAACAAACAAACACTCTTAACTGGAGTCTTAAATAAATATTCAAACAATTCAAAAACACTGAAACAGTCATGTTATCAAGAAAACTCGTTATGTTTGATCGATAAAGTATTTTAATAATTAAAATTTATATTAGCATAAAGAATCTAAGAACTCCAATTAACGTAATTTGTTTGTATAAAAATTATTAAAAGCAATAATTTTGTGAATTATCTCACAAAAAAAAATTGTGTCATGAAATTTATATAAAGCAAGAAATCTTTTAGAAAATCCCTGAAGATGGAGTAACAGCTCCGAAAGTACTAGGATTTATACTTTTTAAATTGTTGGTAAATGGAAATTTAATTTATAGAATTCACCAAGAAGTTTAAATGATTAAAAGATAAAAAAATCACAAAATCAACTTTTTTATCTTTATTTTTCTTAAATATAAATTCCTGATGTACTACTGCCACTTTTTGTTGCATAAATAAAAAACTTGAAGTTTGTTTTTTAGATTTTTAGGGCTCACACTGATGAAAATAATAATTTATAGAACTTATTTCACAAATAACTTGGCTCTGATACTCTGGAAATAACAGATATAAGTAAATAACTCTTATATACAGTTTGAGAAATTGGTCGTGTAGTGTGATCATCTCCACATGCAACCAGATGTCAGCGTACCTGTGCACTTAAATGCAATATTTTTACGGAAATGGTTGAAATGAATATAGAAACGCTAGGAATTCATAAACCGTTCAAACATTTATCATAAAAATAAATTTTTACAATTATTTTATTTCCTTTCAGAAAGAAATAAAATTATTAAAAAAATTTATCTTAGTAAAGATACTTAGGATAGGTGGAAAATTCAAAGCAAAAAAATTATTTTCTTTGCTAAAGAAATAAAAGAAAATAAGCAGCTGTAAATATAAGTGAATACGAAATAAAAACTGAAGAATTAATTTATTGATATGTAACGTAATCAATTCACAGAAATACAATATTTATTAAAAATAACTTAATTATTCTTCAAATAAAAATATACAATATTTGTAGGAATGGTAATTAATAGAATCTTTAAACATTAAACTTAAAGTAAATGTCAGATTTTCTATTTTAAGTTATTTTAAAATATCTTGAAATAAAAATGTTAAGTTTTTGAAGTGAAATAATTTTTCTTTTATTTGAGTTTATGATTGTAATTAATGTCTAATCTGAAGACCAGTGGGTAATATTGAAATACTGTCATCGATATTAAATACATATGAATAAAGTATGTTTAAAAGTGCAGTAGACTTTTAGAGTTTATTTCTAGTTCATAAAATATATATTTGGCTTCGAATATCTACTTTAAAACCACTTCTGTGAATGTATGCTTTTGTTTGTTTAGTATACATTGCTATAATGTATACTTGCATTTTCTATAATGTACAGGACATCAATAACAGTCTAAAATAACTGTGTCTTTCTATTCATTATTGTGCTAGAGATTAAATATAAAAAAATTCTTTGATCTATTAATATTTTTATTCCTTCAGAACAATACAATTTTTTTCTTCATTGATTTTATATTAAATTGAATTTTATCACGTCTGACAGTTATGTCAAAAGTGAAACAAATTCTGTCAAAAACACAATTCCATAAGAATAAAGAAGAATTTTATACGTGATTCTCGTTATAAGTGTTACACGTGATAGATTTAAACCTCAACGAAGATTATTTCAATAATAATATATTAAAATAAAATTTAAATCTCTATTATTTATGCAGCTCTGCCTGCATTGACAAAAAAGTGAGCTTGTAAAGTAAAAATTGTTAATTTTTTAATTAACAGATTTTATTTTTAAAATCTGTAATTTTTCTCAATTTTCTTAGATTTATTCAAGTCTGCATTTTAATTCATATCTGTATATAGGAATTTAATAAAATAATATATTACGTAAATACTCTCTAATCTACAGAAAGGAATGGGGTTCTACATAGTTAAAAAAAAATCTGCCTTATAGTGGATTTTTAATTTTTATCCGCCTTCTTGGATTTGCCATACTGAATCAAACTTAATTTTTTTAAATAGGAAGGTGGGATATATGACACATGATTTACATTTAAAATTTTACAAAAAAAAAAAAAAAAAAATGGTGAAACCCGTTTTTCTGTTATTGCCTTAGTTATCGAGATATAAGCATTCAAAGGTGTAATGACGAAAAAATCGTGTTAACAATAAAACTAAGTAAAACGCGCTGCATGAACTATTTTATTGCATTTACATTAATAAAGCATACAATAATATTTACCGGCCTCCATGGCTCGAGTGGTAGCGTCTCGGTCTTTCATCCGGAGGTCCCGGGTTCGAATCCCGGTTAGGCATGGCATTTTTCAAACGCTACAAAATTCTAAAATTCTATTTCTATATCCCACGCACAAGCTTCAAGCTTATATGGCGACATCATTAAGCAAAAAAAAAAAAAAAAACTGCTATAATATTTGTTAATAACTAACAATTATCAACACGAAATTAAACGGCTATATCAACTGGTATTATTTACTACAATACATATTTAAAAATTTTAAATAAATGTTTTCGATCGTAAATTACTACTGAAATAAATTTTTAAAGCATACCATTCTACAATAAATGTTCAAAGTACTTCCCATCTAGCGCTTGGCAGTGTGCTAACCTCAAGTAATATACGTACCCCCAAAAAAAGTAATCCAGAGGAGACAGGCCTGGGGACAGAGCAAGCCATTCTATGGCTCCTCTACGACCTAACCAGCGATTTGGAAATTGTTTATTTAAAATTTTCCGTGCCCTTAGATAATAATGAGGTGATGCCTCATCTTGCTGAAACCGTACGTTATTATTTAATTCTTGTCCAACATTTTCCCGGATATTTGGTAAAATCCTATCGGCTAACAAGTTGTAGTAAGCATCTCCTGTATGATTGTCATCTAAAATAAAAGGCCGTCCAGTACAATGACAAACGATTTCCGGCCCAAACGTTCACTTTCTGAGGGTGCTATGTATGGGTTTCCAACTTCCATCTGAGATTATTATTGCTCCAATATCGACAGTTTTGCTTATTCACGTGGCCATTTATCATAAAAGTCGCTTCATCAGTAAATATTATTGAATTAGAAAAATTTGCGTCTATGTCTAATTTTTGCATTATAATATCACAATACTCAACTCGGCGGTCAAAATAATCTACTGAAAGCTCTTGCACCAGGTTAGTTAAGGATGAAATTTATTTGTTTTAATAATTTTTTTGAACTGAAAAATAGCTGTAATATTGGACAACAACTTTCTTAATCGATGAATGAGAGTCTGCAATAAATCTAATGACTTTGCATCAGTTGTGACAGTTTTGGTCTACCGTGCAAGGACGATTCTTTAAAGTGCCGGTTTCTTCAAATCGCTGTACCGTCATGATCACAGTCGATTTACTTATTGATTCTCTGTTTGGAAATATATTATTAAATAAATCACATATCTCTTGTAATGGCTGAACTCTATCACAATACCTGAACATCAGCAGTTATTCTTTCGGTTTAACTTAAAGTAGGAATTGTTACTTGAAGATTTAATTTCTAATAAAAGCTAATAAATGAACAAGGAAACTAATAATAAAACTTTCACCAAATAAACAAATTTGAACCACTAGGCCAACAACTTAATTTTTACTAGCACTATCATATTTTACCATTACAAATATGTTGAAGTAAAAACTTGAAATCAGGAGTTAAAAAGTGACATTGCTTCAACGTAATACAAACTGCATTGTTGTAAATTAACAGCTGATCTACTCAACTAAATTTGTAATACGAGCATTTTGTAAGTGTTTCTAGTTGATTTGTTCCATTTACGATAAGAAACGAATATCAGCCGATTTTATCGCTGGAAGTTAGTTTTTATTTAGAAAATAATATCAGTTTTGATATAGCCGATTAATTTGCTGTTGTGTTCTTTTAATTATTAGTTATTATTTATAATTATCAATATTATAGCACTCTTTAAAGTTCGTTATTATATGCATTACGAATGTAAAATGCAATAAAATTGTTCATGCAGCGCGTTTTACTTAGTTTTATTGTTAACACCATTTTTCCGGCAATGTAACTTTGAATACTTATAATTCGATAACAAAGGCATTAACAGAGAAACGGATTTTCCCATTGTTTTGCTTGTAAAATTTTAAATCGAAATCATTTGTCATATGTTCACCTTCCTATTTAAAAAAATTAAGTTTGATCAATATGGCGGATCAAAGGTGGCGAAAAAAGATTAAAAACCCACAGTAATGCAGATTTTTTTAAACTATGTAGAACCCTGTTTCATTCTGCCTCCAAATACCTCTCAGATATGCAGTATAAAGCTGTTTCCATACTTAAATATCATCCTGTACATACAGCAATATTTTATACAGTACAGAGGTCACGCCAAAATTCCTCTGTTGAGTTTGAACAGTGTATATAATACATTATTTCAGAATATTAATATTTTGCTTTATTCGATCTTCACTTATCTTTCTTGTAACTGTGACTCATGGAAAACCTCTGAGGTACAAGAGGAATCAGTTCTCTCTCCCTCTTTTTCTCTGAAAGTAATAACTGCGCAAACATGCCTTGTGGTGAACGAGAGTGAAGCCTCTAATCTTGCTTTTCAGGATCTTTAGTAAGCCTGGCGTGTGTTACTTGTTATTCTTGTGAACAGCTGTAGCATTTTTGGCAGTGTCTTGTGTCTCACTTCAGGTCGCCTATCATCATTACAATTAAAGTAGTAACATACAAGTATAAATTGCATGTATACTCCCGACCACATGGAGAATTGAAGTTTCTTTACCTTTCATCCTGGGTTCGAATTGTGGTTAAACTTGGTATTTTACAGGCGCTATTAATTCGTTTCGCAACATCATAAAAAGTAATTAAGCGCTAGGTGTAACTTTTATGGATAGGGTAGTTAAAAAAATACATAAATAAATAGTTATTTAATTTAAAATCGTAATAAATAAAATTATAATAGATAAAAAATAATAAATATATTTTTGTTGTTTTATTTTGCCTTTGTAATAACGTGTAATATTAATTCTTGATTAATTTAGAAATATATTCATTAATGAAATCATTACTTTTTATAAAGAGTAAACTTGCTTTAAAAATTTCAAGTTTTGGAAACCTCAATGGAAATTTTCTGTTTCTATACCTATTTAGGCCAAGAGTAATCTGTAAACAAATTTCAACTTTCTATTCTTTGTAAGTTTGATTTTATGTATATTTAATTTAATTTGTCATGTTTAAATAAAAATATGCGAAATTTTTACCCGTGCGTGTAGTAAGATTATAAATGAAATGATTTAAAATCGTTTTAAAACAAAATTAAATTTAATTATTATATGAATTTTAGAAATTAACATTCATATTAATTAAATGAAGTCGGTTTGGTATACTCGTAAAATAAGAATGATTTTTAATTGTTTTCACTTTATTTGAAATCTGTGGTGCAATAGAGGAACATCAACTAGTAGTATTATTATTATAGTAGATTTTTTCTCCGGAAATACACCACAGTTCCTTTTCTGCCACAGACGACTGCCTTTTGACTGGGAGATCATCTTTCTATGCCATTTTAAACATAGCTTTTTATTATAACGCATTTATGTTATCTTTTAAACAATTAATATATTTTTATTGTAACAATAAAAATATATTAATAAATATATATAAATAAATATATTATTGTTTTACTAACAATAGAACTTAATACAAAAAAAAACATCGTTCAAAAGTAGTGTGGATTATCGAAATAAATAATTTTTTTATTACGTAACAGAATGAGACATCTCTATTATAATACACACACGAAGCTATTTGTAGCAGTGTAATTTACTACATTTTCGTATTTCATTGATAACCAGAATCCATCAGTTTTTATTCATAACTACTTTATAATAAATTATATGATTACAATATATTCATTTAAAAAGATGACAATTTTTTAGAACAAAACTTTCGATATTTATTTTTTTTCGATCGACTAAAGTCAAGGGTGCTTGCTGTTTTAGTTAGCTTAACTAACTTGAAAAATATCTTACGCTTATTTCAGAATAATAATTCTAGATATCAAACGAAGGATCACCAAGATGATAATTTTTTATGTTCTATAATTTTTTGTCCAGCCTCTCGTAATATTATTACATCATATACATAGTACTACCATGTACGGTAGAATTTAACATTTTTTCAGTAACGTAGAAAAGACGCTCTATATTCAGTAAAACTCATTCGATCTTGAATGAAATAAAAGAAAACGAAGCAAAAATTATATTCGATGTACTATTTTAAATTTAGAACTTAAATATGGCTTCAGAAATACTTTTACTTTAAGATACTCGGAAAGAACAATAATTTGAATGTATGAAGAAATTTTTTCTGTAAACGAAATATCCATCTAGCCTGTTGACGTAGTGGTTAACATGTTCGCTTCCAAATCCGCGGCGATCTGTTTGCCGATCTCCGCGGTGGAGTGGCCTTTCATCCGGAGATCCCGGGTTCGAATCCCGGTCAGGCATGGCATTTTTCATATGCTACAAAATTTTCATTTCATATTTCCATGCACAAGCTTCAAGCTTATATGGTGAATTGATAATAAAAAAAACCATCCAATCTCGGGTTCGATTTTCAAAAAGAGTCTGCTATTTTTTCACCGATTATTTCATTCATCTCTTCTACTACGTTAGAGTTGGCATGTTTAAATTTATGTGACCGAGGTCATAGAAAAAAAATTACAAATTAATTAACATTTTTATACATTTGACAAAACCGTACTACTTTTAAGCAGGTTAAGTTAAATTCTGTTCTCCTACGAGAATAGAGTTAAAAAATGAGACAGAATTTAATGCTCAGTATAACATACAAAATGGCTCAAAATAACATTTACAGGTAGGTCATCTGATGAGTAAGATAAACGGCCCATAGATAGCAGTACTAGAACCAAAAACATCTCTACTAGTTAGTACTTTTATGATGAATATGTGCCAATTTTCAGTTATTGGTTGTGTACTTTTGATTTTATTAATCAAAGCAAAATACAATAGGCGTGTTTTCGTAAACACAGACAATAAAATAGTCGTTTTTTTAAAATGGAATTGCCTTTTTAATTAGATCAAAGATAAGTTAAATCTAAACTTCTTGGTCAGTCTACATTTTCGTTTAAAACTTCGTTTTTATTTACTGGTTACAAAATTCAAACAAAGCTGAAAAATCTTAGGAAAACGATGACCGCAGCAGTCCTGTATAATACCAAAAAAATCATCAGGATTTAAAAAAAACATTCTGATTAATCGAAATCAAAAGTTTTAACAGTTTTAGTAAAAAGAGTCAGGCTTCAGGATATTATTACGTGAAAAGAAAATTTCTGCAAAAACTGTACCTGCTAGATGGCGTCGGTGTCGAGATATTTACGAAACAAACAAATATACAAACAAACTTTCTTCTTTATATAAATAGAAGATAGTAGATTACCCGTGCGGACAAGATACATATTACAAAATTTTACATTTTTTTAAATTCGTCCGGAAGATCTCGCAAGCAAAAAGGTATCTAAGCAAAACGAAAAAAATCTGAAGATCTCGCAGGCAAAAGTATCGAAGTTCTGACACTTCTTCTTAAGCAGTTAGAAAAAGGACTGTAAAAAGTGCATTAGTGAATAAAGTGTAAACAATAAACAAAAAAGTGTTTAACAAATTTGCATACGGTTGCATAATTACGACAATACGATTTTATTAAAAGTTTGTGAGTTGTTGTGCGTACGCCCGCGAAGGTTTCTGAATTAGTTTGGACCCGGTAGGTGGCGCTGGGGTTGATATATTTCGAAAAATTGTATTTATGGTCCGATTTGCTTCATATTTGTCCAAAATGACAAAATATTGGTCGACATACAATTATATGTAACCATATAGCATGGGCGAAGCCGCGACGGGGATGGTAGTGCATATATATATATATATTTTTTTTTTTTTGAATGCTCTGAGTTTTTCAATTGAAATATGAGTATTGGTAGTTAGAAACAAGTTTTTTAATCAAGTTAAAAAACATAATTTTTTACATGAACTCGTACGTAAAAATAAAATATTTGTATATTGTCCACTAAATGTATATCTAACACATTTTATTGATTTTTTCCACTAGTTCCAGAAAATGGTGTGTGTGTGTTTTTAGGGGTGGGAGATCTCCTGGCAATTTAAAAGAAATATGATTAACTTTATATAGTCTGTCGACTAAATAATTTACGTAGGAAGTGAAAATAATTTTTTAAAATAACTAACTAGATTGAGGGGAGATCTGGATTTATCAAATCTTAGGAAACATCTTTTTATAAATTTTTTCTCATTTCACACCGTAGTTTTTTATGTTGCATTTTTCTTCTTTGTCATTTCCTCTTCCATCTTATTTATTTAAATTAACTTATACTATTTTACGTAACAATGTTTACTAGTATACTATTAGGTAAATCCCTTAGAAAGTAAAATTAATGAAATGAAAAAAAATAAATAAATATTACTTATATGATACCGTTTGTTATTTCTTTGATGGGGTATCAAAAAAAATACTTTTTTTAATAATACTAACAAGAAAGCGTAAAATCATAAATTCGGATACAATGCAGTATTGTATAATGTAGTAATAGATACAAAGATAAAAATAAGTTAGAACAAGTAAAGAAAAGGAAACGTTTTTTTCACCTAATACATAAATCATACCAAAATATAAAATATATCAAGAAATAAATATTGTCTAATATATGAGCATTTTAGGCGATACAATTGACTGAAATCTTTCTAGCTATTTGTCATTCTTATCTAATCTCTAATTTCGATTGTAATATAGCAATAGTTTTGTTTGTTAGAAAATCCATTCGTGAAAACAATTTAAAAATTTTAAGGAAGTAGTTAGTAGTTTTAAGGAAGTAGGAAAAATGCCATGAAAAAATTTACTAAAAAAGAGAGAAAAATAATTTAATGAGAGTTAGTAAAGTTTCTTTTTACTTTCCCGTCTAGTTAGTGCTGTAGCAGAGCTATAGCTCTAGAAGGAAAAGTATTTTGATCGGTCCAATTTGGGCATATGAGGTTTTCAACGGATCTTGACGTTTTGATTTAAAGAACTCAAAAAACCGGATGAAAATTTTCCGGATGTTAATGTTCATATGTACGTGTGTGTGTTCGGTGTAGGTCTCTAAATCATCTTACATCTCTAAAACTACTGGACCGATTTTGACCAATTTTTTTCAGATTACTTCTATATACGGGGCATTGATGCTATTAAATTTTCAACTTAAAAGATTAAGGGCTGTAGCGCAAGGTCACTCTCAGTATTTCAATTTTTCCCCTAATTAACGTCATATTTTTCTTAGACACATTTTTTAACAATTAAAAAATAACAATATTTACAAAAAACATTTTGCAAAATCGCACTCCCACCACAAAAATGTTCCAAACTACTGCTATGTTGTGACGTCACAGGTGAGCGGTAGAAATTAAATAAATGAATAATATTTAGTGTGTAAGAAAGTAACTCGGGCTGGTACTCGATTGCCCAGTTGATTCGGTACCTCGTGCGTTAAGCCTCGCGGCTACACCAATCTGCCGACCGTACAAGCGAAATTTTATTTATGTAAGTTGTGAAATTACATTAGTTTAGTTAGTGCCGACCGTCGCCGCTAGGACCGCCACACCCGCGCGAATTAAATACGGTATGCGCAATTTAAATTTAAAAAATCCTTAAAATCCTTCAACCAATTAGTTAAATCTGTTTAATCATAAATAAAAAATATTAATTGATAATGATATCATTCACTTTAACTACCTGATGAATTTTTTTGCTGTACACCTATATACTATTTATTCTTTTAATTAATAATAACGGACTTTTTGAATCTAACAAATCGCCTTCACCTCAAACTCTTAATTAAGATGTTAGCCGATGGTGATCACGAGATCCAAATTATTCTAATCGTGTAAAAAAATATTACGTGTGAAAAGACATGGTGTACAATACGACTTTTTTGGACAGTTTTTAAAATGAACTCATCGCCGGTACATCGCACACGCGCGCGCGCGCGCGTGTGTGTGTGAAGAGAAAGCTGTTGCTTAGTTTCAGGTTGACGGTTTTAGAGATTTGTAAACTGTTAATGCAGGAATAAAAATATACTTCTCTTCTTTTTCTGTTTAGTCTCCGGAACCACTGTAAGGTATTACTTCAGAGGATGAATGAGGATAATATGCATGAATGTAAATAAAGTGTAATCTTGAACAGTCCCAGGTCGACCATTTTTGAGATGTGTGCTTCATTAAAACCCAACTACCAAAGAACACCGATATCCACAATCTAGCATTTAAATATGTATAAAGGTAACTTGCCTTTACTAGGCTTTGAACCTTAACTCTCGAATTCGAAATCAGCTGATTTGCGATGACGATTTCACCATTAGACCACATGGTAGGTAGAAATAAAATCCGTTTTTTAATGTTTTTTTAACCTCCTGGACCACCGTTAGGTATAACTTCAGAGGATGAGATGAATGACAATTTTTGTAGCGTGTGAAAATGCCATGCCTGACCGGGATTCAAACCCGGGAAAGGGGGATAAAATAAATTTCGCATTATATCTTCACCGATAAGTTTGAAGCTAATCGCTTATTAAAATAGCTTCTAAATAATACTCAAAAATTTGAGGATAGTCGTCGTATTTCCAAATCCTATGTCTGTTAACCTGTGCAATTTCATATCATTACTAAAAGGTTTCTTTGAAAAAACTAAAGAAAATTATATTCTTTGATTCTTTTTTAACTTAATTCGACTTTATGGCCGTGTGAAATGCACAACACTAGTTTTAAAAATATACCCTAGTAACCGCGTAATAACTCTGATTATGGCCCTACCCAAATTGGACGTTTTTGGACCTACAGTTCAAATTATTATCGGCAATCTGTTTTCTCAAATTGTAATTTCAATTAAAAAAGATTATTTATAACAGACATATTTGTTTTGATAAGCTGTAGAAGAAAATGTGTAGAGTAATATATTACAATTAGACAATATAACGGGAACTATGTGAAAAAAGCTTTTAAAATAACTGCTATATTAATTACTACTGAGAGAAGAGTACTAAAAATACCTTGTTACATTTGGATTTTATAACTAATTTTACGCTGCTACTAATAAAACAAGGCGGTCGGTCGGCTAATTACATTCTTACAAAAGTACATCGTTCATTCTGCACGAAACATTTAACGACATTTTAATATTTTTCAGGTGTTACTTAATCAAGTTTGTTTTAAAATTTTTTTTTTCATAAATATTTACAGATTTATCTTACAAAAACGAACGCATCACCTATTTTTTTATGAGCCAAATCGGTCCATAAATAAAATTTCTCGAAATATCTCAACCCCAGCGCCATTTAGCGGGTCCATTTTTTGCAGAGATATTTTTCTTCATGTAAGTAACACATATTCTGAATATGAACCACATTGGACCATAAATACAATTTTTCGAAACATCTCGACCCCAGCGCCACCTAACGGGTCCAAACTAATTCAGAAACTTTCGCGGGCCTGCACACAACAACTCACCCAAGTTTCGTCGCAATCGAATGAATGGTTTAGGAACGCATACTAGTTGACCCGGCAATGCTTCGCTATTACTAAATTTGAGTATATATACATAGATTAAATAAATACAATTGAAAGTTTGATAAAACATTAAAAAACTGAACTTTACGGGACTTCACAAAATGTACCCTTTCACTATATTTCCCTTTTTCTCTGTTTTCCTCCTGTTCCCTATTTCCCCCTCTCCCATTCCCTTTCCGCATTTCCTCTTTCCTGTTTCAATGTTCCCTTTCTTCTCTTTCCCCTTTTCCGGGTCCTCTTGCTCTTTTACCCTCCCTTTTTCCCTCTTTCCCATTTTCCCGCGCATGAATCGGTTCAGCAGTTTTTTAGTCTACAGCGTATATATATGAATATTGCCTTTTATATATATATAGAAAAAGAAAGTCTGTATGTATATTTGTTTGTCTGTGTCGTAAATATCTCGACACCGGCGCCACCTAGCAGGTATAGTTTTTGCAAAAAGTTTTCTTTTCACGTAACTAATATATATTCTGAATATGAGCCAAATCTAAATACAATTTTTCTAAACATCTCCAACCCCAGCGCCATCTAACGGGTCCATTTTTTGCAGAGGTGTCTTTTTCCATTTAAGTAACATATATTCTGAATATGAGCCAAATCAGACCATAAATACAATTTTTCAAATATATCGATCCCAGCGCCACCTAGCGGGTTCAAATTAATTCAGAAACCTTCGCGGGCGTGCCCCCAATAACTCACCAAAGTTTCATAGCAATCGGATGAATGGTATAGGAACGCATACGGGACAAACAAACAACATTTATATATATATATATATATATAAGACATACATACACACACAGAGTGATAATTAAGTATGGTAATTCCTCAGTAACTATTTAAAAGTTAAATATAGAAAAATTAAGTTTAACAAATGTTCCTCCTTTCAAAACGATCCATTTTTCGGTGTAATACCAGTGTGTAGAGTATACTGTAGGCCACAACTAATTTTGAAAAATAATAAATGGTCCCATTTTACTTTACTCTTGGATTGTCATAACTCAAATGTTTTTACAGAAAAAGATTTTTTTTCAGTGCTCTAAAGTACAGCATACCATATGAGATGGTGTCAGTATCATACTATACAATAGAAAATTACACTGTTTGATTCTTTTTTAATTTAATTCGACTTATGGCCGTGTGAAATGCACAAAAATAGTTTGAAAATGTATCCTAGTAATCGCATAATAATATTTCTTATTGTCCCACCCATGTTGAACATTTTTGGACCTAGAAAGTTTCAAATTATCAGAAATTTGTTTCCTTAAATTGTATTTTCAGTTAAAAAAATTATTTATAACATATTTGTTTTGATAAGCTGTTCAAGAAAATGTGTAGAGTAATTAAAATTGGACGCAATAAATCGGAAACTATATGTGGATATAAGAAAAGCTTTTAATATAACTGCTTTATTAATTACTACAGAGAGAAAAGTACTGAAAAAGCCATGTTATACTTTGGATTTTATAACTAATTTTACGCTGCTACTAATAAAACAAGGCGGTCGGCTGTTAATATTCTTATTAAAATACATCGTCCCCTCTGCTACGAAATATTTAATGACATTTTTATTTTTTTCAAACGTTACTTAATCAAGGTTGTTTTTTTTTAATATTTTTTTTTATTATTTACACATTCGCCTATCCTTTTCATTTAACTTTTTTTTTGTTGTTCCTTCATGAGAGCTTGAGGGTGAGAAAATTTTCCGAATTTTAATTTCTTTCAGTTTTTCACTGTTGACTAATTATTCAGTTATAGTATATTCTATAAACTACAAAGATTGTCAAATAATTTTCCTTACGTAGGAAAAATAAATATTTTTTATTAAAACCATTGAAAACTATTTTTTTTTTTTTTTGTACGGATACACTCTACCCACCGGGTTGGTCTAGTGGTGAACGAGTCTTTGCAAATCAGCCAATTTCGAAGTCCAGATTTTCAACGTTCAAATCCTAGTAAAGTTTCTTTCATACGAAGTTGAATACTAGATCGTGGATGCCGGTGTTCTATGGTGGTTGGGTTTCAATTAACCACACATCTGGGATGGTCAACCCGAGACTGTATAAGACTACACTTTCCTCTGAGGTAATACCTGACGGTGATTTCCGGAGGTTAAACAGGAAAAAAACCTATGGGACATTCTGCAGATCACTTTTTATATAGCTGGGAAGATCATTAAATGACCGCCATTTTAATTCGGGTTGCCGTAGCCCGTATTATATTTTTTCGTCAAAAGTTTTCTTTTTAATACCCTTAAAAATTATTTTCAAAATCCTACCTTTTTCATTTAAAATTCTTGAGCTGCTTCACGAAAATTTCGTGGAAGCTTGGAGTGTGGTATAGCATACCGAAAAATAGGTCGTTTTGAGGTAGGAACATTTTCTAAATTTAACTTTTGTATGTTTACTTATCAAAAAATTTTTTAAGGACTTCTATACTTTATTAAAACTCTATTTATATGTATATGTGTGTGTGTGCGCACGCGCGCGTATATGTGAGTGAAAATATTCTTTATTTTATGGAATGTGAGTAGTATGGACTTAAATAATTCATAATATATGTTGCAACAATATGATTCTTGCGATCAAAAAAGACTTCTATCTGCTTTGACTAAAGTTAAATTTTACTATAACGAAAGGTGTTGAATCAACGTACAGGAAAGTAATATGCGGTCTAAATTTGTACAAAATAAGTGTGATACCTAAACTTTTCTACCTATATATCGTAAAAAGAAATAAAAAATCTGTTCATAATAACTTCATTCCAATAGTTAATTTACAATTGTGAATTATACGGGCTGAAACTAACCCAATGCGTCCTGTATCTCAAAATGTTGAATTTCAATATATATTACGTCTTTATAAAAATATGAAAAAATAAAAAAATATTATTAAATAAGCGAGAGCAATTTGAGATTCGGAAGAGCTATTAAAAAAAAAAAAAAAAAAAAAAAAAAAAAAAAAAAAAAAAAAAAAAAAAAACAACTAATATTTCTTCAACATTGTAAATAATCTGGTTATAGATTTTGCGAGTTGTATTCAGAAAAGTTTTCTGATCAACTTTAAATCTTTAAACTTTTTTTGAATTTCCGTTAAAAAACTCTCAAAAAAGCTTCTAAAAAATGTTAAAAGTAATAAGGGAAATTAAAATTATAAATTTTTATATATATACTTATGAAAGTCTTATTTTTCATTTTACTGTTGTATGCGAGCGCATACCACCAACGTCGTTATTATTCCTTATCCTTCCTATTTTATACAAATTTAATACGAGAACACTTTCGAGATTGTAAAGACTCTTTAAAATAAGGTGGTAGGTTTTATTAAAAAACGAATTTTCTTTTAAAAATCAGGAGGTAACATAGATAATGTGGGAAAATCCTTCAGAAATGGATTTGTATCCAACTTCCAGAACGATTGATGTAGTGTGAGATTTTTAACGCAGATGACAACTTAAATCTAATAAGAAATTTAAGTAAATTTTTAATCAGTTTCCGATTAAATGCAATTTTTTTATGGAATAATTGAGAAACTTTATGGTTATTCAGAGGATCGACTTAAAATAATATGAGGTCGTACATCTACGTACATAATTTTCTCTCAGACTGGAATTTTGTGCATCCATCCCTGAAAAATGTTAAACGTAAAGATTTTCTTAGCGCGTTTGATTTATCCGCTAACTACAATTGGAAAATTATTATTTTATTATATAACTATAAAATTTAATAACGGTTTGTTTATTTATTTTAACATTAATTAAGTAACTTTAGTTCTAGAAACGAAAATCTGTTTAAAGTATATTGTTCGACATTTCACTCTTCTACATTTTCAATTCGGATAAACAGATAATTATTAAAATAATTTTTATAAAATGCTCTACACATACACGCCAATGTAAAAACGTGATAATACTTTACATTATTTTCTGATTGGTTGTAAGGAAAACTATAATTTTAGTAAATTTGTTGACCTAGTTCTACGAGAAAACAACAATATTACGTTTCCATCAGTGAAGTACTTTTTAAATGAAAAAAATAAGTTATTTAGCGATTCGATTCGGTTTATTATTTCTATAAAATAAGAAAATCATCCGTAAAAATATTGTAATAATTTATTATTACTCGTAACTATTTATTTGATTTATAATGTTTCAATCAGCTGCTTTCTTTTGTCAAGTATTTATCTTACACCCTTTTACTTTCTTCCTACAACAAGCCAAACAAAGTATTTCTATCGTTTATACTTAATTTTCATAAAAATATTTTATTAGGATTATTATTATTTTAACACTACGTAAAAATCTGGTGAGTAATTTTTTAAAAAATTGGTATCCTGAAAAACAGATGATAAATTGGACCAAGAAATAACCCAATATTTCATAATCAAAAGTCAGTTTTTTTATTTTACGTTAGAGAAGAAATTCAATTGAAGAATAAAAAACTTAATAGAAACATAGCAACATTATCATATTTTCAAAATTAATGATCATTCTTTTTTTTACAAAAAATATTATTTAGGAGCAGGTAAACGTTATCTACATAAAACTCTATGGACAATTCCATCTTCAACTCTGCAAAAAATTAAATCAAAACACATTCTGTCAAGCTTAAACTTTCATTCGATCATTTTTCAACTACATGAAGTTTATTTTATACATACGACTCAATGCCTAAACATATTTACGTTGAGTTAATGTTTTTTGCAAACCATTTATATACTATATATCAACGAAAGAGATGTGATGAACAAAATGTATCACAGTTTATTTTTAAGTAGTTTTCTTAATAGTGTTTCGTATCTTACGGAATTCACCCTGTATAATTTGTTGTAGGATAAAAACAATGTGTCTCGTATTAAAATGGGATCCCTATAGAAAAAATTAAATCGACCAAATAAACAAAACCGTTGCTTGATTTATTTTCAATCGAAAACACACTAAACTCGAGGGGTCCAAGTTTCATATGGAATTAATAAAAATAACTTATATTGAAAAGAAAAAAAAACTTTATGTAGTAAGCAAATTATCGAGTGAAAGTTTAATCCATAAAGTAGTTCAAACCATAAAGTCAAACTTGCTCACAAATAATTTTTTTGTATAAAAAAAGAATGATCACTTATTTTGAAAATATATTCGGAGACAAATTTCTGTTTTGAAAAAGCGTGGATGTGTGCGTGAACAATGTTCAATGTAATTGTTAAATAAATCATGAAAAATACTTGACGGGATGTGTTTTATATATGAAAATCTATATATAAAATCTTGAGGCTCAAAAATCTCTAAATTACTACATCAGTTTCATTGAAATTTAGATATACATGTTGAAATTTGATGAGAATTGGTTGAGTCGTTCTTGACTGATCAGAATCAGCTGATCTCGGTCGGACCACTTCTGAAGTCTGAACATTTTTAGAGTAGTTACTGTACGACTTTGATGCGTTCCAATAAAAAAAAAACAAGAATGCTAATCGAAAAATTATTTAGCGCATAAGATTAAATTTTTATTCTGAATTATTTAACGCAATTCATATATCTAAAATCATTCTTATTTATTTAATAAAATGAATTTGAAGATACGGAAGGTGTCGAAAAACCCTATTTTAAAGATTATGGAGCGAAAATCAAATGCGTGTGAGGAGAAGTAGAGAGAGATTGACCGATTGAGAGTACGTTGGACAACAAAAACTCATACTTTTAAATTAAATAAATAAATATATATTTATATGTACAAGCATTTATGTTGGGACAATTCCAGACATTCTGTCCTAGTGATTTTGAAATAAGTAATATACGAATCATCTTAGGTGTTTGTCACTGGTAACTCTTTTAGAATTATAAAGAATTATAAACTAAGAAGATTATAAAGGAATTTGAGTTTGGAAAGTTCAGGATCGGTTTTACTCTTTCGTCCCAAGAGGTGGATAACCATCTCTTGAGAGAATTTACTAGCCTTTTAATTATAGAGAATAATTGTACAAAAAAAAGTAATTACGCAATTTTTTAATGAAAAGGATTGATGGAGAATTCAAAATGGATATCACATAATTCGAGATGAAATGAAGGAAACTTTAATAAAGATACACTAGTTGGGACATTAGATACGAGAATTAAAGGAAATATCCCGAGAGAAGGTAGCAATAATTGTGAGCAATTCTTTAACACCAGAAAAGGTAACATATAATTCGATTACAGAAGGAATGGGTGTCAAATCTTGCGCAACTAACCCAAAACTTACAGTGACGGTTATGGGTAGTAACTTTAAAGATAATAAACCTTTTGATTAATTTCATTTTACGACTAAGAAAGATCTGAGATATTAGTAAGATGTAATTCAAACCGGCGGACTGAGATTTAGATAGAACAAAGGTGGTCATAGAACTTAGCCCTAGATTTAGGAAAAAGTTAGAGAGGAGAAGGAATCTACGAAAGGATCTGGTATATATAATATAGATTACATACTGTACTTTATAAAGGACTATTTTCTGTTTCATTGCATTTTAAATTACCATAGTACTGCGACACGACGTTTTAAATTAGAAGCACTACAAAAAGAGATCAGAGACGTGTGCTTACTGCATCACGGATGAGGCGAGCTTGAGGCCTTCTCAGAAGAAAAAAAAACAGGCTAAGCACAAATTGTTAAAGAATAAAACGGCCCTCAATTCATTCGTTCAACTCAACTAAGTGTCCGTACTATAAGGGCACGCTTGAACAGCAAATAGAGCGAATACAATACGGCACAAAATGAGCATGAAATTTATACAACTTAATCTTTACCGCTCTTTCTCTGTTTAGGTAGAATTAAATACCTGCCTATAAAAAAAACAAAAAAACAAAGAGGATAATGATGTATCACTTTTTGGACCTGGAAACCTCCTGAAAAATTCACGGTATTGGAGAACCTTGGTTTGGTAAGAAAATATTAAATTATATTCCTTTTCTTTCCTTTTTTGGGTATTTTTAGTTCACGGTTCTTCTTATGTAAAAATTAAAAAAATGTATATCATTTAACAAATTTTTTTTGTGATATGTATGCACTCTAGTAGTGTGCTCAATTTGCCTGTTTTCCTTTTGAGGTTATTTTTCAGACACTTCTAATATAGTGGTTGAAGGGAGATTTACGTACGTTGTAGCGAAATTTTGCTATTAATTTAGCGGTAAAAATATATTACAAGTATATTTTTAATGTATTATTTCCTATTCCCCAAAAAATTCAGAAATTCTATACATACTAGGGAAAAATAAGTAAGGCGATTTTACGGGAAGAAGAATTAAGCGCTAAATCACCTTTTTCGTATGGAAGTATAGCAATATAGAAAGATTGTCGTGGTGAACGGATGGCTGAATTAATATAACAAATGAAACTGCTTAAAATCTTACTAAATCTCTAATTTATGCATGAAAATATTAACAAAAATAATAAAAAAATACCTTGTATCATATAAATGTGAAAAAAATATTAATTATTAATTAATAAGAAGATTTAATTTAAATGGAATTTACTGGAAATTCATTAAAACAAATTTTGATCAGAATTCGAAATGAGAAAAAAGAGAAAAAAACCAAGTACCTGGGAAGGTATTAAAAATAAAATAATATTTAATAATAAATTAAAAATTCTAGCACAGTTCTGCCCAAAAGACCGATTTTTCGTTCTTTTATATTGTACAATATTTTTTGTATAATTTTTTGCTCAAGAAATATAAAAAAACATAATTTAAATTAGAAAACTAAAAAAGGGATAATTTTTTAAATTTAATATTAAAATATATTTTTTGTTTATAAGAAAGTTAAATTATTACAACCATAATTTGATGAAATAATTAAAAATAATGAGTAAACCCTACATACAAGCATCAAGTTTAAAGTTCCCTATATAAGCGCGTAAGAAAAATACTCCAAAACAAATTTAACATAACCTCAAATTGAGGTTATTTTGTCTGTTGTCGATCTAAAAATTGAGTGTAACTGCAATCTTCACAAAATTTTCACATACAAAACTTTAGATAAACTATTACATAATATTTAAATTTCATTGAACTTGATCTAATAATTTTGGAGATTTTCGAGCCAAAAATGTTATAAATGAATGGTACTTACTCTCCATAGCTCAAAATGTAAAGTAAAATCAATTTCATCCCCTAGTCACATCGTGCGACCGAAAGTAATACCGTACTTTTCTTCGAAAAGTTAGTAAAAAAGAAAAAAAAATAGTTGAGAAGAATATAATTTTGTAAAGTAAAGATTTTGAATTTCATAACTACGAATCAATCATTTCTAAGATAATAAGAATCAATCATTTCTAAGACTGATTTTGGGTATATGCCAATTTGAATACAACTTTTGAAAACATTTTGAAAACTATACTAACAATTTGTGAAGCTTTTCCTTTAGCTATTTCTGGTCTAGCTAATCCTGCCATAAAAAAAAATTATACAGTTTTCTTTTCTATTTTTTCATACTAAATATTTTATTTACCATTTCTATAGATATTTTTATGTAATCATTATGGCTGTACACGTAACATTTAGCAGTAAATAGACACTTATTTATTGTAAATAAGTATTTACGAAACGAATAAAAATGTTGAAATATCAAAATCCAAGATTATTTTTTGGGAAATGTTACACAAATGTAAGTTTATGAATTCAATAATAAAAAAGAAATAAAATAATTTGTATTATCATTTGTATAGTAATTATCCTCTTTAACAGAATTTCTATTATTTAATTTCTGATTATTCAAGTTTTTTTAATTACACTTTTATAAAATGCAAACAGCCTACTTTATGGTTGGTAAAGGTATGGAATTACTTCTTTGTTTATTTCGGCAAATAGAAAATATTTAAAGTTGTACGTATCCAATCCAAAAAGGAATACATGATCATTTATACAAAACATAAATTAAATTAGAAAAAAATTAATTTAAATGAAATTTAGTGGAAATTTATTAAAAAAAAAAAAGAAAAAAAGTGAAAAGAAACCAAGTACCTGGCCAGTTTATAAAAATAGAATAAGAAGATAATAATAAAATTATTAAATGACGGACTCTTACTTTTTTACGGAGATGATTTTCAATTGTAAAAGTGTTTTCTGATGCGCTGTACCCAAGATAATTTTTTTTAAATTCTGTAAATTTTCATTTTGACCAGAAGCAAAAGCTAATTAATTGTCGAATTTCAATGAAAACAGTTCGGGAATATTTTTTAACGAACTGGATATATATTTTTAAATGTAGATATAGAATTAAAAATAATGTATTCATTTAAAAAAGTAATCTAGTTTATACCTAACAAGTAGATTTGATTGTTTCAGTAGATTGTAGGAAATCTTTTCTTATACAGTACTTCATTAATTGGCAATACTGCATTAATGGCAACGTGTATTTTAGCGACACTGAAAATACATATTTATAAAACGTATTTTAAATACTTTGATAGTCTCTAGTATACTTATACAATTTTTATAAATTTACCTCCTCAAGTGAATCCTGGTCGATGTCATCAGCTTCCATGGGAACGATAAAGCATTTCTGAATTAAATGTACTTAATTTAAAAAAATAAGTTGATAAATAATGTTTAACATTAATTAAAAAAATAACAAAAAAACACTGTATCTTTTAATATATTGGTTTATGAAAGTTTTACGTTTCGTAAAATTTATCACTCAATAGTTTTCAGTAACACTGTTTTGACAACACATAATTTTATTTTTATTTTTTAAATTTTCACAAAAACACGAGTCATTTAATGTGGAAATGTATTTTTCTTTGCTTTACTACCATAAACACTGATTTTTTTTTCATTAAAAAAAACCTTACTGATTATTGTTAAAAACAAACACTAAACTGACAATGTACCTATTTAAAAAAAACGTTTTTATGAAAGACAAAATTTGATGTACGAGTTATTTAACAATACACTGAAGCACATTAAAAATATATAAATTAATAATAAATTTTAGAAAAGAAAGAATATTATTTACTCTTACACAAATTAATATTTGCATTTATTATGAAATGAATTTCTGATTGCATACACGTGTTTGAATTATATGTGAATTAATAGGTTTTTCATATATTAGTATTTTTTTATTCATCCATTTAGTTTTTTTTTTGAAGATTAAATGATACTAAACATTAGTTTTTTTTAAAATATGCATTAATTTATATTGGAGATACATAAAATTAGGATTGTTTTATCTAATTAAAATGGCTTCCTTCTCAAAAAAATTAATAAAGTAGGATTTTAGTATAATTAGTTGTATTAATGACTAATCGCAAAATTAAATGATTTTTAACAACAAATTTAGTAAATATTTATAAATTTATAAATACAAAATGTAAGAAAACTTCAGTAATATAGAACAATAAATTCTATTTTATTACGAGTACATATTTTACTTTTCAAGGGATCGATTATTTATTTACATTATTTTCTGTTGTCATATTTGTCACCATTTTATATAATAATAAATAATAAAAAATAAAAAATAGAGATAATACACTGTTTAAAACATAAAAAATACAAATCAAATCTACTTTACAATCTTTAAATCTATTATTTAATACTTAATTAAAATACGTGTATAAAAATAGAAAAATATTATAAATATTGTTTTCCATTCTTATATTATATTAAATCTACCAGAAATATAAATAAATATGTTCGTTATCATATTTTTTCTCATTTTATTTTATTATAAAATAAATTAAGTTATTAAAAGAAATAATAATATTAAGTCGGAACTGATAGATTAAATTACACAGCAATTAGATTACAACTTTTAATTCATACAATATATAAACTTTTTTGAGGAAAGAATGAATGAATACATTAATGTTTTTTTTTATTTTTAATAAAAACGTAAAAAAAAAGTAATAGCCCTTATTTTGAGGATCATTTTTAATCTTCTAATCAACAACATTTAAATGAATATATTTTTTGCTAGTAATGACATATAAATTTTTCCGTTTACACGAAAGTAATTTTGGCTTATTTTTTTCTATCTGTTATTTAGTTTAGGATATCCAATAATAAGTTATTCGAATATATGTTTTTGTAGATTTTGTTTTATTATGGATCGAGTAAATACGTAATTATTTGAAAAGCTAATGGGTGATATGGTGATAATGAGGTGATATCTCCAAGAAATTCATTAAGATTTGCTTAACTTATAAAAAAGTTTACACTAAAATTTTCAGAATAAAAACAAAAAAAAAATAAATAAATAACTTGTAGATGTTAATTTCCACAAATACTACTTTAAACACAATACATAAAATACTGTAGTTTTATTTTTAACAAAAACCATACGTCCTATTCAAATTTCATTCGTTATGTTGCTATATAACTTTAGACTATTTCTAATTAATAATGTAATAAACGAACACACACACTGAAAACATTCACTCATAACTATTTTAAACAAATATATAGAACTATTAGAAAACGCTTTAAAAATTCTTGTTTCCTTTTTGTACATGTGAGGATAACAAACTGAAAGCGTTATGGATATTTTTAAATAAAAAAAAAAAAAAAAAAAACATTGAACGAACGAACAGTCATCTAAAGAAGTAGACCATCCTTCTCGGAATGTACATGTATTCGTACAGACTGTACAACTTATTCTGTGTAATTTAGTGTGTAATAAATTTACACACTTTCTTCAAAGCGAACTGTATCAAATGTAACTGTGTCAATGGATTAATACGTTGATTAATGTACAGATCTGTACTGGAAATTCACTGTAACGATTGATGAGCATAAAATTATTTATTTTACACTGAATATTTTATTTTTATTTTTTACTATTACAGCGGAAAAAATATAACTATTAAATACTCGTACATCATAATATTTTCAACAAAAAAATATGGGAAATGTCTATAAAATCAAATTTATAAATTTATTAAGTAATTTATAAGAATTGTGTTTACAATAATTTTAAAGTTTTTTTTTTTACTATTGTTTGTGATTTTTTTTTGTTATTTTTTACTAACCCTAATGAAGAATCATTAGTGACGCTTCGTATGGTTATTTACTACTTTTTATAAACAATGATTCACCAACGGTATGAAAGTTGGGTGAGGGCTTTTATACCGATATTATTAAACAAATCAAAAAAAACTCTCTTTAACCTTCTTTTTAAAAAAAAAAATTATTTCGGTTAAAAAATAATTAACATTACGGTGAGGTAAAAAAATCTGACAACAAAGTTGTAATACTTTCCTGGAATTTTTAATTTATTCTTAAATAATAGAAAAATAATGATACATGAAAAAATTACCTAAGATTTTTTTTTTTTGGTATGGGGGTAGTTTATGATTTTTATTGTAAAATTATCATTTTATGTTAAAATAAAACATAACCAAAAAAAGGTTTTAAAGATTAAAATAAATCAGATTTTTTAATTCTTTTCTGCTACTCCACCTCCAAAATCATCTTCCAAGAAGCTTTTTTCATTTTTCTACGTTTACTATGTTAAATGGAGATAACTTCAAAAAATTTCATTAAAAAATATGCATCTAATAAAAAGTTATCTAACGTTCCTTTTTGGAGGGGGAGGGTGAACTATTGGAGGATGAAACTTTATTGTAATATTATTACTAAAAGTTTTTAAAAACTTTGAAAAATAAAAAAATCGATATTTTTAAACTTTGATCTGGTTCTCCACCCCCACTATTGCCAAAAAAATATTTTTTTGAGATCGCTTGCACTACTGTTATGCTTAGAAAGACATTAAAAACATTCGGTTAAAAGGTATATAATGAATAAAAAGATCGTTTTTTTCGATTTTTGGGAAAAGGAGAATTTAGGGGCAATTTTTTTCTAAATGGTAAGATATGCATGCACGCGTAAACTGAGCTTAATGTAAAGAGAGATAATGTTTGTAAAATTTGAAGAAAATTACTCCTCAAACACCTCCCACTCACTGGAGATATTACCCCAAAATTTTACTAACAAATTCCCTCACATATACGAGTCTGCACAAAATCTGTTTATCCAATCAAAAGTGATTAAGCTTCAAACACACCAACATAAGTACGTACAAACATTATCCCCCTCTTTTGTATTTTTGGTGTAATTTAAGTTGAGAAATGCAGGCACAAAAAACCCTTACCCCATTTTGTGACTGATTACCTGATTTACTTCTTGATTTATTATTTTTTTAAATTTAATTCTTGCAGCATAGCTCTAAAGCTATGATGTCAGGAATGAAAAAATATAACTTTTCAGTCCCAAATATGGCTGTTTATAATTTAATTTCTTGATGTTTTTATTGCTAATTTATGTTATTATTATTATTTGTTTTAAGTTTGTATATCAACGGATGTACTTTTTATTTTCATGCATCCTCTATGTTGTATTTTTTTTATTATAAATTGTATTTTTATGACCTTTGTTTTTATTATATTGCGACGAATCATAAATTATAATGGTCTTCCTTTAAGGCTGTCTTGTTTTTTTTTGTTATTGTAAACGATACAACAAATAAATGTAAAAAATAAAACAAAAATATAAAGTTTTAAATAGCAAAATAAATAAAATCATTAATTTATTAAAAAATATAGCATTAAAAATATTTTTAACACGATACACAAACTGTCAACTGATGAAGTTAATGTAATATCGGAAAAAACCGTCTGTAAAAATCATTAAAATTTTTAAAAAAACTTACGTCAGTATTATTTCTTTGTCTTATTTTATTTAGTTTAATTTTATATAAAATTTAAAAGTAAACAAATGTATAAAACAGTAACGAAGTTGTCCATGTTTTAGGTACATTCTCTATAGTAAGAAAATTATAATCTTCGAATTACAACAAAACAAACTGAACTTTTTGTTGAAAATAATCAATTAAAAACAGAAAATAGTTTCGAGTAATCTCATGAAGCAATTATTCCTTTGACCTTTTTTTATTTAGTTATTTTTTGAATGATTTTACAAAGTAATACATTTTTTTTTTATTTCCGTGATGGAAGTATGTTGTACCAATATATTTTGTTATATACATATATATATTTCAATCGGCATAAGTTTATTGAATAAGCGTTTTTTTGAAAAAAAATATTTCTTTTCCGATATTTTTATATAGCATGCAACTGATAAAAAGTTTAATATTCAACATCCTTGACATGATTTATTGGTAAAAAAGGGGGAAAAAATGAAAATTGTATTTTCAGAATTTCTGCCTTGAAATATAGAAATAAACATTAATAATGATAATTTTAATGTTGTTTTTTTAAATATTGATTTTTATTATAAAGCTGTTAAAATATGCTTTTTGTTAATACATAACAAGTTAAACCAACGTATAAAATACTTTATCAAACATGTATGAACAGTTTTTAAAAAAATTCAACTTTGAAATTTTGCAAAATAATTGTCAAACAAAAGTAGTATCTTTTGAAGAGGAAAACTTTTGCCTTGAGGGAATTTCAGTCCCTAAAGCCGTCCCAAGGGTGCGCTACATTTAAAAACAAGGTTAGCTTTATTGTTCATCTACCGGAAAAGGTAGATGAACTTTATATATTTAGTAAATTTATTATTTATTTACTTTGGTCATGAAGCCCACACACACACACACACATATACACACTAACACCCCGCGCTATATCGTTACTAGTGTTTTCCGTCGCGGTCAATTTATTTTTATTTTATGTTTTTAGTAACCGGAGGCAAATGCAGCCAGTCGTGTCACACATACAGTAACAGTGGCTTTTGGCTTTGTTGGTTGAGCCGCCCCACCGTACATCACCGCACCCCTTAAAAAATCGAAATTAAAAAAAAATAAATTAAAAAAATTTGTAATTTATTAAAAATTAAATTTTTATTTAAAATTAAAATAATTTAATTTTAAATTAAAAATTAAAATTAAATTAAAAACTGGTTTTTAGATACTAATCTGAAGAGTATTTGCAAGCCTGAATCTAGTGAATATCTCGTTTAGTATAGTCGGAAATAGGGAAAATTTGTAATCATTGTTCAAAATATTATCTTTCTTCACCTCTTTCAAGATCAAATTTCGAAAAATTTAGATGGTTTTTAGATATTCACATGGAGATGACACAAACCAAAAATCAAGTTGATTTCGTAATTTTTTGCATAGAAATTAAAAAACTATTCGTGTTTAAAGTAGAATTCAAAAATACATTTCAATCCATTAAACTGGGAATTTCTTTTTCTAGTATGCACTTAACATGTAAGAAAAACATATACACAAATTTTCATCAATTTATCTTCAGTAGTTTTTCTGGGTGTTGATGAATCTGTCATTCAGGACGTGTTGCTTTATAGGTACAGTTATATATATATATATATATATATACACACACTACAAAGCGTTAGCTTTCTAATGCTCCTAAACTTTTCAATTCGAGATTTTCTTATTTACACTGCTTTTTACTAATTAATATAACAATTTTATTATTTTTAAAGCTTCATTGATAAGCAGTAACGTAATGTAACCTTATTAAACACAACTGAGGACTTATTTGTAATTACTGAATTACAGTTTTCGAAATATGATAGGAAAGAACTACTACGTACTGATCGGAATTGTACAAATGGATCTAAGGAAGTAATGAAGAGTGATGCAACTTTCAGTAACGCAAGTGGATATTCTTCCAGAAGGTGAAATAGATGCTTCGCAGTGATAGGTGGGTCTCCGAAGTAGCTTTATACAGTCGTTTAAGTGTATTAGACGACTTGAAATTCTATTCTAATCTGTTTTGAACATTTTAAGATTCTAATGTAAAAGATGGCTATAAGAGAGACAATGAAGGACGTTTTAACTTTTGATGTGCAATACTGACAAACAAATATGTAAGCATAAAATAAATATTTTTTCAGCTTTTTACATATATTTTTTAATTTAAAAATTTGTTATTCTTTATTTCACGTTTATACAAGAGAAATTAAATGCAAAATCAATATTTTCTATTAGATAAGTATATTATTATATGAAAAAGTTTAGATTCAATTGACCTGAAGTCCTATGAAGTGTTAGAGGCGGGGAGTGGCATAAACTTTAATTTATAGAAGTGCTTTTTGAGATTTTATCCGAAACAAAAAAGTAATGTTGTAATCATCATCATAGGAAAAATATTATATTATTAACGTTTTAGCAGTCTTTTTCATAAAATAATACATAACGCAAAGATTTATGGTTAAAAACCATTATAAAACTCAACCCTTTATTGAAAATAAATTAGTATTTAATGAAATAAACTATGAAAAATTGTAAGAATATTAAAATTTAAGTTTCTGCCCTATTTAATCTCCATAAATAAATTACACTGACTCCTTGCTGCTTCGCAGTGTTATTAATACAAAGTAATGTTATATTTTTAAAACAATCGACTAAAAACCTATCCCATTTACAACACATCTCATCCCCAACCACACGTTTTTCTCTTTCCTTACATATCAGAGGTAAAATGCCTGCTCAAAATAGCAGGCATATAAAAGAGGTAAAATGCCTATTTCCAGTCCGTCCAGACGTTCTATTGAACGGATCAGGCTGATTTTATTTTATTCTGTTCAGAATGATCCGCAAATAGATAATCAAGCACTGACAAACCTTTAAAGTGATATTATCATCTCAGCAATAACTTCGGAAAGTTCCTCAGTGAAGTAAAATTCCTCAGTGAATGACGACTTTTTAAGGAATTCTCAAGGAGACTCAAGTTTGGGACATATCAAACTGTGTTTCATTCCATACAGATAAAAAAAAACAGCTGGATCCGTTTAGTAGAACGATCAGACGAACTGGAAATAGGTTTTTAGCCCAATTTTTTTCAAAGTATAAAATCATCTATGAACTTCATGTTTTTACGATAGAGTATTTAAAAGTAAATGATTTACACAATACCAATTTAAATAAATTGTTGTATTATTTTTTATTTTTATACCTATATTAATCAGCATGATGTTGATTTTATCCTCATTAGCAGTATCAATATACAAAGCATGGAATAGTAACAACTTGTTAGGAGTATCGAACTAACAGTTATGAGGATGGTACAACTTTTTCTTTCCTGGCATACCAAATTTAGATGATAAAACTAGACAGCAATTTGGATTATTGAATAATATCAAATCCGGATAAATGAGAAATCCGGATAAAATTAAATAATAAAGGTATCCTGTAAACCAGCTGGTAAGATTCTGGTTTTAATAGCAAAAAAAAAGTACCTCTGTTAATAATTACAATCTCTCAAACTAGGAACCATTACTGTAATGCGGTCAAACCAAACTGTTTTCTTTGTTGATGGCCAAATTGTTCTGGTCAGTTGATGTTAATCAGCAATTAACAATAATTTAAAATAGCTTCTACGTAAATACAAAAAGATGTGTGTAAACGTTTACCACATCATATTTGTAACTAAAAACGATTAAAATAAATAAATAAATGAATAAATAAAGTAAATATTATGAAAACAGACATTTATAATTAAATATATAAACTCTGTTTAAGTGGTCGATTAATTTATAGAAATAACCGAAGTATTTAGTAAATCATCTTTGTTCAATAATAATACTTGTATAATAAAAATATAAGATTACTTTTAAAAAAATATATATATATAAATTAAAGTTTTATAAGTTTAATAAAAAAAATAAAATAAATAAAAAATAATAAGAAAATCTTGAAATAATACAGATTAACATTCGCATAAAACCTATTACATAACGCTAATAATATTTGTATTATTTAATTTCTCATGAATTATTTATTTAATTCATGTGTTTTTGCAATCGCAAGCTTTATAAATTGTAAGTAGCCTAAAGCAAATAGAAAATATTTAAAGTTGTTTACTTCTTAGGAAGCCTTAAACTTCAATATAAGAATGCATTTAAGAAAGACTAAACGATTATTGTCTGTAAAAAAAAAATAATATTTTATAACTTTGTTTATTCGATAACACTGTATTATTATTATTAGTATTATTCTTTTGATTATTTAATCCCATTACCAAAAAGATAAAAAATAATAATAATTTCACGTATATGTGCGTACAATTTATAAATTAAATAAATCGTCTAAAATTTTTAGCAAAAATCACACAAATTATAAATTAAATATATTAAAAAAAAAATAAAATGTTTGTTATTATTTAACACCAAGCACGATATACCCACAAAACATATTAAACCAAGTCGTTATACGATATTATACGAATAGTACACCACACAACACAAAACACAGGTGACACTTGTTTGAATTACAGTCAAGCGATAAAGAGTAAGAGACGAACTGGCATGCTTGTCAAGATGGCATTGCGACTCCTGAATCGCGTTGCATCTCATGATGGCACGTCACGGTTGAAATCCCGTCACGTCATTGCCAGTGGGACATAAGTAAGATAACATCTATTTAATTTCATCCACCGTATGCCTAGCATGTAATTTAAGTATCTTTATCTTTTTTTCTTTTAATTAATCAGTATCTTTTCGTCTCTCTCTTTATAATAATTTATTCTTTTTCCTATTCAAAGATTACAAATTTCATGAATTTTTAAAAAGGAAATAATACTTTTTATACTGCGTACGGTCTACTACGTTTGTTTTTTATGAAATATAAACTCTGTTGGTAAATTTTAATTCTCATAATATTAATTATACTGAACGTGGTAATTTGTTTCTATTCGTTTATTTATTATTTTTTCATACTTTTACAATTTTATGATTATTTAAGAGAAGAAATAACCCCTGATTAAAGTAGCTTAAACTCCACCTATACAGGGTTGTCTGTGAACGAAAGGGCGCATGCCCATCAATTGGTATTACATTTACCATATAAAGTTTTGGCTAATAATGATTGGCCTAATATTTTTTATCAAAACTTTCTATATATGTATATCAATTTTAGCCTATTGAATTCCCAATAAAAACTTGGGCTTTATTTGTAGTGCGTTGAGTTTTACAGATTAAACTTCATCAGCACTTCGTAATCCGCGTACATTGTAGTACTTTTAGCCCGCGGACTAAAAATAAAATTGTTATAACAATTTATCTTATTTTATTAAATATTTGTATACTAATAAAATAATTTCAAAAGAATTAAAATATAGAACACTGGTTATTATTGTTATTTAATCTCACTCATTATTTGTCGAGTTTGTAATAAATAAATTGCACTAGTAAACGGTACTGAACTGAATTTAGTGAACATATATAATAACATTTATATAACAGTTTAAAAATTTCCTGAGCCAAATCTCAGTTTTCAGACGTAAATCGTATCTCGGTATTTCTCAAGTAAAACGTTTTAAGTAATAGTTTAATCATTCATTAATAAATAATTATGCAAGAAATAATTTAAGTACGATCAAATAAAAAATTTCGAAAGTTATTTGTAACTCAAAAGTAGTGTTTACTGAGACACGCACTTTCGGCTTAAGGCGGCAATATAGGCCATAAATCAACTTAAATATTTGTATAGTCGATTAAAATATATATATTTTTTTGTATCAAATTGCTGCCCGTGAGCCAGTAAAAGATTACAAATGTTAGCCTGATAGTGAAATAAAGTTGAAGACCCCTGGCTCAGATGACGAGCCAACATCTTTTAGTTGGGTTGCAAATTAACGTCCATGTTAGTGCAACATTTGCTGCATGAAATCAAATTTAATAATGACGAAAGTAATAGCTAAATTAATTTTGATTGTGTCATTGATTTTTATGAAATTATTTAATTAATGATGAGCGAATTTAAAAATAAGTTAAAATTGAATTATTGGAAATTTTGACAAAATTTTGAAATTGGTGCTGAAAAAATAAACCATGAAGAAATAAAAAGAAAATAAAGAAAAACAACTTAAAATTACAACAAAAATCAAACAAAAACTTACTAGTATTTTATAGCTCCCTACTGATATTAGAAAAAGTATAGTTTAGAGTAATACTAATTTAGTAATATATACACAAAATAAAAAATAATAAATAAATATGTATCAAATGCTGTCTCATTATGGTAAATGACAATTTAATAACAATGCTTTAATAAATAAGTCATCAAATGTCTTGTCTCAGTCCAGTAAATGGAAATAGCTACTACCGATTTGATAAAATAAATAATGTGAAAAATTAAAAATGTTGTTAGGTTTGAGAAACTACTACAACAGATTTTGTTCCAAAGAAAATAAATATTTTATTTTGCATTTCAGTAGATTTTCTAATATTATTAACTAAAATTCATCTGCAGTATGAGATTTATTGGTAGAATATTTTTTAAACTACTTCATTATTGTACGAGTACATCATGGATTACCAAAACTGGTCGATTTCAAAGATTCACTTTACATTTTGTAGAAGAAATTCCTATTGTAATTCTATCATAAGTTTCTTCCAAATAACTTAAATGAAAGTTTTTAAATAAAAAATTACATTGTTTACTTAGGCAACTCTAAAATATTTTTCATTTTTGAACATAATTATTACTTATTATTGGATTGTTGTAGCATTGAATGATATCATTCCGATATTCAAAGTGTCTTTCGAGCAAATATTTAAGAAAAATAATTGTAGGGAAGTATAGATTAAAAAATAATACATAAATAATAATGAAATGTATTCTCAAATTCAAGAGTGCCTTAACTCACATGCAGGGCAGCTAACATTATTTTTTTCTGGATTACTTTTCTTATTTTTTATCAATGTGCAGATTCCACAGCTCTGCATTACTTGAATGAGAGGTTAAATCCATTAGAGTATTAAAAATTAGATTAGTAAAAGATCTCTTAATCATCTTGATCCATCTTCCAAAAGTAGATGTAATATTATCAATTATTGAATTTTGATGTTTCATTGATTCAGGTGAAATTTTAAATAGAATCTTGAAAGCTCCTCCATTATAATAATGCTAAGATATTATTGAAATGATTTATTTGTCATATAGTATTGTACATTTAATATTCTTTTTAGTAAATTAGACTAGAATAAGACAAAATGTTTACACTGAAATGGTTGAATTTTATTGAGATGACCGCATTTTGCAGAACCTATATACCGATGGCACATTCTGGGAAAGATTTTTATACAGTGGACAATTCTGAATTTCTATTTAACAAGCGACATAGAAAATTTAATCCGTTTTTATTATTCTTTATAAATAGAAAATTTAGTCAATGTAACTGATTTGAGTGTTATTTTCTGCCCTTCCTAGTCACTCTGACTAACATTTGACCCATTTCAGTACCTCCATTCTCAAAAATACTTTTAGAGTGCTAAAAGGAATTTTGAGAATGTTGTTACTCCAAAACACATCAACTACAAATGTTAGTGACAATGCTAGGAAGGGTAGAAAATAACACTCAAATCAATTATGATAATCCTAGCAGAAATATAAAATATTGTAATAATTTTAACCATTGTAATAATAATGGATAGTGAATTATTTCCTTTTAAAAGTTTTTCTTAAAAATATTTTTAAAATAAGGCATAAACCTTAATTTTGTTATATAACACTGTATTTTGAGCGATTGATTTTTAATTTCAATATAAATCTATTACAATTAAAACCATTTAATATTAATATTGTTACTGAAATTCTGTTTACTTTTAAATAGTGTTCAAACAATATTGTTATTTGTTTACCTGCACTATTTTACAGGTTTCAAACTATGAAATGTTACGGTACAATGAATATATTGTATATGGTATGCAAGTTTCATGTAGTAGACAGGTAGTGAATCTAGAAGCGACCTTGACTTATTTTAAAAGTTCACATAAGTGAAAGAAAAATATAATTTAAAATGAAACTAAATACATATTTTTAATATGAAATTAAATCATTAACTTGTTTTTAGTCAAATTTTTAGTCAAAATTTCTTAAATTATTTATGAATTAAAATTCAGTTAGCTCATGCTGTTACATAGCCCTGATTCAACTCCACTTAAGATCTGTTTAATAATCTTTAATTAGATTAGAATGGCCATTACCAGTGGTTATTAGGTTAAACAACCATCAGTGTTTCAGGAATATTTGATCTAAAACTGGTTAACACCAAGTCCTGAGATGTAGTATAATCTCAAAATAATATTGCTGTCTCATTGTTGAAACATTATTATATGTTTATACACGTTGAAACATTATTATCACTATATGTTTTGATATTCAAAACATTTTTGTTTTAAATATATTAATTGTACAAAATTATATATGTTGAAATTTATGAAATAATTATTAAAATTTATTACAGTCTAGTAATAAGTACTGTAAAAACCAAAAACAATGTAAATATTAGTATTAATAAATTATTACATTTTATTACAATTACATTTCACTGTTATTTGTTTGTGTGTATAATTATTAAGTAACAAGAGTTTAAAGCTGCCCTTACTATACTTACATAAAACTATAATAGCATGGTGTAATTACTATTATTATTAATATTAGAAATTTATCTAGACCTCTATCATAAGTAGATAACTTGTTTCCTGGAGGCAGTCAGTGCAACATCCTATTATAAATACCTTAAGAAATGCTTTGTTTTGTGTCTGTTATTAAAATATTACAATAAAATGACTAAAAAAACAAAATTAATTAAATTTTTAAAAGGATTACATCTAATTTAAAAAGACTTTGTGATACATCCAGTTTATTTTACTTTTTCTGATGATTTACTATGTTTTTCATTAAGAATAATTTGAGGGATCAAGTTTATAATTTTTTAAATAACATAAATAAATCTTCTTCTTATGCAGATTAAATTTGGTTAATACATCTCAAATATATTTATTTCATATTGTCTGAAATTGTATGGGTATTTATTTAAAAATTATTTTTTATAATGAACTCAATCAAGTTTCATAAACATAATTAATGTTATTAAACCATGATGAATGTAAGGTATAATTTATGTGGCTACTTAGGCATTTACCTCGACCAATTCTCAAGTAATGACATCAGATTGCTGATTACTACAGTACTTACCATGCGCATAATGATGGTAATTCACTAACCAAATATTGCTTTTCAGCATGTGTCAACCAAGTTTATCTCTTAACTTTAGAAAGCAGTTACTACTGTATAAAAATACATTGTTTTACCTTTATGTTTAGGTTTATATCCCAGTCAGACTTGATATTTTTTCAAATGCTAAAAAATTCATTTGGGTACATGTAATTGAGTGTAGGTATGTAGTTTTATATATATAAATATTTACAGTGCATGATTATTTTCATTGATTTTCTACCATAATTTTCTTCATTATGCTGAATTTATCACAGCTTATTTTGTTTTCAATTATGCATGTATGTTTACATTGTTTTTTATGAAGTTAAAGTGAAGTTGAATACTAGCATGTAATTAAAATTGTTATTAGATTAATATTGAGGTGTAAGTATTAGAAGGGCAACTTGGTTAGAGCTCTTATTACTATGTTATTTTTCAATACATGAATTCTTGAAGAAAATAATGCTACTTCAAATCCCAGGATCATAAACGAAAACAATTTCAAGTATTATAATAAAATTTATATACATGTCTTAAAAATGATACTAATAAAATTATTAAAAAAAAGTGCATAATTTGCAAGTTAAAATAATAAAAAAATATATTCATTGTAACAAACAGATTTAAAAAATGTAGTGATCTGTGTATAGTAATTTTTAATCACTCAACGCATGTTCATTGTTTCGATATTACTTAACAGTTTTATTATGCTACGTTCATAACACATAATTGCTATTGTAATTGTTGTCTGCAGTGAAACATGCTTTTCCTGTGAAATCCGTTTACATAAATGGTAATAGTTTTATGATTGTTCAAGCATGAATTTTAAAGACAGTTCATTATTTACTTGGTTCTGAAGGTTCAAAATTTTGAATATACTAGTTATATGTTAAAAGAAAAGTCAATGTAAAAACAATATATAAACACAGGAAGAATATAGTTGAAATGACAAGAGATAAATGGAATCCCACACCTTCTCTAACATTCAGGAAGACAGAGTTCAGCAAGTTTTACACAATTCACTAAAAAATGCAAATTACTAATGCACTACATAGACAGGCTAATTTTTTCCAGAGTTTTGTTAATTCTGATAATGATAACATCTGGTAAGCGATTGAATCTTATTTGTGATGAAGCTAATTTCCATTTATTTGTTTTTTATAATAATTAAAACTTCTTTTAATGGCTAATGATCTCCCATAAAAACCACAGCACTCAAATATTAGCTGCAACAGTATCCCCCATAATTTAATAGCTATAATTTTCAATCTGGTTAGAAGTTACTCTAATTATTATGAAGATGCTGAAAAGAGCAGATAGATGAACCATCGACAGGGTAACCAGATACCCACAACTGAATAATGATTTAAAGGATGTTATTTGTAAGAAAAAAGATTGTGATGTAATTTTATGCTTTTTAGTACATTTTTTATGTTTAAAAATTAAATTAAAAAATTTATTGTTCATTATGATTTTAAAATTGTTCCCTGAAAATTTTTGAATTATTGATTGTAGTATAAATAATAAAAAGAATGATTTTTAAAAAAACCTGAATTTTGAAAATCTTATTAACTAATCAGATACTTATTTTAATACAAATAGTTCTTTAATAATTAACTTACGAATTCAACTTAAAATTCTTTTTTAAACAGTTTCAGATTTTTAAATAATTAATATCCTACAGTAAAAACAAATTACAAGAGGGGGGTCCACCATCCCACCCCACCCATAATTTTATGGTTCAATCATTTCTGTTTTTATTTTCATTTACTTAAATTAGGTTTACTGTTAGTATTAGGTAAACCTAATCCTTATAACTTATACCACAGTTTTTAAGGGATAAGTGAAAAGATTAATATTTATAAATGTGATCCACTGAATATTTCTATATTTATATTACTTATAATAATTTTTCTAATATTCTTCTTAATAAACTAATGAAATAAAAATTCTTTTCAGTAGTTGAATGGGTACATTAAATAAATAAATAAGCATTAAAACATTAAAAATAGATTATAATTTGTTTAAAATAAATTCTTAATTTAAATTAGAAATACAGAACAACCTCTAATTCATCATGATTGGAGCCATAGGAATGAAATATTATTGAAAAAGATAACTATCTGCGTATATAACTACCATTCAAAATTTCATAGATCAATATATTTTAATAAAAAACTGTGGGAAATTTAGAATGACCGAGTCATTACCCATTTACACTATTCTATAAGATTTCCATTAGTTTAAATCAGCAGTCAATTTTCAAGAAATAGGAAGATAGTTTAAAATTAATCTATTTGTTTAGTAATTAAAGTAATTTGTTTAGTCCTATTATTTTAAACAACTATAAATAATCTATTTTTCTCAGTAATTCTGTTCTATTGGGTAGGAAGAAATAATAATAATTATTATTATAATAGTATAATAAATTATATGTATGTTAATTGTCATAAATGAAAGGATGGCCATGAGATATTAGTCACTTCCAAAAGTGGCATAGCCTGTCTCAAAATTAAATACATCCAGGTTTATAAAAGAAATTGAGCAGTGAAGTGGAAAAATTACATTGCCTTCTTTACTGAGTCAAATATATTATTGTATATCAGCATGCTACACCTCAACAATATGCAATGTAATCAGTACTAAAAACAACAACTTCGCACTATTCATCACCAAACTGGCTACATGAGCATTACCAGCCTTAGAGAAAGCAGATATAGAAATTATATCTATAGTATTATATAATCTTAGTGTTGCTTATATTTGAGATGTTTTCACAAACAAAACAAAAACTGGATAGATAGCACAAAACAATAAATAATTGTATTCCTTTCTATGGTAAACAATGCATTCCGTACTCTTCTTCCAATCTGTCAAATAATAAGTTACCAGTTGTATTTAGAGGGAATAAATCATTCAGTAAGCTGCATATCATATTATTATGAACTTATTTCTGAACAACAGCAATACTTTGGGCCAGTACATGCTCTCATAATATTCAAGTAGAGCTGTAGATTATAATAAAAAATACTGTATGTCTGAATGATTAAAAAAATCTCACTAATTAAGTTTTTTATAAAAAAAAATTATTTCTATGAAAATCTCTAGCTTGTAAATCAGCAGAATGTGAATTTCAATGTAGTATTTTAGACTTCTGTTAAAGCTGTGAATTAGATTAAATTTTTCATTTATATTGTCAAAGTTTTCTCTGATTTTTAACAAATTTTCTTGACTCTAGATTGTAATTGAATAATCTTACATATTGTCTATATTATTCGTATATAGTTAAAAAAGTTATAAAAATTCTTATTTTACATTTTTATGGATATAAAGTTGTATTATTAAGTAAAAATAAATAAATATATTGTACCAGTATATAGTATATAATAAATATACTATATACCAGTATAAGTATATAATAAATATATACCATAAATTTATATATACATATATATAAATTATATATATGTATATATAAATTTATGGTACTTACGTATTAACGCCACCTCAGCTACAGCTTTATTTAAAATTGAGTATTTATTTTATTGAGTCTCTTTATTAATTTTAAGAAATGGTTAAATTATATTTATAAAATAAATATATTAAAATTAATAAAGAGACTGTTTTGAATCTATGTTAAACTCTATATCGGCCCATTTTCCACCGAAATCCGATTGACTACTAGCTGTGGTGGCGTTAATACATAAGTACCAATTTATTTATTTTTTCCAAGATAGAAAAAAATTTAGAGAAAAAATACACAGAATGGAGGGGTTCATATGAATGCAAAAAAGAAAAGAGTGCATGTGCTAAACAGAAGAATAAGAATTCCAGTACAGAAGGAATTAAAATGATATTTATGTGGTCTTCTGTATGTCTGTTTGAAAAAATACATATATACATATATATATATATACATATATATATATATATATATATATATATATATATATATATACATGTATATTTTTTGTATGTAGTAATTTTTGCGGATTTTATATAAAAAAAGTAGTATATATTCTGTAATTATGACAACTTCTTTGAGGGTCTAGGAATGTTTAACTCCTTTCAAGCACTCTAAATATAGAGTAAATCTAATGCAACAAATCCTGTAAACATTTCAGTATTGTACATGTTTATTTGCTATTTGTTTGCAAATATGTGTGAAATTAATAAAATCTTACGGTGTCATAAAATATATAAAGCTTAAAACGAAATCTGGAATTTTATTCTTCCATCAAAACTGAAATTTTGATTAGATTTAATATATATACTATAACATTTAAGGCGATAAAGTCTGACTTTGAAGCCTCAAGAAGTTATAAAAATTATAAAAAACTATTTTCATGGTTTGTTTTAAAGCATGTTCTTTACATTAACTGTTATGCAATACTTAAAATATATAAAACAGGGCCACTTTCCAATTATTAATAAAAAGACATCTGATTTTTACATTTTTAATGTAAGTCAACTTTGAGAATATATTGCTAATGCAATTCAGGTCAAAAAGACTTTTCTTCGGAACAGATAATCTTGCTTATATTTTAGCATGTTAACAAAGTTTCATTCATTTTGATCAATGGATTAGGAGTTTATGAGATTAAAAGAAGAGGGTATTTCTGTTTACAATGGACTATGCAGTTTCATTCTTATCCTAATATTAATAAGAAACCATTGCATAACCGGACGATATTTTGGTGCATTCAGAGAGTTTTCTTTATAAAGAAAATAAAAAATCTGATGTGTATACCACATGACTTCCTTGTACGCCTATTACACTACATATACATATATTGTTTTTTTAAATGAAAAGTACATAAACTTTTATTTTAATTAACTTCTGATATGTTTTAATATATTAGTTTTGTTGTTGTTATTGAATTATTATTTATTGTAAAACTTTTTTAAAATCACAGGTTAATAATTATTAACAAATCAATATATTTAAATTAAACAAAAAAAGTTAAAAAAAGGAGATGAAGTTGGATTTGAACCGATGTGCCTTCCCCTTGTAAGATCTAAATATTTCATTAATTAAAATTTTATTTGGCTATAACTCTGTAGCCAATGAAAATAAGTACCATTCATTTATGATATATCGTTGAAAAGCTCTCAATGAGGGCTTATTAATCGTTTTTGAGTTACACGAGATACATACGTACGTATGTACAGACGTCACGCCGACACTAGTAAAAATGAATTCAGAGATGGACAAAATGAATATTTCCGGTGAAATCTGATATTTCAATAATCAATAAATCAATAATCAATAATCAATTCAAAAAAACCAATATTTTTTGCGATCACAGTACTTCCTTTACTTCGTACAAGGAGTAAAAACAGTTAAAAAATGTTGCATCACAAAAGCTGTGCTTATAAAAATTGATCTATCACAAAGTAAAGTCAGGTTCGTCGTGTTCATGTACACAGTGCTAAATATGATGGACATAATTAGGTTATAACAATTTTAATCAAGTTCTTAATATTTTATTATTCATGATTGAATTTTTGTAGATCTGAAAAATGTTGGATAGTACTCGTATTGTAGTTATTTAAAAAAATATCTAATAGTAATCTTACCGCTAGATATTAAAAGAAAAAAATTAACATTAAAAAATAAAACGTACGTGTAATATTAAACTTACCTGAATAAGTGACGTGAACGAAATTTCATTTTTAAATAGTAGGTTGGGATGGCAAATTATACAAAAATAAAATCTAACTATAAGAAAATAATAATAATTTATTTTATAAGTTAAAATTTTAATTAAGCATCTTTTTACTAAAGCTGTATTTAATTATTCTTTGAGTAAATAATATATTATTTCCTTGTACGAAGTAAATAAAGGAAGTATTGTGATCGCGAAAATTTAGGTTTTCAAATTTCAACGGAAATATCCATTTTGACCATCCCTGAATCCATTTTGATTAGTTTCGGCGTGACGTCTGTACGTACATAGTATCTCGCATAGCTCAAAAACGATTAGCCGTAGAATGTTGAAATTTGGGATTTAGGACAAAATCTAGATTTATGTAAAATCTAGTGGTGCACTTTCCATTTTGATTGCAATCGACTGAAACAAAAGTGTCCAAAAAAGCCCAAATTCCAAATGAATTTAGATTTTGGACTTATTCTTAATTGCAGTAATAAGCCCTTATTGAGAGCTTTTCAACGATATATCATAAGTGATACTTATTTTCATTGGTTACACAGTTATAGCCAAATAAAATACATCCTTTTCAAAGAAATTCATATTTATTCCTAGCGAACAAGTGCTGCCTACGAACAATTTATACACCTAATTCCTCTTGAATTCTGCTCTAAATTTTGTCAATAGTTGATAGTTATTCACTACGCAATTTGTGCAAATATTGCCAGTATTAAAACTAACAAAAAGCAAAAAAAGATTATTCCTATTTATCTTAGTTCTGCATGGAATAAAATAAGCTATATGTTACTTTATACTTTACATTTAGGACTCGTAGGACACAAGGTTTCTTGATTCAATCTATAGCAGCAAAAACAGTTGTTCTGACAAAACATTATTAATAAATAAAATTTAAAATGTTAACATGTAATTCTATCAAAAAAATTCAATGAGACATTCTAATAAAAAAGAAAAATGTAGGCTTTTTAATATTTTCATGACATCACTCTCTAGCAAACAGCGTTATAATTAAAGAAACATTAAGATTTGTAGCATTACATTATTTAGTGTCACTGTAACAGGAATAAATAGAGTCTGCGCAAACAATTAAAAACAGAGAAAATAATTACTATTACTATACTCCACTTTTTGCAAAATTGTGTCACAGACTTGAGATGTAGGCTTTAACGTTGTGTTATATAAACAAAATTTACTGCTCTAGTTAAATCTCAACGGGAAGCAATTTTCAGCTAGGCTTTATTGTCAAGAAATCAAAAACAATACGTACTGAATTAGAACACAAAATTGCCACTGCTGTATGTAATCACTAAAGCAAAACACTGTCAACGTTACAAAACTAATAATTACGTAGAAATTTTTCTGATTGGTATCCTTAGTGCACTTGTAAGAAATAATAATTTTGAAAGATAAATCAATATAATAAATTGGAAAACATGAGAGGGTTATTTTTAAGTCGCTTTCAATTACAAGAGAATTGATAAGTTTGCTTCAATTAAGATAGAAATTCATTAAGACAAATTTTATTCAGTCAAATTTGGCATAATAAAAAAAAAAAGACGTAAAGAATTCTACTTTTATTTTTTAAGGAATTAGAAATTTAGAAAATAGATTTAAAACAAAACTGAATTTAAAAACTGCACTAAAAAAAAAACTACAACGCTAACTACTCTTAATTTGGAACACACTTCAAAAAATTTAAATAAATTAAATAATTAAATATGAAGCGTCCGCTTCAGGTCACAGTTTGCAGCATATACCTGCCGTATTTTGATTGGAAGGAGGATGACATAGCGCGATTAATTTCTGAGCTTCCCCCACCTGTCTTACTGGTGGGTGATTTTAATGCTCATAATTCTCTTTGGGGATCGGATCGAGTAGATCCCCGCGGAAGAGTATTGGAAAGGTTGCTGATGAATTCTGAACTTATTCTTTTAAACGACGGGTCAGGAACCTTTTTCAATGCCAGAGATGGATCGACGTCCTGTATAGATCTTGCACTTATTAAGCGGATCAATAGCACCGAGGTACAGCTTCCATGATTTAGACGATTTGCATGGAAGCGATCATTTCCCGGTGCAAATTGTAACTGATGCTACAAGAAAAATATATCCCATCTCTAAAAGATGGTTGTTTGAAAAGGCAGATTGGACGAGCTTCACAGCTAGAACGATACTCCCTGAAACAACTGGAGTTATCGGGGACGATGTCGACGCTATAAAAAATGCGATACTTGAGTCCGCATCTAGATTTATTCCCAAAACATCTGGGAAACTTACGAAGAAACCCGTTCCATGGTGGAACGATGAATAAGTGAAGCTATAAAAAGAAAGAAAAGGGCGTATAACGACTTTAAGAAACGTCCTACCACAGAGAATCTTATTGCCTTTAAAAAATACAGGGCGTATGCAAAAAGTCTCATGATAGACTCGAAGAAACGATCCTGGCAGCAATACATGTCATCCATTGAGAGAAGTACTACTGCATCAGACGTTTGGAGGAAAGTGAAGGCGATTTGTGGGCGTAAAAATTTTGTTCCCATAATTAGCCTTCAAGATGAAGATGAAATTAAAGACACTTCAAACGAAATTGCAAAGCTATTATCCAATCACTTCGAAAATGGCAGCAAAACGGCCAACTACGAAGATTTTCGGGCGAAAAACGAAGAACTTGAAGGTCTACTAAACTTCAGAACTGAGTATAATTACTCATATAATGTACCATTGAAAATGGAAGAATTCGTGAAAGCGTTGGAGAAAGCAGGCAACACAGCTGCTGGTCCGGATGAAATCCATTATAATATGATCAGGCAGCTGAATACCACTGCAAAACGCAGATTATCAGAACTGTAGAATGAAATATGGTGGGTTGGAATGTATCCGCAGCAGTGGAAAAGAGCACATGTTGTTCCAGTAGCGAAGAAAAATAAAAATTTAACAGATTCCTATAGCTATCGTCCTATTTCTCTGACGGGCGCTATGGGAAAAATACTCGAAAAAATGATTAATAATCGACTCGTCTGGGTTTTAGAAAAAGAAAACCTGATATCACCATATCAAGCAGGTTTTCGGCAATACCATTCTACCAGAGATCAAATGATCAACTTAGAGAATATTATATACAACAGCTTTATCACAAGGAAGCATTGTGTCGGAGTTTTCTTTGATCTGCAGAAGGCTTTCGATATGACCTGGCGACATGGAGTAATGCTCCAGATACATGAATGGGGCATTCATGTCAATCTGCCAGTCTTACTGAGCAACTATATGAATGACCGTACTTTCCAAGTACGCGTCAACAATGAATATTCATCTGTAAAAATCTTGGAAAATGACATACCACAAGGTTCACCGCTGAGCGGTACCTTGTTTACCATCGCCATTAATAAATTGATATTAGCCATTCCAGTAGAAATCAGCAAAAGCGTCTATGTTGATGATCTGACAATTGTGTATGCCAGTAACAAGACTGCTATGGTGAAATACAGATTGCAGCGGGCGATTGACGCCTTAAACGAAGTTGCGAGGAATAATGGATTCCAATTTTCATCAGAAAAAATGTGCTGTGTACACTTCTGTAGGAAGAGAATTCCTCACCAAAGTCCTACCTTGAGAATTGGCAATGATCCAATACAATATAAAGACAATGTGAGATTTTTAGGACTGGTATTGGATAAATCCCTTACGTGGGGATTACATATACAGGACTTGAGTGATAGATGCAAAAAAGCCCTAAACATTATAAAATGTTTATTAAACATCAATTGGGGCTCAGATAAAGAAATTTTATTGAGATTGTATAAGGCATTGGTTCAATCAAAGCTAGACTACGGATGTATTGTATATTCATCCGCTAGGAAGTCGCATTTAAGAAAGTTAGACGTAATTCACAATAGCGGAATAAGATATGCAACAGGTGCTTTCCGCACAAGTCCGGCGGCTAGTCTAATGTCTGAAGCCGGAATAATTCCACTACATTATAGAAGAGAGATCCTGTTACTAAGATACGCAGCAAATATATGGGCTTTTCCTGCCCATATAAATAATAAACTTTTCATAAATCATCCTATGGCTGCAGTATATGAACATCGTGTTACCTATTTCAGACCAGCTGGAATTAGGTACCACAAATTAAGAAATAAACACGAAATTGCTATTCCTGAGACACTAGCAATTTCCACAAGAGAAATACCGCCATGGCTCTTGCCAGCGGTAAATACAAGGTTGGATCTCTCTCAGGGAGAAATAAAAAGGAAGCTAGCAGTGATCATCCAACGGGAATTTTTAGCAACCGTCAGTAGTTACGAAGAACATATTAGCATTTATACTGACGGTTCTAAAACCGAACATGGTGTTGGATGCTCCATATATGTTTTATTTATGGAGTTTTATATATTTTATGTTTTATGGAGTTTTATAAGTGGAGAAGCCCACTTTTGGAAACTGCCAGACATGGCCAGTGTCTACACGGCAGAACTTACTGCAATTCAGCAAGCTATTCGCTACACTGAACACTATTGCAAAGAGAGAGTGCTAATATGTTCCGATTCTTTAAGTGCACTTGCTGCAATTCGGAACAAAAACATTAAGGATGTCCTAACTGCAAACATCCTGTCCATTTTGTACGTTCTTAACCAACGAGGACAGCGATGCTTATTTGTATGGACTCCAGGGCATGCTGGTGTTACAGGTAATGAAATCGCAGACGAAGCTGCCAGAAAGGCAACAGTCTGCGATGATTTGGATGCATTTCCTGTAAGAGTGGCAGATGCTAAAAACCGTCTAACTAACATAGTAAGAAACAAATGGAGTACTGATTGGAGGAGTTTAAATACAAAATTAAACTCAGTGAAAACTTCTCCATATAAATGGAAAAGCGACATTAAGTTGACTCGCCGTGAACAAGTAGCTGTGACCAGACAGAATCGGTCACACGCGATTAACAAATTCATATTTGTTAACCGGCGAAGGGAGACCAATGAACGGTGTCTGTAATAAAACACAATTAAGCATCTAGTAGAAGAGTGTACAATATATAAGGACCTCAGAAAGAGGTTCCGTCCGGCTCTTTTAATTTAATCAGATCCCCTCTAATATAATAAATGTAAATAATAAACCCAGAATTTGTATATTTCGTCCATCCAAGAAAATACAAATTTTGACGGCAGTCAATTTTATAACACAAGACATTAGTTTTGACACCAGTGGTCAGACAATTTTCAGGCAGTTTATACATTTACTTATTAGGGGTTGAATGCTGATATGATCTTAATAATGTTTCTATGCGAGTTGTAAGAAATATATGCCCTAAAACTTTTGGTAAAATTTTAGATCATTATTTTATTTGGGGTTGAAATCTGTCAACTAGAAAATAAGCTAATAACAAAGGAAAAAATCTTTGTTTCAAAATTACTTTCTTCGTTTGGATGGCTGCAAGTTATTTTATTTACATTTTTTTTTTTTTTTTAAATAAAGTGATAAAATCTCTCAATTTTTTTTTCAAAAAGTGATATCAATCCTTTCTAATTACTAGTTGGGTAAATATTCTTTTGTTGTTTTTTATTTTAAAGAACTATTCATATTTTTTACACATTACGCATATGTGATAATGAAAGAAAAAAATATTTTATTCTATATGTAATAATGATGTTTGGATCTTTTATTAAAAAACAGTGGTTTGTTAATGATCCTTATAGTTTAATTAAATTGCAATTATAAAATTTATGTACCTGTGATATCCAATTCCACCAAAGTGATCGCTCCCAATTATACTCAAAGCCGAGAAACAACTGTTTTGATCCAATAATCCTGAGAACTCGTCTTCCACATCTTGTGCTTCTTGTTGCTTCCACAGAAGCTCCTTTTAAATCTATTTCTTCCATGCTTGCTGCACTTCCTGCACCTAAAAAATTGAATACTGTTGGTTAATGTTTTGAAATCTTAAATTACTGAGAAGTTTTGCAGGAATAAAGTATGTTTCCTAAGTTTTTACTATGAGTGTATTGTGAATAATTTGGCTGAATAGCTTTTTCTTCAACTGCTCAATTTTTTGAAAACCCTAGATGATAGAATAGAAAGGGCAATAAGACAAGACTGGTAATTTTATAGCTGTAAAGCTAATAAAAACTGAAAGTTTTGTTATTAAACTAAAATTCATCATCATAAAATAGCTGATTCTCTAATACACATCTATTGACTGAGAAGCTGTGTAAATTTTAACTAAGTAATATTTCAGGAAATCAATATTTCACTCATTATATGACTATAATTATATGTCATATAATTCATTATATGACTATAGTATGTGTTTTGAAGAAGTAAGTTTCCTCACATTCCTACAAATCATTTCATAAGTCAAAATCCTATTACACAAAAGAGATCACTTCAGATATTTCATCTTTTTCCTCAATGATTTGTTTACTTTCACTATGCTCTAGGTGGTTTATAATGTTGATCCATTATAAGATAGAGGTGTAACAATCTCGTTGTAAATACTTTTATAAGACTGATTATCTCTTATTCTCTTATTTCTTAATCTCTTATTTATCTCATAGAATAACCATATTTCTTAGGAGTAAAAAACTACCTATGATTTTAGGGCTAGTGTATCTCACCATGGTAGCTAGATTTGAGAGAGAGAGAGAGAGAGAGAGAGAGAGAGAGAGAGTGAGAGAGAGAGAGAGAGAGAGAGAGTGAGAGAGAGAGAGAGAGAGAGAGAGAGAGAGAGAGAGAGAGAGGGGGGGGGAGATAATGATGGCAAAAATTAATCCATCTGTGCTTAATGACACATATAATAAGTTGTTTGTTTATCAATGTCTTTAAAATTAACATTCACTTCATTCATATTAAAGATTATCAAGATTTTATTCTGGCTAAAATCACTTTAAAAAAGGATACTTTATCTTACAGCAATCCAATATTTGCTAATTTCTTCAAAATATATATAATTAATTGTAAAATACTCAGCACCTTCCTCTTCACTTAAAACTGTTTTCTTGAATTTATCAGTAATTTTTAATTCATGAAACATATTTGTTACATCTTTGTTTGCTGGCAATGCATATTTTTTCAAGATACTAATGAATTTTTTTTTGAACTGAAAAAATTCTGTGTGATTATGTATAAGCAGCCTCAGATTGCTGGTATTAATTGGGTAGAAAAGTAGAGGACATTCAGCTGGGGACTCATTTCAAGGGGTTTGGTGAAGATATTTTCATTATGTAATACTACAAGGACATATATAAACATATTTTTATTACAACAGTGTAATCTTTATAAAATTTTCTTTTAGCTAATGCTTTTATTCTTTTGATTCACTTTGTCACTGAAAGTGAATAATTCCATATCTTAGCGTTCTTTTATCTTTATCACTAACTGTCATGGATAATCATACACATAATATATATATAAATTTTACCTGGAAAAATAAACATTTTGTTGGCTAGTAATGTGACCGTTCTCTTTTTCCATTGTGGAAGTACTAATCCTTTTAATACAAACACGGAACCACTTCTATCTATGACTTCTCCAGATGAGGGCCCTGTGAAAACAGTAGTTTTCTTATATACAAAATGTTCATTCATGTTTCTCATACATTACTGTTACTTATTTTAAAATAAAAAAAAATCTTAAACTATGTAGTATACTGTAGCCAAAATCAAAAGAGTTTGACAGTATTTATAGTTAAATACAAATAATCTGTGCAAAACAATTTTTGAAAGGAATTGGAAAACAGGTAATCCTCCAAAATTTGTTTAGAAAAAATTTTACTTAAAATCTAAATTTAGATAGCCATTTCAAGCGTTAAACAATCATCATCTGTAAACACCAAGGAAAAAATATACATTTTACATATGTTAAAAAAGTAAATAAATTAATAAAAGAATTAAAACAAAAATAATAAACAGTTAAGAATGTTTTTAGAATAAAAAAAATACAAATAATAATTATTGTCATTCTGGGAAATCCCAGAATAGAAAGCATAAATTTAGTTTTAAAATATCTAAACTATTTAAACCTCCAATATGAAATTGCTCACCACAACTTAGTTACACACCTCTTTGATATTTAGGCTTGATAGAAATTATATCAAGAAAGATAAAGTTGGTATGAATCTTAATCCAATCAAAGAGATCTCTTCCAATGAGCAAAATATTAACAGTTGGGACACTCAGGATGAAGTGAAGGGTAGAACAGCTTAGTGCTCTTATGATTGAAAACTCTCACAAAACGATTTTTAACAAATTTATCATTCAAACAGACTATCAGGTGTATATTGTTGTCCAATAATGAAGTTCCTATTTCACTACTGATAAAATAAGTTTTCTGGCTCAAAGAAATTGATTGACCATTGCTAGGTTCATCCTCAATATTCCTTTTACCATGTTTTGATGGATGAAATTTTATTCGTATAATCCCATCTAGTCACATAATATCGATCAACAGTTTCATTATGATAAAAGATCTTTAGATGTTGATGAATGTCACATCAGCTTTTACTTTTTCTGTTGAAAATCGTATCATTGCAAATTGTTTTACAGATTGATATAGCAGGTGTATTCGGCTCCATAACATTGGCAACTGACAGAAAATGAGAGGACATGGGTCGACAAGTTTTGGAATGTTAATAATAGGAAATGAAACTACAAGATAGCAGCACCTGCTACTTTGTGCGACATTTTGTTCCCATGTTATGTTTCAGTGTGCATTACATTTTAGTCATCCCTTGTATATATACATATATATATATATATATATATATATATATATATACATACAATACAAATTTATATTGTTATATATGTATATGTATATATATATATATATATATATTTTTTGTTATATAAAATAACAGTAATAACAACAGTAATTTTGATAAATGATGAATTTTAGAGTTAATTATTATATAATTATTGTCGAGTAACATTATTATTAGATGATATTCCTAGACTGTCCCAAAGAAATTCAATAAAAGGTGCTTTAGATCATCCTCATTTTCATAAAGCATCAAAAATATGTTTTTATATTGACAGATAAGTCAATTTTATTTTCTACAATCTCTTTGTTTTTATAAACTTTGAATAGATCCAATCCTATAAGCTTATTTTTGTATAAATTGCAATTCAGCATAGGCTACTGTTTTCTGAGGTAAATTACCACCATAATTATTATTATTTCTCACTTGTATTTACATTTTAAGAAACGTTATCCAGAATTACTTTTCAGCCAAAATCTATAATTAACACAATTACACTTTCAAATTTGATTTCATGTAAAAGATTCATAAATTTTATATGCTGGATTCATGTCCTAAGAAAAAGAAGAATTTATGTAAAATAGCTTTAAAATTTAAACTGTTAAAAAGCATAATTTTTAATAACAGATTAAAAAAATTATGTATACACACCCCAACTGAGTTTTGTACATTAGAGATTTTTTAATTTTTGTAATAATTATGACTGTTGGTAAAACAGTTCCTGAGATAAACCAACACAGATTTATACATACAAAATATTATATCCTTCTGGTGTAGGACTTCAAATTGTCAAGAAATACAAAATTTTGCATTCTGGGGAGTTATTATTTGTTTTACCAGTAGCAATAGTTTTCCTTATTTGTCGTAACTGCCTGAAAAGTAAAAATGGGTACTACTTATATCCTTAATAGAAGAAGTAAAATAATAAGTTATCTGCTTTAGTGAATGACATTATATTTTATTTATATTCTTCAATAGAAACTGTTTCTTAAATTAAATTACCTATATAAAATCGAATGATATGACGTAAATCTGGATCAATACCCAATCTGGCACGTCTTGATACATCTTCATAACCAATCTTTTGCAGAAAATCATCCTGTATTGACAATGGTGTCTCTGTTAAACTTAAACGCCGTCCTTCACCACCACCAAACTGAAAGAAAAAGATTTTTATTAATGTAAGAGTATTTTCCTATTAAAAATTGTACTTAATTCTTCTCTTAGAATAAAGTAGTAGAATAATTATCATAAATCATGATAACTATTATTCCAAAAGGACACTCAGAAATGATTATGAGCCTTCTCTTCGATGAGTGAGCAGTGTCACTGAAGACAAACACAGGAATAAAACATAACATATATGAAATAATTATACCCGTGTTATTTAATTACATTTCCTTTCCTATTTATATAAGACAACATAAACTTAACAAAAAATAATTGATTATAATAATTTTTTTTCTCATTTGAATTTTGTCTTTGTGAGATTAATACCAAATTTATTGTATGGTAAATTGTGACTAACTTATAGTTCTAATTTGATATTGACATAAAAAAATCATATTTTTAAGAATTAACTGAAAAAATGTATTTATAAAAAATATATATTATAAATCATTCTATTGTATATTTCATTTGTTTATGTTACATTTTTTAGTTTTATTTTTCAGTTTAATAGTGTACAGGCCTTTCAACTGAAGGCTTAGGGTTCAAATCCCGGTCAGGTATGTCATTTTTCATACGCTACAAAATTTCATTTCCATATCCCACAGACAAGCTCAAGTTTATGTGGTGATATCATCAGCCAAAAAAACAAACAAAAAAAATATTGCATGAAAAAACTGTTTAAAAGTAATGAAAGAAGAAACCTATATTTTAAAAGTTTGAAAGAAGAAAAAAATTATGGAAAGAAACTTAAAAGAGATTGCTACTGAGTTAAAGCTAAGATTCTGTGGAATGTGTATTTTTTATTCAAGTTTTCTAATTCTTTGAAGTTTCACAAGATAATACTTAAGATTATAAATATTTAATAAGAACAGAACAAAAATGTCAGAATGATATTTGTATATCATATTTGTTTAATGTAAATGATATTTATCTGAAGAAGATATAACACTATGTTATATCAATGGAGTACGAAGGATTGATTATGAAAAAATAATTTTTTTAAATCTTTTATTTGTATATTTAGATTATATAATTTTCCTTCCAAAAATGTTCTCTATATGGCTTAAACTTATAGCAAGACCAATTGAGGAACCTCTCTACAAAAATAAAATCATCAAAATTGTTCATTTGGTGGAAGGGTATGAGAATTTGAGAATACATAAAAAAGTTGTCGTTAAATTGAAAACCTTCTTTTTTTGAAGTTGGTTAAGAAGTAATAATGTAGCTATTCTTCATATTTTTTGTGACGTTATTTTATTCACTTAGATATGATTTTAAGAGCTTATACACTTTCTACTAGTAGAATAGCAATTATATAATCTATACTTTTTAGCAGCAACTTGAATGACTTTTAACATGGTGTAAAAACCCTGCAGTTAAGTACTGTAAATTTCTATTAAATTGTATGTTTATCCATATGTTAAAAAACAGTAGTAAAAATAATTTAACAACCAGATGAATTTATCAGTTTTATTAATTTTAAAAATAAATAATAATTGTTAAGATTTTAAAGTATTCATACACAAAATTATACATATATTTTTTTTATAAAACTGTCAGTGATGAACCAAACCAAATTCAGTAGTTGTAATTGAAGATGGTGGTAAAGATGATTGAAAATATTTTGAAGTAAGTTATTACTTGTTAATTGTAAATTTAATGTCGTAAAAGTTTATTTTTCTAAATTAATGTTGTCACCAACTGTCATGGATAAAAAAATGTATATACATAATTTGTTTCTTTAAGATAATCTTCCTTATTACAAGTGATAAAATTAAAATTTTTAAAAACCCATGAAGCCGTTTTGAAGAAATATACCTAATGCAGCGCCCCCCTGGCAGCTTATAACCATCAAACTAATCTAAGAACTTGCTCTGAGGTGATACCTGTTAGGTAGTGTAAGAAACCACATCAAAATGGGCCCAGCCATTTTAGAGAAACACATCTACTGCATAATAACCTATAATTTTATGACCTATAACCATAAAACATGTCTAAGAACCTGTTCTGAAGTGATACCTATGTAACGCAAAAACCACATCGAAATTGGTCCAGTAGTTTTTGAGGAAAATGGTAACACACATGCACACAGCCTCTTACCCCAAATGAATATACCGTCTCCATTTCTGTCATGGGTTAAAAGACAAAAGCAAAATATAATCTAAGAATTAAAAGCTAAAACTTTAAAAAGTTAGTAAATATTAATCTCTAACTGTTACTACTCAGTAAAATATTTAGTATTTTATATCTGCCAAAATCCTGTAATTTTAAGAAAATAAATAACAATAATATCAAACAAAATAAAAATAGTTTTTTTTAAAAATTACTCCCGTAGATCCAGAAATACAAAATTTTTTTAATAAAAATTAATTTTAAAAAGTAATATCATTGAACTGTAACCTTTTCTTATGCTTAAATTAGGATTTGTTTGGTTCTAAATAAATTCTCCAGAGTTAATTCAAAGATCAAGGATAACATAAGTTCTTAAGTCTACATAACAAATCACTATGGTACAAAAAAGACTGCATCCTGTCCATGCTATACAGTGAAATTTTTGTCATTGACTGTTATATTTTCTTCCAAATATTAATTTTCAACAATTTACAAAATTACATATTTAACTTTTAATTTAGCAGTCAATTTCATTTTCCTGATTTTTTTTTTAAAATAAAACTTTCTGGCGATCAGTTCTTAAAAAAGAAATTCATACTTAATAAAAAGGAATTCAATTTTCTCTATGACATAATAATATTAATGTTTATATATAAATTATATGCACTATTAATAATTTCTTATAATTTTTATTTTATGCCACATAAACACTAAGTCACTGATGTCTACGCTGGAGTGAATCATTGTGTATTTTTGCATACTCTAGCCACATCAAACCCAGGATCTTTAGTATAGCAGGCAACACACCACTGCCATTTCTAGAGATGTGCTATTAATAATTTTTTTTTAATATCATTTATTGAGTGTTAATGCATTTTAAATTATGTAAATATGTATAATGTTGAAATATTTTTAATTTTTTTTGTTATTATTATTAAAAAGTTAAATAATATACAATACCTTTTAAAAGTAATATTTTATTACTAAATATTTCTTTAATGTAACACTCTTTAACATTTATTGTGATCATACCTTATCAGTTATCAACACATTCATTGTTAACAGTTTGATAATTCAAAAAATTATTTAATGTGAAACTAAACATTACTATATTAGAAGTAATTTATTTTGTATTTATAACTGTTTTTCTACTTTAACAAGAAACTAAGAAAGATTTTTTTTAGTAATAATACATTTTTTTATGAATAGGTGTGATTTGTGTCTATGTAAGTTTTTTATCTTGATGAAAGATACTGCTGCTATATAGTTACTTCAAACTAACATAAAATCAGATACTGGTAAAAAAAAAAAAAAATTGTGTATTGTTATATACTATGTAAAAAAAACTTTCTGCTAAAACACTTTAATTTAATATTTACCCGTATGTTATTTGAAGAAGCCGTTTTTCTCCCACTTCTTATGAAACTGATTAACTTAAAACTACTAATGGAAGTAAACTGAATATAGATATATTTTATTACTGATTACCATTGATGCTTTAAATTACTATTATTTGTGAATGACTATAATATATCCACTAAAACTATTCCAGTTGTTGATCAAATTGCATTCACTCATCTGGTTGAAAGCCAACAACTACAGGTTTCATCTACACAGTAACGAGGCCACACATAGCAACTGAACCATCTCATCTTTGATTATATTCAGTAACTGAATTAGCTTGACCTGTTTTATTAATAATAATTATTATTATTATTTCTTTTATTCCTATGAAATCATATTTCTAAATATACAAGCTACATTAAGATCACTGGTTACTACTATGCTATTGAAAAACATTAAAAAATAATTTTAACAATTAAGAATAGTTTATTTTGTGGCAATTAAAACATTTTTTCTTATATCTGTTTTATGTTCATGATACTATGAAAACTATAATAAATGTGCCATCCAGAGGTATTTAACAGATATGCTAAAAATACTTCTTTCTTGGTCGGTTCACATTTCAATATAGACATACAGAGTATACTTAAGCTGAAACAACACACATGTAGAATGTATATTAAAACACTTACTTAGTAAAAAGTAGTGCTGTAAGATGCAATCTATCCAGCTATATATATATATATATATATTAATCAAAGCCAAGTATCTCTTACTTAACTGCTACAATATTTACAGAACCATTGTTCTTGAAAGGTTGAAATTTCATAACTTAAGTTCTCCTGAAAATACTAAGAAAGATTTTTGAACAGTTTAATGCCTAAGAGAATTAAAAGAGGCATAAATCCCTGCAAGAAGATAAAATCACTCGCTCTGTCACATTTCAAAATAAGTCTATTGACTTCCTCATATTTAAAAATGTTAGAGGGTATTAGTAAAACAACAATTGCTTTATCTTTTTAGCAATTTTGATAAAAGAAAACCATAGGTATAGTAGTAATACATGATAGATGCTACAAATAGACAGACTCCTTAGTTGAAATCAATCTAGGACCAAATTTTCATGAAAATTTGACTTAACACTCATTCTAGATAATTTTTTTTAAATGCAAAGTGTATAAATCTGATAAAATTATGTCTAAAATAGAACTTGCAGTGTTATTTGCCATAAACAACAGATAAAGCTCAGAAATTTAATATTCTAAGAATTTTATGGACTCTTACTATGTTTTATAATATTTCTAGAATTTTCTGTAAAAAAATTGTTATAAAAAATCTAAGAGTTTATTAATCTTAACACATTGATTATGGAATCGATAAATATCAATAATTTTATGATTCTTGATTGGAATTATCATTTATGAGTAAGCTTTTATATTATTTTTAGTTCACTTCTTCAACTGTCCAAGTGAAAACAAGTGAAAATCTGAATATAAGATTTAGCACATCATTCCACACCATTCACTTCTAAAAACGGTTAAGTTTTTTTAAAGCTTAATCTATGTTAAACTTAACGAAGTTGTATAGTTACAAAAATTAAAAAATTCTAATTGAAGAATTTAATGCTTAAATGGCAAAATTATGTAATTCATATCAAATTGAATTGTCAAATTTAAAAAAAAATTGTTTATACGAGAAATTGCTAATTAAAAACCTTCGATTATCAATAAACATTGCCAGATGGTAAAATGGTTAGCAAGCTGGTTTCTAGATCAGTTGATCTTTGGCAACATTGCTAATAAGGGGTCAGCATTTATTTCACTTATCCATCTGATCTTCCTCATTATAATACATGTGAGGCACATCTGAGGAATAGTAACAAAAGTAAAAAACTATGAACGGCCAAGACGCTACTGCTTGGCTGATCTTTGTGGCAGAATGGTAACGTCTCAGTCTTTCATCTAGAGATCCTGGTCAGGCATGGCATTTTTCATACACTATAAAATTCCATTTTCCATTACCCACCCACAAGCTTCAAGCTTATGTATGTGGCAAGATCATCAAGCAAAAAAAAAAAAAAAAAAAAAAAAAAAAATTACTACTTACTCAGTTGCATTTCCTGTGAAAAAAAAACATATTGATTTTCTAATTTATAACTTTTAGATTTGAACTAGAAAGAAAATGATCAAAAACAGGTCGACCTAATATCAAATTTTGTCAGTATATACACTGATCTTAACATTTAGCTTCAGAGATTTTAATTTTTAATTCCTGGAACATTTAATATTTATTTTCTTACATAAATTAAAAAATATTCTGCTATGCAAACTGACTGGAGCTGTTAATTCGTGTTAATAAAATTAATTGTTAAAAAGCAGAGATCAAAGATTTAACAAAAATGTGAAATCTAGAAAAACATAATGAAAGAAAAAGAGAGAGTAAAAGAGTGTGTAGAAAAAACTCCACCATGAAATAGTAACATAATTATCTACACTAGTGTTAAGGATGTGCGTACCTATTTACCGATCATTTATTATCCATCTGCTTAGTAAGTCTTTCATAAAAAACATTTTTTTCTGCATTACTGTATGTATTACTTTATATTTTACAACTGTTTTTATTCATCCAATCTTTTGAATTTTCTCTCAACCAACCAAATTTAATTTAGCAATGGAAACATATTAAGAGACAAAAAGAACGGACAAATTTTTATAAATATATATTTTCTCCTACTTCCTCAGAACGTTTTTTGTTCAATACCTTCGAAAAGAGCATCGATAAAGTCCGGAATCCATTAATACCAAAACTATAATTTATTTTTTTATTAAAAATAATGTATTCATTTATAAATTTAATAGCAATTAATGCGATTATATATTTAAAAAAGCTGACAATGCAGTTGTAGGACTTTCCCGTCACGCGGTTAAAACCGTGTTCCGGGAAATTCTTATGTATTGTTTCTGATGAATGGTTTACACACACAACTTAATTTCAAATATTTATCATTTTATTTAAATATAAAATTTTTTCGTTTATTTAATTCAATGATTCTAACTAAACCGCGCGCGCATACCGTATTTACTGTATTTAATTAGCGCGGGTTAGAGTACTAGCGGCTACTAGGTACTAGCGGCGACGGTCAACACTAACTAAAATAATCTAATTGCATGACTTACAAGAACAAATTTCTCTTGTACGGTCGGCAGACAGGGGTAGCTGCAAGGCTTAACGCACGAGGTACCGAGTCGATCCAGTTCGAGACCCAGCTAGAGCGAGTTACTTTTTTTACACCTTATTTAAATATTATCCACTTATTTAATTCTACCGCTCACTTGCGACGTCACAACATAGCAGACGACTACAACAGCATTTTTTGGGGTGGGGGTGCGATTTTTCATAAAATATTTTTTGCAAATATTATTTTTTAATTATTAACAAATGTGCCTAAGAAAAATATGACCTTAGTTACGCGAACTCTCGAGATACTGATGGTGGAGCTTGTTCTACAACCTCACCTCCTTGACCTTTTAACTTGAAACTTTAATGGCATCAATGCCCCATATATAGAAGTAATCTGACTAAGTTTGGTCAAAATCAATTCAGTAGTTCTGGAGATAAAATGTGGTTTAGAGGCAAACACCGAACACACGTACATACGAACATTAACATCCGGAAATTTACGTCCGGTTTTTTGGGTTCCTTAGGTGTCAAAACGTTAAGATCCGGTGAAAACAGCGTATTCCCAAATTGGTCCGATAACAATACTTTTCCTTCTAGAGCTATAGCGCTATCTAGACGGTAAAGAAAAAATCGTACGTTCACTTTATTTCTTTGGATTGTTCAGTTTCGAAAGTGAAAGATATCCGGAACTTCTAAAGTGGAAAAACAATTTTAAAATAACCTAAATATTTAAATTCTAAGCTGTTCATAACAAATTAGGATCTTGAATACCGGGATTGTGAGGTTAGTTAATCATAAAAGTGCTCATTTTTTTGTCCATAGTGTGAAAGTTTTGGGTGTGTTAGATTATTATTTCGACAAAGGACGATCTGATTGATTTTGTTGCAAACAAAATCTAACGATACTTTTTTACTTTGAAGGGTCGTAAAAATAAGATTATTAAATATTTAAATAAAAAATTTTTAATTTGTTAAAATTTATTTCATTTTAGTAAGTAAAATAAATATTTTGAGGCTCGTTCAAAAATTCGAAGAAAAGGTCGAAATAGGCTTTTTTTTGACTTCCAGAAATATGAACTAAGTAGACCAATATTTAGAAAAAAAGGTCTTAACATTTATTTAAAATATATAAAAAAGTAATTAACTCTTAAAAAAAAAAAACACTTGTTCTTAAAAAAAAAAAATGTTTCTATAAAATCCAGCAATTGAATGACTTTCATATAACTTAAAATAGTTCGACAAAAGAGAAAACGTACCGCCCAATTCAAAAGATTTTCCAGTTTAAAAAAAAAGATTTTTTACTTAGCCAGAATTACTCTTTCGAGAAGTTTTTAATAATAATAATGAAAAAAAAATAATTAATTTTTTTGAATTTCTCTTCTAATTGTGCAATACTCGTATTCTAGAGTTCAAATAACTTTCTTTTATATTTACTATATATTTTATATTCTTTTATATCTTTTTTAATTTATTTTAAATTTTCACGTGTTTTCTTTACTGATATTTCATATATTTATTATTTTTAAGTATTAATATAGTTTTCATTGCAGAATTTTAAGAAGGATTTATGGACCCAGAAGAACACAAGAAGGCCACAGACTGAGATCAAATAAAGAGATATACGGTAAAATTGAAAACCTGGAAGTAACAATAAGAAAACGACGAATAAAATTCTATGGATACATGGTCCGAATGAACCAATCAAGACTTAACAAACACATTTTCAATGAAGTCTGGAATTATAAAGGACAAGGTGGCTAGGTTTTAAGCAAATGAAAGAAGAGCTTAAAAAGTTCAGCATACAGAAAACGTCTGTCTAGATCGGAAAGGATACAGAAATAAAATTATTGAATTAAAGGTTCCTGTAGGTGAAAAGAAAAAGCTCAACAGAGGAGAATGGCACCGAAGAAGGAAGACTAAACAATCCGAAAGAATGAAGAACTTTTGGAAGAAAAAGAAAAATCTACATGAAATGATATTTGTGTGATCCTTGAAGGCTTATCCGCAGAGAAAAGATAATCTGATGTAGACACCACATAACTTCCTTCTACGCCTATTAAATTATTAAACACATTTTTTTTAAATGAGAAGTTCATAAAATTTTATTTCATTAATAACTTCTGTTATTTTTTGTTATTATTATTGAATTATTATTTACCGTAAAATTTTGTTTACAATCAGAAGTTAATAATTATTAATAAATCAATAATTTAAGCAAAAAAAAGTTAAAAAAAAGGAGATGGGTCTGATTAGAACCGATGTGCCTTCCCCTTCTAAGATCCAAATATTTCATTATTAAAATTTTATTTGGCTGTAACTCTGGAACCAGTGAAAATAAGTACTACTTATCATATATCATTGAATAGCTCTCAATAAAGAGCTTATTACTGCAGTTTATAAAAAGTTCAAAACCCAAGTCTTTTTTGGATTTTTTGGACACTTTTGGTTCAGTCGACTGCAGCCAAAAGAGGAGGTGCACAACTAGATGTTACAACAGTTCTAAATCCAAAATTTCAACATCCTACGGCTAATCGTTTTTGAGTTATGTGAGATACGTACGTACGAATGTACGTACAGACGTCATGCCGAAACTAGTCAAAATGGATTCAGAGATAGACAAAATGGATATTTCCGTTGAAATCTGAAAACCGAAATTTTTCCTGATTACAAACTTTCTTTACTACGTACAAGGAAGTAAAAAGGTTAACTTACAACTCTTAACTGATAGTTTTTTAATGCGGGTTTTTCAAAGTTGGTTTTATGATTTTTGTGTGTTTTTTTTTGTAACTGATTTTATTTTATTATCCTTAATTTTATTATTATTATTATTAATGAATAGGTGAACAAAACGCTAGTTCGTGAAAATATCCCTCCAAAATGCTTGAAACCTGCTTTTCAGTTAAAAGTAAAGAATGCATATATAAAATTTGGTTATAATAATAAAATATTTAAATAACGATGTCAAAAAATATCTTCAAATCGATTAGAAACAACGTACTTTTTCCTTAAAAACTTAACACTTAATTTACATGGAAAAAAATAAAAACGGAACAAGACAAACTTTCTCTCATAATGTAAAAAACAAAAAATATCAGTTTATATGTTGAAAAGTAAGGCTTAAAGAAAAAGAAAATGAAAATCAAGTGATCCAACTGAAAACCTTCTTTGTGAAAATTCGCTTAAAACGCCACAATAATAATTTTCTTCACAAACATATTTTACGGTATCCGTTTTCGTGTTAAACATATATCATTGTATTTTTAAATCTCTGTAGGGTACAATTACTGCATGTATTTCTGTATTATTTCTACAACTGTGTATTTTAGGAAATAAATAAATATATCCTTAGTTCCTTTTCCTTTCTCTCATCCAATATTTATGTTTTCACAGTTATAATAATTCAGATAATTTCTTCCTTATTATTCCTTTATTGTCTTATTTTTAATTACATTTTTATATTTCTAAGCAACAAACAACGTATTGTGTGTGTTTGTGTACATTGCAAGTATGTAAATATTATAATTGCCCTTACAGTTCAGCTTAATGTAATGATGTTTCTCTAACATGCACAACCACGCACGCACACACTACTTGCAAGGTCTCTTCATAAAATAGATTTTATTGTTGTTCCACAAGGGTCTTCTGTGTTATTTTATTGTGCATCGTTCCATTCAACTCTTGTTTTACAGAATGATACAAGGACCTAGCTAGATCAACTGCAAATAATACAAAAGATCTTCGTTAAAAAGAGGAAGTACGCCCTTTGTCTCTCTTAAATACATTAAAATCTCTTTTTAATCTGAAAAGGTTGATCTAGGAATAATTTTAAATATTTAATCGTTAGATTTTATATTACGTAGATAATTATTTTATTTTTATTAATAGTGTTAAAAACTAATAATTAATTACTTTTGTACAACTTTTTTTTAAATTTTATTTATTATTATTTATGATGTTTATATTATCTTATTTTGATGTTTTACAAAAACCTTAGTACGATGTATAATTATCATATGAACAATAACTCCAATTTTTACAAAACTTAAACTTCGACAAAATACAGTTTTATCAGAAGAATTTAACCAAGATAATCCCCACATAGTGGGGGTTCTGGAAAAACCGGAATATGGATTATTAGGTATAAATTTTTTGAATGATTAAATAAATTATGAATGATTGAATAAATATGTTTTGTTTCAATAATTAAGTGAACTGAAAATATTTATGAAGAAAAAAAACAGATTTAGAAAAATGTGTCGGTATAAAATCTAGGTATATAATATTTGATTACTATTCTTTATTTATTGCATAATCTAAACAGAATGATCGAGGAGAAAAGGGAATAATTTAGAACTGATTCTACAACTTGAGGAAAAAAGTTCATTCAAACATATGTCCGAAAACGCTTTGTTATTGATATACAGCTCGTGAAAAATATCGTCCGGATTTCAGTCCGCCGGGTGAAATGAGGTCATACTGCAATTTTTAAGGCGTTATATAAGGAGTAAACTTGTTGGTTTCTTATGTTTTCTGCCTTGAAAAGTTGAATAAAACAAGTTCAACTACTCTATCTTCCATAGTCTTCATGATATCCAACGTAAAACAGTAAAGTTCGGTGACTAAAAACATGTTTTTTAGGTTTGAAGTAAAATAACTTTGTTGAATGAATAATAAATGCATAAATTTTATCATTAAAACTTGTAGAGAATTTAATTTTGAGAAAATTAATGTAATAAAGTCTATGAAAAACACAAAAAAATCAACTTTTATTATTAAAAACAAATTAGAACAAAACTTAAAGAAAAATATTATGAATTTCTAAAAATTAAAAGCATCTGTAGTTAATAGACCTTTCCATACTAGAACAACTTGTCACGTGGAAAAATTATCTGGAATTTTAAAAAAATAAGTTTCTTACAGCGCTTGAAAATTTCTCACTGGAAAACGAATTGAAACGTGATTACCAATTTGATGGAGCACCCCCACATTTCACAAATGAAGACAAATCTTATATGAAAAATTTACTGGTAAATGGATTGGACGTAGAGGTAAATTGGCTTCCTAGATCACTGAACCTTACTCCCTAAGATTACTGTTTATGGGGGATGAATGAAATGTAAGGTATACAAGCAAAAAACACGTGATAAATAGAAATGGGTAAAAGCTGAGTAGCTTTTACCCATTTCCATTCCATTCCACGTGATAAATTGATCGCTCGCATTCTCAATACTGCTATTCTAATCAAGGAACGCGAAGATATCATTAGGTTGGTGATAGAAAATGTAAGGAAAAGTGCATCGATGTCACTGATGGAATTTCGAATAATTATTTTTGAAATTTTTTATTAATTAATATAGTATAAACCAACGGGAGTGTATTTTTACAAGCAAATTACAAGTATTTTAATTTTTCAAAAGTGTAAATTTATTGTACTAAAAACTGTTTCTTTTAATTTTTACAAATTCATAATATTTCTCTGTTAAGTTTTATTTTTAATAACTATTTTTCTTAATGTGTACGTTACAATCTGTTTAATTTGTGAACAACAAGCAGCTTACCCCCCGCCCCAATGAAATTAGTATGATATGTATGAGATGTAAGTGAAGTGTAGTCTTGTAGAGACTCAGGCCGACCATGCCGATATATGCGGTTAATTAAACCCCAACTACCAAAGTACACCGGTCATTGTCTAGTATTCAAATCTATAAAAAAGCAACCAATTTTTACTAAGATTTGAACCAGAAACCTTCGAATTTAAAAATCAACTGTTTAATAACTGTTTTGCGATGAAGAAGTTTACCACTAAACCAGGTGAGTGTTTTTAATTGTAAAAGATGTCGAGTTGGAGTACTCATAGGGTGTAGACCTATTGTTGTTCCGCTCTGCGATTTTTGCTATTTAGTTCGGTTTTTTTGGTGTTTTTTGTTTGATTTGTTGGTTGTACATTGTTGGTTAGTGAATTGTGAACGTGCCTGTGAATTTTGGACATGGATTAATACCGTTTTTTTTAATTTTTTCTTCGGGTTTGTATTTGCCATAAGAAATACATGGAAGCTGGTTCTACATAACCTATTACTTGGTGAATATTATTCCAAGTCGATCGACAAGTTGCTGCAGGAAGAATAAGTCATCTTTCTGGTAAATAAGGACTTTGAAAGTTTTCCTGAGCTGGTGAGTACAGAATTTTTTTCCCACAGCGTTACTGATTTGGCCGGGTAACTTCTTTTCCTTATAACTCCATATCCGTACCTCCAATCCCAAATCCCTCTTGGATCTACGCAATCCATACCCGACCGCATATTTTACCCCCCCCCCCCAAAAAAAAATTTTACCTCCTACAAATCCGACCTCGGATTTAGAGGAATACATTTTACCTCTCCCCAAAATTGTATTGGGAGTAGAGACTGCCGGCACTCTCGCAAATGAAAATAATGCTCATCAACACCAACAGGAGTACCATAGCTCACGATCTCATTTGGAGGTCATTGTTTGACCAAGATGTTGATTTCCTTACGGAGGCTGAGCCTAATGTGAGAAGAGTGGCTGCGCTACCATGGATAGTGGATATAGATTCGGATGCAGCGATTCTCAATGTGTCAGGTAGATATACAACATCCCGTATCACAAGATGTAATGGTTTTGTGATGGTAGAACTAGCGGACTTTATCACTAGATGTAATGGTTTTGTGATGGTAGAACTAGCGGACTTTAGCATAGTCTCAGGCTACATCCCCCCGTATACTGGAAATGAGAGGTTTCAGCAATTTATTGATGACTTAGAGGCCTGTATACACTGTTCTAGAAAACCTGTGGTACTTACTGGAGATTATAACTCCGAATGTTGAGAGTTAGGTGGTATGAGATCTACTCTAAGAGGCTACATACTTGCTGCTACATTTAATGCGGCCGGCCTTGTGACAAATAATACTGGGTCCTCGCCCACCTTCGTTGGCAGGGGGCGAGGCTCAGTTGTGGATGTTACCGCATCCTCTGATGGGATTTCCCATTGGATTAAGGACTGGCGGATTTGTGAGGAAGAGTTGGCGAGTGACCACTTGGCTATTATCTTCACGGTAGTGTGGAAGGTCGGGAACCCCTACCCATAGTCAAAGGTGGTGGCCCTCAGAACTTCAGGCCAAACGTATTGTGGACAGGATGGCTGATCGGTTGGACCCTGCTCGGGCGATCACACCTGAAGGGCTTATGGAGGTACGGTGTGATGAGTACAGCGGAGGCGGTCGACCTGAGAGGCCGGCAAAGAGAAGAGTCCACTGGTGGACTGATGACATTGCTTCCAGGAGAGCAGCTACAATCGCTGCTAGAAGGAAACTTCAGAGAGCAACGAGGAGAGCTTCTAATGTTGTAGACGAGTTACTTGTTGCATACCGACAAGCAAGAAGGTCCCTTTGTGCGGCCATTAAGGAGGCCAAGGCGAAAGCCTGGGCGGAGCTGGTAGCAGATCTGGACGTTAATCCGCGGGGGGAGGGGGCGTATAAAATTATCATGAACAAGTTTGGCGCACCCATACACCTTAATCTCGAGAGACAACACTTCGGGTTGTCGAGGAGCTGTTCCCAGTAGCTGAAGCTCCGTGGAATGAGATAGCTCCGGATCATGAGCAAAGATTCTTCATTGAGGAGCTGAGACTGGCGGCCAAGCGAATTAGTGCAGATAAGAGTCCGGGGTTGGACGAGGTCCCTAGATCGCTCGTTAAATTAATGGTGACAAGACATCCTTGGGTCATACTGGACACCTATAATACAGCTTTCGAGAGCTGTCGCTTTCCTTCCTGTTGGAAGGAAAGCCAACAGAAGAGTCCTGGTGCCAAAGAAGAGAGACATGCTTGGGAGTGGTGTCTCATATTGTCCGATATGCTTGCTTAGCACCTGGGAAGTTGTTGGAGAGAATTATCGCTGACAGAACGTGGAAGCGAAGGGTGGGCTTTCCCCTGATCAATCTGGCTTTGTTAAGGGGAAGTCCACAATTGACGCGTTGAGACGTGTAACTGAATGGGCTAGAGATCGAAGTAGTGGCACGGGCGGCGACGGAGGATACCGTTAGTGGTCCTTCTAGACGTCAGGAACGCCTTTTGGTAGTCTTTTGGTAGAGAGAAGAGTATAAGTGGGTATCTCCTTGGTGTAATTAACAGTTACCTACATTGCAGAAAGCTTAAAACCCCCACAGAAGATGGTGAGTTGGTTTTTGACGTGTTCCGCAGAGGTCGGTTCTCCTGTTCGCAGAGGTCCCACTCCTGTGGGACCTCGCTTTTGATGGGATTCTGAGACTTGAGTTTGATGGGGACGTTGAACTTGTTGCATATGCAGATGATTTGGCCCTCCTCATGGCCGGACACACTGAAGCAGAAGTAGAGGAGGTAGCCAATAATGAGGTCCGGCGAATAAGTTGCTGGCTTGATGTGAGAGGACTACAGTTAGCACCTAATAAAACCTCCGTAGTAGCGTTGATCGGGAGAAGAAGGCTACGAGAAATGCAAATTAATGTTGCTGGGACCAGTATTCCCACGTCGGGGTGCGTTAAGTACCTCGGCGTGTGGTTGGAGAGGAGCCGAAACTACAATGTCCACCTTCAGCAGACATTGGCACGTACTGAGACAGTTGTTGATAATCTCGGTAAGCTTATGCGTAACCACAAAGGTCCTCGTGCTTCTAGACGACGTATAATACTGACGGTGGCTTCTTCTATCATATTTTATGCCGTCCCTGCGTGGGTAGAGGCCATTGAAAAGAAAAGGAATGTAGATAAAATATCGTCGCTTCAAAGACGTGCTGTGTTGAACATTGCGGCCGCATACCGCACGGTTTCGCGAGACGCTATTGAGGTCATCTCCCGGATTCCCCTGGTGCGGCTGCATGCATTGATGCTCCGGTGGGTTTATCTTGGTATGACTAAGACCAAGGCTAAGGTCTTACTTCTGGCCGAGTGGTAGGAGGCATGGAACACCTCACCTACTGGTGTATGGACGCGTAAATTAATTCCGAGAATAGATGTATGGGTGCAGAGAGGGGTGGGTGAGGTAGGTTTCTATATAACGCAGCTCCTTTCTGGACATGGCGAATTTGAAGCCTACCTGCATCGATTTAGCAGGAGAGCGTCTCCTCTATGCAGGTACTGCGATCTTGAGGATACCGTTGAGCACACCATCTACCAATGCCAGCGGTGGGTTGTGGTCAGACAAAATGTCGGGTTAAGCTGGCTTTCTCCGGAAGAAACAGTTCCATACACGTTGATAGGAAGAGTGGAATAGGACGAGGTAGTACACCTAGCTACTAGTATCCTGAAAACTAAAGAGAGAGAAGCTAGAACAGGATAGAGCTTGATTTAGGACCCGGATCAGTAAGAGGACTGAAGATCACCATCAAGGAATCAGAGTTCCATACAAAAGACCTGAAGCTCAGGCGAAGAAAGTGACTTGAAGGTAAAGGGGCAAAGGATAGCCCCCTGTGGAGCCGTCGTGCGTCTGAACTTGTGCGGATGAGCGATGGTGATGAAGCACAGGGACTCTGGACCCCTGGACCCTAAAGGCACCTCCTGGGCCCGCGCAATGCTTAAACTGCAGGACCGACCCCGGAGGAGGAGAAACGATGAGATGTGAGTTTTAGTCGGTAGGGTGCGGGTACACATAGGCTCTTAATAACATCTAGCCGAATCCGTGCGAGTCCGACACTCCGCAATTTATGGGGGGTGCGTAAATGGTATTTCTCAGACTCATCTATAACAAAAAAAAAATAATAATAAAAGATGATTTTTTTTTGTTTTTCAAAGACTATTATATAATTTTTTCAAAATTAAATTTTCTACCAGTTTGATAATAAAGTTTACGCATCTATTAGCAATTTAACAGAGTTATTATACTTAAACCTAAAAAAAAACTTGCTTTTCGCCACCGAATGTTTCTGTTTTATGTTGGATATCATGAAAACTACGGATAATACAGTCCTGAGAACTGATTTATTAGATTTTTCAGGTCATTGAACATAAGAAAATATCAAGTTTACCCCTTATGTAAGACTTTAAAATTTCAGATGACCTCATTTCACTGGGGGAACTGAATCCGGGCGAAAGTTTTCACTAGCCCTAACTCGATAACAAAGCGTTTTCGGAAATATGTTTGTTCGAACATTTTTCCTTATTTTAAGCTTTAGAATCAGTACTCAAATTGTCTCCCTTTCTTCCTGATTGACTCCGTTTAATGAATTCGTACAGCATATTGAAAAATATTTTGTTACACATATTATATGTGTGTGTATCTTTCGAAACTCATAGTTTACTTGATATTAATAATTGAAATCCTAATTGGATCGTTTAATATGTTCATAGAAATCGGAGTAGCACTTCTGGATTTACAAACATACATTCGTATAAGGATACTTAGTTTGTCACATTATCTTATTTTCGCAGTCGAGTAAAATTACATCGTTACTAGTCGACAGGGACTCAGCTATAGGAAACTACTAGTGCGGAGCAGCCCTTAACGAACATCTATAGACTTATTTCTCAGTTTCTACAAAATGTATGATAGATTGCTTTTCTAGAGATCTGATTGTGAGTTTGTCTCTTATTTGTTCTTTTATGCACTTCAAAACTTTACCCGACGTTATTACTTTAAATAATTTCAATTTTTACTATTGTTAAAAAATACCTTGGATTAAACTTCAATAACATTTCATTAGCAAAACTTTAAAAAAGACGATATTCTCTTTTAGGAAATCGGATTTACGGGTAATGGGCTAAGGTATAATTATGTAACGATTTAAATGATATTATATTTTACAGTCAGGTTATTTAGATAAGAATAAAAAATAAATTTTTAAAAACCATAAAAACAACGTAAATGAGCAGAATAAAAATGAGAAAATATGTCTTTACAATTACTTTTTTAATTTTCATTTTTTGAAACCCGACTCAAATTGAAAAAAATAATTAATAAAGTTTACTGACACCTAATTTGTTGCCAACTTCAAAAAATGAAATGTAAACAAATATTCTTTAAGTATTATTTTTGTATTCTTATATGGGTTTTTAAATACTGGTTTTTATTAGTAATATTTAGAGAAAGTTCAGTTAATGTTAAATATGGGTTTTGCAACAGAAAACGCTGCCTTATAAAACAATCTGATGTGGACACTATATGACCTCCTCGTACGCCTATTAAATTACATATTCACATTTTTTTGCTGCACTTCATTTAAACTTATTTCATTTGAAAGTGAGATACGATCCTCCAATTCTTTAATAAAGTGGACAGTTACACAATTGCATTGTGGTGGACACCACATTGCATCACATTTTTTTGTGGTGTCCGTATCAACATTTTATATTAGTATATATATTAATTTTGTTTCACGTCGCGCAAGTAGTTACTGTATGTGGTGTAAGTAAGAACGTGTCGGATCTGCAACCATGCACACATTGGTTCGAATCCGACTTCATATACATATATTCTTTTTTAACCTTTTTTTTTTAATTTAAATATATTGATTTATTAATAATTATTAACCTCTGTAACAAATTTTGAATTTAAGTGAAAGATACATAGCATTTTTTTTTCATTTTTTTTTTCAATCAGAGGTTAATAATTATTAAACAATCAACATATTTAGATTAAAAAAAAAAAAGGAAATGAAGTCAGATTCGAACCGATGAGCCTTTCCCTTGCAAGATCCAGTTATTTCATTAATTGAACTTTTATTTGGCTATGACTCTAGAACCAATGAAAATAATATCACTTATGATATATCGTTGAAAAGCTCTCAATAAGGGCTTATTACTGCAGTTAAGAGAAATTCCAAAATCCAATTTTTTTTGGATTTTAGGCTTTTTTGGATACTTTTGTTTCAGTCGATTGCAATCAAAAAGAAGATGCACAACTAGATGTTACAACAGTCCTAAATCCAAAATTTCAACATCCTACGGCTGCTAATCGTTTTTGAGGTATGCAAGATATACGTACGTATAGAAGTCACGTCGAAACTAGTCAAAATTCATTCAGGGATGGTCAAAATGGATATTTTTGTTGAAATCTGAAAACAGAAATTTTTCGCGATCACAATACTTCCTTTACTTCGTACAAGGAAGTAAAAAGGAAAATTGTTGAAGCTGATTCGCAAATTACGATCTTATTAAAAAATATTGTTTAATTAACAAGAAATTGATCAATAATAACTTAATAGATAACACATCAATATATTGTCACTTTTCATTGTCTTTATTGACCTAAGTAACTTCTATGATTTAGAACAGAAACTGAATTAAAAAGAGAATAAAAGATGTGTTGTTACTTGTTTCGGGTGGTGAGGTCATTGAACATACAATAATCAATATTCTAAGTTAGTTCAGATACTCATTAAAATTTGTTTAACGTTTAAATGCGACAGGCAGAATGTATGATTACATCATATTCAATCGTTTGGTATAGTCTTCTGATATTGTTTCTATTAACATTAAATAATTTTTTTAAATTCAATTATGGATATAATAGGTTAGTTAATATATTTGGTTAGTTTGGTTGGTTTAGTGTGTTTCAAACTTACTTCAAATAAAAAAATTATAGTTCAATATATTGTGAAATAAACGTTTTTAATAAAATAGATCCGACTCCAAAAAGGATCTACACTAAAAACTAAAAAGTAATATTTTTTAACAGGTTAACTGCTGTAAGTACCGATTCTGGGTTTTAGGGTGTATTTACAGGCCGGCCTCTGTGGCGCGAGTGGTAGCGTCTCGGCCTTTCACCCAGAGGTCCCGGGTTCGAATCCCGGTCAGGCATGGCATTTTCACACACGCTACAAATCATTCATCTCATCCTCTGAAGTAATGCTTAACTGTGGACTCGGAGGTTAAACAAAGAAGAAAAAAAAAGGGTGGATTTGCAGATGAGCTATGAGACCCGTTATGATGTATCAGTGTAACAGCGTCTCGGTCTTTCATCCGGAGGTCCCGGGTTCGAATCCCGGTCAGTCATGGCATTTTTCACACGCTACAAAAATTTTAGTTCATCTCATGCTGTGAAGCAATACCTAACGGTGGTCTTGCAGGTTAAAAAAAAAAATAAACAACTATTTCCAAAAAGTCTATTACGTATCATTTTTCACGAAAGAATATCATACTGTAATAGAGTAATTACGACGACTCCAACCATATGTTTCTTGTTTTCTTGTTTATTGCCGCATTCAAAAATTACTAAGATATTTATACAAAATTATAAATCTGACATTATTTTTATAAAATAACAGCTGATTTTTGCTAAATAAATATAACATGTAAAAAAACATTTTATTTAGGACTGTGAACAAGTTATGACCCACTTGTCGGTGATTTGCTATTTATTTGTGTCTGGAATGTTTTTATCTACATCACTGTTACATCAAAATAATTATAAATAAAAAAAAAACTTGAACACATTCATGGTCAAACTTGCACATAAATATTTTTAAAAACTGCTACTTGCATTAGAGATAATTTATATTTTCCACATCCAAAGTTCCTTTTGAATTTTGTCTTATAAAAAAGTTAAAAAGATAAAAATGATCGATACAAAAAATAAAGTATGTAAAATTTTTTCATTTGTGTTATGAACCTCACAAACTTAAATTTTATATTTCATTAATTCAGAAGACCGAAACAGTTTTTTCCTTATTTCATCCTTGTAAACAAAAATGTATTGTAATTTTAAGAATCCCATTTGTCTCATTCGCTAAATTTATCTTTTTTTTGGGATATCAATTTTCATAACATTCACAAAATTTTGTGAGGCCCAAATTTTTATCTCAATTTTTTTAAATTATATACACAGAATTTAAGATGGAATGAAATTTTATTTAGAAAATGTATGGATTGAAAAGAGAAGAAATTGGAGAAACAACATTTTTGTAGCAGTATAGTCAAGTATTGCTATTTTGAGTGCACCAGTTAGCCTGTAAATAAATTTTTATTTAACTTCAATTTCTTGAAGTTAAATTTAAATCAAATTAAATTAAAAAAAACTATCAACAATTTAACGATTTTTAACTTGGCTTCGATTATAAGAAGTCAAAATTTAAAGAAAGATAGAAAATTTTCTTTTTTTAGAGAAAAGTTTTCTATAGTTTGTTTTAAAGTTTTATTTTTGTTTAAAATTTGAAGAGTCCTACAAGAACACCTGCCTGTATGTAAAAAGCAACTCGTAATATACGTAAAGGTGAGAAACATGTAGCTTTCTCGAAATTTAGAGAAAATTAATGGAGAGACTAATTTTATTGATTTTTCATTTGAAAATGCATTCAATGTTAAATAAATGACGAGGACATACCATATACATAATTATAAGCTAGTTCTAAGCATGATGATGAAAAGACACTAAAGAAATTCTTCAAATCGTTTACGTGGGTATTGTATTTTTTCGTTTAAAATTTCTTCCACGTAAGTTACATGGGAAAAAAATTAGAATGGAATCATTAGAAGAACTTTCAATGAAAATAATGGAGCACCGTTGATACCAATCCATTCTACAAAGAATAAGGCTTGAACATACGCAAAGAAAACATTGGAGTCGAATTAAAAATCTATTCGTTTTGTTCAAACGGTTGAAAAATGACCAGTTGGAAAAACAGTGCTTTTTCTGGATAAAATTACTCGTATTAAAACAAGATAACAAAAGATATTTAAATTTGTAGTATTAATGGTAAAAAAACTAACAATTTTATGTATTTTATTTTATTATATAGGCTCTTTTTCCAGTTTTCTTATTCGATAGAGGGATCAAAATTGACTGTAGAATTTAAAATAAAAAGGTATGTGTAAATGTCGACAGTGTTTGAACTTTCTAAAATTAAAACTACTTTGTATTAATAGGCGAATAGTTTTTTATTTTAAACCGCACTCCTAATGCAAGACTACCATACTCAAAAATTGACTTTTTCAAGTTCTCTAGTGCATTAGCAATCTTTCCTCGATATGTTTTCAATACAAACGAATGGTATCGCTACAGTTATTTAAATTTACTGAAAAATGCAGATGAAAAATTATAATTAGTAAATGAGTTATGGAGAGCTAAAGTTATGATAAAAAACTTCAATCCTTGTTTTCTCAAAATTCAGTCGTTTAGACTTGCGATAGGCTTGCAAGTATGTATATATATATATATATATATATACATACTACTAGTCGGTTGAGGCTCGCTTCGCCCGCCCGATCGTCTAGCAGTGTTCGTTGTCCTCATGGTTGTAAGAATAATACTGATAAATAAAAATAAATTACAGTATTCAGGCTTTATAAAAACCTGAAAAAAAACTAAATTACAAAAGACAGAATAGCAGTAACTATAGTAACTAACGTGCACTGATCTTTGACGGTGAAAACTTCATAACTTATTTCTGTTGCCACGGTGAAAGAATTAATATAATTTTTAATTATTAAATTTCTTCTTTAATGAATATCTTTAATTGGCAACTTGCCCCCCTCCCCCCCCAAAGGGGCTAGGACGTCGGTTTGTAACTTAAAGCCTTCCCTGGGATAATATAAATGTATCCTACAAATTTGAAAGCAATCGATCGGTTGTTTCTCGCGTGATACGAGAACAAACAGACAAATTTTCATCTTTACGTATCAAATATAGGAAAAATTAAATGAACACTTATTTCATTAACAAACATTTCATTTATCTTTAAATTTGAAATTAGATTATTTAATTAATTAATAAAAAGAATGCATATTCAAATTGACTTTTTTTGATTTCAGCTGTGTACTTTATTGTGGTCTGACTAACTGAACTAGAAATTTTTGTATAGCAAAATATATATTTAAACTTATACATTTTTTTATAAATACTGTTTTTTTTTCGTTTTAATATATATATATATATATGTGTGTGTGTGTGGGGGGGGGGGGGTGCGATTTTAATTGTATGCGTGATTTTATGTATCTTCAAGTATTTTTCCAATCAAAATAGAAATAAGAATGTTTTACCTATTTTATCGTTGAAAAATCTGATGTGGACAACACATGACTTCTTTGAACGCCTATTAAATTACATTTTCACATTTTTTTTAAGAATGAAAAGTACATAAAATTTTATTTAATTAAAAACTTTTGATATTTTTTCTTTTTTTTGTTATTATTGAATTATTATTTACCGTAAAACTTTTTTTATAATCATAGGTTAATAATTATTAATAATAAATCAATATTTAAGCTAAAAAAAAAAAAAAAGTTAAAAAAGGAGATTAACTGATTCTAACCGATGTGCCTTTCCCTAAGATCCAAAATTTCATTAATTAGAATTTTATTTGGCTATAATTCTGGAACCAATGAAAATAAGTACCACTTATGATATATCGTCGAAAAGCTCTCGATGAGAAAAGCTCTCAATTTACTGCAGTTAAGAAAAAGTCCAAAATCCAAATTGTTTTGGATTGTGGGCTTTTTTGGACACTTTTTATCCAGTCGATTGCACTCAAAAGGGGAGGTTCACAACTAGATGTTACAGCAGTCCTAAATCCAAAATTTCAACGTCCTACGGCTAATCGTTTTTGAGTTATTCGAGATACATACGTACGTACAGACTTCACCGAAACTAGTCAAAATGGATTCAGGGATGGTCAAAATGGATATTTCCGTTGAAATCTGAAAACCGAAATTTTTCGCGATCATAATACTTCCTTTACTTCGTACAAGGAAGTAATAAATGATATATATATATATTTATTATTATTATTAATAAATTACATAATTTTTAAAAGGTGTAAAAAAAACAGTGTTTAACAAACAAAATAAAAATTATAAAATATAATGAAAATTAATAAATTTCACTGAAATGTATTAATTAAAATATACATTTTAGTTGTTATATTTGTATTTAATTTATAGGAATAGATTTTTATTATTGTGATAACATACTCTTATTATTTCGGGCAATCAATCAGTTGTTCTTTCTGTCATTTATCGGTAGACTTGCACTCTATTATCACAGGTTTATGTGAAGGCTTACCGCAGGTGGTAGGCAGTGGAACAAGCACCGGCAGGTGGTTTCTGGATACGGTTCGATTATCAAACATGGCGAAGAGAGAGGCATGGAAGGAAATGAATAATAGGCGGGAGGAAGTCGTTTGTGTGTGTGTGTGTGTGTGTTTTTGTATATTCATACGTGTGATCGATAAACGGTTGGATTGTGTACCTGAATACCTGAAACTGTTAATATCAATATAAAAAATGTATACGTTTTCTATATACAAAAATAAAATACTTTAGTTTAATGTTTAAAAAAATATGTACCGAGCTAAAAAACTAAATACTCTATTAATTCAGTTCTATTAATTGAAATTAAAATTTGAATTCTTTTAATGGTTTATTACATCAGAAAAAATAATTCATGATTTATTTAAAGTAATAAAACGATTTTTGAGGTTCTTCAACCCTCATAAGTTAATAGAGATTCTACAGTACGGTATAAAATCCAAATATTTATTCCCTATCTTGTACACATTCGAATGTGAGGGTGAAATCTTTCGTGAATTCTTTATTTTCAAATTTTTAAGTACTAAAGTTAATAAAATCATTATTATACTCGTAATTATTTATTTTATGATTTCAATATTATGTTAAGTAATAATTTTTTTCCTAACAACAAATTATTTTTAAAATTATAAGCAAATTTTTTAACGTTTTCCGTATTAAAACATAAAATAAAATCAGATATATATTTTTATCTATCAGCAGTGGAAAAAGGTTTATATGGTGGAAATTAGTGCAGCCATATACGTATATATATATATATATATATATATATATAATATACGTATGTCGTATATATATAAACGACTGCACTAATTTTTATGTAATTATTATCATGTGTTTCGTCTCTATCATAAAATTTAACAATTTCAATAGATGTATAACAAATTGAAAAAATAACATTTTGAAAAAAAATGCAGGCGTAGATTCATTCCCTAACAAAAAAAAAAAAAAAATATTCGACTCTCAACTTTCATATTAAATAAAAGAGTTTGAAAAGAAGGTTTAAATAAATTGTAGGATTTCCAATTAAAGTTTCATAATGCTGTAATGCATTAGGTAATTATTAATATATAATAATTACTTTAGTTAAATAACAAATATATTTCGTGAGGTAACTATATTATTTAAATAATGACTATTCCCATAATAATTCTTATCCTTTATTATTAAAACAAAAAAAAAATTATTTAAAATGATAATAAATACCTTCAGTTTGGATGATAACGTGACAACTTTTGTAGAAAAATTTCTCTACAGGTAAAGATTTGTCCATCGCATCGTTAAACAGTTGACTTTAAAAAGTATGAAATATATATTTTTTTAAATTCTGACCGTAAAAGGTTACGGGTCAGAAACTTAATCGATGGCTAAAATAACGATTTCATAATAACACACAATTTTGTTTTAAATAAAACTTTTATAATCAAAAAGGATTATCCGTGAATGCCAAAATTATACATTATAATTAATTATTAGACCTGTCATTCTTTATGGTTTGGAAACAATTTACTTTATCAATCTAGAAAAAATTTTAAAATAGAAAGGAGACTCCTCACGAAAATATACGGATCTAAAAGAAACAAAAGTACTTTACAAATTAAGATCAAACAAAGAAATTTATCAAAATACCAATCAATACACTAGAAACAGATTGCAGAAAAAGATAATTAAGATTTCTTGGACATATGATGAGGATGAATCTAGCGTGAACAAACGAATCTTCGGTAAAATTTCGAAATAGAAGAACCAGGTTGGTTACATCAGACAAATGAAAATAAAAATGCAAAAATTCAATCTCAGATTTTCAGAGATGAATTTATAAAATTCTTGTACAATCTGAACATACCTGTGGAACAGTAAAAGCCAAGTGGTAGGAAGGTGGAATAAAGAAAAATTAAAAACACAACTTCCAAAAAAAAGTATAGGACAATTGCTTTTTAATGTAGGATAATTAAAGAGCGTGCGGATGACAATTTTACATATAGTATAATTTTTTTCAACTTTTTTAAATTTATGTAACCATATATACGTATATATAGAGCTTATGACATTCCCGGTAACGTAAGGATCCCAATGCGGGGTCATACATCTAAATCGATCCAGCCGTTAAGTTGCTATAGTGAAACAAACATACATACATACGTACACACACCGTAAATACATTACACCATTTTGAAACGCGTTCCTGGGGTTAAGATGTGTTCCTTAAATTACTGACGAACATAATAAGTTTTACAAAAAGAATGATGTTTCATATTTATATTTTTTTATATTCAGTGCCAAACATTCATAATTAAAAAAAAAAAAAAATGTTTAGTGTCTATATCTTCTTCATTTGGGAGGGGAATGTTCAGATACCACCGAAGAAAACTTGCAAGTTTGTAGGTATTAATGTTTAGATCGCAGTCTTATCCCCAATCTTACCTAGCGCGGACTCCAAAATGGAACCAGAGAAATTATTGTATAGTCACCATCAATTCAGAAAAAAAAACTGACGTGGACACCACATGACTTCCTTGTACGCTTATTAAATTACATATATACATTTTATGTTGCAGTTAATTTAAACTTATTTCATTTGAAAGTGAAATACGATTCTCCAATTCTTTAATAAAGTGGATAGTTTACACAATTGCTGAAATATTAGTTTTTATTAACATCAAATATTTATACAATTATTAATCCAACAATCTTACATGAAATATTAGGATAGAGTTAAAGTTCCTTTATTACTCGTACTACTAGATCAGTATTATTCATATCTTCGAGAGTTGCTGATTAACAAAAGTTTCAGATTTCTGGTGCGTCGTATAAATAAAAGTTAATAATAATTTAATTATTCCGTTTAGTAAACTTCTGTATACTGGTTACAATTGTTAATTTCGACCTTACGGTGTAAAATATTCAGTTTTTATTATTGGATTATTTGGTGAATAATCAAAAATGAAAAAGAAGCAATCATACAGGAAAAAGAAAGACAACATGAAGAAATATATTTCAAAAAACGACAAGAAAATGAATATGAGAGGAAGAAAATCTTAAAAGCAAAGAAAGAATAAAAACATTACGAAATGATAAATATAAAGGGGAAGAAAAGTTAAAACCAAAGAAAGGATTAAAATATTAAGAGAAGATGATAAATATAAAGAGGAAGAAAACGTTAAGACCAAGAAAAGAATAAGAAGATTAAGAGAGGATGATGAATATAAAGAGAGAGAAAATTTGAAAAGAAAAGAAGACAAATCAAGATCAGAAGAATTGTCAAACCAAAGAGTGATTAAACGGTTGGCGATAAAAAACAAATAAAGGAAACGATGATCAACTTCGACTTAGAGAGAATATTGTCCGACAATATCAGAAGAGTAATGAACTAAAAGATAAGAACTTTTTGCAGTTTATTAAAGATCGGGCGTGTATGCCTGAGTGTATATGTTATTCTTGTGAGGGTCTATTTTTCAATACTGAAAAATATACACTAATATAGTTATTAGTACACTAATATACACTAAAGTTAATAGTTTAATACTATTAACTTTAATGTAAATAGTATTAAACAGAAATTCCAGAATAATTAAACAAACTTAAACAGAAATTAAACTAGAAAAACCAGAAATAATACAATTCTAAATTATAATTTTCAATTAATATTAAATAATCAGATGTTTCACCAAATCTATTACATATACACATATGTAATAATGCCTAATAAATTACATATACACATTTTTACAACTATATAAAATTTTATTTCACTAATAACTTCTGATTTTTTTTTCATATTCTTTTTTTTATTGTTATTATTGAATTCTTAATTATTGTAAAACTTTTTTACAATGATGGGTTAATATTTATTAACAAATCAACAATATATTTAAATTAAAAAAAAGTTAAAAAAAAGGAGATAAGTCTCATTCGAATCTATGTGCCTTCCATTGTAAGATTTCATTAATTAAAATTTGATTTGGCTACAACTCTGGAACCAATGAAAATAAGTACCACTTATGATAGAACTTGGAAAGCTCTCAATGAGGGCTTATTACTGCAGTTAAGAAAAAGTCCAATAAACAAATTTTTGGGGATTTTGGGCTTTTTTGAACACTTTGGTTCAGTCGATTACAATCAAAAGGGAAGGCTCACAACTAGATGTTAGAGCAGTCCTAAATGCAATATTTCAACATCCTACAACTAATCGTTTTTACGCGAGATACGTACGTACATACATACATGCATACGTACAAACGTTACGCTGAAACTAGTCAAAATGGATTTAGGAATGGTCAAAATTGATATTTCCATTGAAATCTGAAAACCGAAATTTATCGCGATCACAGTACTTCCTTCACTTCGTACAAGGAAGTAAAAATACGGAGAAGTTAAACAGAAATAGAGAGACATGAAAAAACATGTTAAAGAAAAAAATACCAACCAAGTTTACCAGTTACAATTTGATATTTTTATATATATATATATATATATATATATATATATGGCGTATGTCACTCCCGGTATCGACAGGATTCCAACGCGGGGTCATAATCTAAATTGGTTCAGTCGTTGGTTGAGCTGCTGTAGTGGAACAAGCATACATACATACATACACCATAATACAAATACATTACTATTCTTTTTGGGCAGTCGTGTAAAAAAGGTTAAATCAGAAAACATGAAGAAATTCTGGGAAGAAAAATAAGAAAAAAAGAGTAAAAAAAAATGACACTTGCGTGATCCTTTGATGATCTATTCGGAAAAAAATTAGAAATGCTGATTTATTAAAGCAAGAATTATGGTATAAAATTTATCGTGATAATTTAAATTTGGTAATTATTATTCTTTATTTATAACTAATAATTATTTATAATTATTAAATTATAACTATTTATAATTATTACAATAAATTTTATGTAATAACTTTTCCTTTTAAATCAGAAGACCTTTAGGTAATCCTGAATTGAGATATAATTACACCAAATTTTCGTAGAAGTGTGCAAAATAGATACAACAATTTAAGAAACCGTTAATCTATCGCTTTCAAAATTACAACAAAATAAATGGAAGATCATAAAGAAAAGTAGTGGGTAAAAATTTCTGATGGACAAAGAAATTAATCTGCAATGACGGTAATAAATATTAACTCGGACAAACGAGACGCACATTCGGATGAAACTGGATGCGCACAATAACAGAAACAATCTTCGCATGTTATCTTTTAGAAACACGACACTCATGTAAATGGAAAAGCAGGACACGCCAATAAAAATCCACAGCCATAAACAAAGCTCATAAAAATCTAAATTTTAATTTGTTTGAACAGTAGAAAATTTACAAAATAGATTAAATTAAAAAAAAAAAAAAAACTATGTATGGAATGAAAAAATGGAATATCAATTAAATATATTATTATAGATGTCACGCTTTGAAAGGCGCCATTAATAACAATGCCATTGCTATTAATAGCATTCAATTGAAGAAGGAATTGCAAAATTGGCTCCGAGAGATTAGCTGAAATAAAAAATTTCTTATAATTTAAAAGCGAGTTGATACTTATTTGTTCATAATGCTTTTATTAAAAATAAAGACAACTATTTTTTTTTTTTTTTTTTAGTTATAATTTTTATTTAATATTAAGGATTAATATAGACCCAGATTTTCTTATATATTATCGTTAATTCCCAGTAATTACTTATAAAATAATTATTAATCTTTCTCTCTAACCACATTTTATCAATTAAAAATATACCTCGTAGAAAGTAGAAAAAAATGGTTTACAGACGTTTGGGAAATAATAATTTTTCTTTTTATCACTATTATTTCAAACAGTAATAAAAGTACTTCTTGCTTAAAAAAAAACACAAATAACATAAATTGATTACCACGTTAACGATTTGATAATTGATAGGTAATAAAAACAAAATTTGAGGTTATTCAAAAAGAAAAAAAGAAATGCATAATAAATTATTTCTAGCGAATAAATTATTATAATATTAAAAAAAAAATGAAAATTTATGAAGGATGAATAATTAAATTTATATGAAATATGATTTTTCTGCTTCATTATTGCAATATCTATTATTATGATAGAATATAACATTACTGAATTGATTGTTTATGAAATGTGTAAAAAGATTTTTATTGATTTTTTTACTTTCCAGATTTTATTCATTCAACAGAACTTCAGTTTTACAACATTGATTAATTTTTAATACATCTTATGTTAAAAACAGTTTTGAGAATTACTTTATTAAAATTTAATACATGTGGGTATCCTCTAATATAAATACTATTTCTGCACGATGAAGATTTCATTTCTAAGCAACATATTCCATCTTATTAAAATAATTAAATCATACGTTAATTCTGATCAGTAAAAAAATAAATATTGTAGCTTACACGATAGATAATTAAATCTAAACATACCTGAATCCATATTGTAAGGTATTCAGCAAGAACTAAATCTCTGCAAACATCCCTCACGCACGTGTTATGCGTTAAATAAACTAATGTACCCGGCGTGTCATCTTCGTCACTAAATACCCTAACCCATCCACAACGCGCACCCAGCATAACTTTTCCATCTTCGTTAACAACCATAATTAACATAATTGTTACACTGCCATCACTATTATGATAATTTTATCATAACTATTATTATCACTATCTTTCAAATTCCATGAAATCCAGCTGCATATTGCTTTTCAATTTTTTTCATAAATTTATTATTTTGATTTTATAAGAAGATGTTTTATTATATTTTGGACTAATTTTTAAAAAGTTCTCCTTTTTTATTAACCTATGAATACTCTTTTATAAATATATATATATATTCTTTATTTTATTTATTTTAAATTTTCGATTAAGTTTAAAAAGAAAATTTTAATCTTTATTTATTTACTTTTAATTAACGGCATATTAGAGGAATTGATTTGATTAATAATAAATCTTTTAAAATTTTAAATCTTCTATCTCAAATTTTTACAAAATTATTTTTTATTATAGTTAATGATATAAATTAAAATCATAATTAATATTTCTTTTAAAAAAATTTACTTTTCTAAAAAAATTATATTTATTATCGGTTAACGCACCAAAATTAACTTTTAATTTAAAGTACAGAATTAAAAACGCCTATTTAAATTAATATCGGTAGAAAATTAACGCACAACATAGTTCAACAATCCACTGTTGTTTGAAAACATAGAGGTGTATAGACTATGAACGTAGAATACAAACGTGGTATGTATCGATGCTACTGATGTATTCATAACGAATTACTATTATTACAACATGTGTGTGTATCGTAAAGCGTTGGCACCTTGCCTGATATCTGCTTCGGGAATACTAACATAACACTGAATGTTGGACAGAGGGTGCAATAGGTTTGTATTTCCCACGGCCGCGGAAGAGGATCAAGGCTACCGGAAATGGCGGTTGGAAGAAAATGAATTCAGTCGGATAATTACCACCTCCGCTACCTCCCTCATTCTGGTCGTTTACTAATCATAAAGTTTGTGTTTTCAGTTTTATTCATTTATTCAGTGCTGCACGCTGAGTCATGAACAAACAATGCCTGTCGGTCAGCCGACCGACAGACTGTTCGGTTGAATAACATGGCGTATGAGAAACACAACTATTCGTTCATGAATATTTTTTTTTTTTTTTTGTTTGGTTGCTATAAATATTTACGGGTCTACTTTATTCCGAACGCTAAATTAATTTAAAAAATTTGATTATCTATATCAGTTACATTACATGTAACTGATAGTGTTGGTTTTGAAGTTAAATAAGTTAAATAACTAATGATGGACACAAAAAATCGAGAGGTATCTCAATTATTTTCCACTTTACTGAACAAAAATATTTTATTGCTTATAATTCATAATCGAAGATTAAAATATCGGTTTTTGTCGTCTGTCAAAAAAAAAAAGTATACTTTTGTTTTCTTCAGTTGACTGATACGCGACTATTATCAATAAGAATCTTTCCTTACAAGTATCCTGTCCCTAGTTTAATTAATTATTAATTGCAATAATTATATATATAATTTTTTATAGAATGTATGAAAACAAAAAAAAAAATATGTTTTTTAATAAAAAAAGTCAGCCTTTTCGGGAATTCTCTTAGAGCTGAAAATTTAACTTTTCCCCTTCCAAATAAAGTTAAAATTATATGTATTCTATTTAAAAATAATAATAAAAAATAAATTCTAGATTAATTTATTTGCTTTTTTTAATTTGTTTGTTTGTTTCTTATTTAAACAACATTCGATTTTTAAATTTAAAAAAATGTTTAAAAAATTATAAATCCTAAGCTTAACTCCTCTGCTCAATGTCATCGTGTAATAAAACTTACTTTAAAACCTTTTTACTACAGATGACATTAATACGCAGACAAAATTTTTGTTTATTTGAACAAAAGATTAATTTTTAAAAAAAGTTATTGAACAATTTAAAAATTTATCCATCATGTTAATATTTCTCTTATTTAGTTACTTAGTACTTAGTTACTTAGCAAATGTTAATGTGTATTGCTTCCACTAAGTGCTACTGCATTTTTTTTACAGAAAAAAGTTTGTGGATTTGTTCATACTCCCTCCTTTCGTACAGCCGTAACTTAAACAAAGCATCTGAGGTACAAGTAGCGCTAATAAAAATTTCTTTCTCTTAGAGTAATGATGTCTACTGTATAAACAGTCACTTTGAGAACAGGAGGAAGGTGTCACTCATAGGGCTGTGTATTTAACGCGACTGAGTTTTTAACGCAATATAAAACACGATGGAAAGGCACTTCTTTCCTAACTCTCTTTTAGTAAGTCCGCTATAGGATGTCATTATTCTTGGGTTGGCCATTTATATTTAGTTAGTTCGGTAAAATATGAGTTATGCACGAATATATAATTTATCTGAGATGAGAGAATAATATGATAGATATTCTTAAGTAAATAACAAATACTACTTGTAATAATAATCTATGATTGATAAATTACATAGATTTAAGAGATATCGAAATTGAAATTTTATTATTAATTTTGTATCTTCAACATCTACTCAAATGAATCCTATTTTTATTCTCTTGCTTTGTTTCATAGAGTTTTACATACTCTGTGGTCTTTTACAAAATAATTTCATGAGAATATTCTAACTTACTCAATTCCTGCTGTATCTAATAATTTTTTGTTATAGAAAATGTGATTTAAAAAATTAATACGCAACAGATGAGGTAATGTAATAATATAATCTATCCTACACTATAAACGAATGTTTCTTAATTGAATTATATAATACGGTATTTTTATTTCTATATTCCATGGTTATTTTTAATGTTATTTTTTAGACGATTACAAGTACGTAATAATATTGTGAAACATTATAATTTATAAATTAAGAAAGATTACTACTATTTTGGTCTTGCTCGCCCATTTTTTCATTTTTATTGGGATCAGGCGTAAGGAGACGTGAAGATTTTTAGCTTGTCTTATGGCGTTACTGGCGCTAATACATTAGAAAACTCGTATATTACATAATTTAAAATGAACGGATACAAGTCTATTTACTTATTGAATTCGATAATGTAAATTCCAATTTATTTTACTTCTCTTAGAAGTAAGCAACGCAAGATCCCAAAATTATCAATCCACAATAGTTCTGAAGAAATCTTTTTTTTTAATATCATATTTTTTAAATAAATTTGATATTAAAAAAAAAAGTTTCAAAATAGTTACTGTTAAGTAAAAAATGTTATGAATATTAGTAAAATGTAAAATACAATAACTATGAAAACAAACATTAAATCAACAAATATTAACAATATAAAATGTAATGTATAGAGCAGTTATGCAAAGCAGTGGACGACGATCCGTGGGGTGACACCTTTTGGATAGTTACGAAGAGGTTTGGTAGGAGGCTACAACTCCTAACAACAAGAAAAGAATTGGTGACTAGTGTAGTAGAGGTGTTCCCGTGGGGAAGGGATTTTTGGGGGGAGGAAGTAATCGCCGAAGATACCGTTCCTTTCACGAAGCAGGATATGTGTAGCGCGGCTCAGAAGATGAAATGTGGTACGAGTCTGGGGCCGGACGGAGTCCCCCCGGAAGTCTTTAAAGTCATGGCGGAGGTCACGTCAGATGTAGTACTGCGAGCCATGAACATAGTGATAGAATATGAGTAAATACCTGAGGGATGGAGGGGTGCGAGACTGGTATTGTTAAAAAAGAAGGTCGGACTAGTGGGGCACTTGACAAAGTATAAACCGCTTTGCTTATTGAGCTGCATTGCGAATTTATTCGAGAAAATGCTTCTCAAACGAATAAATGAAAAAGTGGAGTTGACAGGCGGATTTCACGAGGACCAATACAGGTTTCGGACCGGTCGTTCAGCGTTAGACGCATTGGAGCGTATAATGGGCATAGTCCAAACTGCAGTCCAAGGTACCTGAAGGGCAAGAACGTTAGCTGCAGATATGCTTATAAATATAACTAATGCATTCAACGAGATCCCGTGAGATGTGATATTCCGCGAACTCAGGGTTAGACAGTACCGTCATATTTGATAAGAGTAGTCCAAGAATACTTTAAGGACAGATCTGGTAGTAGGCAACTGTGAAGAGGATGAGGTGAAGTTCACTGTGGAGAGAGGTGTTCACAGGGATCGGTATTAGGAACATAGTTGGAACCTTGTGGAACATAGTTTTTGACGGGGTGCTCAGGAAGAGATGTCCGGAGGGCGCCACGCCGTTGGCATATGCTGACTATTTGGCCCTGGTGTTGTAGGAAAAACTGAAGATGAGCTATAGACTACTGGAGAGGAAGCGGCCAGGCTAGTACGGAGGTGACTGTCCAATGGTCTTTTCCTCGCGGAGGAAAAGGTGAAGGTGGTGTTGATGTCCGGCCGGCGGAGGCTGAGTCCTATCAGTTTCTGTGTAGGCGATATTATAATCTATCCTAGTACAGCCACAAAATGCCTGGGAGTGTGGCTGGACAGGAATCGAACATTCTCCATACCTGTGGAAGAGGCAGCCAGAAAGGGCGAGAGGGTGGTTCAGGCGTTGAGGAATCATGGCTAACAAAGGAGGCCCAAGGGCCATGACGAAGAGACTCCTGGCAAGTATACTCTCGTCAGTGGTTTTATACGGAGTGCAGATTTGGCAGGGAGCTCTTTCCAGAGCTCGAAATGTGAGTCGAATGATAAGGCTGCAACGCAGATTTAACCTCCGGATAATCGCAGGATACAGAACCATAAGCACAAAGGCGACATCAATGATGGCGGGGGTTCCTCCGGTGGATTTGTAAGCTAGGATGAGGATTCTCATTGTGAACGGTAGTGACAGGATGTCAGCAATAGATCAGCTGCTAACAAAGTGGGGCGGAAAGTGGCAAACGACACCCAAGGGTAGATGGATATTCGAGCTTATCAGGAATCTCAGAAGTTGGACAGAGAGGAGCCATGAAGACACGAACTTCGAGTTTACCCAATTCCTGTCTGGCCAAGTGTGTTTTCGTGATTACTTACAACGGATGGGTAGGAACATCAGCAACCAATGTCATGATTGCGGGGAACAGGACACCGCAGAACACGTGCTGTTCTCCTGCCCAAAATGGCGGGATTTGAGAGTCGAACAAGTGGGATAAGTATTGACAGTGATCTCCATGATACGTGAAAAGTCGTATGAGGAGAGAATTCAACAGAATATAAATCAACGGATGAACTGAGGCACGGAGTCCGAAGACAAATGATCGTGGGCCAGCCTCTGGGAGTGGGCGGTGAGGACTCCCCGAAGTCGCCGTCCGTCAATCGCCCCCACGGGACGCCACGGGGTTTCGAATTGGATGGAAGAGAGCCCGGATGATCATGCGGGGACTGAGTACATGCCATAGGGATTAATTCCGGCCCCTGCGTGACTGAAGGGGAAGATTTTTTAGCAGATAAAGGCCCTGCACTGCTGTAAGAGCGGGCCTGGCGGCGGCTGGCAGAGCTTTTTCCTCCCCCTGCGGAAAAAACAATGTAAAAATCCTAAGTAAATAATTAAAAGTGGGAAGAACCTACCCGTGTGTAAACTAAAAAAAAATAAAATACAAACGTAGAAGTGGGAATTTATGAAAAGGGTGAAAAAAGAAACATGAAACCTAATAAAATCTGATATCTTTATTTATAAAACATGTCATGAGTAATTCATAATCAACGGCCAACAAAACTGCTGAAGATAAATTGGTGAACATTTATATACAAATTCTTTTAAGAACACACTAAGAAAGGATTTTTTGAAATTCTGAGTTTAAAGGGTTGAAATGAAGTAAAACTTAATTTTTTTTTTTTTTAATTTATCGGTTACAAATAAAGATATTAATTGATTTTTGGTAAGTGTAATCTTCATGTGAATATCCAGAAATCAATTTTTAGATTTATCGAAATTCGACCTTGAAAGGGGTGAAAAAGGTAAACTTTTTTAACAATGATTCTCCCCATTTCCGACTACAATAAATGAGATATTCACTCTATCTGGGCTTGCAATACTCTTCAGATAAATATCTAAAAATTATTTTCGGGTTTTTGATTTTACATATTTTAAGGGATAAAAAAATAAGAAGTGTTTTTACATTGTTATCGGTTTATGCTACCTCTATTGAATCAAATTTTTAAGAAATTTGGTAACATTGTGATGGTGATTTTTTTATATTTATGAATTTCGCGAGCGAAACCGCGACGGGAAATATCAAACCAATTAGGGGGTCCTGTACTGATCAAACTGTTGCTCCGAAGAAATTACAATACACTGATAATTTTTATAAATTGAACAGGCTTTAATCATTATTTTTCTCACCAGCAGGAGTTTAATGAACACAGGGGAATCAAGGGGAAAAAAGCCCCCTGGCTAGACATCCTTAGGCTAAATATCCTCTGATCGCGACGGGAAATGTAAGTAATCATATAGAGCGGGCGAAGCCACGATGACGTTGCTAGTATATACGTATATATATAAATTTAGTGATATCCATGACTCTGTTACTCTTTCACGCAAAAACTCAACCGATTGAGCTGAAATTTTCATCTACATAATTTTCATACCTGGAAAGAACATAGAAAATTTCTAACACGAAATGTTTCACCATTCCAAGATGGTGACTGTCTTAATGGTTTGCCGTAACAACCGAATTATGTTCCTTGTAATAACAACTTTACTATAGCCAAACCGTTGATCAAATCGAATTCGGACAGCACTTGCAGTATTTAAAATTAAATTCTGTACAAAAAATATATTTTCGAGATTTCTTTCGGTTATCCATAAAAGTAGATTTAAATGTGCGACGGTGTATGGCGCGGCGGCACAACCAACATTTTTTGTGTACGCGACGCGATTGGCTGCATCTGCCTCCTATGACTTGACTAAAAAAGATAATAAATAAATAAAAATTTAGTAATGATGTACAGTTTCCTCTTCCTTATGTTTTTCAGGTAATGCTAAGAACCTTGCAAAACATTTTTTACCCGTATGGACTAGTAACCAGTTATAATTACTATTTTTAAGTGGGGGAAAATATTCTGAAACCTGCATACTTCAGATCACTCAACGTTTTGAGTCCTGTGCTAACCAAATATTGCTCTAAAGAAGTTACAGTATACTGATAAATTTTATAAATTGAACAGGGTTTAATTGTTATTTATCAGGATTATTTTCACTAGCATGAGGATAATGAACACAGTGGGGTCAAGGGGACTCCACCCTCTAGCTACTTATTAATATACATATATGTATAACATGACGATTATTAACATGCAAAACTTAAAAAAGGAAGAGAAGGAGTCAATAAGTATGTTTTGAGACCTAAATATGATTACAGAAGGGCACAATATGCATTTTTTAAATAAATAATAAACTGGCAAAGAGCTGTTACAAGTTTATGCATCTAAAAAAGAATTGTGCAGCTAAATTATTTTAATAAGTTATGTAACTCTCTTTTTCTGTTTAGCCTCCAGGACCACAGTAAGGTATTATTATTTCATCCTATAAATGAAAATGAAGTGCAAGTCTCAGGTCGACCATTCCTTGTATTCTAACCCATATAAAAATAACTGCCTTTACTAGGATTTGAAACTTAAAACTCTCGAGTTAAAAATCAGCTGATTTGCAATGACGAGTTCAACCCTAGACCAACTCGGGGGTTTAGGTTATGTAACTATTATTTATAAGTAGTACTAAGTATTATTAAGTAAATATTTTACAACTCTTATCTTTTTACTTTTCTGTCTAGATAGCGCTATAGCTCTAGAAGGGAAAAATATTTTATTTTGAAGGGAAAAGTATTGTAACCGGTCCAATTTGGGCATATGCGGTTTTCACCAGATGTTGACGTTTGACACCTAAGAAACACACAAAACCAAAAAACTGGATGGAAATTTGCCGGATGTTAATGTTCGTATATATATATATATATATATATATATATATATGTGTGTGTGTGTTCAGTGTTAGCCCCTAAATCACTTTATATCAGCAGAACCGGGACCGGATCTGGATGTTGTATCCAGGTATCTGGATCTGGATCTGGACCTGATATCTCCAGGACCGGTTTTGACCAGATTTGGTCAGATTACTTCTATGTATATAACTTAAAAGATAAAGGGGGTGAGACTGTAGAGCAAGGTCACCCTCAGTATCGCGAGATTTCGCCTAATTAATGTCACATTTTTCTTAGGCACATTTGTTAATTAAAAAATAACAAATTTTGCAAAAAAAAGGTTTTTGAAAAATCATACCCCCACCCTAAAAAAATGATGTAGTCGTCTGCTATGTTGTGACGTCACAGTTGATTAGTAGAATTAAATAAATGAATAATATTTAAAGTGTGAAGAGTAACTTCTTATGGCTGGGTCTCGAACTCGATCGTCCAGAAGGTGAAAGCAGTGTTGTCAATTTTTTAAATGATGTAACTCTTACTTAGAAGGGAAATTATTAATAAGCTCTTAGTTTGACGTCCTGTACTTAAAAGTCACCGTTAAAAATTTCATAAAAATTTATTAATCCAGTGTGAAGTTAAAAATTAAATTAAACCAGGAAGTTCGGGCTTATAGTTTTGAGAGTGGGTGATCATCAAATACAGGCCAGGAGTATACTTAAGTACCTGGGAGGGATTCATTATAGATCTAGCCAGTAGATGAGTCAGCGATCATGAGCTGGAGAGTTGCAGCAAGGCAAAGAGGACAATTGGGGCACTGAAGGTGCTGATGACCTCACAGGCTGCGCCTAGGGCTTCTAAAAGAAGACTAATCATGTCGGTTATTACTTCCACCTTATTGTACGCGGCCCCAGTTTGGGGTTTCGCTGTGAGAATTAAGAGGAATCTGAACAGACTGCAGCGTATCCATCGCGGGTCACTATTGGGCGCCGTGCGATATGCAAGGCGCCCATATGTTAGCATATCGCAGGTGTCCAACGAGGCTGCGTGTGTATTGGCGTCAGTTCCTCCAATAAGTTACAGGTAAGGGAGAGAACAGATATATATCAGGGTATGAGAAAGACGGAGGCTAACATTATTACCTTGAATACCTGGCAAGACTGTTGGCAGATACGTAACAAGTCGTTATGGACAAAGCGTTTCATTACTGATTTATCAGCCAGGTGTAATATGAAATACGGGGAAGTAAATTTTTATATCACTCAAATTTTAAAAGAACATGGGAATTTTGAAGAATATTTATTCAGGATAGGTAGGGGAGATTCCCATAGGTGTATGCATTGTAATAATGAGGCTAAGATGAAACATCGTAGCCTCAGATGTTCTGTTCAGATGCCCAGAATAGGCAGAGCGCCGGTCACGTGCCGGCCCCGAGAAACTGACGCCTGACAATTTGATTGCATACATGATTGCTTCACCGGATTAGTGGAAGTTAGTGGATGAGATTGCAATAGCAGTGCTACGTGACAAGGATACGGAGGATCGGCGCAGAGGATTTTAGCGTAGGGATGGGCGGACAGTCTCGGTCACGAGGGCCGGCATGCCTAGGTGTGCCAGTTCCAGTCAGCGGCCGGGGACTCCAAGGATCTGCTAGGATGGGCTCAAAAAAAAATGACCGAGGCAGGTACTATTAAAAGTTATAATCTGACGCAATTAAAAGTCCTGAGTCCAGGTGAAGAACTGACCGGAGAGTAAAGGGTGACGGACAGCGCTCTGCGAAGCCATCGTTCGACTGCGATTGTGCGGATGGGCGATGGTGATGATGTACGGGGACTCTTGACCACCTCCCCCCCCACAAGCTCAAAGGCACCCCTGAGGTTGTGCTATGCTTAATTGCTGATCCGACCTCGGGTGGGGAGGAACGGTGAATTAGGAATTTTAGTCGGTAGGGTACAGGCACACATAGGTTCTTACTAATAACATCTAGCCGAACCCGTGCGAGTCCGACACTCCCCTACCTGTGGGGGGGTACGTAAATAGTATTTCTCTGCAATACCGATAAAAAATATAAAACAAAAACATTATATCAACCAAAAGGATAACTGACTAAAAAATTAGGCCTATTATCCTCCACACTTAAATAAAATTGCCCAAAAAATAACAAAAGTAACATATTAATGCGATGCAATCATCTAATAAGTAAAAGTTAATGTGACTTTGAGTCTAGAAATGACAAAAAATATTTTTCCCATAACTGACAGAAAAAATCAAAAAGAATTAGGCTTATTATTCCCAACCCTTAAATGAAATCACCCATTTGTAAAAGTACATAAAATTTTATTACACTGATAACTTTGATCTTTTCATTTTAAAAAAATTTTTTTTTATTGTTATTGTTGAATAATTATTTATTGTAATTTTTTTTACAATCATAATTATTAATAAATCAATATATTTAAATAAAAAGAAAGTTTAAAAAAATTAATTACAAAAAAGTTAAAAAAAAAAAAATAGGGAGATGAAGTCTGATTTGAACCAATGTGCCTTCCCTTATAAGATCCAAATATTTCATTAATTAAAATTTCATTTGGCTTTAACTCTGGAACCAAAGTACCATTTATATATATCATTGAAAAACTCTCAAGGAGGGCTTATTGCTGCAGTTAAGAAAAAGCCCAAAATCCAATTTGTTTGGATATTGAGCTTTTTTGGACACTTTTGGTTCAGTCGATTGCAATCAAAAGGGGAAGTTCACAACTAGATGTTACAACAGTCCTAAATCAAATTTTCAACATCCTATGGCTAATCGTTTTTGAGTTATGAGATATACATATGTACGTACATACATATACACATACATACGTATGTACAGACATCATGTTGAAACTAGTCAAAATGGATTCAGGGATGTTCAAAATGTATATTTCCACTGAAAACCAAAATTTTTTCACGATCACAATAGTTTCTTTATTTCGTACAAGGAAGTAAAAATGGTAGTTTTTGGTTTTAAAAGAGGTATAACAGTGTTTTAATTAAATAAAACTTTTTGAATCATCAAGAATAATTATATGTAGTTTGATAATTAATTCCCATTTAATGCTTAATATTGCAGTATCTTATATTTATTTCTAGAGCAGTATTAATAAAATATACATAATTATAATTTTCATTTATTATTTTTAGTAACTGAGAAATAATTCTTGCAGTATCTGATGACTTTTTTACTTCCACATATAATGAGTACATAAAGGATTGATATTCTTATAATGAAAAGATATTAATTTTTACTTTTCACTGGTTATTGACATATTAGGATTTTAAAATTAATAAAAGTTTGATTGTTATATGTCAATTTTTGTTATTGTTGGTGTGAATATTGCTGTTAATTTTGAGCCAAACAATTGAGCCAATTTTGTTATAACTTAATAAGTGCTATGAAATAGATAGTCTGTAAATATTGTATCAATTATACGTGCTAGCCAAATGTTTGTTAAATATTGATAATCATTTATTAGTGAAAAGTTTTATATAATATCTGTGTGATTACTCATAATAAATATCAATACTTTTTTTTCTAAAAGGATTCTAATGATTTTAATTTTATGCCATGATGCTGGAGATCAGCTTCGTAAAACAAGATTATTGATAAATAAATTATTTTCTTTTTCACTCAGCCTTTGTAATTTAGGGTTAATTTATCAGCTGCCTACAAAATCAATCTGTAAGGCTGTGTATGTTTGGACAATACTCACCTAAATATCAGCAATCCAGACTGATACATTCTGAATAGTTTTTTACCAATGTATTTATTAAACTCCAGGAAGGTTTTAGGTGTAAATTCAATTAGATAAAAACGTATTTGGATGAGCAACGTGATCAAATAACAGCTTTTCTCATTTTATTAAATTTGATCTTAAAATATTATCATGGATCTTATAATTACATGGTTTTAGTGAGTAAAGTGTTGATAATCCAATTTTTCTTTTGTTTCATTTCATTAAAATTATTTTTTTTTTAGAATTATAAATGATTTAACAGAAAATTTTATTCTCTTAAACTTTTCACAGGTAAGCAACTGATGTAATTTAAAAAAAAGACATTTTATTTTTAGAAAAAAAATTGATGTTTCTAGGATTTAACAAAAAAAAAAATTAACTTAAGAAAAATTTGATATTTATTTTATTGAGGTAGAAAATGAGTTATAATTTACATATTCAGCATATGATACATCAATTCAAAAAATCTATTATGCATGTGCCTACATGCACATATACATGCTTTGTCTTTTCTCACTTGCACGATACTGTTTTTCATTCCACAGATATTTTATGCTGAAAAAAAATATATGTCTTTGGCCATAAACATCTTTAGTAAGCACTGAATGAGAATTCAGTATTGTGTAACATATTAATAAAAAAAAAAAATAGACTTTTGCAGCTCCTAATTAATTTTGCAATAAAGCATCTACAGAAAATGGTTAATTTCAATAAGTAACTGACATTTTTATACTCACAGAGAAGTACAATATGGCAGAAAGCTTTAAAAATAATATCATATTAAAATCAGTTAAATGCTTGCTAGAGAATAAATACTAATGTTAATGTAAAGTTCTGAAGATATCTGGAGGGGAAAGAATATTTAAGCATTGCAACAGCTACATCCAATGTAAAATTTTCACAATGGTTATCTCATGAATGTCAATTCTTGTATGAACAAAATTTTTGTGACAGTATCTGATAGATTTATGTAGTAATTTCATTAACAAAATTTATTTTCTTAAGATAAATAAATCTCTAAATAAAATGAGTTTTATATTTTACACTTTTTACACATAAAAATCATATCAAATATTAATATGTTTATTTTATTAATTTATAATTTTACTTACAAATTTATAATAAAATACATTTAAACAGAATGTTGGTTTTTATTTTATCTGATTTTGACAAGTACAAGTTGCTTTACAATATTTTCTTCTTTGTTTGCCCTTAGGTGTATGTGTATGACACAACCAACTTGGAAATGTTTTATACAATTCATTACAGTTTGCCCACATATCAACAGCTGGACAAGGATTTCTACATAATTTTTTAACACAATGTTTTGGACATTTGCTGCAACGTTTTCCTGCTTCGTATGGTGTTCCCAATTTGTCTGCATAGTTTCCTCTAAAAATAAAACAATAAAAATTAAATACTATTTTAAGCAAAATTAAATTATATGTATTAAATTAAACAGTATACATTATTGGATATTGACAATAAGAAAATATTTGATAATATAAAAAATCATGTTTTTATAATTTTTAAAATTTTAATTTATTTTGTTAGATTTGTAAATAAAAGGTAATATTTGCTCAACTTTATTTTTTCCTGCTGTAAGTTTTGTCAGTAACCCAAAAATTTAGATGGTATTCATTATCAGAAGTATAAAAAGTAAAATTAACAACATTAAAACATTTTCAGTCTTATTGTTAATATAACAACGTTATTCAGCAGAATACTATCAATATCAGATTTATTGTTAATCCATATAAGAACAGTGGCTGTTTAAATAAGTTGACTGTCTTTGAAATGTGGTTGCTCATTTTCAGAGAAGTAACAGAATTATAATTTTTAACTAAAACAACAATTATTTCAGTGTAGGAAAATACCTAAAAATAAAATCAGTTACCAAAAAGAAAAACAGTTTGGTCTATTTTGTTTTTAATAAAAGTCAAATTTCTTGAATGTTTTTTCATGTTCGGTTGATGTTACTTAAATAATTTACTAGAATTAATTTCTCTTCAAATTTTGTTGCAAAATTTAGTTGTTACTGGCAATTTAACGAAGTTATTGTTCATCAAAGCTAAAAAATTGTGTTTTGCACCATTAATTTCATGTCTTTTACAAAAATTTCCTAAAAAATTTTACTGAAGATACAGCTCTGTATTATTTAATTTTCAGATCAAAACCTATAGGAAACCACCAAATTTACACTTTAATTTAAGAATTTCTGGACAGCTTCATTTTCCCCTTTTAACAGGAACCAGGGCAAACGTTTTAGCATGCTATAACTCAAAAATGAAGTGTTTACAGATCAATGTATTTATTTCTTTATTTTCACTTCTAGAATACATCCTGAAATTCTTTCTGTTTCTTTGCAAGACATCCAGTGAACTTAAAACCCAATATACTGACAAATTAGCTACTGGTTTGAAAAAATATAATGTAGTGTTCTTTTTTCATTGTAAGGCAATCAGGTTGATACCCAATTACAACAGTTGTACATTTTTATGAAAGATGAATTTGTAGCATGTAAAAATGCTATGCTTAATTGGGATTAAATCCAATACTTTGCAGATAAAAAACAGACACTATCACTCTACCATGAAGGTCAGCATTCATACATGAAAATAAAATATATATTTATCTATGATACTGCTATGTAATATTTGTTTCCAGTTCAGTTGATTTCTGAATGGATATATTTAAAATAAAATAAAAAATTTATCTGCCTAAATCTTTTTTAAAATGACTATTCTGAATTCTGCTTTGTATTTCCTTTTGAGTTCCTAAAAAAATTTTATGCTGACATCAACAGATACAAAATTTCTCAAAACTTATTTCAAATTGCATATTTTTATTCCAGCTCTCAATAGTACAATTTGGCTCCAGCACCAAAAAAGATTTTTGTTTTTAAGTTCATTTATAAATATAAGTAATGAAAAAAAAAGAAAATTATCTCTTCATAAAATTGTTTATTTTGAATTAATGAACATCAAAAATGCTTTTGGCCAAAAAGTGCATTTCATCCTGTCTTTGAGAAAAGTATATAAATATAATGTACTTCATAATAAAAAATATTTCTTCTTAAGTGTATGAGTGGGGACTGTTCTTATTTAAATTATGTATTGTTGTTATGCCCAAATAAATTAGTATCAAGTAAATAATCTAGTCTCAAGAATCTAGCCAAATTTCTATCATCAATAGCAGAATATCCTAACAAAAGTATATGTAAAAGAGAAAGAGATGCATCATATTAAATTTATTTAATGATGAAAACTTTTTCCAATGGGACATCAGAGAAAAATTTCTTATCTCAGCAATAAACAATCATTTTCATTAAAAAACATTATATGAAACAAGAAGAAACTACTAGTTCTTTAAAAAAAAAAGTAATTGTTAAAGTTAGATAAAATATTTAGATTTATTAAATATAATCCTCAGCCTTATTGTAACAGATTACAATTTATTTATATACTGCAGTATCAGCAATCTGATGCTAATTGTAATAATTATTCTTTTCTGTATTATAAATTATGAAAAATTAATTTTGTAGCACGTAAAAAAATACAAAGTCTGGCCGTAGTTCAAACCCAGAACCTTCAGGACAAAATAAAAAGGTATTACCACTTTGATACTCTGGAATATGTGAATCATGAAATGTTGAATAGTGATTTATGTATATGTATTGATTGCATCATAGTTTTGCAAAAAATCTGATGATAGGTATGGTGGAAATGAGGCGAGATTAAATACAGCTGTGAAAATTTTATAACTGTGTTGCAAGCTTATATTTTTATTGATATTATGTCCAACCTCAGTAGCAGAGTAGTAATCACTAATCTCAATAAAAATAAGGTAAAATATAATATAGTTGCAAATTTTTTTTCCAGCTGTATTTAACCTTGTCTATTATCCCACCATGGATTTTATAAAAATTAAGATTTTTCAGATTTTATAAAAATTGAATGGTATCAGTACCCATATATAAAAAAAGAATTACTATACCAAATTTCATATTTATATGTTCTGGAAATATTTAGTGAGATGGATGCCAACACAAATACACACATACCCATTAATACATACAGAATTGTGCTAAAGATATTTTTGTATTTTGAATTCAAGCAACAACAAAAACTAGAGATACAATAAACTTGTTACCCAAGATTTTGATTGATTATGACAGATTCCCTTCTTAAAATATTCTGTACTGGAAGAAGGTAAAGAGTTTAACATATCTTTAATTTTCTAGTTTCTAATCAATTAAAAAATAAGCTATAAAAAAAATACAAACAGATACAACTAAATTAAAATTTTACATTGGTTTAATCTGTTATTTTTAATCATTTATTAGTTCTGAGCCATTTTTTGCAAAACTAAAATGTTTAAAAAGGATGAAGAATTTGTTAATTCCTTATATATGTCTTTCATCTAAATTTATGGGTGGTTACTTATTTATCTCTGCATTTACTAAAATCACTGAACAGTAATTTTCAATTTTACTATGCACCAAAACATTCCTAATGAAATAATAATTGGAAAAATTTAGGTTGACTGAACCAGCTAGATTAAATATTGGTTACATACATTTCAGTAGTTACCGAATAGGTAATCTCAGTGTTGAAACTGATATATACAAGAATTCTAAATATGTAAAAATTAATTCATAATATAAATATGTAAATCAACCAACCATTAAAAATGTAAACATCATCAATTACTACACATTAGCTTATAATAACAGAGAAGTACAATTTCTGAGGGAAATTTAAAAAGTAAAAGGAGATTTTTGTTTTCCAAATAGGTAGTTAGTAAGAATACTGATTTTTTTTGTTGTTATTCATGTACCAAGTCTGCATGCTCAGAGTGATGATTAGCCGTTTAGCTTCCTATTACTGTGGTAGTCAAGTTACTTTAAAACAATGTTTTGTTCATTATGAATTTCAATTCCATTATTGGGGTTACTAAGGAATAAATCCTAGCAATGATACATCATTTTCTTTTAGAGAGTATGAAACCTGTAGGTTACTATATTCACAAAATTATATATGAATGCCGGAGAATTGAAGCAAAACCTATGAGCGAGCGGATAATTTAAGAATGGTTGCATTTCAGTTTTTGTTGGGATAATGTTGAAGTAGGTCTTCACTTCAAAAGCCAATGTCATAATTAAAACTGTTGAAAGAATGGGTTATACTTTTTGTTTCATTTTTTTACTTTTACAGCCTTAGATAAGAACTATACGAGTATTTTAAGACTTCACATAGAAAAGTAGATCAAGTAGAAGGTGAAAAAAGTTTGCCCTTGCCTGGAATTGAATCTGAAGCCAGGTGATCTAGAAGCCAGCATGCTGACCTCTCACTACTTAAAGAGTCAGATCACTGCACTGCACCAATCAGTGAATAAGAATTGATGAAGCTGCAAATGAGCAGAATATAGACCATAGGTCTACATTTTTTAATTTTAGAATGAAGTTAAAAACTCAGTTCAAAAAGGCAACAGTGAAATGCCTCACCATTATTCTTCTGCATCATTCTTCTTCTATACTTAGTACTTGATTTCAAACAGCAACAAACAATTTATTTTCTTAAAAGTTTTTTTGGATCTGTTTGAGAACCCAATATATATTCCTGATCATGTTTCAAATGATTTTGATCTTTCTAATCCACTGAAAGGAGGGCTGGGATGACAAAAAATTTTTCAATGGACGGAGAGATCATAGAAGGAATACAGACTGATAAAGACAGGTTCAAACATTTTCTTATCTATGACATTTAAAAGTTCATTAATGTTAGGCAAAGGAATAGAAGAACAAGACAATATTAAAAAAAAATAAACAAATCTCCTTGTAATCAAATAAAATTATTGGTGCTCTTAATGCCCCTTTTCTTTTTTAATGTTCTTTTGTATGTAACTTTATAGAGTTTTAATTGTTTTTTGTTTTTTTTTGTAAATATATTTTTTATTATTCAATTTAGTTTATGTATTCCAAAACTTTGAGAATCAACCTTGGCTAAAAATATAATTTTATTTTGTGATTAAAAAAAAGAAGTTTTACTTTTGATGTTAAGATGTTTAAATTTGTTACATTACTTTTTAGTTTTTCTGAGGTAATATTTTGGTGATCTTGGTGACTTGCAGCTCAGTGAGTGGGTAGGTGTGTGTGTGTGTTTTTAATAAGATTCTCACTTAGTGTATTACTTCTTATTGGTAATTACTTTTTTCATTGGTTGTGATGTGTAATTATCACGACTCTATTTTCAATTAATACTGAATTATTTTTATCAAAATATAATTGATGTTATTCTTCAGCATTTGAAATTTTAACTGTGACTGAATGAGGAACTTAAAAAAAATATTTTTAGAATTTATCTATCTTTATTTTTTTATTATTCTTCAAATATTTTAGTGTCCCTGATAAAGAACTGAAGTGAAAGTTGTAGGGAACAATTATTTCTCATGTATATATGTGATTATTCTTTATGCTAGTGCATTTCATTGTTTGCATTAATTATTCATTGTTTAGGAACAATACAAAACAACTCATTTTAAAGTAGATATTTGATAAGTTTAATTACTGATAATAAAAAAAAAATTATTTTAAAGAAAATATATTTTCTTTAAAATATATACAAATATTATAATAGCGATAATATACTCGTATATTGTTATTATTTAAATTATATTACTGCTTGGTGGGGAAAACCTCTTATGTGTTGTTATACATTACAGAATTTTCAGAAAATTTGTAACATATAAGCAAAAACCTCCTTTGTGCTCCATTACATACATAGAAGGGTTTTTCTGAATTATTGTTAAAGGTTACACTGATAAAATGTGCACCCTTATATAGATGAGAAGTAATGGAAGGTGAGCTAATTAATAGACTGTTCAAGGAAAGCATAATAACATTAGTGTGACTAATGGGCAATATAATACTGAAGACAATGATGTAAATGAGTTGGTGAGAGACATGTATAGTCAGTGCTCTAATAATGAAGTTAATCACATTGTTCAGTTAAATAATGAAAAAAATTGTCAAGGTGATAAACCTCTTGACAACGGTAAAAAAAGGAATCACATAAGAAGAAAATAAACAAATAAGAAAAAAGTAAAGGCTTGCATAATATCTGCCGCTTTGCCCTTGAGAAATTTTCATTTCAAATATGCATAGTGTTTTTAAATATTACCAATTTAATTACACTATATTAAAAGTACAATTTCAAAAAAGATCAAAATTTTCAGTAAAACAATTTGGATTCAATTCCCTTTGATTAAATTATGTTTTTACTTTAAAAATTACGCACTATTAAAACCCTAATTTAATCACATCTATTTTCTCATCTTGAAAATAATTAATAATTAATTGTGTATTATACGATGCTGCTCTGATCAAGGTTTTACCACTTTTTTCTTGATCTATCCAGTTAGATGATGGAACAATTCCTTTTCTAAACGTGAAGTTGCATGTCCATTCATTCCTGACAAGATGTATATAGTGTATTATTATGTTCAAATTACAATAAAAGATTTATTTTTATTTTAATTTAGACTTGATGTAATTGTAATTAATTTTATTTGAAACTTACCTTTTGAAAAATGTTTAAGTTAATTTTATTTAAAAAATAAAGTAACTATTTTAAAATGTATTAAGTATATTTTCTTACCTTTATACACATTAAACATCATAATTTTAATAGAATATCAAATCAGCAATTACAGCGGTTGTTAATATTGGGAATTACTTTTTCATTAATTTATTGTAGCATGGAAATATTTGTTAATTAAGTCAATAAAAAATATTTATAAACATAAGTAAATAATTTTATTATAATTTCTAATCAATATGAAAAGGGTTTTTCCATTTAATACACTTTAAGTAAGAATTTAATTAAAAAATTATTTATGTCAGTTAAAAGTTGATATCCCTACCATTATTTTGTAAGATAAATCATTAGATATTGTATTTCATGTTGGGGTTTTAGTAGTAGTAGTATTAGGAGGTGGCATACATACATTTTTACATTCATACACACATTTTTACATTGTATTCATCATTTGTAGAAGTAACAATATAACTGCATTTTCCAAAGTACTTTATCATGCATAAAAGATATTTTTAGATAAATTATTTTAAAGTATACTATACTTACGTAGGACAGTAGTTGCAAATATAACTGAAGTAAGGTCTACCACTGTATGGATTTTGGCAATGTGTAAAACCACACCCAACCTTATGAGTTGTAGACCATACAAGCTGTGTATAATGACCAACAGAATGCAGTAAATTATAAGGAGAACCATAACTAAATTTTTTCTTTTCCATAAACCACATTTTTATTACAAAAAACCTTAAATGAGAACATTTATTATTAGCACCATCATAGTATCATTCTAATTAATAAAATAAAATAAAACATAAAAATACATTTTAAAAACTATGTTATTTACAAAATAAAAAACTGGACAGATTGGTTATTTTAAAGTAAACAGGCTGATGTATGAAATAGATCAGGTGATCAGAAATAGCTGGCTATTTAATTAGGGTATTCAAGGATATGCAAAAACATTCAACCAGGTAAAAAGTACATATAAAATAAAGTAATATTAATAGGTATATAAAACTTTTTTAAATGTCATGAATGAATTAAATTTTTTTTATTATACATTTTGAGTTTTGATTGTAAAAGTATAATACAATTGTTTAACATCATTAAATTGTTAATTTTTTCTTCCTATCATTAATTCATTTATTCAGTTTTTTTAGAATTGGCGTGCTGATATGGAATGGAATGGAATGCAAAGTTGGCGGGAGTTTATTTCTCCCTACTTATCGCAGAACCTGGACAGAGTCCCTTGCTGCTGGATGATTCTAATCGGGCTTGTTTTTTTAAAAGGGTTATTTTAAATGGCGGGTCTAATTTTTTAAGTTTTGTTTATTATTTTGTGATTTTAAGACGGATTTAGTTGCATTCCAATCCGTTGTTGAACCAGCGTTATCGAACCCATTTTATGGGCCGACCGCGGAAGGCTAGGCTTATGAAGCCTGTCCTCCCGACGTACTTCCCCTTCAGACCGTCTACTGAAGTCCTTTCGGTGCTAACGCTTCATAGGCTAGCAGGAATACGCCACAACGGGGCACTAACTATAAGGAGGGAGCAATGCGACCCCTACTCCGCAGGAGTCGCAATTGCTGGTTTATTTTACTCTACTTGTAAGTTTTAAAAAGGAGAGGTTGTGTAGAAGCTCTTCATCCGCTTCTGCTATGGCTGCCCTTCAGGACGCATCTCTGCTGGGCTCTGTTCCGGACTCCAGTCCGTGATGTTGAGACGAGTAGTGGGTCTTCCTTCTTCTTCTCCCTCTTCTTCTTCCGAAGACCTCTTCATTCTTCTTTGGCCTGCACTTTCCAAGAATTGGTAGTAACCGAAGTTACATACCGTTAACCTTGAAATTATCGAGGCCCTGAAGGGCTGAACGGGGGAAAGTGCAGGTTTCTTCCTTCTTCCGTGCTGTCTGTGGCTGCTGGGCTCGTTCCCTCTTTCTTCTTTCTTGAAAGGAAAGGTAATAGGGAACTTACAAAATGGTGATACCTATTCGCGATCGCGGTTTTGGGGCGGCGGTTTTCTTAGAAGAAGTAAACAGAGATTATTCACTCTACATAATTGTTAACCTTCAGACACACGTGTGTCCGGGAAGGCGTGCTGATATGCAACAATATGTTTGACTGAGTGAAGAAGCCAACATAAAACAACTTTTTTTCTTACTTTTTCACTGGTAAGCCAGTCATAAGTTGTTATTCTTGAGACTACTACAAATTTTTGCAAGTGATTTGATTCATGAAAGAAACCTACTTGTAACCGTAACAGTTATGATACTTGATGTACATAACTAACATTGTGGGTACAATTTATATACTGTCAAGGTTTATACAAATGAAAAAAGACTGAAAACTCCTTAACTAATTTTTTTTAATTTGATTGTAAGTATTAGAAATTAATGAAGATACCATAAGTAATATTTCTAAAAAACATGGAGATCCATATGTTAATTAAACATGTCCATAGCAGTATCCAGAGAAGAGAAGGAGGGCGGGCAGCTGTCCCCCTTCCAAGATGGAAAAAATTTAACAGAAATAAAACAAAAAATATATAAATAATAAATTTAAAAAAATTTTAAATTAAACATTTTGAAAGAAACTAATTACAAAATAGAGACGCTTGAACCATTTGTGAGAAGAATTAATAATACTGTTACACGTCGGCGCCATCTTACTTGCGGCAACAAGTTTTTTCTAGAGCAGTCTCATCACTCTCGTCTCATTTCACGACACGACTGGCGTATTGGAATGGAATGCAAAGTTGGCAGGAGTCTATTACTCCCTACTTTATCGCAGAACCTGGACAGAGTCCCTTGCTGCTGGATCATTCTAATCGGGCTTGTTTTTAAAAGGGTTATTTTTTTAATCTCGGATCTAATTTTTCAAGTTTTGTCTATTATTATTTTAGTGAATTTAAGACGGATTTAATTGCATTCCAATCCGTTGTTAAACCAGCGTTATCGAACCCATTTCATGGGCCGACCGCGGAAGGCTAGGCTTATAAAGCCTGTCCTCCCGACGTAATTCCCCTTCAGACCGTCCACTGAAGTCCTTTCGGTGCTAACTCTTTAATAGGCTAGCAGGAATACGCCACAACGGGGCACTAGCTATAAGGAGGGAGCAATGCGTCCCCTTTTCCGGAGGAGTCGCAATTGCTGGGATATTTTGTCTTACTGTAAGTTTTTTTTAAAATTTAGACCGCGTTTTTGTTTTATGCGCGACTTACCGTGTTTGACGTCTTCAAACTATATAACTCGCGAAAACTTTTCACTCGCGACCCCGGAAACGCGTCTGACGCACTATTCCGTTTATGGCTCATGCGATATGGAGGCCCCTAAGCCTGGTTTGTCGATTTTCGGCTACCGCACCGCACCATCACGGTGGTTCGTCCAGTACGGCGTGAGGCCGCTTCCTTACAACTGTCGGAGTTGGGTCCTCTCGGCAGATGTCCCGAAGATGACTGTGTTCGGACACAGCCGCTCTCCCGAACAGTCTGCGCGCCTGCGCCACCCCCACCTCGGACACGGATTGAAATCTCGCATCAGATCGGAGAGTGGCGTTCCTGACGAACCACGGAGCTCCAAAGATCGTCCGCAACGCGATGTTTTGGACGGCCTCGATCTTCTTTTGAAGCGAGGAGCTCAACACTGCCCCCCATGCCGGGTAAGCATATGTTAGAATCGGCAGTACGTATAGCCGAAAAATGAGGAGCTTAGTTGCCAGTGGGTACGGGCTGGCACTGTTCAGCACTGGGTATAGCGAGGCTCTGGCGGCCTTAGCCCTCCGGGTCGCATAATTTACATGTTCGCCGAAGGTAAGCCGCCTGTCCAACACCACCCCCAGGTACTTAACTGTTTTCTCAAAAGGGATTTTCTCCCCTGAGATTTCCAGCTCTCTGGTCGGTTTTCGTGTCTTGCATGTGAACATCACGGCCACCGATTTTTCACCGTTGACCCTGATTCTCCACATGTCGAGCCACGGTTCCACTAAGTCCAGTTGCCTTTGGAGCCTCCGGACCGCGTAATCCACATTTGCGGATTCGTAGAAATATGCCCTGGCGTATTCCAGAAGCATTTACCAAATATATAAGAGCGCAGGCACTTTTGTATTTAGTCATTGCAGACTGTACTTTCACGCAAGTATGCATGTAGTGCATCCGTTTTTTACGACTGTAAAGTCTGTTTTTTCGTGTTGGCCACCTGCCGTCCACTTATTATAAGAATAGATTTCTTACTGAACATTTCTTTAGTAAGTAGTTTACTCTACTGTGACGTTTTTTACATGATTTTATTTAACTTGCAGTGTATGCACAGTAAATTTACACAAGTGCGGCTCTTGCTTTAAAAACATGTAACTTAAAACTTGTTATTCTTCATATTTTGGTTATACGTTTATGTTTGTAAGTGTTATGCAATTAGGGATTCTTTTGGATCTTTCAACATAGGAGTTTCGTATAAAAGTTTATAATTTTTGTTAAGTTCTTCTAAATAATCAATACTTTTGATGAACAATTAAAACTAATTCAAAACGTGGCCTAATTACCAATACTTGCTTTTGGCAATTGCTCGATTTTTGTATCGCTAAAATCGGCTCGTTTCTAGTTTATCTTGAATTCGTCAGCAAAAAAAGGAAAACATTTAAGTACCTTCTGATAAATTTATGATTATGATATGGGTGTATGAAAATATCTGTTTTGGGGGTCCCTGAGTAAAAAAATGCGTTTTAAAAAATGTCTGATAAACTTTCTATTGATTCTTCCATAATTCTTTAATGTTATAATGATAAAAGTCATATTTTTGGATTAACCTGAACTAATATATCATGTACCGTATAAAACTTAATTTTTACAAAAGTGTCAGTTAGAACCTTCCTTGTCAAACCAATGCAGCGAGATGCCATGTCCACATCAACGTTTTGTCAAGTTTACTGTTTTTTTTTTTTGCTGTGAATTTAAAACGAAAAAAATTATCAGCAGCAGCGAATTACCATCCTCAAGTTTACACTCTGCGACTGCGAGGTCTTCTTCTACAGTTGAAACTAATGTGCAACACAGTAAAAGTGAAATTGAATATGACGGTTGTTATGAAGATGATATTGAAAATTCGCCAGCCTGGCCGCCGGCGCACTATGCCGCCGGTTAATAAGAAAAAATGTCTCTTGGAAAATGGCTGGGTACCTTCGAAGTACTACGATTTTGCGGTAGATGCCAAAAACCTCAAGAGGAAATTCAATCAGCAGTGGCTGGACGTATATTCCACGGCTAGCTTATTCAAAGGTGCTTTATGTAAATATTGTGTGATGATTCCGCCGTCAGCCAGAACGATAAGAGTGGTTGAGGTTCTTTTTCCATCAGACTTTTCACTAAGTACAAGGACGTACGCGATTATTGCAAAGCACATGTACAGTGCTAGGGACATAAAACTGCAATGGAATCTGCAGAAGCTTCATGGTGGGCGTTCCAGTGAACATCCAACAACAGTTTTCACAGCAATTAATAGAAAAAAAAGTCCTCAATTGTTTATGTGTCATTTTTATTTCGGCACACATGATTTACCTCTCAGGGGAAAATCTGGATGAACACTTATCGACTTTATACAATTTACGCATCGAAGTAGGTAATTCACAACTAAGGCAATTTTTGAGAATTGACTGAGAAACGCGTCATACCAATCATCTATCATCCGAAATGAAATAATTGATCTATGTGGTGCTACAATCAGGGAAAACATCGTCACCTTGTGACATTGTTCTTCCTGATTGCGTTTACAGTGTAAAAAAGTTGCGTTTACAGCATTTTGGCTTACAAAACAGCGGGTATTTCTGGCAAAGAACAGCTGTCTGCTGGATTATGTTTCTTCAATGAAAAGACCAACGAAATCGAAGAAGAATTTTTGGGGTTTGTAGACTTAAAGAATTTAATGCTGTGAATATTGCCAAAGCCATTGAAGATTTTGTGACAAACTTAAACATAGACTTTGATAAGTGTGTGGAATTAGGCTTCGACGGATGTTTTACCACATCTGAGAAAGATAGAGGTGTGGAGGCAGTCTTGAGGTAAAAGTACAAAAAAGCCTTCTACTTCCATTGCTCTTCTCACAAGCTTAATCTTGTCATGAACGACTTAAAACCCAGACATTTGAAACTGGATTGGAACTGTAAAGGAGGTAATAACTTTTTTTGTGAGTCCATTTTACGACGCTAGCATTCCTAAATTGTAAAAGACTAGGTGGTTAGAAAAATACAAGAGCAATGATAGGTATTATTGCATGATTTAGATTTACAATCATCTAACCTAAAATCCATCCAAATCTTTGAGGTCTCTAATAATTCCTTACTTGGATTCGATCATATCGTCTTTAGAAGTCAGATTTTCTAGTATATGCCAAGCAAATAAATAACAGATATCTGGAATATATTATATAACTAAAATAATGAGACTAATAATCAGGGACATGCTGAAGTATAGTATGGAGCGTGAGACAAAGTACAGTGTGGAGACAGTTGAAGTAGTCACAGTTATTTCTTTGGGAGTAATGATGCTTATTATATAGTCAAGTACTGACTGGATTGAAGATTGAAGGTGACTATATAGAAGATGTCACTTATTGGGCTGAATACCTATATTCCATTGGGCTATGTTTGCTGAAAAATAGGACAATAAATAAGTCAGCTCAATTAAGCAGGCAGTAAGAAACCATTTCATTTTTTACCTTCCCTAAAAGAATTAGCATATTATGCTTGTTGTCCTTAGGAATAGTTATGATGCTTTTAGAAAGGTCTGATGTTTCATGTTTAGCAAAAAAAAAAATAAAAATAATTTGACGCTATTCATCTTTTGTAGTGTAAAATGTTTTAAAAATATTTAGTTAAAAAAGTGAGCAATTTTTTAAGGATTTAATCTGCCTCAGGGCACTTAGCACTGCTGTGAAACAATTTTTGGCTGGTATATAGATTTCAGTGCTACAAGACTCTTCCTACTAATCAGAACTGGCTGCTTGCTACTTATTTTTTTCCCACAAGTCAAATATTCATCAGTTAAAGCTACTTTGCAACATGTTTTCCACTAAAACAGAATACAGCCGACTTCCTTCAACAGCCAACAGTCTTTATCAACAGAGATGAAGCTGAAAACATTTAGTTGAATAATAGAGTTAAATGTAAGAATTTTTTATTAAACCTGAAAGTTACAAACAAGACTTAAGCAGTATTATAATGTCAATATTTTATACCCAGACCATGCAAGATGAAATAATGCAGATGAATAGCAAATTATTGGGCTATGCATCAATTTGAATCAAATGATTTATTATTTAAACAAAATTATAAAAAAAAAATATGTAAAATTATTGCATATTTTTTTATTCATAGCAAATTAAATAGTGACTGTGATAGTATATGGATATATTATATATTTTCATCTATCAATACAATAAAATTGATTTTGTTAGCAATGAAATCAACCTGTATTGTTTTGCCTTGAAACATCACAGTGAAATATTAATTATGCCATTTATTAAATATTGTAATCATTAATCCTATGTATACTACTAATAGAAATATTATTTTTTATCACCTTCAAAAAAGTCAGAATGAGGTTTCAGAATATAAAAATGGGTTATCATTTAGTAATAATACTGCTCCATCATTGATTAAAATACAGTTTGAAATAAAATGTACTATCCAACATATAAAGTACATTTGTACAGACAACAAAAATTAAAATGTTTAATTTAGAAATAATATCTGTGTTATTTAGAATTGTAAAAATCAGAGTAACAAACACAATCTCAACCTTCAAGAATTTATTAAGCCCATAAGAGTATTTGCATATAGCAAAATTTTTCTGTTTTTAAAAACATTGACTTGTAATCTTCCAACTGATGTCAGCAATTTATTAAATTATAGGGCATGAAAACCTTTTTTTATAATCTCCATCATAACATTTGGTAAATCAAGAACCTTTTATTCTTTGAATACTACACATGAATATGTACATTAAGGCGCTGAAAATATAAACTTTGATTTTTTTTTGTGTGTTAAAGTACATAATAGAAAAAGATATTAATAAGTGTCATCATTTTAAATAATTTAAAAAAAGCTTGAAATATTCTCTTGTATTTTTATTAATTATAAGTAACAGTTTGCTTTGCAGTTAGTGTTTCTTCATGACAGGGTGAATCTCTTCATGAATTTATCCCATAAACTGTATTAGACTGAAGCATGTTATAATATTTGAGTTGTAATATTTGTTGCATTAGAAACAATCATAATGTTTAAAATGTAAGATTTGATTTCAGTTTTCTTAACAAGAAGAGAACCCTTAATAGCTAGAATCCTACACATGTCTGATACGAGTTCTCTAGTGTATATCATAGTGGATAAAAACCCAAGAGTCTCACTCCAGGTCATTTTTAATTTTTTCAACCCAAATGTTATAAATTTTAGTTTTCTTTCATTTAATAATAACCCATTTGTATTAAAATATCTCTTCACCCTACTAAATTGGCAAAATTTTACCCTATTCAGCTCCTCCAAATTCAAGCAGAAATAAAAAAATATGTCCTAAGAATAGAAAATTGGTTCTATTTCCCTATCAACTTAATGTAATATTGTATTCTCTTTGTGATAAAAAATAAGTCATCAGCATTAATATCTACATTTTGGACTACATTACTGGCAGAATTTGAAAATTGCCTCACTCCCAACAATCTGCCAGATAGCTTTACACTGACTGGGAGCAAACAATATACGTTCATAATAAGCTCCTTTTTTTCATTTTTCAATTCAACTTCAGTAGATCTTTTCAATGCAATTACTTTTTTTTAATGGCATTATAGTTAGTTAGCAGATCAAAATAAAAAGCTAATCATTAATCTTTAATCTTTTATCCTATTTGTTTCACTATATCATGAATTTCTGATTTTTAGGGTATAATTTTTATGTGGAAGGTATAAATAAAAACCCCTGTACATATACAAACTTTACAGATAAATATTTCATTCAGATTAGTAAATCGTTACAAATTATAAACATTATTTGTAAATTACATCAGGAATAGTTAGGTTTGCTGCTAACTACAATAGATAGAATAAATTAATTTATAAAAAAATAAAAATAAAAACCGACTTCAACAAATAATAATACTGCAAAGTTTATTTATTAACTAAAGTAAAAATATTTACAACAAATAACTATTCTTGAATTCGGTGCCTGCCAACAAAAAATTAAACATTAAACATTACGTAAACAAAGTTACGTAAAGTTAGTACCTCTTTTGACTGCTAGGTGGATAAACGAATCTCATGTAAAATAAGAGTATATAAGAGAGTGCGTCTCGTGATCATACCTCATCTTGAGGCTAAGGCGTACATACTTGGTGAAAATATTTGTACCTAAGCATCTATGAAGTATTATATCATATTTCAGTATGTCATGTTTTATTGTTGTATTATATTTTTGTAGATCTCATTTTATTACAGTAAAATTTCTATTAAAAATTTTCCACTGTTTGAAGTAGGATTTGTATTATGTAGATGATAGGTTTTTTCTTGTTTACCTTATGTTGGCTGGCATCGACTTCAAAAATAGTTATTTATTGTAAATACTTTTTCTTTAGTTAATAAATAACAATTTTATTGTTTGTAATTTTTAGTGGTATCGTACATATATATAGTGTCTAGCACCTATATATATATAGTTGACAAAAAAGGAATGATTGAAAAAAGATTAATGATAGAAAAAAGGAAAATAGAGAAAGGAATGCCATGCGTATTTCCACAGAGACTAAAAAACAATAATATAGACTGTTATTAATATCCTAGTCATACAAGTAACATAGCAACACAGTACTGGTGCGAACAATCAGAGCTAAGACTATCAAGTCGTTCAGTTTTTTGGTACTTTTCCCAAGATCAGATTTGGTTAAAATTTATGTGGGTCCAATCCGAAAGTCTACTCTTTTGATTAAAAAAATTAACAAAATCGATTTACTAATGTTGGAGATATTGTGTAACATACATTAAAAAAATTTGTCAAATTGATGCCTCTTTTTTTGAAGTTGGTTGAAAAGGATTTGCCACATCATTTTCTTCGACAGATTAAGAAAACTATGGTAAAATCTTACAATACAATTTTCAACTGAAAATTCAACATTACCATGGTACACGATGAGTTGATATAAATATATTCTGACCACAAGAACCAAAGTTTTTTATCCATAACCCAGTTGGTGAATCATGATTTAAGTCTAGACAACGATTTGCCCATCTTTGTGCAGCTTTAGCAGCACCTTCATGCCAGGTCTAATCAACAGTAATAACACAAAAAGAAAAACAGATGTATATTATAAATTGACACACACACATACTGCATTTTATTTATTTTTTAAAAATTAATAAATTTATATGAATATAGAGTTTACTATAATGGTTGTGAGGAGATGCTTATCTTATTTTTCATTATTTTTAACATATAATAAAAGATTAAAAGTAGTTCACATATTTTCAGTTTATTAGTAAATTACAAACCTTTGTCTTTGTCTCTGAAAATCAGACAGTTCCACAGGAAGAGTCACCACTTCTCTGAGATTCAACAAAGAAATAGTTGTCCCCAGTGGCTAGTAGAAAGTGTCTAATTGAAATTACATGTGAAGCTAGGATGGTCATTGACATGATGTAGAAACTATTCAAAGAGAAGATAAAAAAAGGAGAACTCTAAAGGACATGGTTGACTGGAATTGACAGGAACTATCTTTGGTTAAGGTAAATCAAGGTAATTTACCATCTTTTTTGGAACCACTAAATACTGTCTGTGTACACATTACACAAGCTCGCAAAATTTGGGTTTTGGAATGATTTTTGTTAGTTGATTTCTATGTATTTTTTAGCACTGAATTTGAAAATAACCTTCATTTTTTCCATCACGTCAGGAATTTTTGCAAATTTCAAAATTTCTAAAAAGTTGAAAAATTGTGAAAATGTGATATTATAAAATAGACATAAAACGGTTTTTTTTTATAATTAATTAATATAATATATTCACTTTTTTGGCTTATACTATGCATTCTTATAGCTAGACAAATGAGTGGTCTGAAGTGGTTGTTTGAGGGGTGGGGGGGTGGTTGGGTTGAAAATGACAAAACAGTGGGAGAGTTGGCTCTCCATTGCTCATTGAATGCATGGAGTCGACAGCTTGGCTGACAGGTCATGATAAGACTTAAAAAGATCTAACATGTTTATTGGGAGCTATCCATGGCACTCATACACCGTGCAACTACTGCTATCAGTGCTGTTTCAAACATCAGCACGCGTAAATTGAGTTTTTTCCATCCTCCATGATCAAATGTGCTTCTTGCCCAGTGGGAAATAAATTTTCAGGCAATAAAGCAAATTTTCTGTTTTCAAAATGGCTTCAAGAGGTTGCAAAAATTTTTCAGATTCTTTTTGTTATGTTTGTGGTGAGTTAATGGAGGAAAGGCAAAATAGAAATATAACAAATTTCATTCGACAAGTGTACCTCACATATTTCTGAGTGAAAATAGGAGATTAAGACAAAAAGCATTTAGATTTGAAGTTCCATTGGTGTGGTGAGAGCCATGAGATCAGACTAATGATTGTTACTTTTGTTCGATTGGTGTTCACAGTTTCAATTTGAAGAATAAAAAAAGAATCATCTATCCAAATATGCCATCCACTTTACACCCAGTTCCTCATGGTCCAGATGTAACAGTGCCAATTCCATCAGAAAATTTACCTGAAATAGACAGTTCCACAAGTGATTTAAATGAAGACAACATCGATGAGTATGAACTCAGAGTTAGCTGTGCACCAGAGCCTTATTCACAGTCTGAACTAAACGATTTGTTTAGAGACTTATGTCTGACCAAAGAAAATTCAGAATTGCTTGGTTCCTGGCTTAAAGAGAAGAACCTGCTAGCAGCTGGCACCTCATTTTCCTGGTTCACATACAGAGAAAAGGATTTTCTTCCATATTTTTTGGAAGGAGAATTACTCTTCTGCACGGATGTATGTGAACTTTTGACTTGATTTAACATTCCGTACGAAAGTACCGGTTGGAGGCTGTTCATAGATTCATCTAAAAGAAGCCTCAAAGTTGTCTTTCTTCACAATGGGAATACATATCCATTGAACATTCTGTCCATTTAAAAGATAAATTAAAATATAATTTTGAATTCATTCTCGATAAAATTAAATACGTCAATCATAAGTGGATTACGTGTGGTGATCTCAAAATAATATCGATGCTCCTAGGATAACAGGGAGAATACATAAAGTTTCCTTGTTTTTTGTGAGAATGGGATAGCAGAGACAGAGAAAATGATTGGATAAGGAAAGATAAACCAAAAAGAGCTTCATTAGAACCTGAAACCAAAAATATTCTCTGAAAAGCTCTCACAGATCTGAATAAAGTCCTCCTACCTCTGAAAGTTAGGCTTGATGAAGCAATTTGTCAAAACATTACCAAAAGAAGGTGAATGTTTTAAATAAATCAGTGACAAATTTCTAGTCTTATCAACTGCCAAAATAAAACAGGATTTTTTACTGTTCCTGACATTAGAAAACTTCTGAAAGATGGTAATTTTGAAAAAGAAATGGAAGTTGCAGAAAAAGAAGCCTGGAAAGCCTGTAAAGACGTAGTAACCAAGTTTCTGGGCAATAAGAAAGATCTGAGCTTAAGATCAATCGTTGAGATCATGCTACGGTAGTACAAAAGTTTAGGCTTTCCTTGAGCTTGAAGGTTCACTTCCTAAATTCACATGTGGAACATTTTCCTGATAATCTGGGTGCCATTAGTGAAGAGATGGGTCAGAGCTTTCATCAGGACATAAAAGAAATGGAAAGGAGATATCAAGGAAAATGGACTGCTATGATGGTGGTAGACTATTGCTGTGTGTTAAACTGAGATGAACCCTACAGAGAGCATAGAAGGAAAAGTGCAAAGCAGAGGATAAGCCATCCAAAGAAACTTTGACACATGGAATAAAATTGTAAGTATTTTACACACTTCGTCATTAAGGGTGGGAAAAGAGGGGGAGTGGTTTCCAAAGGCATGACATATCTCATAAAAATTAATTAAATAAATTAATTTAAAAATGCACAATAATAGAAATTAGACTTATTTTGTGGCAATTTTCATTAGGAATTAAGGTGTCAATGCCCCCCCCCCTTCCCACTCTTCAGACCACTCAGCTGTTTAGTTATGAGAATGCATAGTATAAGCCAAAAAAGTGAATATATTATATTAATTTATTATAAAGAAACCGTTTTATATCTTTTTTATTGTATAATATTTTCACAATTCTTCAACTTTTTACAAATTCTGAAATTTCCAATTTGCGATAAACCCTGATGTGATGGAAAAATGAAGTTATTTTCAGATTCAGCGCTAAACAATATGAGTTCATAAGTATCAATTATCAAAAACTAAAAAACACAACCATCGCAGGTTTGTGTTACTTGTGATACATCTTTTCCTCTATTCTTTGAAGCAGTGAACTCTATTTATTGAGTTCCACAATGTTGTTTATTATGTTTAAAATTGTTAAATTAGTATTAAAGATAAACAAACAAACTTTTTATTTAAGCCATTTAAATGAGTTCTGATACATGATAATACTTTATAAGAAATAGCGTAATGATATATCCTAAAAAGTATGTTGCAAAGTATTGTATCAAAAGCACAACACGAAATATATATTGTTTAATTTTTTTATTTATTGTATAAATAAAATGGATACATGCATAAATGAAAATGCTTACTTAAAATACACTGTTTTTGTTAAAATGTTAAAACAAATGATGACTTAATTAACTTTTTATATATAACAGATCATCCTTTTTTAAAATGAATTAAAAAGCTGTTAAGGAAAATTATAATGTGAATATCAGGTGCAGAACCTTTCTGTATGTTTTATTCAAATATTAAATTTTCCAGAAAAATAAAGAAGAGTACGTGAAGAATTCTGGGATAAATTTGTGATGTTTTTAACCATGACATTCATAGTAAGTAAACATGTGCCTATAAAAATGTGGTATATCTGAATAAGTGTAAGAAAAATGTAGCTAAATTAAATATTGTAAGTCTTCTAGATTGGGAAAAATATTACAAAGAATTTTGGTGAGAAGAGAATCTTCCTGACAGTTATGTAATTTTGAATGGATTATCTGGAATTGATGCATTAATATTGAATTAGATGAAAGAGTAAAAAAAAAAAAAACAAAAGCAACTGGCTTAGATGGATTAAATATGTTGTTTATGTGTGATAGGTTCTTTTTTAAACTTAAATTTCATTTCTTATTAAATAAATGTTGGGAAATAGCTGAATTCCAGATGCTTAGAAAAAGGTAGAAGTCATATCTATTTCTAAGAGCACATATTTTAAGGATTGTAAAAAATTATCAAAGCCTTAACCTGTTTAATGAGGGGTATAAAGTGTATTCTAGGATAGTAAATAACCATTTAAAACCTATAGAAACTTTATAGGATGAAGACAGGAAAAAGTAGAAAAGGCCATTTTCCATGTCTATATAACTGAGAATTAAAGAGATTCCAATTTAGAAACTCAGGTAGCTTTTGTAGATTTTGAAACTTTTAATAGAGTGGACTGCAATAGTCTTTGTAAGGCCTTGTATAATTATAGAGTCTGTAAATAGCAGAAAACACATATAAAGGAAATAACTGTAAACAAAAGAGTTGTACAAGAATGTAATTTGTTGATCACTCTTCCTAATACTTTCTGATACTTTTAATACTTTTAGATGTTTTGAAAATGGAAATGTAAGATATATCCCATTTTTTGAATTGGTAATCATAAGTACTAAAATATGTTTCTTTTTACTAATTATATATAGACAGAAGTCGTAAAATATACTAAACAATCTTCTTAGATAATAATCTTCTTATTAGATAAATTATGTTGAATACACAATTTCAAAGTCCTTGACTAAAATAATGGAAGTTAGGGGAAATATTCTGTCTACTTAGACTTTTCAAAGAAATGCAGTATCAGAGTAAGCTTCTCATTTTAATTGTTTAAAGTACAGTTAGGATATTTTTTTAACAATGATGTGATAAAGGTAAGTTGATTGTAAACAATTTTCAACAAATAGAACTCTGGGGAATGGAACAATGAAAGAAATAAAAGTTTATAAAATGACAGTAGTAGAAGTTGGGTTACAACTAAAAAAACAAAGTAGTTTTATACAAGCAGCAGAAATAAAATTTTAGCAGAAACTCACTACACATGGAAAGGTATTGTTACCCAGTGAATATACATAGTACATGTCAGAGTTAAACATATGTAATGAAGTCTCATTGAAAGGCTGGAAACAGTATTGTGTAAACTGCAAACAACTAAAGAGATCAGAAATGAGTGACAATAGAATATGTTAACAGTTTTCAACCATTAACCATATCCCTTTAAGAAAAAAGATTCTGGATATCTATAAAAAGTGACCTTACTGTGAAATCAAAACAGACAGATGTCTAATTCCAATTTAAAAATTAGACTTAAAATATTTCTTATATGCTTCATAAAGAATCCTTTTACTCAAGTCAAAAATACACTGAGATACTTAAATATACATATGCCAAATAAATATAGCAACTCAGATACTAGAAGACTTAGTTGATAAAAATATTCTTAGTTGCTTATTTCTACATATTTCAACATTCAAAGAGCTGAAATATACCTGTAAGTTTTCAAAGCTTTTATATAACAATAAGGAGAAGCTTATATTTTTAAAATACAATACATATATGCTTATTCTGTGTGCTGCAAAATAATGAAATAAAGTTATACAAAGTAGAGCTAAAATTTATTTCATCAATTTAGACACAGTTTCATCAATTTATGTTTGTAATATAAATAACTGTAGTAATACATTTTAAGTAAATTAAATACATGAATATATCTTTACCATTGCAAGCATGTCAGAAGCAGGGGGCTGCACAAGACTGCGAAAAAGATTATGGTAACTGACAATCTTATGTTGTATTTTTTTACTAGTTGGCAATATAGACTTTTGAGGAATTTTATCACCATATATTTTAGGCACTGAAAATAAAATAAAAAACATAAATTTAGTTAGTAAATTTTAGTGTAAAGGCAATGATTCAAACTTAAGTTTTACTTACTTAAAATTATTAATTTTTACCAAAAACTGAACCGAATTTAAATTTAAAAATAATTTTTACTTTTAGAAAAATATAATCAGTTGCTATTGTGATCATTCTTAGTACGAGTACGTAAGGTGTTTGAAAATGATCCAAGAATTCTTTATGTCATGTCATCTGCAGTGATGAGAAGGCATTGAAGATGATGACTTTTTTTACTAACTCAAAACACATTTTGAATTAGTAAAAAAAAGTGCATTATATGAGATTTATATATATATATATATATATATATATATATATATATATGTGTGTGTGTGTGTAAACTAAAAAAACAACATTTTCATTACTACTATAATCTACTGTAGTCTTGCACTACTCTTTCATTAAATATTTTTGTATTTTTGGTTCTGTGTGTCTTGAATATATAATAATGGACATAACTCCAAGAAAGTTAGAAAGAGATTGCTTCTCTTTCTGAGCATACCAGTATGACAACAGCAAATAGCTTCTGAGTGTGGTGTTGGACTAGGAACAGTGAAAGTTATTTTAAAATAATATAAAGAAACTGTTCCCTTTTCACCTTAAAGGAAATGCAAATGTGACCATAAAAGTAAAACTATTCCAACAAAGGATCGGTTATTAATGAGAAAAAGTAAACTTGATCCAAACTTATCTGCTCTGAACTTAACCAAGAATTAACAGCCAATGGAACAGATTTACACATCAAAACTGTTAGACGCCAACTTCTTGCAGCTGGACAGAAACCTTGTCAGCCAGCTAAAAAGCAGCTTTTAACATCAGCAATGTGTAAAAAAAAAGGCTCTTGTAGCCCAAAGCACATGCTAACTGGACCAAAGAAGGCTGGAAAAATGTTATGTTTTTCAACAAGTCACATTTTTATGTTCAGGGACAAAGGGTTTCATACATTAGAAAAGCATCCGAGGAAAATACATCACTGGCTCACATCCAACAATTAGTTAAACATCCACACAAAAAAATGTTTGGGGGTTGTTTACATTTGAGGGCATTACCTCCAGTAGATGTATGTTTAAAAGTGATCAATATATCAAGATTCTGAAGGAAAGGTTTGTGACAACTTCAAAACAAATTTCCACAAGGCAATGGACTGTTCTAATAAGATTTCGCATCATGCCATACTAGCAACAAAAAGTGGAAAAAGGTTTTTGAAGAACCAAACATTAAAGTAACCAGGCAACTCGCGAAATTTAAACCCAATTGAAAATCTTTGGGCAATAGTCTAAAAACAACTCTCAAAAATGAATTGTACCACAAAAATTGACCTCATTAAAGCAATAATATCACTATGATTTCATGATGAAAAAATGTATAGTACACTTGTTGAATCAGTGCTAAATCATGTATGTGAAGTGAATAAGAATAAAGGAGAACATATTAATTACTAGATACTCACGAATTGTACAGGTGTGATATTTTTTCTAAATAAAGTTACTTTTTATTAAACAACAACTGTATTTGGATTAATTTACATGCTACTGTAAATAAAAAAGTGTTTTTAATTTGGTATTGTCTCAGTAGCACCTTACATACTTAGTACTTCATCTTTGGTTCACGGTAAGTGTCCCTTCAGAGAAAGAGGGAAAATAATCATCTGTAATATTTTTTAATATTACCAGGTTTTGACAAAAAAAACTTTTTTATTAATCCAGTAAAAAAATTAATGATTTTCAGTCGACTTATGTATATGTTATTCTGTATATATACATTTGGGATACAGATGAATGAAAGTCAGCATCAGCTTTGTAGGGACTGTTATTAACAATGACTAACTGATAAAAGATTAATAATGTGTATGCCTTATCTGCTAACAAGAAATATAATAGCATTAAAATGTAATTTATAAATTTTTTGTTAAATTTTCAGATTAAATGATATTATACTCTATTACCGATACTTACTCACACCACTAAGCCAAGCACCATGATGTTGAATTAAGTACACATAGAAGATTGCAATGACAATAGCTAACTTTGAATTTTCCATTAGATAATTATTTCCATCAGCTTACATTATTTCATAGTAAACAGATAAACACCTGTAATGTTTTTTAAAAATATTATATTAAAGGAAAAATAACTATAAAGTTTTTTTATGCAACATTTTAAAATAAATGTATTTGTTTAATTTTTATTCAACATTTATTTATCTGTATTATTTTAATTTTTTTATTTTAACTATGGGTGTGGGTGTGGGTGTGTGTGTGTGTGTGTGTAAAAGTTGGTTGGGAAGCATCTAACCACTATGATAGTTGGTTATATGCTTTCCAACTATCATGAAATAAAAGTGAAACGATTGGGCCACCCAACTTATACCTGTACTGTCTTCTTTAAGCTCTCTTATGATAAGAAACAAAAAACAATTTTGTTTCTTCACTGTAAATATAATGACCATAATATTTTCTTTTTTTTCATAAAAAAGAAATTATAATTAAATATCAAGATCTAAAAACAACTAAATTAAATCAATATTTTCATGAGTTATGTTCAAAAATTTCAAGTTCTGAGTGTAGAAAAATGTAATAAAAATTGATTATCTTCCAAATTATTCAACTGATTTCCTTGAAATAAAAATCAAATTCTTGGGTTAAAGTTTCAATTTGTTTGCTTTATCATTATCCCTTTGACTAGGTGGGTAGAAATTTAACAAAAATATAATCCTCTAATCCTAAGCTTATAATCATCTGACTTATTTGCACCCGGGGAAGAAAAGGGAAACTTTCAACAAAGTAAAAATATTTTTCAAAAAGATCTGTTTTATATTGTTTTATAAAAAATAAATTTCTCAATCATCAAACATATTAAATATTGTATAGTAGAGTGTTACATGATCGTTAAGCCTACATAAGATGGTTTACATTTAAATAATGTTGTTCTATAGACTTAACTACTTGTTCCTTTTATATTCAACACCTTATTCCAATTATTACCAGTCTCCTTCAGTTCTTCATGGTGTGTTTTTGTTTTATGGAATAATCTTTAACCTTCAAAGTAACTGCAAAATAAATTAAATACTCTAAATGATTGAGAAGAAAATATACATAATTTTTTTAGTCAAATTTTTTATATAAGGGATGTTGGCTGGGTAAATAAAAAATAAATAATTTTCAACAGATTAACATTAGTATTTTTATTATAAAGTCAATTAATTACTCCTTTTGTTTTTTTCTTGTAAACATCACATGAAAATATTATAATGTATCTTATTAATTAAATGTTATAAAGAGAATACTGTAAGTTTCTCCTCCACTTCATCAAGTTAAAATTTTTATTTGTTTATTAAGGATTGAGATTAAATTATCATCTAATTTATTCGATGAAATTTTTAAATTCTATCTGTACTCTTTACAAATAAATACTTATAATTAATTTTTTAGTCTTTGCAAGTATTATTAACAGTCTTATTTTTTAGAGTTATCAAATTATATTAAATGTTTGTGGTAGTTTTAAAGCAATTAAAACATAAGTATGTCACCAGTAAGAAATGCACTGAATTGTACTGCATCTATCTATTAACTACAAATTGCTGAGAATTTAGTGTTGATTTGTTATAGAGACAAATGATAACTCTAAAGTAACAACAATAGCAACAGCTGTCTAATGAATAATAATAAATGATTCACGCCAAGAATAGTTCATCCATTGAAGACCACTGCATGAGGAATTTATTAAGCAAATTCATTTTGATTAGGTGGACTAGGGTAACCAGTTGTTATTAATGCCAGATTTCGTAAGTTGTGACTATTCAAGGATTAATTTAAACTGAGAAATTTTTTAAACTATTATTATTATTTTGTTTTTTATTACAATTTCTAATTATTGACTTGACTGCAAGACATTAGTTATGTATTAAACATAATTATCGCAGAAACAATCACAGTTTATTTAAACATGACAAACAACATTTTATATTATTTAGACAGAAGTAGGTTAAGAATATCTGAATGATGATGTTATATCATTTTAAAATCATAAAAATATTTTTAATGTGTAATTAAACCATAACATAACTATTTAAACAATTTTCTTTTTGTGTGAATGCCAAGAAATAATTTAATTTGAATATAAATTATCAAACCAGACAGTATATTAATTAAAATACATTAAAATTTGTTTCAAATTATCTTAGATTAATTTTTTAATTTCTTCCAAACAAATAAGGTTTATTGTGAAGTGAAAATTAAAAATAATACTGTATTTGTAAATGGTTCCCTCACTTTTAAAAACATTAGTATAGAATTCAAATTAAAAATGGTCAGATCAAACTTCAGGTTTGTGTTATTAAGTGACATCTAGAGATCATAAGAGTTCTATAATCTTTCTTACTAGATATGGTAAATTTATTTTACACTTTTTGTAGTTGAAAGTTCTTTACTGTGTCATAAACTGTTATTGAAAGAATTATTCAGTGTTACAATTAACCCTTAATTTAGCAGTATGCTTAATTATTGAAATAACCAAAACTTTTTTTGTTGCTTATTGCATCAAAATGTTACAAAATTGGTTTTCATTTTATCAAATTTAATCCTTTAATAAAAAAAACTATACAAAAGAATTCAGGAAAATTGGGTACATTGTATGCATGCATTGATTTGTTATGAAAAAAAGTTTTATTCACTTGATTTTTGTTATAAATTAAAGTCTTTTAAATAAAAAAGTTATCTTTTTGCATTAACTCAGTTTTCATTATTTCTTTATAGTTTTATTTTACTTAAAACAAAAGTATATTTTCAGAGTGATTGAATGACACAAATTCTAACCCATAAGAAGGTCTTTGAGTGAAAATTCAAGAATGTTTCTGTTCATAATGCTAAAAAATTTTTGTATAATACAAAATTAGAGTTGAATGACGTCTTGAGATGTTGTTCTCTGAAAAATGTGTTCTTTTCCAAAAATACAGCATTTATGACCATAAGAAATCCTTAAAGCGAGAAAATTGGCTCAACCTATGCATTTCATAATAATTCAAAGATTTATAAATTTTGACAAAACAACTTTTTTTAGGGGACTCTCGTAAAACCATTATTCACTTTCTGTACAAAGCTCTATAATAAATCATTGTACTAAATGTTATGGGAATCTATTTTGTTCAAAACCACTAAAGAAATGCTTAAATATGGAGTAGATTTACCCTTGATATTGTTCGTAAAACTAGTCTATAATTGATATTTCAGTATATGATACATAGGTGTTTCATAAAACGTATTTTAATTCTGGAAATTCCATTAGTCATTAGGTTGGTTTATAATAAATTTAATACTTTTATGAAGTACAAAACCTTTCTTATTTATCATAATGTAATAGTATAGAATTCATTGGAAAAGTGATGAAACAATCCTGATTTAGACTGTTCTGAAATCTTAGCATAAATTTATAAATGAATTATTGTTTCATATGATAATCTAGAAGTTTCCAGATATTGCGTATGAATTTGATGATTGGGGAGCTGTAGGCAGCTACATCTCTAGTTTGTGTAATCTCTTATATTTTAAATAAAAACTCAGAAAATATTTTTAAAATAATAATCAACTAACAAATCTAAACAGACTAAATTTTTGTGTGTTTATGAAAAATCTGATAGCCCATTTTTGAGACCATTATACAATTATATTTTGTGCTAGTGAAATTCGCCTTCACATAATGTTTAATTGAATGTAGTAGTCGATAAATAATAAAAAAAAATTGTTAGTCTTTCTTTTTCTGTTTAGGCTCTGGAACCACTGTAAGGTATTTCTTCAGAGGATGAATGACGATGATACGTAAGAATGTAAATGAAGTGTAGTCTTGTAGAGTGTCAGGTTGACCATTCCTGAGATTTGTGGTTAATTGAAACTCTACCACCAAAGAACACCAGTATTCATGATCTAGTATTCTAATTCGTATAAAAGTAACTGCCTTTACTAGAATAGTAAAGTAATTATGCTATCTATAAAATAACTTTTTCATGTATCTTTCATCCAACTCATCTTGCTATTTAATATACGCATGCAGCATATTTGAGATTATGCATACATTATAAATGATAGATGATCAGATCTAATTTAATCTGATCATCTAAAGCTCAAGGATAAGTCTCTGGAGCATAATCAAACAGACTCTTGCTCAATAAATAAAAGACATCTTTATTTGTGAAGTTGCTGCACCTTTGATTTAAACATCAGATAAAAATATACAAGGAGTATCATTAACAAACTACAAGAAATTTGGTGGATTAAATTATGGAGTTTTGGGTCCAGAAACTTGTTTGTATAGGTGCTTTCGGGAAGGTTTCACATTGTTTAAAAGAACGTTTGAAGTCTGCAAGAATTCCTCCTTGGCTATATCTCTCAATAAAGATAGTCCTAATTTTCGACAAGTTCACCTGTTTTTAGGACTTTATCTTTGATTACGAAATATATTACATAACATCTTGATCGGTCGACTTAATCAACCTTTTAAGTCATAATTTTTTTGGTTAAGACGTTACACCTTAAACAGATCCAAGATGCTGTTTGGTCTTTTCATAGAGACATCTGTGGAGATTCAAAGTAAAATGCGCTGGAGCATTGTGTTGCTGAAACGTAACGAAGTCAGTTTTGGAAGCAACCATTTGTCGATCATTCTCAAATAACTATATTGGTTAATTGCACCATCAAGAAAATAAGAACAGAGGAGATGTTCAGCTGTCATTCCAGCCGATATCATAACATCAGGTGGATGATGTTCAATTTCTTCAAAAAGGGAGGATTGTCTTTCACCCAGAAAAAACATTTCGGTTAGGTGTGCTTTGTTAAATCACACACTCATCTGAGAACATGATGTTCTTTTTATCGTTTCCTCTCGGAAAGCGTTAATAAGCGTTATTGTAATAAGCAATAACTGACATGCATAGACACTTCGATCAAGGTCAACAACTCATTGTCAGTTAATCATTAACTGTGGCTGAACGAAAACATTTAACTTTCAAGTCCTTCTGCATTTGGTCTTGCATTGTAGATCTTGGAATGTTTAACTCTGCAAAACGTTCGTGCGTTGATTTCATCGGCGATTGTTGAATCGATACCTCCAGAGCAGCACATGTCTCAGCTCGAGTGCTCGACCTCCCACTGCTTGGCGCACCAAGAACATCCCGTTACAAAAGCCTTCTTCTCTCATGTAAGTAACGTTTGTCGTGATTATGACAATTTTCCAAAACGCACAAAAAAGTCATTCATATTGTTCTCCAATGTTTTACCAATGTGTGGACGTTCGTGGACTGGCAAACAAGTAAACAAATGCTCTTGGACAGTGATCACACTCGTATCTGCCATCGTTCCACACTCGACTACGACTAAGGTCATCATCCCACCTCTTACTTTCTTTTCCTGTTTAGCCTCCGGGAATTACCGTTCAGATGTTACTTCAGAGGATGAATTAGGATGATATGTATGAATGAAGTGTAAAATGAAGTGTAGTCTTGTACAGTCTCAGGTCTACCATTTCTGAGATGTGTGGTTAATTGAAACCCAATCATCAAAAAACACCGGTATCCACAATCTAGTATTCATATCCGTATAAAAGTAACTGCCTTTACTAGGATTTGAACGCTGGAACTCTCGACTTCCAAATCAGCTGATTTGGTAAGATGCGTTCACCAGTAGACCAACCCGGTGGGTTAAAGGTCATCCCATCTCAAATGAACACTCCGGACGATTTCCACCACGACTTATCCTCCCTACCTTTTTCAGCAGCAATGAGCGATATCAGCGGTGGGTATTCACATCAGTAGAGTTCAATAAGCTAGATTTATTACAGCGTAAAGGTATTTCCCACCCACCCGTACTAGTAGACGAATTTATGAAGACTTTCTCCACACATCACAAATTCGTAAAGAGCACCCGTTTATGAATAGCCGTGAAGTAAATAATAATCATACTCAAATACATTTCTAACTTAAAAATAATTTATTTGATTTTCACGCATTTTAATTAAGTTATATAAATTTTTATTATTTTTTGAAAAATATTATTAGTAGATATTAAATGGTGTTTAATATAAATGACTACAAAATAATGAAGTAGTCATTCTAATTTAGTAATTTGCGAAAAAAAAAAAATATATATTTATTAAGTTGTCTAAACTTAGAAGTATTTGTAACAAAATAAAATATTATTTGTAGCATAATTCTTTTTTTATTTAAATTTACAATTCCCTGCTAAAATTGGTTACAAGCTAAATAGTATGTGAAATACAGCACTGATTAAATATTGTGTCAAACATGATTCTTTTTTTGTTTGCCCTAAAAGGGCTACTATGAATGTATTTCAACCCAGATACAAGCTACAACAAAAATAGTAACAATCCTTTATATTTATAGATAAGAAGTATTTCCTATAAAATAAACGCAGATTTGCACGTTTTTTTTTTTTTTTTAAAAAGACGATTAGTTGCGAGATTAAACGTTATTTTAGATAACAGTTGTTAATTTCAGATATAATTCGATTCATAAGTGATTGTGCATATATATGCGTGTACTTATATATACTGTATCTATACAAAACGTTTAAATTTATTTGCATATTATATGCTTTACTTTTTCTTTTTTTTGGATGATACTCTTTACTTATAGGAAATTGAAAATAACTTCGTTAACTCTGAGTATTAGAAAAATTATGAATGGCGCGACTTTGTACAAGTACAATTTCAATTAACGGTTAAAGTGGTTGATTTATGAAGTATATCTGTTTGTTCATTCTTGGTATATTTTCCTCTAATCTTCACTATATTGATAAAATAGAAAAATATTGTAAAAATAAATAAAAACAAAATACAAAAAAAAATATTATTAAATTAATAAATATTACTCTTAGTGGTATTTTGTATTGTATATGTGAACATTTCTTTTTACATAGAATCTTACTTTTAACATACTTATGCTTAAATAGAAAAAATGTATGTAATTAAAATATGAAAATTTAAAATATTAAGACAGATTTTTATATTTCATTAAATAAAATGAAAAAGGGAAAGCTGTAATTCAAAATTTGTTAGGTATTTTTTTCTGGAATAAGGGATTCTCACAACTTTAAATTTAGGTTATCTAATACTATATTGCATATTAAATTAATAAAAAAAAAATTTATAAAAAAATAATAAACTGAAATAAAATAAAATAAAAAACAAAACATAAAATAAAAATAAAATAATAAAAAAGTTGTTTAAACATAAACAACTTTTATTACATATTTCCTACATAAAACGTAATTTAAAATCTCATCAATCTAAACTACACTTACTTTTAGTTCCTTGTACGAAGTAAAGGAAGTATTGTGATCGCGAAAAATTTCAGTTTTCTGATTTCAACGGCAATATCCATTTTGACCATCCCTGAATCCATTTTGAGTAGTTTCGACGTTTTGACGTCTGTGTGTATGTATGTACGTGCGTTTGTATCTCGCATAACTAAAAAACGACTAGCCGTAGGAGGCTAGTTTCGTTGAAACTTTTTCAAATAATAAAATTCTAATATTAAAACTAATCACTAATCTATTGTTTATATTAGAGTTTAAAAAAAAATTATCTTAATACAATTTTTTAATTTATTTCTGTATAAATTTATGAACAAATATTTTCTGTTTATATTTAAAGGTTTTAAGACTAATTTTAATTTTTTTATTTAATTACTTGAAGGAATTAGCTGTTACTTTATATAAGAAGATGTTTTTAAAATTATGAAATGAAAATATTATTTCTATAAAATTAAATATTAACAGAGTGATACCGGAGGAAAGTTTAATAATAAAAGTTGATTTTTTTGTTTGTCACATAGAATTTATTTTAATAATAAAATTACACATTTATTAGTCTTTTTTTCACCGAATTTTCCTGTTTTACCTTGGATATTATGAAAATTACCAAACATACAGTTCTGGGACCCTTTTAATTGATTTTTCAGGTCAGAAAACATAAGAAACCAAACATTTTACCCTTTATATAACTCCTTAAAAATTTTGGTTTGACTTGTTTTCACCGGAGGACTGAAATCCGGGCGAAATTTTTTGCTAGTCATAACTCGATAACAAACCATTTTCAGACATATTTTTGTTCAACATTTTTTCCTTATTTTGACCTCTAGAACCTTGCATTTTAACTAAAGAATATTTTAATTTATAACTTAAAAACAAAAATAACAGTAATCGCCAATAAACATAACAAGACTGATAAACAAATTGGTAGTACAATTTGTTATTACAAATGGTAATATAAGCATTTCTGACTGTGATAATTACAATAATAGTTTATTTTTTAAATGGTACTATACAGATGATAGTAATTACCATTGTTTCTTTACTGCATATATTAAAGAAGGAAAAAAATTGAATCTTTTTCGGAATTCTGTCCCTCAAAAAAATACTTGATTTTTTAACCAATCGGCCAAAAATCTATGTATTTTTAATATCCAGTAAGAATTAGGTGAGAATATCCATTTTACAAAATAAAAATTCAAAATTGGTATGTTTTCTTTTCTCCCCCCCCCCCCCAAAGTTGGCAGGTTTTTACCTCAAGAAAACTGAAAATAGTAAGAAATATTGATATTAACAATAACCAGTTTGGAGGAATAACTCAATAACCAGATACAACCATTTATATTACCATTCTTATAACCATTTATAATTTCATAAATAAAATCTAACGAAACTTAACCTCCACTCGCTCCGCTCGCTAACTTTACTAATTAACAATAATGTTTTGAATATTTAAATAATAAATTCAGTAATTATTTATTATTTAAATAATCAAAGCATTACTGTTAGTCGAGGTTAGCGATCGAAGCGAGCGTAGGTTAAGTTTGATTGATTATATTTATAATTTATATCTATAATTATAAGCAATAATGCTTACATTTTTAATATATAATATATGTTAGTATGGAGAATGTTTAAAATGACCGCTATAAGACAGCATGTTAGTGTGTTATAGGATTATTTCTCCATCCTGGTGATTGTTAATATAAATATTTCCTGTTATTTTGAAACATGCGTAAACATGCATTCCCACCTAATTCTAATTGAATATTAAAAATACATCGATTTTTGGCCCATTGGTTAAAAAATTAATTTCTTTTTTTTGGGGGGGAGAATTCCGAAAAAGATCCAAAAAATTTCATTATGCATAATATTTATTTAAAAAAAAAAATGGTTTACAAATTAAATACTTAAAAGTAATTTTTAATAAAAAAACGAAATATTTAGTGTAATAGAAGATGTGAAAATTTACAGACTACCAACAAAAGTTTCTATTAATTTTTCTAACCAATAACCATAAAAAATACAAGACTAGGAAAGTAAAAATACATTTGTATAGATAAATAAAATAAACATAAAAATATTACATAAACCTAACTTTAAAAATACCCTAAATAGAAAAAAGACAATACTTTTGAAATCTTTAAATTTTGATTTACCAAATTCGGCAACATAACAAAAATAACTTACCAACTAACCTTTAATTTGGCGTCGATTAAAAAAAAAAAACTGGTAAAGTTTACCTGACTTTCCCGAATACGCCCGTCAAGTTATGATTACCAAAATAAGATTTAAGCATCAAAATTCCCAAATTTCGAATAAAAAATGTTTGATTTTTGGGGCTTTCTACTCTGTGGGAAAAATTTAGGAAAATTTAGTTTATATAGAAGTGATCCCTAACATAGTTTAAACTTTATCAAAGTTTAAACTTAATCAAAGAAACGAAAAAATGCTTCTCAAATAGAGTGCCAAAGCTACTTTAATTTTAACAGGCCTTTAAATGATGAAGAAAAAAATTTTAATAACAAAAATTAAAAGAGTTAGAGCCAAAAAACAAAATATTATTACATTTTTGTACTGGTGTGGAGTTAATGTTAAAAAATCTCTAAAAATACTCATTTATAGGTTAAGCTTACAATTTACCTAAGTAATTTATTTTCTAAATTTAAATCTCCTTCGGTAAGAAAAAAAACTTTTCAAAAAATATTTTCTGTATTTTAAGTCCGGAGTCTATAATTTAAACAAACTGTAGATATTTCTTGTTACCTTGATCTCTTGCTAAGAAGTAATTATACATTTCAAAATTCTTTTGAAAAATATTTAGACAGAAGAATGATAGACCAAAAAAGCATAAACCATATCACAATTTTAAGAGGTGGAGGTTGATATTTGAAAAGGTATTTGGTCTAGATGAACTAGTTGGACTCTAAAACATAAAGATTTGCAAAATACCTGATACTCCATTTTTGACATAATCACCATACTTTCCCCTTTAATACAGCCTATTCTAGACTAATCTGCTAAACAGGAGGGATCTTCATAAAAGGATGTATTTAATCCATTTGAACATGAATTAAATGAAAAACAAAATACTTAGAGTTGGTGTTTATTTATCGAATCTATCATATAAAACAGTTTTTTTACATGACTAATAAATTTCAATATGTGTATCATTAGTCCGCAAATATCCAATCGATACTTAGTTTCTGCCCACAGCCTTTCTTTTTCTGTTTAGTCTCCGAAGTAACCGAAAAGTATTACTTCAGACGATGAATGAAATTGATATATATGAATGTCAATGAAGTGTTCTCTTGTACAGTCTCAGGTCGACCATTCCTGAGATATGTAGTTAATTGAAACCCACCACCAAAGAACACCGTACCCACGATATAGTATTCAAATCCGTATAAAAGTTATTTACCTTTACTAGGGTTTGAACCTTAGAACTCTCGACTTCGAAATCAGCTGATTTGCGATGACCAGTTAACCACTAGACGATCCCGGTGGGCTTCTGCCCATACCCGATTTAACATATCTTCTTTTACGGATACAATTGCTTCATTAATCCTTTCTTTTGACACAGGACGTCTATTTTTCAATCTATACTCTAAAACTTTGTGAATTGTTGTTTTCGGAATATCTAACTCAAGACTTCCACGAGAGATGGATTTGTTAGGGCTTCTGATCGCAGATTGTTTAATTTGTTCAATATTTCGTTTGATACTTGTGGTTTGCCGGTTAATTTTACCTTGAGAATAGATCCAGTTTCTTCGAACTGTTTGAACCAACGACGTATATTATTTTCATGCGGCGGCTCTTTTCCATATTCACGTCGAAATGCACGTTGAACTAAAATTACAGGCTTTAATTCAACCTGTCACAAAACACACTTAGGTTTTTCTTGAACAGTGAACGTAGTAACGAGCTAAACACACCTCAGCAACAGTACAAAAACTGGTGTGGTGCTTCGAACTGCTGTTGAACAAACTTTTGGGTTGGAGGCTATCAGGGCTACCAACATAACTTCTCAAAATTTCCCTAATGCCTTGATATTTTTTTCTTGTTTAGCTTCCGGGAATCACCCTCAGGTATAAACTTCAGAGGATGTGAGGAGGATATGCATGAGTGTAAGTGAAGTTTAGTCTTGTACAGTCTAAGGTCGACCATTTCTGAGATGCGTGAGTAATTGAAACCCAACCATAAAGAACACCGGTATCCACGATCTATTCAAATCCGTATAAAAGTAACTACCTTTATTAGGATTTGAATGTTGGTACTCTCAACTTCGAAATCACTGATTTGCGAAGACTCGTTCACCACTAGACCAACCTGAAGGGTTAATGCCTTGATCCGAATTACAGAAACTCTACTCCATTCTTTTATGATTAGTTGAGCAACTAATAGAGCACATATTGAAATTTTTTAGTTACGTGAAAAACTGTTTGAGAAGACAAATTGATAAATAAACAACATCAATAGTAAGTATTTTTGTTTTCATTTAATCCATGTTCTAAACCCCACCATTCTTTTATAAAGTCCCTATTCGCCGGGCAAGTAAACATATAAAATTTAAACAAAAATTTAAGAAATATTTGTTTTCAGGATATTTTTTTAAGTCGGTTTAATTTTGTTAAAATAATATTTTAATTAAAATGTTTACTTTCCCGATTATGTAGTTACACGAAATTCCGGAAAGTAAACCTTTCCCTTATGTAATATAAAATATATTATGTACACTATAAAAGTTAAAAGTATGCTAATCAGATCAATTTTTGCATCTCGTTGTTTTGGGAGATCTTGTAGTATCATGACCTCCTCTAACCAAAAAACATAATTTTAGCACTGAGAAATTCCAGAAGGATGTATGTGCATAAGTAAATATGTATACTGGCCTGGTTGGACAAGAATTGGATGAACAGATTTGAATGAAATTTTGTACAACGATTTTTTACGTACGAGTCATTAATACCGTATAATTTCGGTCACATTTGGTCAAGGGGCAAGAAAAGAAGATATAGATCTCATAAGTGTAATATCTCAGAACTTTACTCAAAGGATAGGTAAACTTTTAATGCCCCTTGGAAAGCTAAGATACTTTCTGATTATGTTTAGTCTTATTCAAATCCCCGTAATGGAATAAGGGGCAAAACACTCTTCTGTACTTTTTCTGGACTTACACTTTCTTGTACTAATAGATGATTGCATTGCATTAATATGTCGCTGGTTATGTATTTGGTTAATTTCATTCAAGAGTAGGAGGAAAATAATAAGCCTAATTTTTTTCATCAGTTACGACTGCTGGCTTTTTTTTTAAAGTAAATAGACCTGTAATAAAAACAAAGGAGAGAAATCTTCATTTTGATAAAAATTTGAAATGAAATGAAAACAAAAAAATAACAAAGTTACATATATACTATTACAAAGAATATGATAAGTTTTTCTGTAAGTGAAGTGATGTATATATATATATTTTACCCTAAATGTTCCATCTAATTTTCTATGTAAGAATACACATATATTCTTACTCTTCTTTGTATTCTTAGCTCAATATTTCTTATCATTGCATTATAACAATCAAATTGTAAGAAACGTTGGCCCCAAAATATTGAAAAAATATCTTCAAATTGTCTGCTTAAATAATACATACTTTCCTTTAAAAACTTTTTTCACTTAATTTATCTGAAAAAGTTTAATGTTTAAAAATTTTACGGTAATATTATCATTAGAAAGTTAAGAAAAAACTAAAATAATGACATAAAACTTAATGACATAAATACTTTATAAACATATTTTATAAACATTTATAAATACGTAAATAATTAATTTCATTCATATTTACTTAATTTCCGTGTAAATAAATTTCTTAATAACAATTATTTAGAAATCTCTGACGAATGAAAAGAGGATAAATAAATATAATAATACAAAAACGTATGAAAAATAACGAATAGATAAAGAAAATGAGAAAAAAATTATATAATAAAAATATATATAAAAATTTAATTATTGATGGTGATAATAATAATAATACTTAATAATATAATTATTAATGAAATTATATAAATTAAAATATTGCATACTTGCAGCTTTATATCTAGCAGTTATTGCAATAAATATATCATTTATTGATTTTTGTTTTTTTTTTTGACCCCGTTGGATACTTTCACAGAAATCTCTGTTGCATCATACCATAATTTTTATTTTTAATATAGTAAATTCATAACGTAATTTTTTAAAATTAAAATTATTATTTCCCTAAGCCAGTCGTGTTCAAATTTTACTTGTTTATTAATTTCTTTTTCACAAAAAAATCTGATGGGCACCTCCAGGGCTTCCTCCAACACCTATTAAATTACAAATACACTTTTTTTTTTTAAATGAAAAGTACATCAAATTTTATTTCATTAATAACTTCTGATATTTTTTTAATATTTATTTTTGTTATTGTTGTTATTGGATTATTATTTATCGTACAAATTTTTTACAATCAGAGGTTAATGATTATTAATAAAACAATATATTTAAATTAAAAAAAAGTTAAGAATAAAGGAGATGAAGTCTGATTTGAACCGATATGGCCTTCCCCTTCTAAGATCCAAATATTTCATTAATTAAAATTTCATTTGGCTTTTAATTAATTAAAATTTCATAATTCTGTAACCAATGAAAATAAGTAACACTTATGATATATCGTTGAAAAGCTCTCAGTGAAGGCTTAATACTGCAGTTAAGAAAAAGCACAATATCCAATTGTTTTGGATTTTGAGCTTTTTTGGACACTTTTGGTTCAGTCGTAGAGTTAGCGATCGCACGCAGGAGAAGGCTACGAAAACTTGGTTCCTTGAATCCGACTGAGAAGAGAGAGGCGAGTTCGGTGATCACGGAGGATTTGATGAGGGCATGACAAGAAAGATGGGACGGATGTGAGAAGGGCAGGTGGACCTATAGAGTAATAAAGGAGTGGAAGATGATCCAGAAGAACCCATGGCTCGCTGGATTTTAATTTAACTCAGTTACTGGCGGGCCATGAGAGATTTAGAGAATATCTATTCCGTTTTGGGTTGGATTACTCGGATGGATGCCCCGACTGTGAGGTTGAGGAGTCAGCGTTCCTTGTGTTCTTTTGTTTTCCTTGTTTTAACACAGAATGAGAGGAGTTGATGGATGCCATTGGAAGAGATGTAATGTTTGAACCAGAGGAACTAATGGGGATTATGATGTATGGTGAAGAATATTGGTCTGCCGTTTCCTGATTTGCAAGAGCGGTAATGATAAAATTACGCATTATCAAGGAAAATCGTAGGCTAAGAAGGGGTCTTCGGAGGGTGCGGAGGCGTTCAGGCGCGCGGATGAGAGCCCAGGAGGTTCCCCGTACGTGTGGGGGTTGCCTGGGTGAGATGAGACCTGGGTACTGCGCTCCAGCGTCCGATGTTGACCCGTGAAATAGGTATGCTGTAGTGTTCGATTGCCTGTGAGGTGTTTGTTTATATGATTGGATGTGACTGCTTGATATGATGTGATGTGTGGATTTTGCGGTATGAGGTATGTATTCTGGAGTGATGATTGGATGTTGCGGAGTGTGTGGTGTGATTTTAGTCCAATGTGAAGTACCTTGTGGGTGTGTGAGGTCGGTGTCTGTTGACTGTAGTTTCTAAATGTGTGTGAGGGCGTATTCCCCCTTCCTGAAGTAATGCACACCAGCTGTACCAGGAAGGGTGTGTAGCCGCAGGGGTGGAGGTTTAATCGGTAGTGCGCAGGAACACATACGCATTTAATAACCTCTTGCAGAACCTGTTAGCGAGCCCGACACTGCCACTGCCTAGGCGCCCGTAAATGGGGTTCCTTCATCTCTTAAAAAAAAAGAAGAAAGTTGATTGCAATCAAAAAGGGAGGTGCACAACTAGATGCTACAATACTCCTAAATCCAAAATTTCAAAATCCTACGGCTAGTCGTTTTTGAGTTATGCGAGATACATACGTACGTACAGACGTCACGCTGAAACTAGTCAAAATGGATTCAGGGATGGTCAAAATATGGATATTTCCGTTGAAATCTGAAAACCGAAATTTTTCGCGATCACAATACTTCCTTTACTTCGTACAAGAAGTAAAAATATAATTACTGAAATCACTTGTTCACTTTTACTTAACTTTTATCCTCAAGTGAGTGTAAAAAATCTGATGTAGAAAAGCCACAATTCAGATTTGCTGTTCTGAAAGTACTGATCTCCCTGGCGCGTGGCAGAGTGGTAGCGTCTCGACCTTTTATCCAGAGGTTCTGGGTTCGAATCCCAGTCAGGTATCCCGGTATTTTTCATACGCTACAAAATTTCCATTTCTAATTTCCTTGTACAATCTTCGAAGCTTATGTGGTGAATTAATCATAAAAAAAAAGATTCCCTTTACAATCAATCCCTATGATGAATTAAATGAAAGTGTTACTTGTAAATCTGGATATCAGCTATAGTTTGGTTGTTGTTTGCTATGCTGGTACACAGCGACATCGTATACTACTGAGCCAAATTTATAGCCGACTCAGCGAACTCAATGGAGAATGCAATGCAGAAACTATTTCACTTACTTTCTCTAGTAAGTCTTGAAACAAAATGTTGTTTTAAAGCTCCTAAGGGATATCAGCTCCTTCCGTAGATATCACCTACATTCGACACGGTTATCCCACTTAAACATAACGTAAATCTACATATTTTATGAGTGTCATTCTTTTATCTGGTATAAATTCCACCGAATACCTAGGACCCGCCTGAATGAATTATAAACAGCTTTTATAAAAAAAAATAATAATAATGATAAATATATATTCTGTCTTACCAGCGGAAAAGCGCAGAAAGGGAAATGATAATATAATAATATTTATGAAAAGCTATAAATTTCAATAAAAATCTTTAACAAAATTTCACTGTTAATTTGTTAATTCTCTCCGGTAATTAATATTTAAAGTATGTTCGATTAAAACTACCCCTGATCCTTTTTTTTATGAATGAGTTTTTCTAATGTATGAAAAATCTAACCTGATCTATATTTGTAACACAGAACGTTTCGGATGAAAGGCAGAGACGCTACCAGTCCTCAACGGAGATCGGCAGGGTATGCAATTATTATTTCTTCCAAATAAAAACTAGCACAAAGTTTAGCGATATACGCTAATTTCGTTCAGAGAAAATTCCATTCAAATAGTTTTGAATGGAATATATTAATTTAGTAACAAGAGTTAACCAATTCGATATCAGTGTATCAGAGGAATACTAAAAATAGTGCATATATAATGTTTATTATATATTTAACTACTTTTTTTATTTTTAAATTATAATACAAATAAGGAAAAGAAACAAGGAAAGTGTTAAATATTAAAAAAAGTTTCTTAATTCATTGAAGTATTATTATCTGTCTAATTTGGGTGTTTTTTTATACATTTTGTATAATGATGGGTGTTCTTTTATACATTTTTATGATTTTTGTAAAATACAAAAATATGAAATAATGAAGTTAATTTCACTACTTAATTATTACGTTATATTTTTGAAGTTGAATTTGAAATTTACGCTTTACAACTCTGATGTGGACACTACATGACTTCCTTGTACGCCTATTAAATTACATATACACATTAACGCTACACTTCATTTAAACTTATTTCACTTGAAAGCGAGATACGATCCTCCAATTCTTTAATAAAAGTGGACAATAACACAATTGCTAAGATATCAGTTTTTATTAACATCAAATATTTATACAATTATTAATTCAATAATTTTACCTGAAATATTAGGTTATAGTATAAGTCCCTTTATTACTCTTTAAATAAATGTAAGTCTTATATTTATCTAATACTATTTTTTTTTTAATTTTAATGATGTAACCGTCAACAAAATGAAAACAAAAATTAAACAGCAGAAGGGCACTAAATTTTATAGCGATATTTATTATCAAGTAGACTAAAACAAATGCATAAATAATAACAATACGATTCTAAATTATAATTTTCAATTAATAATCAATTAATTTTCAATTAAATAATCAGATGTTTCACCAAATCTGATGTGGACACCACATGACTTCCTTATACGCCTATTAAATAACATAACACATTTTTAAAATACATAATTCTATTTCACTAATAACTTCAGATATTTTCTTTTTATTGATATTACTGAATTTTATTTATTGTAAAAATTTTTACAATCAGAGGTTAATAATTATTAATAAATCAGAGAATTTAAATTAAAAACAAAAGTCGGAAATGAAGTTGGATTCGAACCGATGTGACTTCCCCTTGTAAGTTCCAAATATTTAATTAATTAAAATTTAATTTGGCTATAACTCTGAAACTAATGAAACTAAGTACCATTTCTGATATATCGTTGAAAAGCTCTCGATGAGGTCTTATTACTGCAGTTAAGAAAAGATCCAATTTTTTGGATTTTGGGATTTTTTGGACACTTTTGGTCCAGTCGATTGCAATCAAAAGGGGAAGTGCACAACTAGATGTTACAACAGTCCTAAAACTAAATTTCAACATTCTACGGCAAATCGTTTTTGAGTTAAGCAAGATACATACGTTAGTACAGATGTCACGCCGAAACTAATCAAAATGGATATTTCCATTGAATTCTGAAAACCGAAATTTTTCGCGATCACAATACTTCCTTTACTTCGTACAAGGAAGTAAAAATCGATTTACTGAAATTTGTTTTCACTAAACTAGAATGATCGTTTTTCGACCTGTTCAACTTACTCAACGTTACGTCTATATAAATTATATGCGCAACGTTTACACCCGAATGAATCGTGTAAAAATGTTTAAAAATATTCTCTATTAACGATAAAATATTTAATAAACTTATATTTCTCATTATTCACTAAATTTTAATGTTTTTAGACCAAATTTTTTTAAATAGTTTTTCTTTACATTAGAAGGTTATATTTGACAAACGAGTGATAATTTATAATTAACATTATTTTAATTTATAATTTATGCCTAAATAAAATAAAAACTAAAAAAACAAAGCATTTTATTATCGGTCATTATGAAGCTGTTCTACAAATAATAACTAAAATAAAAATAAATAATTATAACAATGTTAAATTTTACTACTGACCGATGACGGTGGACCTTCGCTAGTTGCTGTTGGAAGAATTACTAAATGAAAAAGCATACGACTGGCAACTTACTCATGTATATATAGTACGTACATGTTAGTGTAAATGCTACGATCAGTAATCAGATTCATACTAGTAACCGGGCTGGTGCGATTACTTGAACTGAAACATTTTATTATGCTTATCGTTTATTACTACTACATATTTTACGTTCTTAAATTATGCGAGTTATTAGTCTATGTCTCACACCAGAAATTGTACAATTAATATTATTCATATATCTTTTACGTATGTCGTCTTATTCTTTTAACGTTTTTAAATTTTTTCTTTTTAAACTTCTTATTAAATATAAGTTCTCAACAATGAAAAGGTAAAAATTTATACACGTTTTACGAAGTAATTTAATAATAATGGAGATTAATTAAATTATTTTTATTTTATTTTTTTATCAACATTCAATGAGTTTACGTTCTTCCAAGTATCGATTTCCGACGTATTATTATCAATACACAAATATAATTTACATTTCTTACTACTAAAAACAAAATAGAATTTTAAATAAATAAAAAAGCAGTTTCTTTTTATTTAAATTAAATTTGATTAAATAAAAACAAATTCAGAATTAACAAACGCTCAAAAACCGTAAAATGCATCAGCGTAGATGCTGAGGTATAAATAATATTTACAGAGTGTTTCGGGACGTATTTCCCGAACTTCAGGTACTGATTCAGGATACCAAAATGAGCAAAAAGGTTCATATCGATGTAAGTCATATTTTGCTTTGTTTTCATTCTAGACGCCATTTTTGATTTTCAACAAAAAATATTATTTCTCAGGAACGGATAAACCTACTTTAATTAAATTTGACAAATGTAAAACTCTAGTGTCTTGTTCTACAAAATAAAAAATTTTGAAAACGTCATCATCAAAAGTTTCAAAATGGCGGCCATCTTAATTTTTAATCTTCAATATCTTTGTAATTATTTATTTGATCAAATTTTTCACTTATTACAAAATTTATTATGTAATATAAATTATATATATATATATATATATATATATACGTATGTATATATATATATATATATATATATATATATACGTATGTATATATATATATATATATATATATATATATATATATACAAGGTGATTCAGTAGGAAAGAGAAATAATTTGGGACCGATTCTAGAGTTTAATAGATTCTACAATTAATAGATAACTGGCCTAACAACCAATTGCAGATGTCTCCAACCAAGTCCAAATGCATCTTACTCTCGGACAAGAGAAGAGTCAGGAGCATAAATATTGAGATAAGAGGTGAAAACATACGAGAAGTCAACAACGCAAAATACTTAGAAGTGTACTTAGACAGAAGCCTAAAATTCGGCCAACATATTAACATGGTCTGTCAAAAGGTTGCCCCAACATCCAAAGCCCCTAAGATTTAATAATCTATTATTATTATTAATTACCGGTGGTGCATCGCGATTATTAAATAATCGCGATTATTTAATAATCGCGGTGCACCAAAATTGGCAGTTACGCGGCTCATTACATCAGCACTGATGTCAATTATACTATACGCAGCCCCAGTCTGGGAAAGTGCTATGAACGTAAAACGTAACAAAAGCAAAATGAGAAGCGTACATAGAGTGGCCTTAATCCGAGTAGTTCTAGGCTACAGAACAATATCTTACGACGCATTATGTGTACTAGCTGAGATTCCTCCTATAGAGCTTCAAATAAAAGGCAGAAGAATGAGGGCGGAAGGCATGACAAAATCTAAGGTGGAAAACATGATTATTAACAGTTGGCAAACCGTTTGGTCCGCTTCTCAAGTGGGACAGTGGACACGAAGGCTAATCCCTGATCTGAAGGAGTGGACAAACAAATTAAAAGGTGTATTAAATTTCCATACGGCCCAACTCTTAACAGGACACGGGTCGTTTGGCAAGTATCTCTTTAGAATAGGGAAAAGGCAGACATCACAATGTTCAGATTGCCACGAGGAGGACGACGCGGAACACACTATTTTCAACTGTCGAAAATGGGAGGGTTTCAGATATGAAATCAGGAGTAATAATCTCACACCGGATAACCTTGTCAAATGGTTATTACAGGATAGCAGGAACTGGGACTGGTTCTCTAATTTCGCGAGCTCGATCCTCAGAATCAAGGAGGAAGAAGAGAGGCATCGTGGGGGACAGGCGTGACGATAGGGCAGAGAGGACAGTCCCATCCTGGAGGGCCGGCATGCTTAGGTATGTCGGTACCAGAGAAGGGGTGGGAACTCTTGGGGAGTCTAACAGGGGTCAAGTAAAGACCGAGTCCCGGCCGGTGGCGCCGGTTCCTGGGGGCGCTTCGACGCTTGCTGGGGCTGGTGCTATCGGTTTGAGGCAGGCATGGAAAGACCGAGACCCGGTCTTCCGCGGGCGGGGGGGAGACGGCATAGCCGGGTCTTCCTTGCGCGTGGAGGATTAGAGGGAGGCAATATGAAAAGATCCGGAACCGGGGGGGCTGACCTACCGGACATACTGCCGGTGGGTGGAAAGGCCCTCTTAGAGTCACAAGGACATGTCCCTGGGCCGCGTATACTTTAGTGGATGTCCGGCCCAGGGATGTAGGGAAAAAAAGAAAAAAACATATGTCCGAAAACCTTTGTTATCGAGTTAAGCTAAAAAGTTCACCTGGATTTCAGTTCCCCCGGTGAAATGAGGTCACACTGACTGTTTTAAGGTTTACTACTTCGCTAGCCATCAAAGCTCATCGCTTTTTCTTACCTAAATATACATCTTCCTGTTACTCAACGTAATAACCTCCCTTGCCAGTCTTCGCTCGTGAATTATTGCTTTAGTTTTGGTCAATATCAAAAAACGGGCACGAATCTTAGGAAAAAAATTTTTAATATTGTAAATAGCGTGAATCGAGATGCTGTAGTTTATACAGACGGCTCTAAACATGATAATTTTGTTGGTTGTGTTTTAGGGTTTAGTAATAGGATATACATATTTGGCCTTCTCAATATCGGCAGTATTTTCGTCGCGGAGCTGTTTGCGATTAACAAGGCCTTAACTATATTTAGCCTAACATACCGACACGTATTTGTCTATTCAGATTCCACGAGTGTCTTGCATGCTATTAGTGATATGTACTTAAAAAAAACCTGTTGTCTGTGACATACAGTCTATCATCTCTGAAAATACTCAACGTAGTACGCTGTAAGCATCTGCTGGATCCCCATCCATATTGAAATTTCAGCCAATGAGCGTGCGGAAAAAGAGGCTTGTTTGCAGCCTCCTTTCACTAATCGCGTTGTTTCGAATGAGCTTGCCTGTTTTCTGAAGAGTATGGTTCGTGATGAGTGGGATAGTGGATGGAATACTATCATCGATAACAAACTTCGTTTGGTTAAAGACACTGTATTATCCTGGAGCTCTTCGTTTATAAATAACTGTCGTGTGGAGAATATGGCACACTAGGTTCAGTCATTGATATCTGATCACTCAGACTGAGGCATCAGTTTGCGTTCGCTGCGACTGCCAACTGACGGTATGCCATATGTGATGTACCGTCAGTTGGTAGTCAGTATGGCACAATATGCTAGTAGTCTGTATCTATTATGCGGCTTTGCGTCAGAGATTTAAATTTGGGATCAATATCAGAGATAATTTAGGAACGATTTGACTATCATATCGAATTTCTTACGATTTCTTAAGGCCGTACATCTGGATTCAAAAATTTATTTAAAACTATATTACGTTTTTGCCTTTTTACGTACGGCAATTTAATTTTTTTATGTTAAATTTTTATATTGTTTTTTTTTTGTTTTTTTTTCGTACTTAGCATCCAGCATAGGCGTTTTAATTTTTAAGGTAAATTTTAATTGTTAATTTTTTATCAACTATAGTAATGTTGTGTCTGGGCGCGGGTAACGACACCTTCTTGTGCGCCCTGGAAAAAAGTTAGGAATGTGTAATATAATAGAAGAAAAGTTATATTTTATTATTATAAATGACTGTTCTAAATTGTTAGATCAAATAATAATTTACCGTATAATAATGAAAATTATGATAACATTAAAATAAGTAATAATTGGTTTTTATTTGTAATAGAAATCACACGATTTTAATTTTATATCGTGGTTAACAAGTATTTAATCGAGCTTAAACATAATATATTTACAATTATTGTAACGGTTCATATTCAATTGGCGTTTATATGTAAATGCTTTTAAAATTAATTTTAAAAGCGTATAATTTATTTATTACTAAACAATATAATTCAATGGGATATTTTCTAATGATCTTCCTTATTAAAAATTAAATCCTTAGAAAATGTAATTATTTGTTTTTAATACAGATACTTTTATTCACCTTAACTTCTGAGGATTAGAATTTATATGTATTATTGTAAAAAAATTATTTTAATATGCTTTTATTATCAAAACCTGTAGAGAAATTAGTACTGGGAAATTGATGTAATAAAGTTTATGAAAAACAAAAAAAAATTGTTATTATTAAAAAAAAAAAACCAAAATTGTTATGAATTTGTGAAAATTAAAATCAGCTCTTTTAACAATATTAGCTGATTTTTTTGTTTTTCACAATTTATTACAAAAGTTTTATCAGAATTAAATTTTCTATATGTTAATAATAACATTTACGCATTTATTAGGCATTTAACAATATTTATATTACCTCAAACCTAAAAAAAACATATTTTTCGCCACCGAAGTTTCCTGTTTTACGTTGGATATCGTAGAAAATATTGGAGATATATTTCTCTGACCTTTTATATTCGATCTTTCAAGTCAAAAAACATTAAAAAAAACTGTATGTTTACCCCTATGTACATATATATATTTATATAAAATACTTTATTTAGGTCCGAATGTCGCCGCTAGTACTGCTACACCTTTGACTAGGAACCTAGAACGTAAATACACGCCGACCGTAGAATTGAAATTTATTCTATGTAAATTGTGAAATTACAATACTTTAGTTAGGCCCGACTGTAGACGCTAAAACTGCTACACCTCTGTCTAGATACCTGGTACGTTAAGTCTCGCGGCTATACCAGTCCGCCGACCGTACAAGTGAAATTAGACGTGAGTTCTGAAATTACAATACTTTAGTTAGGCCCGACACCCGACGCTAGCACTGCTACACATTTGACTAGGATCCTGGTCGTTAAGGCTCGCGGCTATACCAGTCTTCCAACCATAAAAGTAAAATTTGTTCTATGCAAGTTGTGAAATTAATATACATTAGTTAAGCCCGACTGTCGACGCTTGCACAGCTACACCTGTGACTAGGTACCTGGTACGTTAAGTCTTGTGGCTGCACCAGTCTGCCTACCATACAAGTGAAATATGTTCTATGTAAGTTCTGAAATAACAATATCTTAGTTAGGGCCGACTGTCGCCGCTAGTACTGCTACTCCTTTGACTAGGTACCTGGTGTGATAAGTCTCGCGGCTACACCAGTCTGCTGACAATACAAACGAAATTTTTCTATTTAAATCGTGAAATTACAATACTTTACTTAGGCCCGACTGGTGACGCTACCACTGCTACACCTTTGACTAGGTTCCTGGTGCGTTAAGCCTCGCGGCTACACCAATATCCCGATCATATAATGAAATATGTTCTACGTAAGTTGGGAAATTACAATACTTTAGTTGGGCCCGTCGACGCTAAAACTGCTACACCTTTAACTAGATGCCTAGTGCGTTAATTCTCGTGGCTACACTAGTCTGCCGACCATACAAGTGAAATATCTTCTATATAGGTTCTGAAATTACAATTTTTTAGTTAAGGTCGACTGTCGCCGTTAGTACTGCTACTCCTTTGATTAGGAAATTGGTGCGTTAAGTCTTGCGTCTACACCAGTCCGCCGACCGTACAAGTGTAATTTAACGTATGGAAGTTAGAAATTACAATACTGTAGTTAGGGCAGACTGTCGCCGCTTGTGCTGCTACACCTTTGACTAGGTACCCGGAGCGTTAATTCACGCGGCTACACCCGTCTGCCGACAATAGAAGTGGAATTTGTTCTATGTAAGTTGTAAAATTACAATACTTTAGTTAGGACCGACTATCGACCATTGCTACACCTCTGATTAAATACCTGGTGCGTTAAGTCTACCGGCTACACCAGACTGCCGAACATAGAAAGTGAAATTTGTTCTTCATAAGATGTGAAATTACAAAAGTTTAGTTAGGGCCGACTGTCGACGCTAGCACGCCCAAACCTCTGACTAGATACCTGGTGCGTTAATTCTCGCGGCTACACCAGTCTGCCGTCAATACAAGTGAAATTTGTTCTATGTAAGTCGTGGAATTACAATACTTTACTTATGCCCGACTGTTGACGCTACCACTGCTACACCTTTGACTAGGTTCCTGGTGTGTTAAGCGTTGCGGCTATACTTGTATGCCGTCCATAGATGTGAAAAATGTTCTATGTAAGTTGGGAAATTACTATATTTTAGTTAGGCCTGACTTTCGATGCTAGCACTGCTACACATTTATCTTGGATGTCCAAGAGGTAGGAATTGTAGAAAGTATTTTAAAACAGGATTTCTTTAGAAAGTTAATTTTCAATTACAAGCTTGGAAATAGAAAAAGAAGACTGTCTGAAAAGAAATAGACTAGAGAAGAGAGAGCTGGAACAAATTATATTTAACGTTGTCCATATTTGCCTAAGATTACAATAATGACAAATAAAAGAGTAAGTTGTATAGGCAAAGTATAAACAGTCATACTAATAACTATTCAACCATTAAACATAGAAAAATGAGATTTTTATAAATGCTACAACCTCAAAACAATCTTTTTTTTTTATATGAGGCCACCGCACTTAAACCATCATGGTTGGGACACTTAAAATTTTAAATGGAAAAGTTAAGGTTACACAAATTCCAAACCTGGATGTAGATACACTTGAATAACACTCTCACCATGTAGGTCGGGTAGCTTTAATTTAGTTTTAATCATCTAAATAGTACGAGATAAATAATAAACTTGCATCTGGTCACACTATAATACAATCGATTGTTTTTACAAAAAGGAATGGTGTACATTTTAAATAAAAAAGCAATCTGTTTTTTGTGGAACTTTGTTTATTAGATTAAAAAACAAATAACATTGAATGTACGAAAATTAATTAAAAATACAATTTTTAAAATACACGAGTATATAAACTATAGTTTAATCCACTTAAATATTTAAATGGATGTTAAAGTTTTCATTATATTAACATCACATAATAATCACAATTTATATATTATAAACATATTTCTAAATCTGAAATTTAAATAAACTGAGCTTTTTATTACGATAAAATATTCTATTTCCTAAAGAAAATTATTTTATAAAAGATACATATAAAATTTAAGAAAAAATATTTTTAGATATAACAGTCATATAAACTTGTGATAGTCAATTTTTAGCCAATTATTTTGAAAAACTGTTGAAACTGCTAAAAACCCAAAGAAAAGCTCAATAGTTTGAAACCTGTAACTGAACTAGAAAACTCAAGTCCCCTGAATAAACAACAAATAAAGAATAATATCAGATCTCTAAAAAATAATAAAGCATCCGGGCGAGAACCCAATAACTGTGTAATTCTTAAAATTATGATTATTAGCTAATTAATGTACGATCTGTTAGAGAAAATATTTGTAAACATTTGGAAGACCAAAAAAATCCTACAAGAATAGGCACCGTCTGCCCCAATTCATCGTCTACACAAAAGAAGAGACAAAATGGAAGTCAATAATTACAGAGGAGTCTCTTCTTTCAGTAACCTTTAAAATCTTATAAAAGTTGTAAAGAATACAATAGAGAGAAGAGCACAATAATAAACAATTTGGAAAACATATCAAGGTGGTTTAGAAAGCAAAGATTTTGTGCGGAAAAAATAAATAGTTTGTGTAAAATTAATAATCTGGGATAGAATGGTGAAATGGACATAAATGATAAATTTCTAATACCTTTTCTGAAGTTAAATTTATTTGGAATTATCAGAACCTTTAAATTCAAAAAAAGGAATAAAATAATGAGACTATTGATTATGGTCCCTTATTGTGTTCTAGATAGTCGTAAATGAATGGAGGAAAACATTGAAACTAAATGCAGTAGAAAAAAAATGTTTAAGTTATAAAAATGACAATCTAAGAAGAAATTTTTCTGCCTTTATGGAAGATCGGGCAACAATTTTTAAGTGGCAAAAATTCAAATAGAAATGCTAAATGTAATCGCAGAAAATAGCAGAATTATATAATTCCTGTGAAAAACAAATGTTTAACGAATAAAATAAACCAAAATCTTTAAAAAGTAATTCATAGAATTAAATGAGTTAATTCATCAGTCAATAAAAATCTTAAAATATAAATTTCTTAAAATATATAACAAAACATTTATTAAAGAAATGTATCAATCAGAATATACCAGTAGCAAGAGAGTATTTTTTTTATTTTCAAGATTCTTCATTTTTTTGAGGCGTTAAAAAAAATTAATTTTTTTTTACATTTTCTGATATTATACACTTTCAAAAATATTTTGGTAAATTTTCAAGCTGAAGTTCAAAATATTTGCGAAGTTATACAAACTTACCCCTTAACTGCTATCAGTTAACAATGCAGCTAACAATGAGCTGCTGAAGCCAATCAAAGACAAAAATGGCCCTTTTCAGGGCTACTATATGGTTATTTATATGCAGTGTGCTATCGAAGTCATTATATATATGTATGTATTTTATTTTTTTAATATGCACTTTGCAATTTGTTCAACAAGTGTACAATAAAGAAACCCTACCATGACCCAATGAGATGAGGATGATATGTAAACAATGCGTAGTCTTGTACACTCAGACCTACCATTCCTGAGATGTATGGTTAATTGAACCCCAACCACAAAGTACATTGGTATCCAAAGTTTAGTTTATAAATCTGTGTAAAAACCTTTACTAGGATTTGAACCTGAGAACCTTCAACTTTGATAATCCGCTGTTTTTAACTGATTTGCCATGAGTTAACCACAAGATCAGCCTGGTGGGGTAGGTAGGTTGTATGTGTGTATATATATATATGTGTGTATGTGTGAATTAAGAAATGAACTGTATATAATCCAAAATTTACATATTAGGTAATAATAATGAAAACATGATACAGCGGGGCACCAATTCCGAGATATCCAACTAACTGGCCAGTTCAAATTCTCTGACTAGTCGATTAAAAAAAAACCACAGTAACACTATTCAAATAAATCTTTGCTTCACAGGAAGTTTTTTTTATCGATCTTGGAGTACTGACAATTTTCTGATTTAACTAAGTTGGTCTCTTTAATTGCTAAAGGATCTTTTTAAATGTCACCATTAATTTTTGTTTGAAATTACAGCATCATTATTTCACTACTACGAGTATTTATTACAAACATTGAAGCATAAACAAGCACTGCTGTGTTGTCAGTTTGCAATTCATACTTGCTATTCACAAGATGTATTAAAACAATCAGCAACAAAATCAGCTAATTAGAAGTTGTTTTTTAAAACTGAGAAGTGACTCTGCAAAATGAAAACATCTAACACATGGAGACTTATTTATAATTTTTCAGTTAAGTAAAGTGATTTTGGGACACCTGTATAAATCACATATTCAAACACAGTGTTGATTATTAATAAATATAAATCAATTAATAGCAAAAAAAATATGTTTTTGTAAATTTCATTAATACATGAGATGTGTCAATGGGTGCAATCAAAACATGTAACAAACAAACCAAGATTGGTCTAATCATTCATTTCTATACATAACTAAGTATGTAACAAAATAATTATAATATACTTATGTGTGAAAGCTTTCTTTCTTTTTCCTGTTTAGCCTCCGGTAACTACCGTTTAGATAATACTTCAGAGGATGATATGTATGAGTGTGAATGAAGTGTAGTCTTGTACATTCTCAGTTCGATCATACCTGAGATATGTGGTTAATTGAAACCCAACCACCAAAGAACACCGGTATCCACGATCTAGTATTCAAGTCTGTGTAAAAATAGCTGGCTTTACTAGGACTTGAACACTGGAACTCTCGACTTCCAAATCAGCTGATTTGGGAAGATGTGTTCACCACTAGACCAACCTAGTGGGTTATATGTGTGAAAGCTGGATTTTTTTTTTTAAAGTCAGAACCACCATTAGGTAGTGATTCAGAAGAAAAGAAAAATTGCATTCTGTAGTGTGCGAAAATTCTACATATGATAAAGATGATGTTGGAATTATAGAAAACTGAATAATCATCTAGAAAAACAACAAATCAACTTACAGCAGCACTAGCCATATGGTAAAAACATTAATTTCTTTTTCCTATCATTATACAACAGCAATGTTATCATGATTAAAAATCAATAAGTTACATAGCTGTATATATATATATACAGATATATAGATATAGATAAGAAATATTGCAATTTATAATTTCATACTAAGGTAAAAACTATAAACTTTTTTTAAATTGACACCTCTTAAGGATTATTCATACATAATCCTGACTTCATTTTCCTAAATTTGTATTTTTTTTGCCTTAAATTTTCTCTCCTTTCTTTGGTTCATCACCTTTCTTTCTTTTTCTTCAGATAATACTTCAGAGGATGAATGAGGATATTTATGAATGTAAATGAAGTGTAGTCTTGTACAGTCTCAGTTCGACCATTACTGAGATGTGTGGTTAATTTAAACCCAACTACCAAAGAACGCTGGTATCCACGATCTAGTATTCAAATCCGTGTAAAAACAACTAACTGACTTTACTAGGACTTGAACAGTGGAACTCTCGAATTTCAGAGCAGCTTGGTCCATCACCTAGTTTTCTAAAAGAATGTCTGTCAAAAATTACTTCTTTGGAAATATTTAATAATTTCCTTCAAAAAAAATTAAAATTTCTTTTTGTTAATCTAGTTTTTATAGATTCTATATAAGAAACTATAAAATTTGAATGTTCTCTTTCTCAGTATGTGATCCACTTTTTCAAAATTTTGATTAATTTCTGCTTGTTTTCTTTATTTATAAATATTATCTTTGAGTTCTAGGTGATGAATTTTTCCTAAAATTCTTGTTTTTTACTTTTTTCTAGAATTTTTCCTTAGACATACTATAGGTTTTCTGTACTATATAACACTTTTTGTAGTTAAACTAGGGTTTTGTAGTGCCTTAATTTTGTGTTTTTGGATAAGGATTTTTCATTGTGAATGTTTCTTGTAAATTTATAAGCTGCTTCCTTTTTTTCTAATACGTTCGGGGTAATTATTACACCATAACATTTAAATTTTGATCTTTTTGATTTATTCTCCTTCAGAAATTTTCATTTTTTTAGCAAACCATTTTGTTTAATCATATGAAATTTGTAGCAATTTTGTTTACACAATTTTCTAAATCTTGAATTTTGATTTTCACCTATAATGTCTTTTGCCAAAATTATCAGGTTGTCAACAAATGTTAATATATTTATATTGTAAATTATTTTTCACTTATAAAGAAAAAAACTAACTTGATTCTTCAATGTTTGTTTTAATTTCCTCATAGCTGAAAATATTTATCTACATATCTACAGAAAGAAACAGACTCTGAGAAATCTCAGTTATTTTAAAAATGGTTGAAAAAAAAACAGTAATCTGTAGACTAAAAGTAAACAATGCCCAAAATTCATTCCATTTTAAATCTTATTTAGCTGGACTTTCAGGCTGTACAAGGTAATTAATAAATGTTTTACCTCCACTACACAAACACATCCCCCCCCTAAGGGTTATTTTATAATATTATAATGAATATTACTACTTCTTGTCCTGATACAGAAAACCCAAGAATTTGCAAAAATTTTTTTAATCTTTCAACTAGTCCTCTTGCAATTCGTTCACAAACACACATACATGTTACTATCGCTAATGAATTATTTTTTAATTATAGTTAGTGAAAAATAATCATACATTTAAATTTTTTGGTATAAATTATAAGGCAAAATTAATTGTTTTACACATGACAAGTGTAAATTACACTGATAAACATAATTTTTGTTTCCTAACATGTGATACATGATTTTAATCTGTTTTTTGGTGCTGAAAATGAATATGAACTCAGAATCTTTTTATTGCCCTCCATTTTTGAAAAAAAAATTTAATTAAAGATTTTTTTTTTTAATTTTTCAACATATAGTTAGCATTTTAAGCTTCTGTAATGTATTTTGTTAGCTCATTTTTTATTAATTTTGTTAACATAATTTGTAAGTTATAAATAAACAATATTAAGCAAAGAATTAAATAATATCATAGTCACTTAATGACATCATATCTAATACTGAAGAGTGAGCCTTCATGGGCAAGATTAATCAAGTCTGTGCAGGTCAAAACATGTAGCTGAAATCACAGCTGAGTTGTTTGTATTAAGCACTGGATTTAGGAATGAATTAATTTTGTTCAGTCTTATTGCTTTCTTAAGTTTATTAACAGTGCAATGTCATAATGACTTGAAATTATGTAAATGATGTGGATTCCTTTCGTCATGTATGTGGCGAGCTTACCGTAAAATAAAACAGAAAATACATTACACCTTTACTTAAAAAAGCATATCATTTGTACTTTTAGTGTAAAATTGGTGATCAGGATAAAACGTCGGCTCCTCATATAGTATGCGCTAATTGTTTTGTATATTTAAGAGGATGTCTGAAAGGTACATGGAAGGCTTTGCCATTTGGTATACCTATGGTTTGGCTTGCACCAAAGGATCATGTAACCGATTGTTTCTTTTGTTTAACAAGTGTATCTGGAATTTCTAAAAAATCTAAACACAGTGTAAAATATCCTACATTGCAATCTGCAATCAGGCCTGTACCACACAGTGAAATTATTTCATTTCTTGAACCACCTGTGTATGTATTTTCAAAATCAGCGATGAATAATCAGACAGTTCTGAAGAAGACAACAATGATTTTGATTTTCAATTATCTTCCAATAAGCCACATTTTATATCACAAGGTGAATTAAATGACTTGGTTAGGGATTTAAATTTATCAAAAAATCAAGATGAACTGTTAGAATCAAGACTGCAATGTTGGAATTTACTTCAAAAACATACAAAAACTTTGGGCTTTCAAAGCCAAGAAAAATAACTTTCTCAGTACTTTATTAATGAAAATACTTTGGTTTATTGCATAAATATTGATGAGCTTATGTTGCACGTGGGACAAGTTCATAAACCTGAGGACTGGCGCCTTTTCATAGATTCATCCAAGTTTAGTTTACAAGTGGTTCTACTACACAACGGTAACAAATATACTTCGATACCAATCGCTTATGGTATTAATTTGAAAGAGACGTACAATGTGATGAAAGACGTTCTTGAAAAAATAAATTATAAAAATATAGCTGGAATGTATGTGGTGATTTCAAAGTTACAGCTATTTTATTAGGCATGCAGTGAGGCTATACTATATACTATATGTTTTCTTTGCGAATGGTACAGCCGAGCTAGGGATAAATATTATGTTACCAAAGAGTGGATGAAACGAGACAACTTAACTCCAGATGGGAAAAATATTACTCATGAGACCTTAGTTGAACCCAAAAAAATATTTTTACCTCCTTTCCATATCAAGCTAGGACTAATGAAAAAATTTGTAAAAGCAATGAAGAAGGATAGTTGCGGATTTTTGTACATCACGCAGAAATTTCCGAATGTAAGTGAAGGAAAAATTAAAGAAGGGATATTTGTTGATCCTCAAATAAGGGAGTTGGTCAAAGATGATGTATTTAACTCAATATTAAATAATGTAGAAAGTGCAGCTTGGGCTTCATTTAAAGAAGTTTGCAAAAACTTTCTCGGCAAACAAAAATCTGACAATTACCACGATATTATTAATCAACTTCTTACATCATACAGAGTTATGGGATTTAATACGTCTTTGAAAATACATTTCCTCCCCGGACAACCTCAGAGACGTAAGTAATGAGCACGATGAACATTTCCACCAAGACATTTCGGTGATGGAAAGCCGGTATAAAGGAAAATGAAATACTAACATGTTAGCCAATTACTCTTTGACATTAATTCGGGATGTGTTTGAGACTATTTGTAAAAGAAAAGAATCAGTGAAATCATTCCAACACAGGTGTGGGCATGCAAAATTATAAATTTTACAGATTTTAACTAGATTTTCCTTTCATATTTTTTGAAGCGTAATTTATTTAAAACTAAGGGTGATAGAAAAATTGTATTTACAGATGTGTAATGTATGCAAAAAAGCAATTCAAGAAATGGTATCACACTTGGCGAAACATTAATTTTTTTGCCTTACAATGTAATTATTATTAAATCAATATATTTAAATTTTAAAAAAAGTAAAAAAATATATGTATATGAAGTAGGATTCAAACCGATGTGTGCATGATAAATTTTCACTTATACCACATAACTACTTGGATGAAAGAAAATTAATACATAAATCAGTATAAAATGCTGATACAGACACCACAAAAAATGTGATGCAATGTGGTGTCCACCACAATGCAATTGGGTAACTGTCCACTTTATTAAAGAATTGAAGGATCGTATCTCACTTTCAAATGAAATAAGTTTAAATGAAGTGCAGCAAAAAATGTGTATATGTAATTTAATAGGCTTACAAGGAAGTCACGTGGTGTCCACATTTTTTTTTAAAATTTATTTTAGTATTACGATTTATGACAAGCAATACATATATTTTTGGAAGAAAGTTAGGTGAATAAAATGATAGGTAAAAAAATATGTCTTCATATCTACAGAAAGAAACAGACTCCGAGAAATCCCAGTTAAGAAAATTCGTCATTATTACAATGTTTAGAAATTAAACCTAATACCGGCTGATTTTGAAGCCGTAATTACACAGATCATTCAACACATTTTATATATTTTTATGAACTCAGGCTTTTCCTAAAACGGTAAAAATTTTAAAATAAGTTAATCACTTTTCTTGTGCTAAATATAGTTCAGTAAATTAAATACTTAATTTAACATTTTTATTTTTATTAGAAATTAGTATAGATGAGTTTAATCTACTTTCGCAAAAAAAAAAAGTTAATAGTATATCCATCTATTTTATATATTTTATAATCCAAAGATCAAGTGAATGTGTTTAAAATGAGTGATTAAATAGTTTCTCTGATGTTCTTTATCAAGAAAAATGTCTACGGCAACCAAAAAAAATTTATCTAAATCAATATTTTTAACTTTTCTTTTTTTATTTAAAAAATAACCATTTTAATATTTCTTTGATAACTGATCTAGTTCAAAGTTTTCAGTATCTAGACTACATCATTAACCAAAGCTGCAATCATAAAGAGCAAGTTCTAAGTACTTAATGTGAACACAAGTACAAAACTGTACACTGTAAGTTAAAATAATAAAAAAAATTAAGTATACAAAGTTAAAAATTAAAGTAACAATAAAATTATTATAAATTCTGTTTCATAGCAATCATTTAAAAATTATAAAGAAAGTAAACATTCACATTCATTATAAAATTTTGACAGTAGAAGACATGATTTCATAATTTATAGAAGTATTGAAAATTAACTAAAAAGACATTAAAAACACAATGAGTAACAGTGAATAGAGACGTGTAATTACCTTATATTTTTTCAACATTTTATTCTCTGCAGACTGAATTAAAATAAGGTAAGTTGAAAGTGTAATTTAACATTTATGTATTTAATATTTCTGTAATTTTTTTATATTTATTTAGTAATTTAATATTACTATTTTATCATATTTATGGTATGGTGTATATATATTTTTTTACTAGAACTTTAGAACTTAAGAATTTTTTTTTTTAGAACTTAGAATTTTAATTACCACCTTACCACTAATTTGTCAAACAAAAAAGGCTATATAATATAGATGCACGGGAAGGTTTATAAATATACAAAAATAAAAAATCGCTCAGTTCAAAACTCATTAATGAACAAATAAATGAAGATTAATAGAATTTAATTAGTTCAGGCCTAGACTTAGTAACATGGCAATTTGCTTGCGTGCTTCTTGTAAATATGTACTTTAATATGTAATATTGTGGTGTGATGTTATGTGTTTTTTGTGTGTAAGATTGACGTAAAACGTTAATTGTGGATATTTTCATTCCCTGATGATGCTGATACATTGATGCGGCGAAACATTTAGGAAATTCCTATGACAAATATATGGTAAGACGATAATTAAAATTATGCATGTTTTTAGTAAAATATATATTTTGTGTTAAATACAAAAAAAAATTTAATTATGGTATATGAATTATATAGTTTCAAAATCACATCATCGAGAAATGCAAATTTTTCAGGAGAGCTGAAAAACTGTTCTTTCAAAATTATGAATTGATACAACATTGTGACATATTTGAGAAATAGTATTAGGGTAGAATATTTTTCATACTGAAATTTAACTCTTAATGATTTTAGTTTAAGAGACATTTACAAACTTTATGTGGATATGTTTTTGAAACCCAATCTGCATCTATCTGGTTTTGAAATAAACTTAAAGCCGTAATAATTATATAAAAAGCATGATTATTTCTGCTAGTTATAATTAAAAGTGAAGACAAATTTTGATTCTTATGTAATTATGTAATAGATTTTATTTAAAACCTCAAATAAATTAAATATTTTGGTAAAAATGTCCATTGCAATAAAATTCTATGCAAGTATATTTGGAACTTTCTCTGTTCTTCATATGGTTCACAGATGGATGCCTCATTTTCTATTGCCGTTTCTAATGCACTATAAAATAATTCCTTATAAAATGTTAAATTTCTCCATGTTTACCCGAAATGGTTTGATAGTAATTTCTTCCCATCATTATTTTTATTTTTAGAAATTGCCATCTTCCCTTTGCAAACATATTCGGCTGAGGAACACCTTTAATGACTTTCCTAAGTTCGCAAATACTTTTAAATTTTCTAATGTCATTGCGGAAATTGACCTCCCCGCATATTAGTATTTTATCACCTTTCTTGTTCTTCTGAATTTTAATCTTCTTGAAGGGTTAAATCTAAAATGCCACTTCCCGAGAGGTTTAATTACTGTTTGGACAATACTCTTCCGATCAAATATGATGTTGTCTTTTAATGAGACTACAGTTCCAAAATCTGAAAAAACAACATCGTACAACGCATGGTTAACAATATAACATTCTAAGCTTTAATTCAATTTTAAATGCGACCGAAAACTCTGTCTGCAGGCAGAAACGAGTGGCCAACTATAGGGAAAACTAGTAGTAATTGTTTCACATTTTGGGAGCAAAATTCAGAAACCACACAAACATTCCAACCACGGTTGTGTACTTCCTTTGCCAACCAACAATCACAGGCAAAGCGAATTTCACTAATACATTCTGGAATTTGAAGTTTTGTTAAGCAGTGGTACAATGCTGATAATTCGTTAGATCTTTTATTATAATCGGCTTCATTCTATTCATAGATGAAGACATTTTCTTTTGTTTATTTGCTTTTAGATTTGCCAACTAAAATTGTGAAATTGTATTTGTATAATGGTCTCGAATAATTTTTTTGTCAACCAAAAGAAATAGTTAAAAGATTCTCCCTTTCTTCTTTCAATCAATAGTAAAAAACTTTGTATTTCAGTCAATGAATATCTTTTCCTATAAGAAGTCGCTTTAATATGATATATTTTTTCCTTCAAAGAAATACAGGTTGAAAATTCGTCAACCCGTGGCCTACTAAAACCAATGTTGAACCGTGTTATTAAAATATGACGAAAAAAATTTCTTTGACCGTCATTTTTTAATTATTATGAAACATTATTATAGTTTCATTATTATGCTTCATTATTATATGTTTCATTATTATGAAGCATTATTATAATGTAAATAACATTAGTAACACTATTTTTTGATTACAATAGTGTATCAAGAAAGGCCTTCTGGCATACTTGAACTTTTTCTCTGGTAGGAACTTTAAAAGTAAAACATTTTGTGGACAAGGAACAAATTCCTTTTGTGTTAACAGTACGATTTTTTCTTGGAATATTGACTTTTGTACATTTTACAATAAAATTATCTTGTCAGTTTAATGTAATTTTGTTGCACTCGTAAGTCTGTTTTTTATGATGGTAAGTTATTCTTCTGGGCATTCCGGGAGCTCCATATTTGTGAGAAAACCGTGGGCTTTAGTCATTTGCAAAACCTGTAGAAAAGTATAAAACATGTAGGCATATTTTATAAACTGAACATTTATTGCTAAATCAGACATTTCTCAATATGAATAACAAAGGAATATTAAATTGTACAGCACTAGAAGCCTTATAGAGAATAACCAAACAAAAAGTAATAGTATAGGCCTGCACAAGCAAATTACTAAAATTAGGCTATGCATCTAACAGTAAATAACCTGTATGAAGATTGTTTCGGCTATAAAAATTAATGTTATAGAACTGCTTTCTTAACTTTAGGTCTACACCTATTTAAAAAGAAGAAATCCTAATAAATCACAAACAGCTTTGTCTTTTTTCCATAGTCGTGGTTTGTAAGCTTTTTCCGTTAAATAACTACTAAAGAATAATATTCCAGTCCAATTATTAACTATTATTATTATTATTAAAATAACCACAAATTCTAATACTTGTTATACCAAAACGTGGACACCAGTGGAAGCTTAATGTCAGTAGCCATCCACCAGTTTATGAAAAAGATACAAAGATCTTTTTATGGAACTGTACGCTTCACAGTTCCAGCGGAGTGGTGTTTGGCTGTTGTGCTCATGCGCCAAGGGGAGAGAGCACTGTCACTCCCGCAATGCCGACCCTGGCGTGCTGGTGGAAGGTAATTTTTTTACTCCGCATGTGTATGGAATGTCCCTTGTTTGTTTCCTTTTCTAGTTTGGTCGATGGAAGGAATATGAAAGTTGTTTAGTTGTTTCAGTAGTGATCAGAAGATGGCGGAAAGCAAGGGCTCTTTGATTGCCAAATCTGTACAAAAACAGGCTGGAAGGGCGAAAGAGAAGGCAATTATTATAAAATAATTATGTATTTGTTTCTGTGTACATAGAAATTTAAATTAAGCACCATTGGACTATAGTGTTTTTAAGCGTTATAGTATTTTTAACATTTTAAGTTATTTAATTATACTAAAAAAATATTATCTGTATTGACATTTTATTATTATTCGGCTAAACCGACTACAGTTTTAGGCATAGTGTGCTTAAAAACCGTGTAACATATACTTGAATGTGATAAAAATGTAGAATTAGATTATTATCCTGCTTCCAGCTATTTATATTTGATTCATTTTTATTTCGATTCTTTTATTTTACAGAAAACCTTTCTAAAGCAGCATCTCCAAGAATTTTAGCTACGAACCACCACTGGCGGACTCTAAGAATACAGATTGCAACTTTCAGCTCAATTAATTACATAACTTCAACAAGGGTTCGAGCCATGTGGTATCATCTGTGATTCAAGGTCAACTGGAAAGTTATCTGGTTTTGCAACAAACCGGAGACTTCATACATGATGTTTTTAAGGATATGTCTGGTCTTAAATCGAATGATATTCACGGTGCATGTACAAGATGAAAAACTATTAGAAAATGCAAAAATATAAAAACTAAAAATTTTGGTTGCATATGGTTTTGAAACTAGACGATGTATATATTAGTTATACTATTTTTTATAGATAATATATAGTTATACTATATAGATAATGATAACTAATATATATATATATATATTAGTTATCATCAAAATATATCTCAGATATATATTATAGTATGTATAATTATAATTTTAAATAAAGTAAAATTCTATTTTATACATACATATTTTCAACGGAGAATAATTTGCCAAATCTGAAAAAAAAATAAATCAAGAAAATTAAAGAAATACAAAAGTGTAACTAAATAACCTTTTTCTGGGAATACGGGCATCGACTGCCGTGGTCATTACTTTTTCCCCCCCAAAAAAAACATAAAAAAATTCTTTCCGTTCCTGTTAAAATTACTAGCCACCTAGTCACAAGAAATTGTCTTGTCAAACAGATTACTCAAAAATAGAAATTGTTATATAACATAAAACACGATATGTTGAGGGTATAAGGAGCTCTTGCCAGTAAAACACATATTTCATTTATAAAGAAATTTAAAATTTATCAAAACTACTTTAAAGTCCTTTTATTAAGAACTCATCCTTTCGTGAAATTAATCAGAACTTATAAAACTTATTACACGCACATCTACTGCCTAGATTTACCTTTAGGCAGTCCTTATTTGCTTCTTTTCTCCATCCTGCTGCTGGACTCCACCTCTGATTCCAGAGTGTTCCAGGCTGTCTGAGCCTTCTGAAATGGAATCTTCCCATCCATCATGGTAATATACATTGGAGGATACTTTACTGCTGGCATTAGATGATACTGAGCCAGTGAGCAAGATGGGGCGGTAAGCATTGCATGGGGCGGCTAAAAAGCTCGCTCTTACTTTTAGAGGCCACCAAGCTTTCCGGGGCTCCATTCATGTTTGTCCATCACTCTCTCTTCATCATCACGTCGTCTTCTTTCCTAATTCCCTGAATGGGGATTTTCTCCATTTCAACTTTTACCGTCGATGCATTATGTTTAAAAGACTTGTGCTGTTTAGTTTACTTTCCTTCCATTTTGACCGGTCGACAGCTCATTCTCAGGTCTGGAACAACTTTGGTTTGGTGACATCCGTTTTTTTGATGTGTTAGTTTTGGAATAATTTCTGCAAAGGACAATTTCAATTGTCATTGATGATACGTTTCACCATGTTCGCTAGACCTGGTGCCAGTTCAGAGATTGCGACTTTTAGTTTGAAGTAATCTGCAGGAGCTGCAACAACTTGAGCTTACAACGCAACATTCGGTGACTTTTCTAGCTTCGATGTAGTTGTCGTTTTAAACAGTCTTTATCTCTTGGATTGCGAATTCCTTCTTATAAATTGTACAGTTTCGCGATCTCGCAGAGTGATGCCCACGGTGGTTGATAGAAACCGGGGGATCCCTGCATGGGTCATCTGGATATAATGGGTCACCACAAGGACCATGCGGTAACGCCTCAAAGTTTATACCTCCTATCTTCTTGTCCTTGAGTAGCGGCAATGATTGTAGGACATTAACGGTTTCAACTAACAGTTCCACAGCAAAATTCTTTGTCTCCTTAACAGGTCCTCCTGCAGCTTCTGTGATCCAGATTTTAGAATCTTCTTCTTTCCTCTTTATCACCAAATACTATATCACCAAACTCAACGCACCAAAGGCTCAACTAGATGGGCATTTTTATGTGGATTCTCTGTCACAGAAATCGTAAAAGTTAGTTTCCATAAATAAAGTGACGCCATTCAATATGTCGCAAGGTGCGGGCGAAGAGGCGGTTTTATATGCCCTGCTTACGATCATTGATCCTGCCTGAATTCCCCCAGTCAACCGCCTCCAACAGATTTAACCCTACCCGAGCCGGGGAGTCAGGTACTATCTGATCCGCTATACCGACATCCCCAGCGCTCGCACGTAGTAGTAATGGCTCTTACTATTATGAAATATATACTATTTAGTCCTATTTAAAAAAAAAAAGGCAATTCAATAATAAATTGCATATCTAACATTTTTAAATATTTTAATTTTGTCTATATTGCAAAATATATATCTAGGTAATATTTATTTGTCTTTTATATAATCGTAATTTTAATTACAATTATAAAATAATCTGTATCATTTTAAGGGTTTTTTATTTTTTTTGCAGATGAAAGATGTATAGCTGATGATGTATAACAAGACATCTTATAAACATATTTCTTCAATTAATAATAGAATTATCAATTTCTTTGACAATATTCATAACGGTATATATATATATATATATAAAGGTGATTCCTATTTTTTAACCGACTAGGTTCGCCCGAGAACTGGTAATGTTGTTAACTTATGTTTGTTCCCATAAATCCAATCAATTACAATTAAATTTTATCAAACCAAGTTCATATAATATTTTATTAATTGTGTCGGGGACGTACATAATAAATTAATAACTGCATGTGTTTTCCGTAATTTTTTTTTATATATACGTTATTAAATCTAATACATAAGCAGTATGAAATGTTAAAATACCATCAAAACAACTGAAACGTTTATTTTAACTTAACGTAATATGAAATAAAAATTAAGATTAACTTTTTATACAAACTGGTAACGGAATACTGACCTTTTATGTTTTATTTTCAGACGGTTTTGTCTTTTAGAGAGGACCCAACCCACTCGATAGGAGTTAGAAGACCCAATCAGCCGTACAGATGGGAGATAGAAGACCCAATCAGCCGTACAGATGAGGGATAGAAGACCCAATCAGCCGTACAGAAGGAGAATAGAAGACCCAATCAGCCGTACAGATGGGAGATAGAAGTCCCAATCTGCCGTACAGGTCCCTTAAGTGACATACGGAAAGTGACTTAACGGACGTGACCTACCGGACTTGCCCCTGGACTGACCGACCGGACGTGACCGACCGGACGTGACCGACCGGACGTGACCGACCGGACTTGACCCACCGGACTGGACCCACCGGACATGACCCACCGAACTGGACCCACCGGACATGACCCACCGAAATCGACCCACCGAACTAGACCGACAAACAGAACTAGATTAGGCTTACTGAACCACCGAACTTGACATACCGAATTGACTCACCTAACCTGAATCAGCTAACTTTGGACACGACGAACTTCAGATCAGGCGTCCAGAGGATCCGATCCCGCAGACAAGATCTGTAAGGTTAATATTGTTAAAATTTTATTGTAACCTAAGGTTAATATTATTGTTATTGTTATTATTCTCCATTCCAGCATACTACTATAGAGCTATTACAGATTACCATTTTTAATTCACAAATATAATTATCATTAATACCTGAAAAAATGAAAACAAGTGATATGGGAAAATTAATCACACATTAGTTAAATCGTATTATAGTTTATTTTGTATTAGAAAATTAAAATAAAAAAAGGTAGTTGTATTTAAATTTTGATGGTATTTTAACATTTGAAATATATATATAAATTAATTTATTGAAAGAAATTTCACTGAATAAGCAAATTAATTTATTATGTATAAACCCTCAACACAATTAATAAAATTTAAAAAAATAGGTGGACAAACAAAAATACTATCGGCCTACAGATATAAGAAAAAAAAGCTTGTCAAATTAAAATGTTTTTTTTTTATTTCATGATAAATATTGTCTTTCCATTTTTAATTTTACTGAAACTTTTTCTGCAAATACTAGATGATTTTTTGCAGAACAATCATTCTCTAGTTCACTCATTTAAAAGCCTTCTTTTTAAGTATGACCTCACTTAAAAATTTATTTTATCACCTTTATTTTTATGATGTAATTTTTTGATCTCCTCAATAATGAAAAAAAACACAACTAAATTGCAAGAGAAACATTAAATCAAATGTCAATTTCATGATATATTATGATCTTAAAAACAGAAATTTTATTTTGCTTATTTATTCATTTTAGAACTGTGGGGGCTGAGAAATACCATCTACCTAAATAAATATTTATAAAATGAAATTCTTGGAAAAAAAATTTTGAAAAGCCCACAAAAAAGAGAGATCATGTATTAGTATTAATCTATATCATTTCCTATTAGTAAGGCTGAATAAAAAAGTGTTATAAACAAGCTCAAAAAAAAAATAAAAAATAAAAATTGGTAATGATTGTCCAAAATATGTATTATAGAAGGTCCAGAGATGATTTCATTACCAAAACATTTTTTGATTTCTCTAAAATCATTAATAAGATAAAAAAGTACAGTCACAAAACAAAATTTTCTGATATTACATATATTTATTTCAGTATCCTACAAAGATATAAAATATACTGAAAAGTCAGTAGCCGGATTTGAACCAGAAACTTCAGGGTAATGAGAATGTAATATAAGTTTATAATACTGATCTTTTATTTCAAAATTGTATTTCAAAATCTGTTCAACTAGGGAACAATAAGCAACCCCCCCTCCATGTCAAAATGTGATGAGGATGACGTGAAAAAATCAGATATGTTTAAGAAATTAAATTGTTTCTAATAATAGTTGCTGACATCTGAATAATCTGTTTTTAAAGAAATCAGTATTTGTTTTTTTTACATATGAAAAATGAATCCCAAATATAACCAAAAAAATCTTATTTTTATTTTGCTCGATGAAATGATTAATTTCTACTCTTCACTAAAATAAAGACCTGTAATAAAAAAATGTTATCCCCATTTAATTGTATTTACCCATTGAGTTGTTTTTAATGTAATCATATCTATTTCTTAATTTTTTTCAAAAATAAGTAGTACATGTAATAGTAATGTACCTGTAATGTAGTACCTGTAGTAATCTGCACTGATAATTCCTGGATTATTGTTGTAGAGAGAAATTGTAAATTTAAGTGTACTTGGAATCATACCAGGAACTTTTACCACTGTCGGATAAAATTGAATAGGGCAAGCATGTCCTGAAATATTGAAAAGAAAACTGTTAGGATTTTACAATTTGATTGTATACTGAAATATTAAACAATTCTGTTGTCCTATCTAGAATAGTCTAGGATAAACAACAATCATTTAAATCAAATGAAATGTCATGGAAATGGAATATCTCTGAATTCAATTATTAACTCGGATACTTCCTTTGAAATTATTTGCTCTGCCATTTAGCAAAAAACCCCACAATATACTACATTATTATTATACTATATTCTATAATATAGTATATTATAGAATATAAGATAAAAAGCTTGGTCTCTTAGATCTCATAAGCATAATTGTAGTAGGTTGGTGACCTGACAGGACTACAAAAACAGCATAGACAGTTTTTTGCTACAATCTTTTTTTCTGAAGAATAAGATACTTCCCATGTCTGGCTTAGTAGGGAAAATTAATAGTCAAATGGTGTTTCTAACTGTCTTTTTTATTAGGATATCGGTAAATGTACAAGCCTACATAATTTTTTTGGAGTTATTAATCAATTAGTTTGATGCTATTCTCTCTTTTGTTTTGTTCTTTGCTGATTTTAAAACTGTAACTTAAATATGTTTCTTTTTTAGAAAATTTAGCAAATTACATCCTCAATTATCTGTTTTATACATTTTAGTCTGACTTCCTCTATGGCCTTTATCTTCTACATTTCCCTGTATTGCTAAATTAACTAATAGGCCAACCAACCATCCTTGGTTGACTCCACAAGATTTTGCTGTAAACTTCTCTCTTCTTCGATTCACTCTTCATAAATCCACCAAAATAAAGTGAATATTCAGCTCTTACCAGTCTGTTCACCAATGGGAATGGTTGTAAGATGGGCATCATTATTCTCAAAGTAAGCAAGTCTAATTATTATCTCATTTTGCAACATGTTTTCTGTCAAGCAATGCTTGATACATACTACCTCAACTCAGTGTGAGAAATAAAACAAATAAAAATCTCATGAAATAGGTAGAATCCATTTGTAGTTAAAATACAACAGTGAACCAGAAGAAAGAATTAATGTCATCACTTATAAAAAATTTATGGATTCAAATTATCACAACAAAACATGTACCAAAGTTCAAATATGCTATGGTTCACTACATTGAATGATTACATAAAAGAAGATATACTTGGGATAAAGCAGGTTCTCGTTCCATTTATGACAGGTGTACAAAAAAATACCAGGTTTACCAGCTTTGTAGCCTGGAGGTAAAGGACACTATTGCCATTTTTGTTGAAAATGGGTTTCAATGATTCATATAGTATTTTTGGCACTCTTTCCAGAGGTATACAACACTATTTCCAGTTGAGAAGTACAAATTTTACTGAGGTAAACACCAAATGCAGATATCATTATATATATACCTCTTAGAACAATTAGTCTAATTACATCATGTGCACATGGTGTTTTACATACCTCTAATTTGTATCTATAATTTTGATGAGGCTAGTGTGAGATGACTCACAAGGCGACATATGATAGAATTTTATAACATATAATATTGTTGTATTTCAAAATATTTTACAATCATATTAAATAAAGTAATTAATTTTAAGTCAACTATAATGGTATTCATTTCATATTAGTGCCTATCTAAACTTTCTAACATTCACAATTCTAATAATTTTATAGAAGTTTTTTCTAAATAAACGTTTCACTATTATTATTATTTATTAATAATTATTATTAATATTATTATTAGTAATAATAATAATATTTATTCTCTTGAATGGGATATGTTTTGTTAAAATAATAGTTTTTAATTAGTGTTTAAAATATGTTAAAAAAGATAAAACAGTTGAAACATCAAGGGCTGAAAAAGTTATGCCCTGGTTAATAATAAATGAAGTAACATCAAATCAGGATGAAAGTGAGTAACATTTTTCTACTCTTAGGTTTAGTCTTCAGTTAACATAAATGTTTCAATAGCTGTTCAAAGAAACTCTTAAATGTGCTAATTTTTCCTAATGCTGGTATTTTTTCACTAGAATAATTTAAGTAGTTTTGATGTCAGAGTTCCACTGGACTGCTCAATGTGATGTTTTACGTGCTAATTGCAATTGTCCTTCGGCTTATACTCAAAGATTAGGTCCCCTGTTCCAGCTTTGACCTGTTACAAGGCCAAGGTAATATGGCTAATTACAAGGCCAGTAATATGCAGCTTATCATGAAATTGGTTGTTGAATAAATGAAATTGAAAAATCAGCTTTTAAACAAAATATTAAATATATGCTCAGAATCATTGGTAAGTAAATAAAGAAATCAGAGGAAATTTTTTTATAAAAATTACATTATAACATTCACATTATCCATACTGTGGGTCACAGCTGGTTATGATAACAATAATATATATTCCTGCTTTAATGTGGGTAATTTTATCCTGGCATTTGGGAAGAATCTTACTGTAAATGCTTGTATCAATCTTATTAATTATTCTTGTTTTTTGAAGGCATTAAATATTTTTATTTTGAAATTGTTAATTTTAATTAACAAACATGTTAACTAAATATTCAATTTTTCGGCTAGTTGCACAGTTATCAAGGTTTCAGTTTATTGAAACTGTAATTGTGCAAAAACAGGTAAAAAATTGTTGCTGTAGAAAATTAATGTAAATGAACTATACCCTTTATTTTCAAATGAACAGGCCCATGAGGGAACTTCAGCTCCCCAGTTGCTCTCAAAATTTTAAGTTAGAGGCACATTTGTTAGAAAAGACTTGTATTTAAGTGACTTTGAAAATACTTCATAGGATGAAGATTATGTGTACCATCTTCAGATGTAAGTTCTGAATCAGAAAATGAAACACATTAACCTATTTGAAAGGTATAAGTAATACAGTTATTGAAGACAAAGGTAAAAAATGACAGAAATATTGAACAGAGACTTGTAATATTAGCAAACAGAAGTACTTATCTGGTGAAAGCAACCAAATAAAAAGGGCAAAAGAAATTATGCCTCCATAAATGTGTAAAATGAACTGTTACCAAAAAATTACAACACAATGACATTTTTAAGGCTTACTGGGATTCAAGAAAGGTTCACAATTTAAAAACACAGTTCATTACAGCTTACATTAAATTAACACTATAAGAAAGATATAGAGGTACGGATGTACAAAACCAAAAGAAAATTCTTTTCATTATAGTTTAAACATAAATTATGTAAAAATAAGGGTGTGTAAAGTTATGTTTTTAAACATAACTAAACACCCGAGTTGATAATTCAAAATGTTATTCAACACATAAATGTTATCTTTGAAAAATGAGAGCCATTATTCACACTTGAAAACTAAGACACCATTATTAAATCCTGATTTAAATTTAGAGTAGTTGTATTTATTTTATCAACAATTCTGTGCTGAAAATGAAATAGGTAAAGAAAAAGTATCAAAAAAAGTGGTTTTACATAGTCATACACCTGCGATACTTGTGATTCGTATCTAACAAAATTAAAGGGTGAATTAACTTCAGATGGTAAAATATTTATTTAAAGTAATTATGAACTGCACCTTAATGAATCATAGAAGTGATATGACCAAACAGTATAAATGAAATTTAAATGAAGTATAAATGACCAAACCCTATAATCGAATGTAATTTTTGGAACTAACCACTTTCTCTCTCGCTCTCTTTCTCTCTCTTCTTCCTGGCAGATACAATATGTATTATACTTTGTTTTAGTTTTCTATTAAATAATTAAAAATATTCTTCAATAAACCCAAATTCTACGCTTTGCAGGGTTCTTGAGTCCCAATAAGCCGTAACGAATCAAAAAGAAACCGTCCGATTAAAATAAAGCCAGGTTATGGTTTTATGGCTTCAAATAAGTTAATTAGTCTGAAAACACATTCCCAAAATCCTCTTTTTTTAACTTCCGGGACCATCGTTAAGTATTGCTTCAGAGGGTGAGATAAATGAAATTTTTTTAGCGTGTAAAAATGCCATGCTTGACCGGGATTCGAACCCGGGATTGCCGGATGAAAGGCCAAGACGCTACCACTCGCGCCACGGAGACCGGCAAAAAATGTTATAACAGAACAACTTTTGGTATTATTTTTATGAACAATTTTTTTGAACATCAAGATTTGTTAAGGTGTGTGTGTGTTGCACAATGTGTTATATCGCACTCCATGGTGAAACAATTTTATGTAATTTTTTAAGTAATTAAGTAGTATTTATCAATTAAAACTTAATTATTTTTATACTTAACTAAGTATTTCTGTAATATTTCAATTTACTTTCATTCATGAAAACGTTTTGAATTTTACAATGAATAAAAATTTTCCAAATATTTTTTGTTACGTTTGCGGAGAATTCACCACGAAAATTCAACGAAAACCACTATAGAATCTGCTGAAAACTGTTTACAAACATTATTTTGATTATCCCTTGGAAGATCAAGATAAATCCTGGACTCCACATGTAGGATGTGTACGAATGCTAACTGTTGACGAATAAATTTCAAGTTCATAAATGTTTACACCATTTCAATTCATTAAACTTAATCAATCAAAATGCTTTTATCTGGCTTCATAAATTTAATATGAATTAACAAAACCCGGATGTTCTTTTCTCTTATATATATATATTCTTTTATATATTCTTATCTATATATTTCTTTTCTCTTATATATATATTTTTTTTTTATAAGAAGGATTTCAGACATGGGCTCTTAATTTCTTGTAATTGCAGTATATTTTCATTCCATCGAATTGCTCTGTAATTTAATGTAGTATATTGTAAAATAAATACTGTTTTTTTTTAAACAATAGAATTAATGTTAAGAGCAGACTTCATTTATTCGACTCTCTCAAGTAATTTCTAAACCGCACCTTACTTCCGATTAACCCTTTATTTAATTAAATTTCTCGTCACGTGGGATGTTTCTTATCCGAGAAACGTGATTTAGTTCACCTTAGAATTAGCTATAAGAAGAGCAATTATAGGTAGGACTTTAAAGATCCATTCATTTATATTCTAACGTAAATTTAATGCATTTATTTTATTCCTATTCATAATAAAATATATTATATATAAAGCTGCATAAACCTTTTTGATTTAACAACCACGTGACAGATAATATGAAATTTAAAACAAATTTTTTTTATAATTTTGTCGTTATACGGCCATACATGGGCTTTTAAGCCCATGCTAAACAAAGTATGGTAGTTATTTTGACCTTTATAAGAGCTTCTATTACTAAGACAGGTTTTTATTGTTCACAACGAATAAATTATATCTGTTCATTAAAATTAAGGTAAAATTTACTTTATTGCATTTAGATTTTGATCTTACAGTAACGCATAAAAATAGTTAAAAACTAAATTTGAAAGTAATAAACCTGTTTTCTCTGAAAGTAATGAACTACTGCAGAGCTAGACCCTGAGGTGCAAGCGGACTTAAAATGCTGAATGTCAGCTATATTTTGGTAGCTATCTAATGAGCTTTGGTATTCGGGATCAACGAAGAAGGTAATCGGGAATAACAAAACACATCTCCCTTTTTTAGTGAGGCTGGCATAATATGATTATTATTCGTAATGGTAGTCTTTTTCTAAAAATGGCAATTTTTAGGGAAAAGTTTGGGGCCAATACCTCCAGGGGATGGGATAAATAGTGTCTTTGGAGTCAATTTTCTCAAAATTTGGAATACATAACCCGACTTTACATTGAGCTCAGAACATGCGTACGTGCTTTCTTACCGTTTAAAAAAAAATTGCTCCCCAAATTCCCTCCCTTATCCCTAAAATCGACAAAGCTATCTTTTCATTTATAGCACATTTTTTGAGAATTTTTTTTCGTCTTCGTAGGCATAGTAATAGTCGATGCGGCCCTACACCATCGGCATCGGCCACGGTAGAGCTTTTTTTTTGGAAACCGACAAGACTTCTGGTAAATCGATTTCAAGGTTCCTGTAAATTTTCTTATCCCGGCAAAGCGGAAAAGGTAGGTCTTTTGCGATACCGTTCGGCCAAACCGTGTTTATAAAAGGAAATAAAGTTTATACGTCGTGGAAAAGCTAAAATAGGAGTTGCGAATCTTAGTAATACGATTTCCTTTCTACAATTCAGCGGCACGACTCAGGCTTCTGACAATATATCAGGCTTCTGTCGCTCATACTCGTGCGGAAGGCTCCTTTTTTTTTTTGTTTTTGGGCGAACGTCTGAATCTTTAATCCGTCGGAGTTTATTATCGACGGTAGTCGCCCATTCACTTTGCCACCTTGCTTGTGGTTGTTTTATACGATTGATAAAATCAAAGGTAGTAACTCGGGTGGTGAAAGGAAGTTGAATACACGCTTCTTTGGCAGCATAATCTGCTCTTTCATTACCTAGAATCCCTACGTGGCTAGGAATCCAGTAAAAATTTACCTATGTGTTGCGATTACCTAACTCAGCGATTGCATCATAAATGTCAATGACGACAGGATGTTTGGAATAAAAGTTTTCTAACGCCTGGAGAACACTACACGAGTTACTGCAAATAAGAATGTTTCTATATTTAGGGCTAACGATATTTAGAGCCCTATTTATAGCGAGTAGTTCTGCGGTGAACACACTCGTAATACCGGGTAGGTCAAGCATATAAGTCCTTTCATTGACAACAAAAGCACAACCAACGGTACCGTCTTGTTTCGACCCATCACCGCGTCTGGGTTCGTCTTGGTGAGAATATACTGAAACATTTGCCGGAAAACAGCAGGTGGTGTTGATCGTTTATCGTATGTTGTAAGGTCAAATGTAAAATTTACAAGGTTTATCTCCACGGAGGATATGAGCACGGACATGATGGAAAGAACGAGGGAGTGTCAACATTTATATGCTGCAGCAGACGCCGGGTACGGACACCCACAGGCGCAGAACAGCGTGGACAGTCCTCATACTTCCTTAAATTAGGATTCCTGAGAATTGGGTCAAAAGCCGGGTGATTTGGCTGTCCTTAGAGATGGGCAAAATAAGATAACAAAAACTGGTCTCGTCTATCCCAAAGTGATGGCTCGCCACAGTCTACAAGTAAGCTTGCGATAGCTTTCTTCGGCTTGGTCTAAACGCACCTGTGGCAAGCCGAAGAAAAGCATGATGTACACCGTCCAGTATTTTAAGCACGGTTTGACGAGCTGAAGAGTAGGAGACACAACCATAATCCAAACGGGAACGAACAAGGTAATAGTATAAACGTAACACACATGACCGATTGGCTCCCCAATTGGTGTTACTAAGGACCCGCATCATTTCTAAACGTTTGGAACATTTTGTCCTCAATTCCTTTATATGTTTGACCAAGTAAGACGGCTATCAAAAAGCAAACCTAGAAACTTGACGTAAGGAGAGACAGTAATAAGCTCTCTGTTCAGAAAATCCCGCGGAATAGAAGGGTTCCGTAGCCGAGAAAAGACTACACATTTCGTTTTGTCGGGTGAAAATGTGAAACCAGTAGTACTTGACCAAGTCTCAAGGCGAAATATAGTGTTCTGTATCAGTCGCTCTGCAGTGGGTGTTGAGCGGCTCGCAATGTAAATAACAAAATCGTCAACGAATACAGAACATGAGACAGGAGCCTGTACACAATTGGTAATGCTGTTTATGGCCACAGAAAACAAGGTGGCACTTAATACACTACCTTGCGGTACCCCATTTTCTGAGACGACACTGTCTGAAAGTGAATCGTCTACACGAACACGAAACGTCCGGTGATTCAAGAATCCCCGGATAAAAGCAAGCATGTTGCCAGTGATCCCCCACCTCCTAAGGGTGTTAAGAATGCCACGTCACCAGGCCGTGTCGTACGCCTTTTTTATCGAAAAATATAGCAACGAGGTGTTGGCGGATCAGGAAGGCGTTTTGTATGGCTGTCTCCATTGACACTAAATGGTCAATGGAAGATCTTTCTTGTCGGAAACCACACTGTTCCGAAGAAAGAAAGCCATGTTTCTCTAAGTACCATGCAAGCCTGCGGTTTACCATTCTCTCCATGATTTTACACAATACGTTTGTTAAAGAAATAGGGCGGTAGCTTGAGGGATCGGTTTTGTCTTTACCAGGCTTTAGTACTGGTATAACAAATGCTTCTGACCAGCCGGGTGGTAAGACTTGTTCGGAGAATAAACCATTGTAAATATTCCAAAGATGTTGTAGTGCTGAGTGAGGAAGGTGTGAAAGCATACAAAGGCGAACGTTGTCTGGTCCAGGGGAAGTGTCACATGAGTTCTTAAGTGCGTGCAACAATTCTTTAAATAAGAATGGATTGTTCAATTCACTAACCGAAACACCAATATTTAACGCCAATATTTCCATCTGTGCTTTGTACCTCTGAAAGTCGTTACTATATGATGAAGTGAGAGACACCGAGCGGAAAGAATTTGCTACAGCCGAAGATGATGAGAGTTCTCCTTCATCGATGAGACCGAGAATAGATTACCTTGGTGATCTGAAAATTGCATGGATTTTTTTTGCACACAGTAGACGTGGGAGTAGTACGTGAGATGGTGTTCTCATATTTCGTCCATGAATTTCTCTTAGCATTCAAGAAGACCCGACGGCAGACCGCTTTAGCTCTGCGGTACAAATTTAGATGTTAGATGGTCTATTATTGAATTTGCGTAGTGTCCGCCGTCGATTCTTAATAGCACATTTGGAATCATTCCACCATGGAACGGAAGGACGTTTAGGACTACCCGATGTTTGTGGGATATATCTGCTGGCAGTTTCAATTATCATGGACGTAAAAGAGGAACATTTTTATCCTTGGAATCAAAAAATGTCGACGTTTAATTTATTAATATACAGAGCTGTAACATATTTAAAACATAACAATATAAAATTAAACATTAAATTAAACAATATCAAATATATAGCTATAACTAATGAGATACAATGAAAATCTAATAATTATATATTAAAATAAAGAATAAATTTTATATAAAAAATAATAGAAAAACTAACAATTTTTAATAACGGATAGAAATATTCTAAAACTGAATAATTACAAAAAAATCAATAAAATATTGATTTAAACTTCATATACCACGAATTGCAAAATAAAACATAATAAGCCGGGATTGTAATGGGGGGGGGGGGTGCTTTTTCGGAAAAAAAATATCGCTATAAATTTCCTATTAAGTAAAACATCGAATTTGTTTAAAGTTTCTACTATTCTTTGGATAAGGGCCTAAAACTTATCTAAGTAAACTTTTTGATATCACCAACCATTGGACCAGGGGGGTGTAAAAAATGGGGTTTCTAAAACAAAAAAGATACATACCACCCTTAATGGGCGGAGTATTGAATCGTTAGTGGTCGTTAGTCCTCCAAACATTACCTAAAAATTTTGTCTGAAATAATTTTTGATATGAGTAACCCTTTCCGGAAGAGATGACCTATTGCTAGAATTGTAAGAAGATGGGGCTTGTCGTATGCTAAACATGCAACCATTGTCGTATTGAGTAAATTTGTAGTTTTTTTAATTTTAAGGTGGAAATCTTTTTTATCCCCTATTTAGCACCGGTAAAATCTACATCCGTCTTCCGGCATGCCGAAAGGGATTTTTTATTTTATTGGCGGTATCTTTTAAATGTATTAAAAATATATAAATTTTGAAAAATAAACAGTAATTTTGATTGTATTTGTGTCTGTATTTTATTTATTTATTAATTAATTATTTTTACTCTAAAGGATGAATAAAATACCGAATTTACCATTAACACTTATTAAAAACATAAGGATTAACAGTTTAATTTCTTTCCATTGCATTATAATATAAAATTGTTTATCCAAGGTAATAAATATCGTTTTAGAAAGACCTGAAATAAATATTTATATAATATAATCTAATGGATCGTATGTAAAAGTTATAAAAATTCCTCAGGTAAGATTTTTTAAATTATTAGGCATAGAGAATTAAGATTGTCAAGATGCACCTACAAAGAAAAGAATTGTGATCGCGTAAAATTTCGATTTTCATATTTCAACGCAAATATCCATTTTCAACATCCCAGAATCCATTTTAAATAGTTTCGGCGTGACGTATCTTGCACAACTTATCTTGCAGTAATAAGCCCTTATCGAGAGCTTTTCAACGATATATAGTAAGTGGGAATTATTTTCATCGGTTCCAGAGTTATAGTCAAATAGAATTTTAATTAATGAAATATCGGTTCGAATCCGAATTCAACCCTTTTTTTAACCTTTTTTTAAATTAAAATATATTGATTTATTAATAATTATTAACCTCTGATTATAAACAAATGTGTATATGTAATTTAATAGGCGTACAAGGAAGTCATGTAGTGTCCACATCAGATATTTTCAGTATGAGACAAGTACATCAAGGAGGAAAGGTTTTATGAAGGAAAATCTAAAGTTTTTAATCGATAAGAGTATCGTAACTTAGAGGAATACAAGAAAACTACTTTAAAGTTAAAAAAATATTTAAATCTCTTAATGGTGGGTGGGGGTCGACGTAAATAATACGTTTTTTTCTTTTCCTTCTGTTCACAAAGGATCACATTTGCAAAGTTTTGATTTCTTTCGCTTTTCTAAATATCACATTTCTTTGGTCCATCTATTCCGGTTTATAACCTTTTTTCTTTTTAACTGGAAACTTAAATTTTCAAATCAGTTTTAGAAATTTATCTCTGTCTTTACATAAATCCTTGAAAATGTTTAAATTTCTATGCACACAGAAATAAATACATAATTAGTTTTTAGTAATTAGCTTCTCTTTATATTATAATTTCGTTATTTCATAGAATGACTTAACTGTTTAACAAGCAGCTCGTTTTCACTGAAATTACAATTGTTCTTTGCATTAATTCATAGAATTATTTCTTTATTTTGTAATAGACTAAAAAAACATTCTGTATCACTCGAGTCCTCCAAAAAAGGACTGTGATTCCTTAAGTTTTGATTCATGCGCAAATGCATTTACGCCAAACTGTAATGAAATACATGATGAAATTATTCAGTGAATATTATTCGCGTAACTAAGTAAAATAATTCGTGTGTATGTATACATATATGCATACAGAATGATTCAGGAAAAAGGAAAAATAATTTGGGAACTGATTCTACAGCTTGAAATAAGGAAAAATGTTCATACAAAATTAGGGTAGTGGCTCTACGTCATCCGATGTCTTAGGGATTAAAACTATTTTTTCGCCGATCATTTTGAACATATTATCTTACTTAATAAAATATACGTCGCCAATCTACGTAGCCAACCGTTATTTTTATCATTTTTATCTTAGGCTTTTCACCCATTGACAAGCAGCATGTTACCAGTTACTGACAAGCTGTTGGTTGTCACTGGGTGGCCGACGAAAGATTAAAAGCCGTGGCTCAGCGTTGGGCTGATGATACGGTGTGGTCGAAGAATAATCGGTACTTACATATTATCGCCACCGCAGCTACAGCTTTATTTAAAAACAAAGTAGTCAATCGGATTTCGGTGGAAAATGGGCCTATATAGAGTTTAACATAGGTCTCTTTATTAATTTTAATAAATGGTTATTTATATTTATTTATTTTATTTAACCAAACTAAATCTACGCTCGCTAACCTTGACTAATTAACACCGTAATTTTTTGAGTATTTACTTAATAATTTTTGAGTATTTATTTACAAAGTAGTCAATCGAATAGATTGCCATTCCCGATTGCCAAGTACCGAATAATCTTACCTGAATTGCGGCTTTCTGTCTTTCGCTAGTCACCCGCTGGCCAGCAATAGCTTCTTATGGCGCCCAACAAAAAAAATTAATTCACACACAATCACATATATATAAATTTGTAAAACGTCACAAGGTCGAAGTTTACTAATATTTATTTCATTTTTCTCCCGCGCAACTTATATACAACATTTTTTAGGTCTTCTGGAAAGTTGTTGTGGTCGATTTATCTAAGACGCCAGTTAGTCGCGTCCCGTCGTGGCAGGGATCGGGTCCTAACCGGTTAGCATTTTTTTTTTTTATAAAATTTTGTTTCATAGTTTTTTTTTATTATTATTTACTGTAATTTTTTTACAATCGGAGGTTAATAAATCAATATATTTAAATTAAAAAAAAGGAGATGAAATCTGATTCGAACCGATGTGCCCTTTCCCCTTGTAAGATCCAGATATTTCATTAATTAAAATTTTATTGAGCTGTAACTCTGGAACTAATGAAAATAAGCACCAATTACGATATATCGTTGAAAAGCTCTCATTGAGGGCTAACTGCAATTAAGAAAAAGTCAAAAATACTTATTTTTATTGGTTCCAGAGTTATAACCAAATAAAATTTTAATTAATGACATATTTGGATGTATAAGGGGAAGGCACCTAGGTTCGAATCAGACTTCATTTTCTTATTAGCCTCTGATTGTAAAAAAAATGTATTCAACAAATAATAATTCAATAAAAACAATAAAAAAAAAATTAATAAAATAAAATTTGATGTACTTAGCATTTAAAAAAAAATGTGTATTTGTAATTTAATTGGCGTACAAGGAAGTCATGTGGTGTCCACATCAGATTTTTTAATTAAGTCCAGCTGATTTGTTTAATTTTACAAATATCAGCTGCTATTAGCAGAGGAAGTTCATTTTTATTTTGAAAATAATATCAGTTGATATAATTTGTCGTTTCATTGTTAATTATTACCAATATTACAGCTTTGCTACTGTCTGCATTATGAATGGAAAATGCAATAAAATTGATCATGCATCGCGTTTTATTATTAACACAATTTTTCCATCATTCCAAATTTGAATGCTTAAAACTTGATAACGAAGGCGTTAACAGAAAAATGGCGTTCACCACTGTTTTTCTTTAAAATTTTAAATCGAAATCATGTATCATACGTCAACCTTCCTATTTAAAAAATTAAGTTTGATTCAATATGGCGGAAAAAAATTAAAAACCCATCATAATGCAGATTTTTTTTAACTGGGGTGACCCCTATTTCTTTTTCCCTCCAAAGATCTCTCAGGTACGCGGTATAAAACTGTTTCCATACTTAAATACAGGAACTGTAATATTGATCTGGAAATGTATGCGCGCGCGCGCACGTTTTTTTCGAAGTATAATAAATTTACACATTTTTTGTTTTAAAAAGGATTCGGTTATTATATTTCTTCTTCGCTTCCTTCGCCCCAATTTAGCGATTATACTATCTGCAGAGGCATGCCTCTGGCACGCCCTCCACATCTAGACCTTCCAAACGGGTTGCCCTGGCTGGTGGCGTCTCGAAATTGGATTATTAGGTGTTCAAAATTGATTACCTCTTTTGTAAACATATTTTTTTTGAATGATAAATATTGATATAATGAAAGTTAAATAAGAAATTTAATTCTAGAAATTAAACTAACGAATCGGGATTTTCCGCCAGTGATCGGTTCATTCAAGCGCCTACTTTTTGGTTATAGTTCATTACTTTATGAACAAAAACAATCGCATAAATAAATAAAAAATATGTAAAAAAAAATGTTTAAAACACCACTCTTAAATTAAACGCACTAAAATATAAAAAATAATTTTAGGACGGTATCTCAGAATGGATTTGACAAGCTTTGACGGTGATATGTAACATTATATGAAAGTCTTAGCTTCAAATTAAATATTTTATGTTTTTGCCAATTTTTTCTTATGCGTGTTTGAACCCCACTCTTTAGACCATTCATCACGCATAAGAAAAAATTGTCAAAAACATCAAGTTTTGAATTTGAAGCTATGACTTTGACATAATGTTACATATCACCGTCAAACCTTGTCAAATCCATTCTGAGATACCGTCCTAAAATAATATTTTTTATTTTCCACTTTTCAGTCTTGATAAGTTATAGTTTACAGCTTCGCTAGCGCACAGGTTTGAGCGAGTTAACATAGGTTTAACGTACCGATCGGATCGGTACGTTTTACGTCGGGTGAGGGCAATCAAAACATAGGGCTAAACGAATTAATTTCCGGATAACCAAGATCCGGTCGATCAAGTGTGTGTACAGATTCGTTAAACAGTTAGCGCTCGACCTACCGATACTTACGCCGTTTGAATCGTAAAAATCGAACGTGCGGGTGCCGAGATATTACGGTGGCATCCCATCGCACCTTCTCCCCAATTTCCGAACGGCGCCCTGGGTGCACTTGAAAATATTATCAACTGTCGGGAACCACTGGGAGAGGATGGGATTTTTGTCTAGGGGGGTTGAGAAAATTTATCAGAGCGCTAGTACCGACCGTTTTCGAGATATTTGAGATTTTCTTCCAAAAATTTGGATCCTGTTAAAAAGTACTAAGTGTTTCCAAAACTTCGATATATATATTAATATAACAAGTATACACCTGACCACCAAGAGACATGTTCTAACGAATCGGGATTTTTCATGAAATATATATTAGTACACTTCGACCATCTTCTGACGTTTTACAAATATATATATATGTGATTGTGTGTGTGTGTGTGTGTGTGAATTAAATTTTTTTCTCTAGTATTATAGTCCCACTGTTAGTATGTGACGGCACACCTACCATACAATATTTATACTCGTATATATATTTGAATGTCATATTGTGTGTGTGTGTGTGTGTGTGAATAAAAATTTAGACGTACCTCGAGGATGTTTCTGGTCGTCGTGGCATTTGCAACGGGAGGCGCCACCCGCCACTCCAGGACCCCGACGGAGCTCGTGCACTAGGAGGCGGCGTGTGCGCATGTGTTCGCGTGCGTGCGTTTACGGAGTGTCACGGGAATGTTAGCGTTCAACTGAAAAATCGACCTACCGTCGCGGACGTACCTCGAGGATGACCCTGGTCGTCGTGGCGTTTGCACCGGTAGGCGACGATTGTGATATTTTTTTTAAGATTCCCACCATTCTGTCAACCAATCAGAGTGCGCGATGACTGCGTGTGCATTGCACGCGCACCCTCATCCATTCTGTAAAAGAAAAAACCGTTACATTTTACGCGAAAAAACTACCACACCCAAATAAATGCATTTATGTGTTAAACACTTTCCTCACCATTCGCGAATGTAATTCGACAACAGATGATGAATCTGACGTTGGATTAGAAATAATGAAGATGGACAACTGAATATAAAAATAGGAAGAGAAAAGATTATGGAGGTAGAAGAATTCTGTTATTTGGGAAGTAGAATTACTAAAGATGGACGAAGCAGGAGCGATATAAAATGCCGAATAGCACAGGCGAAACGAGCTTTCAGTCAGAAATAACAGTTAGAATCTGTTGTTAGTAAAAGGCTGGAGGTAAAAGTGCATCAAAAATGTAAAAAGCCTCGAGTCATTGTCTATGATAGGCAGTGACCTCAATGCCGAATGCGGATTAGAGCAGAGAGAAGGGTATGTTTTTATTAGAGGCTTACTAACTTTATAAATGTGTTTCTTGATTTTTAAGGGAGAATTTTTGTGTGAGACCTTCGGTGTTAGCAAAGGCCGGAACTAATATCTCATTTAATAAAAAATATTATGTATGGAAATTAATTTATAACAAAATTCATTTTATATTTAGCAATTTTCACTGATATTAATTAACAAATTGAATAAAATAAATGTCGGTGCAAAAAACAAAAGTTCAGTTCTGTAAATTACTATTGAAAAAAAATCTGTTAATTTTCGACTACATCGGCAATTCTGATGACGTAATTTGTTTTTATAAAATAATATTTTAATACAGGTAAAGGATCAGAAACACAGAATAGTAATTTATTTGTTTTTGTCTTGTAACGTCATACGAAGTAAAAGACAGTCTTGTTTCAGTGTCGTCGAATACGTTCATCTATGCGCATGTCGTCCGTGTGGAACTTTGAACAATCTATCGGTTTTAAATGAAACATTTCGTTCTTAATTTACAGTTTAATGAAAATATAACGTGGTTTTTAAAGCACGTTGTTACAATTTATTTGTTGAACTTTTTTGCATGTAATTTTGTTTTTTAATTTAATATATATTATAGATAAATAATAATCTTACATTTTACAAAATTTGTTTTATTAAAAAAAATACTGGGGTGATGTAACCATTTTTTGAAGTGGATATATCAATATGACAAAATTTTTATAAAATTAATTACTGATGAATTTTATGTAGGAACTAAAATTAATTTTATTCAACAAAATGCTATAAAATGTATTAATATTTTCAGTAATTTTATAGGAATTGCCTATTTTTATATTACATCTTGATACATTATCTGTATAATGTTTTATCTTGCGCTTCACTACCTTTGTCTACTGAAAATAATTACAAATACCTTAGTACAATGAATATCTCCCAGGAAATATCAAATTTTATAGTTTGATGTGTCGAATACTTTAATTATTATTGCTGAAACAGGAAATATTTTTTTGAAACTATTAAGAGAACAGTTTGTATTTTGAATTAGGAAAAAAACAATATGCAGTTTTATATCATATTTAAAATATACTTATTCCTTTTTAGTGTTTTCAGATCATAATAATTGTGTTATCCTCCCCACTAGAACAATCAGAATCTTCTTTCATACAAAATCATTTAACTAAATCTTATTAGACATGCACACATTTTCACATCTATGTTGTTAAATTTCTTTTTTCTGTAATTCTCTAGAAAATTCTAGAAATAAAAGACAATTATCACTTCTACAAATATTTTCCATTATTGAAGATATATTCTTCATTTATTTCTCAAGTTTATAATAATAATAAATTATCTTTTATTTATTAAAGTTAATTTAAAATTTATTTTTGTTTCCTATGTTTCTAAATTTTTCCTGGACGTCAGTTGTAGTTAACTGCATTCATTTCTGGGTCTCTCATTTGTAAACTGATAAAGAAATCTTTTGTAAAGCTGTTGTATTGTGTAATCAACCAATCCTGTTTCAAATTTTTTGCCTAAATTTATTTTAATGTTGTTCAGTTCACTAATAAATACCAACAGAATATTCTAATCCAAATAAAACTTGTTCTAATCCATTTTTAATATTTTCATTTGATCCATTACCATGTTTAGTGAATTGCCAACTGGCACACAAATTTCAATACTGTAATACAATCAAAAAATTTAATCCTATTTTTTAATTATTTTCAAGCGGGTGAAAATTTTTTATTTTTCTGATTATACAGGAGACTAGGTATTAAGAAAAATAAGGGCATAATTTTTTTAATTACTCATTTTTCTTCTAAATGAATTTTAGTCTATGCTTATATATATATTTTATGTAATTCTTAACTTTGTTAGGTTAGGTACTTTGGTGGTTAGGGTACTGATGTCCTATACCTCCCTTGTCGCTACATTCATATAAAAAAGTTAGCCAATTATTTCAAATAATTTATTCATTGAAATCATTTACAATTTTTTACTCTGCTTTTACTTTTCAGTTACGATTATTTTACTGAATTTATTTAATTATGTATAGCCGTTTGTAAAACTTCATACAGGAAAAAAAATACAATCCCATTTTATATTCATGCCTTTAAACAAGTAGTCAAATGACCATATACTGTAAAGTTTCCATATATTTTCATAATAACAAGTAGTACACTGTAATTTTGTTCTTTATATGAATTTTTAATGGTTTTTTAATGTAATTTAAATAATACAATTTTTAAAAAATATTAATAAGCATTATTTTCCTAACCTTTTAATTAAATATTTAACTTTAACCTCTTTGAAAAGAGATAAATGTAAATATGCATAGTAAAAACTATGCATATTTCATATACAAATTATGTTAACGTGGTTTTGTTGGCTCATATACAGTAATTTTAATGATATACATAAAATAATTAGGTAGCTTGTAGTTTGCAAGTACTTGTTATGTGGCTAGTAATTTCATGCATTTTTATGTAGCTTGTAATTGCATGTTCTTTTTATGTAGCTTAGATATATAACTGTTTTATCATAAAAAAATTGTTTTACTAACATTGACTAACTTCTAAGCATTAATTATACTAATTTAAGTTTTGTTGATGGGTATTTTATGTATATCATTCATTTTGCTGTATTTGAGTTGAATATCTAAATTTAAATATAATATAAATCGATTTTAAAGTATTAAATTAGAACTGTGTCTTCAAAGAGGTTAAACTATAATATAATTGATTTTAAGAAACCACTTAACAGGTTGTTTATACAATTTCTGCTGTTTTCATTAAATTTATTATTTTTACTACAATTTTTTTTTAAATAAGCAGAATTTTTTGATTTGCTAATTCATAGTAATGGCTTTTTTCAATCGTATTTGATCTGTTTATGTAAAACAGTCTTGCATCTTATTTTCTTTGTGAATTCGCCTTTATTTTATAATTACACTAAGTAATTTTATAAATAAATAACCATATTTAACAACAAAATTAATTCTAAAATTTCCCTTTGATTATCTACATATAAACAAATTTATGAATATAACACATCAGATTTTTTAGCTTTCATTTAAAAAGATCTTCTATCTAACCCTAACCATCTAATGATACATAAATCTATTTTTGACACCATCAAACAGTATTTGAAAGTATACTGGTCTTCTGCAGAGAACCATCAAGGAACTATTACAGTATAATATCCGTCAGGAATCATTTTAGTTGTATTTTAAAGGCCCATCACTATTACTGCTGATAATTTTTAAAGGAATGCTAAACCTAAAAATACACTACATTAAACCTTTTGTATGAGCAAACTATATATATAAACACCCTGGTTTTAGTCTTCTGCAGTATATGCCATATCTTGCCTGCTGGTTATCCGCTGAAATTATTAGTTGATTTCTATAAATGTAATTTTTTATAAACCATTTTCCAAAACCATGTAAAACTGAAATCGAGCACATTCTCTTTTCTTATAAGAGATTAGAATTTGTGATTTAATTGGTACCCGTCACCTGTTATTAATCATTTTGCACCTACTACTGTTCACATATAAAATTTGATTGTAATTATATTTCATATAGTTGATGAAAAAAGACCACCTTATGGATTACTGAATAATAAGATTTAGTTTTTTTCTATAATCCTACAGATAACGGGAACTTCAATATTACATTTAGTATTTGCATTATTAAAGACCCCCTTTTCACTTGGATTGTCATCAATCACAACTTTATTCCATTTGCTATTCATTAGTAACTTTACCTTTTTTTCAGTAATATAAATTATAGACTTTTGTTTTTTTTAATTCCAACTGGGATTGGCCATATTATGCTGTGAAAATGCCTTCTTAAGAGAATCTTAAGAGGGGTAATTAAGAGGTCTGGATGGTAATGCATACATCTGCACAGGTGCAAAAGGGAAAAAAATAAATATGGAAAATAAAAGTTAATTCATTATGATTAAAAACTCTCTGAGTAATTGATTTCTTTGAAAAATCTAATATTTTAATATTGAAAATAATATAAAAATCCCATAAGTTATATTTCGCAAATCAATAACATTTTTCTGTTTCATTTTTAGAAATACAGTTTCAAATTAAGTAATTGTAAAAATACACATATTAAAGAATTATACAGATAGCAAATTTGCAGATATACTTTGGCACAGTTCAGAGTGTATTATTTTAGAATTGTTGCTAAACAGCTAGCAAATCTGATATGCTCTGACACAGTTCCAGGGTGTATTATTTTAGATTTTTCCTCAACAGATAGCAAATCTGATATGCTCTGACACTGATCAGGGTGTATTATTTTAAATTTTTTATCAACACATAGCAAATCTGATAAGCTCTGACACAGTTCGGGCTGTATTATTTTAGATTCTTGTTTCACATGAAGCAAATCTCATATGCTGTGACAGTTCAGGGTATATTATTTCAACGTTTTCCTTAACGGGGAGGAGATTCGATGTGCTCTTGCATAGTTCCGGGTGTATTATTCATATCTTAGCTTTACGATACACAATTATTTTTAATTATAATTCTTGATTACATATTGACATTGTAAATATCTATGTTGTATGCAATGAAGAGTTCTCGTGAGCGCCGGGTACATAAAGCATTCGTACCGCGTCAACCTCTTCGCGATTGTATTTCATCATCCCAATATCGTTCATCAGGTTCGGTTGGGGGGTGCTGTGTATATAAATCTGTCTATATATTGGTGGGTTATATATAAATATGTTAATGTTAGACATAGTTATTTATATAATTCATAATATTTATAGTTATTATGTTTCTTTGTCTTTTCAGCTCATCACTTCACTACCAGTGGCTGAAGTCCTCCTTATAACTCGATTTAAATTCATAAAAAATTAAATTTTTATAATTTAAATTTATATTTTAATTTTAAATTTAATCGCAAAAAATTTCTTTTTTTAGTTAAAATTGCTTTATAAAATTTTATTTGAAATATTAATGAGTGGGTTTTTAAAATTACCTTTTTTGTAAATTATTTAAATTTTATTTATTTCATTGACAAAATTAATCATTTAAATAAGTTCAAGAAATGTAAAAAATAAGTAAATATATAGAGGCAATTTCTTAATTAAATGCAGCTTTTAAATCTGGTTCATGTAGGATATAATATGTTTATTTTTATTTATTTTTTTTTATTTGATATATATTATTTTACATAGGATTTTTCTTAAATTATTTTGGTGGGTGTTAATCAAATTGAAGGTTAGAGCATTTTATATCTAATTACAGTTTTAAAAATTTTATTTTTTTTTAATTTTGTAATATTTTAAATCTTGAATACCCCTTTGCTATCCCCAATCAGCGTTCAGCCAGCAACCTGCTTCAAAGAAGATGCATGCTTGCATGTTAGTTTAATTTTTTCAAACCAGGGTCAGCTGATTTTACAGGTGCCATGATATATTTCATTTTATTCGCTAATTTTTTTATTTAAAAAATTAACTTACTTGCAAAATTAACCATTTTTTTGTGGTAAAATCCTAAGTAGAATGTGAAAAAATCCATCTAGCATAACACAGTAATCCAATTACTTAAAAATTTAATCATTTTTATATGTAATATATTTGTCTTGCATATTAAAAGGGCATGAACTGACCCTGGTTTTTAGTAATTATTCTATTTTTTACATATTTTGAAATTGTGGGGGGAAATAAGTGATTGGTGTAAATAAAGTGTGAAATTAAAGTGCGATCAAGATCAAAGTGTGAAATTAACGTTACCTTCCTCACTACAAAAATTTACAAACTATAAATAAAAATGAGACTGAAATAATACAGATTAACAGATTACATTCCACATCTCATCAACTCTTCACTTCATGCTGCATCCTATTTCTTCAGACTACCAGATCAACCGATTCTTTCAGCTGCTCGATGGATTTGATCTTTGGATTAGCCGTGGCGATAAATGTAAAGCTGTGTTGCCAAATGGTAAAATATTAAGGTACTACTAATTCTTTACTACACCATATAATTTCATGATAATACTAGTATTTATTAAGACTCCATCCGTTTATGTAATGTTTAACTTCAGTTAGAGCAACCAAGTAATGGAGCTACTCACTCTGTGAATTCAACCAGCCATTTCACTTGCCTTGTACCAGGGGCCAGGGCATTAGCCCACTGTGGCTAGTCTAGTGGTTAACTCGTCATTGCAAGTCAAATGATTTCAAAGTCGACAGTTCAAAGGTTCAAATCCTTTCAAAGACTTTTAAATGGATTTGAATACTAGATTGTGGATATTAGTGTTCTTTCATGGTAGGGTTTCAATTAACCACACATTTCAGGAATAGTCGATGTGAGACTGAACAAAACTACACTTAATTTGCATTCATACATATCATCTTCTGAACTAATAATACCTTATGGTGGTTCCAGAGGCTAAACGGAAAAAGAGATGGTCAGGCCATTAGTTTAGACTCCAGTTTACATCATTGATAGGTAACTATCTATCAATAGCTTCTTCTTCTTTGTAAATGGGGCATTTTTGACACCTTACTGAGTGTGGATCTTTACAATTTGCACATTTCTCTTCTTCATTGTGTGTGATGTCATTGTGTCCCTTACAGACACAACAGGCACAAACTTGTTCTTTCATGCAACCATCTTTATTGGTATCAAAACCTGACACTGGAAGCAGTGTCTGCAGTTAGGTATATATGGTTGAACACAAATAGAAAGGTAACCTACTTTCATTCTGTCAGGAAAGGATTGGACTTGAAAAAGTTAAAACTAACGAAGATGTCGGTACATCAACACCATTCTCCTTTCTCGTAATTCTCTCCACTCTTGTTATTTCAGGTAACTTGTTATTTCAGTGACAACTCTTGTTATTTCAGGTAACTTTTCATCAGCCAAGTTAAAGCAAAATTCACTTCCATGATGAAATTCAGCATCTTATGGGATTCCACTACCACTCCATCTTTCCCTAAATACTAAGGGCTAGCAGTTTCCGGCACTGTTCTTCATTATTCACCTCAACAAGCAGGGCATCATTCCTCAGCTTTTTAACAGATTTTAGAGAAATACAACCTTTTACAATGTACTTATTATCAGGAAGGGAGAAATCTTACCAAATGATTACCTTCCTCACTGTATTTCACCTCAAGGAATCTTACACATGAAAATTTCATCCCCTCCATAACAGTTCTTGTTTCCTCATCACTAGCTAAATCTTCAGCTGATAAAGTAAGTTGAAGTCTCTCATAACTCCTGGGTTGGTTGGTTTTTCAAGCAGACCAACAACCACTGAAGCAGTAATTATTGGGACTGACATAAATATGGTTCCCATGAATACCAGCGATAAAACAGACCACTCCAACAGAGCGCGTTCATACTGGAGCTAGAGCTTCATACAGTTGGGTTCACCCTGGTGCCCAGAGGCCATCGTTTGAGACTCACTCTAAATAAAGCCATCCACCTATAGGTACGATATTTTCCACCTTGCAAAAGGGGACTAGTATTTGTTCTCACTTACAAATCACTCTATTGATCGTTGAATCTGATTAAATTTTTCAACAGTATGGACAAGATCAAAACATGGCCTTAATCAAGAGCATATTATCATGAACATAAATATCTCCTTTACTCATTACACATGTCTTTCTGTTCTATTTAATAAAATATTCATTTGATAGACTTCTAGGTACCTAAAAAATATTTATTAAGATAAACAGAGTTGGCTGAACATATAAATTTTCTAAATGTTTAATAACAACAAGCAACTGAACTAGAAATATAAAAATATCTAGAAGCATCAGATTACGTAAAAATTACATCTACACTCAAACTCTACAGATTAAAAAATTCATGTTGAAATACAATTTGATGTATCTCTTGTTTAATAGAATTTTATAATTCAAAGTGGTAGTATATAATTGGAAATTTTTGTGTGAAAGTTATACGCTGATTAATCTAATAAATCAAGACCAAGTGAAGAAAATATTCATACAGCTAAATCTTAGAAACAAAAGACCTGGCTTTATCTGGCAGGCACAACTCGGCTGCTATTTTGATATTTTATGCAGTCCCCTTCCCATAAGGAAACTGATCCTTGGGCACTTTAGTCAGCAAAGAGCCGGATGTTATTACTTCACTGAATATTAATAAAGATGCAGCTAACACATCCCTGCCAAACACTAGAAAATGCTAATATAACCAACAGATGAAATCAGGATGATAGCTGACCTGATCCTCACAGCACTCATAATAGGAAGAAGGAGTAATGTATAATGAAAGGGGAGGGAAGATGCAAAAGACAGTCAACCCCCAGAGACATTTTCCCTGATCATAGATCAAGGTAGCATATAAACTAAAGATCAAGGTAGCCATAGGAGCTAAAAATTATAATAAACCAGTGACTATTACTATCATTATTAAATACTAAGTACAGTCTCTTCATTGTGATACCATATATGAATTGGATAAGATGTGTTTGAAACTTAATGTAACCTGTGTAAATTTTTTTTTACATTTTAATGAGATTGATCATTTTCTATTAAGTTATTCATTTTATAAGCTTATAAATTTAAGTTAAAGCGCATGTAGGAAGTATGGGCAATGGCACTGCATCGCAAACGGTTCAAATTATGGCTGATGGGCTCTGACACTTAACTGCAAATAGAGAAGAAAATGAAAGAAAATTAAATGAAGTAATTGCAATAAGACAAAGTTTCACTATATTTATTTTCAAGTTAACCATATTTACTCTTTCAGTGTTGTATTACAGGTAAACAAAGACTTTATTGAGAAATTAGAAATTTACATAATCAAGTTCTCGATTTAAAAGTAAAGTTACTTTAAGTATACATGTGTCACTATCCCACTCAGCAGTGCATTTATCAGGATTTACTGGATGAGGTAATGGTAAGCTAAGACGATATAATGGAGATCGAATGTCTATGTGTTGTCTAGAAATTTGTAGATCAACATCATCATGTGATTCTTTTTTCAAACACACTGTTATCAACATTACTTCACAACTAGCTGAAGCTGGAGTTTTAAGTCCAAGCTAAAACAAAAAAAAATTTATATATAAATAAATTAATGACAAATTTTTGGTAAGGTTATTTCATTTATTTATATATAAATAATATAATATAATAATAAATAATATAATATATCGACTGTGCTATGTTTAAAAAAACTTTTAAAAAATTATTAATATTATCTTAATTTTTTAAAAAAGTATTTCAAACATATATATAAAACATCTATTTTTCTTAATTATATTTAACTAATTAAATTATAATTAACTAATTACATTATATTTATATTATTTATAAGTTAACTTATTTATTAAAGCAAAATTTATTGAATAGTTGAATTATTAAAATACAAAAATGAATAATGGATATCATCTTATCTCTTTACTGATATAGGATGCAGAGTATAACACTACTTGGTTATTTTTTTTTTTATTTATACTTAAAATGTGCTGAATAATTTATGATCACTCTGTGTATCGTTAAATGGTAGGAGCATTTGCTAAATTTCATTTCTCTATTTTAAATTATTGATTAAAGTTTCTCATTAAGTATGGATGGCTATTACCACATTTAATTAACACAAATACATATATTTTTTAATATATCTGATATATAGATATAATATGTGTATTTATATACATTATACATATTATATAAAGTAAGAAGAGGAAATTATTATATAGCATAAGTCGGGATTTAGAATTAAGGAAGAAGAAGTAGATCAAATGTCATGTATGGAGTGTTTTATTATAAAGAAAAGAAGAATTGATGATGAGGAAGAGGGAAAGGAACTAGATTGAGGGTTTTGAGGTGTGGATATGGAGGAAATAAGATGGTTAGATAAAGTGACAATGAGGAAGTAATGAACTGAATTAAGGAAGAAAAACACTTAAGCAGGAAGTAGGCAAAAGAAAAGGAAACTAGTTAGGATTTGTGGTCAGAGGAAGTGGATTCTTGACAACTGCAATGGAAGAGTCAGTAGAAGGAGAAAGAAAGTGATGAAGAAAAAGAAGGATGAGGAAACCTCTTCTGTAATTACAAAGGGATAAAGAAGGGCTGGGATTGAAATGGATGGAGATAGTGTTGGCAGAAGGGACTTACCAGCAGATAGAGTACTAGATGATGATGATGATGTGTATTAAACAGTATATGTGTATATTGATATATCAAAGGTTTTTATTTTTGAGCATGTATTTCAGTATTTGTACATAAAATAACTTTTATTCAACATTAATGTGTGCAGTAAGATTTTGGCATTTATGAATGATGCAGTTGTCATTTTGTATAAAAAAATATTTTAAGATGGGGAACAAGTTGTTATCTACTGATAGATAATGTTAGATACAAAATTTGTTGTCCCCAAAATTTGTTGTCCTACGTCTTCTGCCCATATTTCTGAATCTTGACTGGAAATGAAAGACTTAATTATATTTTTACTGGAAGCCTGTTAGAATGAAAAGATACATTCACATGGAAAGTTTGTTCTTATTGTTTACACCAGTGCTATTATGTATTACTTCGTTTTTTACTTAAAGGAAATGTGAATTTAATTGCATCTTAAAACTAAAACAGAAAATTAAAAATTTGTTTACTAAAATGATTTCATAAGTAAATGAATCTAAAGTGTGGTTGTTTGGAATTGTTTCACTGAATACTTAATTTTTTAATTAGACAATCGTGAATAAATCCTATATCAGTAAAGAGATAAGATGATATACATTATTCATTTTTGTATTTTAATAATTCAACTATTCAATAAATTTTGCTTTAATAAATAAGTTAACTTTTAGATATAAATATAATTAAGAAAAATAGATGTTATTATATTTTTGAAATACTTTTTAAAAAAAATTATGATAAATATTAATAATTTTTTTAAAGTTTTTTTTAAACATAGCACAATCGATATATTGTATTACTTATTATTATATAAATAAATTTATTGTTTTCAATGATCCTTTCAATCATGTTAGCCAAAGTAGGCGCAAGTTTGTTTATAATTTGTGTCTCATCTACAGCAATTGGAGCAGGAGCAGGAACAGCAGCTGCAGCCTGAGCATAGGTTGTTGTTGCTCTAGGTCTGCGGGCATTTACAATCTTCTTTGCTTCGAAGTAGCTGACCTTTTGCAGGGTTTTACTTCCTGTACAGCTACCTCGTCTTTGTAGACAGGACAGTTCCTGGATCTACAAGAATGTGTTCCTTTACAATTGATGCATGTAGGAGGCTCTTTACATGGCTCTCCCTCATGCAACTCATCGCCGCACACGCATATTTGCGGTCTCTCACATCTTACAGCGGTATGTCCAAAACGTTGGCACTTGTAGCATCTCAATGGCTGCGGTACAAATGCCCGCACATCCAATCGATGTATTCCCGCCCTTACTTTCTCCGGCAAAGTAGGCCGGTTAAATGTGAGAACATGAGATGCTGAAGGTAGGACTTCGGCATTCCTTCTCATGTTCAATCGGCGACACTCTATTACTCCTTGTGCTGCTAGTTCTTCAACAATTTCTTGCTCTGAACAGTTTAATAGATCCCGAGACAGACCACAACACCCCTTGAGGTGCTGAGTATGCAATGGGATCAACACGTACAGCCAATTCTCCTATTTTTTTCAACCCTAGGATCTTTTGCGATTGAATATCATTTACAGTTTCCACATAAAGTCCTGTGAAGTTTTTTCTAATTTCTTTAACTGGGCCTCCAGCACATTTATTTATTTCTCGACCAATGAGGAAGAAACTCACCTTCGAGAAATCACCGTCTTCCTTTGTGATTATCAAATATTTCGGCTTCGGAATGTTGCTCTTGAAAAAGGCTTTTTTCAAGCTTTTTCTGGCCTCAACTTCTATTCTTCGAGATTCTGCACTCTTACGATGTTTCGCCTCGGGCGAAACAGCCAGTTCTAAACGAGGGTGTTTTCGTGAACCCTCTGCCACGTTTGATTGTTGTTCAAGATTACTCATGTTGTTTATCCCTTCTGTAGCAAGGCTAGCCGCCGGGGTACACCCCCACTCCAGGGCTACCAACCTTCCTTGGAGGTCCAATCCGGTACTCCGGTGGAACCGGCATATGTCCTGGCAGAGAGCGGATGCGCAGTCTCTGCACTGACTCCAGGCTCCTACTCACCAAAGCTTTCAGAGGTCCCATGCACCGACATACACCATTGCTACATGCTTGCCATCGCAGGGGGTATGTGGACAATGGAAGGGTCTCTGTTACACCTGCAATAACATTGATCACGGCCGCCACATCGCCAGCTCTAAATATGGTGTGAGTCCATTTCCAAATCATCAGTAGTACATATCCTGCAGGTGGCCGTAAATTCCAATCCATATGGTGACCTGAAGGTGGAAACAGGTCAAAAGAAAAGCATATCCGAGGAAATTACTTGGAGCCCCGTTAGCCAGCTATATGTATTGTACATAAGTACAGCTGTTGCCGCCCTGGACGTGGAACGTAGATGTTGTGTTCCAGACATGGGGATTATCTACGTCAGGGCATTATTATTATTATTATTATTCATTTTAAATATTTTCTTATAATTTTTTTTTAGTTTTTTTTTTTATTGATCCATTTTGCCCTCATCTTGGTTTAATTTTGAAATTATCTTAATTTAGTTTTGTAGACCTTAGTTCTGAAATAATGCCAAAGAAAATAGTGGAGTAAAGTCATTATCATTCATCTGAGTTTAAGTTTTAGGAACATGCAAAATATTACTTAACTGCTCTAATAATATATTAAGTAGCTAAATCATTTTTTTTTTTGTATTATAATGTTACGAATAGAAAGAGTTAGCTTTTATTTTATTCATATTACTTATGTGTGAATTTTGAATTGTGTAACTTTCGTGTACATGTTTCTTAGTTTCTGTATTTTCTGTGCAATACAGAAAGGCATATATGTAGCTGTTCTATTACAAAAATCAAAAAATAAAATAAATAAATAAAAATATATTATTATTTTACAGAATGATTCAGGAGATAAGAAAAATAATGTGGGAACCAATTCTAGAGCTTAAAATAAGGAAAAGATTTCATGCAAACATATGCCCGAAAATGCTTTCTTATCAAGTTACGGCTAGTGAAACATTTTGCCTGAATTTCAGTTCCCCCATGTGAAATGAGGCCATGTTCAAATTTTTAAGGGGTTATGTAAGTAGTAAACCTGATGGTTTCTTATCTTTTTGACCTGAAAAATCGAATAAAGCAGATGCCAGACTTTATCCCTCATAGTTTTCATGATATCTAGCATAAAACAGAAAAATTTGGTGATGAAAAATAGGTTTTTTATGTTTGAAGTACAATAACTTTGTTAAATGACTAATAAATGCATATATTTTATTATCAACACATATAGAGAATTTAATACTGAGAAAATTGATGTAATAAACTGTGAAAAACAAACAAAAAATCAGTTTTTATAGTTAAAAACAAAATTGAACAAAACTTAGCAGAATAATTTTATGAATTTGTAAAAATTTAAAACAGCAGTTTTTAGGATAATAAATACAGACCTTTGTGAGAATGGCACACTTCCCAGCACTCATGTTTCATCTGATTTTTTCAGAATTTCCACAATGTACAGTATGGAGTACATTACATGCTCACAGATTGCACCCTTATCATGTTCAGAAAGTTCGGTGACTGTACCAGAAGACTGCAGTTTTGTCAGTGTGTTAACAATAATTACCACTTAATTCCGTTCATACTATTTTGGGATAAAACTACCCATAATAGCGTAAGCAAAACATAGAATTCATATCGGTGGTCTGAAGAAAACCTACCAATTGAATAAAATTTCCAGTAACAATTATGGGTAAACATTTGGTGTGGCATGATTGACAACCAAGTAATAAGCCCATCATACTAGAACAACATGTCACAGAGAGAAATTATCTAGAATTTTTAAAACTATGAATTTCTTAGACTACTTGAAAATTACTTATTGGGGAAACAAATTAAAATGTGCTATCGACCTCATGAGCATCAGCAAAATTCAAATTTTTTTTTCGTAAACTTTTTATTACATCAATTTCTTAAAAATTAAATTCTCTGCAAGTTTTGATAGTATGTAAAATTTATGTATTTATGAGTCATTTTACAAAGTTATGCACCTCAAATTTAATAAACATGTTTTTCGTCACCAAATTTCTCTGTTTTACATTTTATACATGAAAATTTAGGGAGAAACAGTTCTAGGACCTATTTTATTCGATTTTTCAGGTTAGAAAATATAAGAATCAAACAAGTTTACTCTTTATATAATGCCTTAAAAATTTCAGAATGATCTCATATCACCAGAGGAATTGAAATCCAGGCAAATTGTTTTGCAAGTCATAATTCAATAAAGGGTTTTCAGACATGTTTGTATGATCTTCTTTCTTTATTTCAAACTCTAGAATCAGTTCCCAAATTATTTCTCTCTCCTCCTGAATCACTTTGTTTATTTGCAGAGAGATTATACAAAACAATTCTACAGACAAATAAATGAAAAAAAAAATTACTTGTAAATAAATATCTTCAGGCGTAATAGACTGACGATATTTTATGTCATATTCTGGTCTTTCTCTTGGATCATATGATGCATCATCACATAGTTGTATTTCTGGAACTTCATGCAATTGCCATATTGCTTTTGGATTGTACTTTTTATCACACTTATTATCACTTTCATTATCTCCTGATATGCCTTTCACATTAACCTTTACTGTTTTTATATCTCCTGGACCTAATTCAAAACTAAAATGTAACCTCAAATGTAATATTTATACATGGCCTGAAATGCAATATTATTAGAGATAGTTTTGCTTTGTTATTATTGTGTTAAGATCATTCATATCTGTTGTGTTCCATTGGCATAATATTGTTAATAGAATTTTTCTGATAATATGTTGAAAGTTTTATTAAATAAGTTTAATTATCATGAAGAATGCGTGTGTGTGTGTGCATGCGCATGCGTGTGTGTACATCACTGTATGTACATTATTATTAAATAATAATAACGTACAGTACTATTTATTATTACCATAAGAATTAACACGTTTAAACTTAAAAATGAACAAATAATGCTTTTAAAAGCGATAATTAATGTGAGAGTATATGGACTGCTACACAAAGTAATATATATAATATTGTGTTTGTGAATTTTATCAGAGAGGTTTATAATGAATTTGTGTGATTAGTTACTGTTTTTTTATAAATAATGGAAATATATATTTATTGCTAATCCACCTAGATTATAGAATTCAACAGAAGAAAATTTAAGAGTTAAAATTAAATATTAAAAATTAGAAATGAAAGAATACTGAAAACTTTTGCCATCAATTTAATTTTTATAAACATCAATATATAACCTAGGGAATGTTAACTGCGCTTAAAAATGTATGTTTTCATATTAAAAGTGTTAAAACACAAGAATGGTACCATGAAAAGATTTTCTGCAATCTCAATTCTAGGAATTCTGAAAGTGAGCTGTCAGATTTTAAAAAAGACAGTTTTATATTGGTGATCAATGAAAGTTAATATGTAAAAATGTATTTATTATATACTTTTCACCAAAACTTTGTAATGTAGTTACAGCCATCTATTAACAGTGCAAATGCTATTTGTGCAACATCACTTCTTAAAACCGCTAACAGTTTTAGCAATTGACAAGGATTTTTTTTATTGATTTAATGTGCGTTTTAAGAGTTTGTAAGTGCAAAATGGTTATGACTTGGAGGACTGGTTTTTTTTTGTAATATCATCACACATCACATTATAATGTAATTTTAGGCGGAAAGTAAAATATGTATAATGTATAATATAAAGGATGGTAGCATCTATAATTTAACAAATGAAAAAAAATTAGTTTTAATAAACATACATAAATTTATGGATAATTGGGTTTATTTATAATTTTTTAAATTTTAATTATAAACATAATTACTACTATATTCAAATTAATATTTTAATAATAACTGTAATATTAAAGGGCAAAAATTAAAACTGCAACAACTAAAACTATATACTTATTAAATATAAAATATTTAAAAAATTTGATGATGATAATAAAAGAAAATTAATTTTATGTCATACTTAATTTTGATACTCCAGTGCTTGGAAAATCATCATCACTAGAATTATCTTCATGAATAGGATTTAACAACTGTACTAACTGTTTCATACCATCATATCCAATTTCCATGATTGTGCTTATCTGTTTCTATGTTTTAAACTAAAAAAATAATTACTATTTTACTCAAAAAGTCCTAAATTAAGCAGATGCTTTTGGTATAATTATTTAACACTTTTTCGCTATAGTAAAGTTCATAACAAATATGAAGTGTTATTCATAGTTACTATAGCAACAGTGAGTTTTGCAATTCATAGTAATTAACTAACTTTACTTCTGACATAAATATTTTTTCTTTACAATAATAAATAAGTCTACATTATTTATTTATAATTCTTTGTGAATAAATAATTCTGGTTTTTGTAATAAAGATGAAGAGGATTGGAATTTAATTTATTTTATAATTATTATCTTTTTTTATCTTTAACATTTTAGGAAACATTTGCTCCCTTTTTTTTATTTAATAGTACATGCATACAATTTACCGTAGGAGTTTAAGCCACAACGTTTCTATGCAAATTTTCAACTCATGTCCACGTTGCTTTATAGCGCTATAAACATTGGAAACCCTAACGTGTGAATATCTATAATTTTTGTAACTTCTTATGAGTACTATTAAGTACAGCTGCAATTCTACATACAAGAAAAAGTAATAATGTTTCTCGTTAAATTAATGATGGGATACTACATTTCCCATATATATTTATATAATTATTAAAAAAATTATTGTTCAGCCGTATAAGTTTTTTAAGTTACCAAACGAAATACTAGCTCTTTTAACTAATATTCATATTTAGTACCCGTACCAGCTAAAATATGAGTATTTGATTATCGGCACCTTTTTTCTGTTCTGATTTTTCTTATACAACATATTTTAAGTACATTGGGTTGCTTAATGAGATCCTCAATTCAATATCATCTACCGTCCTAACATCTCAATTCCTTCCAAAAAGAAAATCTCTTCACTAAAACAATAATCAATAATTTAGAAATATTATTTATCATTTCTGAAAATTAACCTTAAGAAAATGAGCTCTCAAGCGGTTAAACTGAATAATTATTTTCCTTCTCTGATTTCGGTACATATCTTAAAAAAACTACTCAAATTAAACTAATATGGACTTTAATATTCAGGTTGTCAGAACTGCGAAATATAACCTCTTGTCAAAAGTTCCGCCAGCATGGCTGACTCAGGAGGAGAAAAGCTCTCGAAAAAGTATGTAATACTGTATATAATACTCTGTTGTGTTAATTTTTATAACTGTTTGTGAATAACGCCATTTTTTTTGTTACTTTTGCTGCTAATTTTGTTAAATAAAATAATATGTATTTCATATCAAAGCGGCACGTATTAGGTTATGTTTGAGGGTTTGAAAGCTGTAAACTTGGAATTGTTCTTTTGTCATTACCCTTGTGTCATCTTTGAAGTTCAGATTTTCACCGAATTATAGTATTTGCTTTCTTTATTGTGTTGGTTCTGGGTTCTGTAGGGGTTTGTAATAAGTTTCACAGCCCAACTTTCTTTACTTGTTCTACACAAAGTCAAGAAAAGATGGTTGGTACCTACAATAATAGTTTATATGATAAATGTGTTTGTCTATGGTGTATTGATATTATGCAATTATTTTGGAAGAATATTGAGATGTTTAAAATCGCGTTACTGTAACACCTTTTTTTACCTTTGCACTAAAAACACCATACATCCACAGTCATAACAGAATACATGAATCAAAAACAAATTTTAATAAATTACTTGGAAAGGGATACTTTTGTGAGTGTACTAAAGAATCTTTTTGCTTGTAAGGAGGGTTATTAGAAAAATTAATTTACATATTTTTTGTTATCCCTGCATGTTAATAATTAATATTTGTACTTAAATAATATTTTAATTTTAACTGTGAAATCTTAGAAATGAAAGTGTAATGTTGGTATTAAATATTTCCAGTATTATTACGAGCACTGTTGGGTAATTATTTATTTACATCGATTCTGAAAATTCATACATATGTCAAGAAATATGAATTAATAGTAGCCACTAATTACTGTTTAACACAACTTCTTACTTGAAAGAAGTTAAAAAATGTATTTTTATTGGTAATAAACTATGTTTACAATGCGATAGATTATTGTTATTTAATATTTTAAAGAGAATTGTAATCAATATTCTAATTTTTCACAAAATGTTTTAAACGTAATTAAACAATATTTTTGTTTCAATGTGTTGCACATCATTGTTTAGAAAGCATGAACATGTAGGTGTGATTCTACCTTGAGTGTCTCAAATAGTGTTGATATTAGTATAGTGAAGGGAGCTATTGCAGGATGTTGCAGGTAGCAAAAAGTCACTTGCTCCCCAGCAATCATCCTTACCTGTACATCAATTGAATTTTCTAAACTTTGATGACTAATATTTGAATTATAATTTTTATACAATTGTTAGTTATTTGTATTATAATTTACACTGCTAATTCAGTTTATTTTATTTTTTAACTGATTTTACAATAAATTTTCAGCTATTTAGCAAACATCATGACATGCTTCATTAACTGCAGCAGCAAATAAAACTAAAGATCTCCCTTGTATCCAGTTTAAGAGTTTAATCACCCGCAGTTATTTACATTACTTTATGTAGTACATTATATTAAATTATGCCTATCATTATTTTAATAATTTTCTCATCCTACATTAATCTGTTCTCATTCTACATTGTCACTTCAATCCATTTGAAGTGATCCAAGAGTAGTTGCTTGAACAATTCAAAGAAAACTGATACTTACCCACTTGTTTCCTATATGTCTCAGGACCTTAAAACTATTTGTTTTTAATTTTTTTAAAATTAGTTTACCTGTGTCAGCCGTTTTTTTTTTTTTATGATGTGGACACCTATTTTTGCGATTGTAAGGGTTTACGGAAAAATCATAACTAAAAAACTATTGGTCTTGTAAGGATGAAACAAAAAGCAATTTATTCATACTTTCTCAAGGTAAAAGATTGGTCCATTGATTTATTTACCAATCTTTCTTCATTCTATGAGATAATTACCAATAAAGTTGAACATGAAAAATGGTGAAATTTCACTTTTAGCCCGTAAAATATTTAAGGGCTAATACAAAAGACACTAAATGAATGTCTAAAAAAACAGAATGTTCTTTTAACATTCTGAAATCCAAAAATAAATTAAAATGGAATCAGTTAATAATTATGGTATAATAAAAGTATTAAAAGAAAAAAATACCACATTAAATCAAAATAGGTCATTGATCACTTACGTAAATGAGTAGCTTCAATTTTACCAGAGTTTTTTCAGTAGCTAATCATTACCAATAAAGTCATACATAATATATTAAACCATTATACATGGACACTGCCTTTGACACTTCATTTTAAAATTAAAATGTTCAAATAATTTGAGTATGATGGTTAACTCTACACTATTCAGTATGTCAGATGTACCAGTATTTAAAACCTTATAGTAATTAAAAATTATGACAAAGTGTTTAATAATTGCTCTATTACACATTATTATGAACAAATGAAATCATTCAAGAATAAACTCAGTAAATCATCTGCAATCTAAACAGATAGCAAAGGTGTTAAAGATATAATGTGATTAAAATATATAGTTAAATTATTCTTTGTAATTTTACATTATTTCTCTGCATACTGATTTTTTTTTTAAACACCACCAAAAATGTGTTAGGGCTTTTAGACAGATAAGAAAAGAATGCTTTATAAATATTGAGCAGATTTGTACTTATTATTTGCTGGGTTCTTAATTTTACGTTTATTTTAGTTTATGTGAGTAATAATAATCAGTTATCAGATTACATAATTGCATAAACATTTCCGCGATAGATTATTGTTAAATTCAAGTATTATTCGTAGTTCTTGTAGGTGACTAATATAATGTTAATCTGAAAATTAAACAGCCAACTTTTTTAGTTGCAGTAAAAATTTTCTAATGAAAATTTCAATTTGTGTTCATGTAAACATATTGAATTTAATTATGGATAATAAAAGTGGCTATTTTCCCTCCATCCCTGTCTAAAGAAATATTTAGATGGATATTTATCCAATTATTGCCAAGAATATAAAATAAGAGTATACTAACTTAACATAAATAACTGGATAATTAACAACTTATTTAGATTGCAATGATCATTTTCTTATTACAGTAGACTTGCGATTATCCAAGTCCTGGTCAACTGAGCTAGTCACAGGAAGATAAAACATAAAAATAAAGTAGGGACAATCACGATGAGAAGCGACGTTTATGTGCTTGACATGCAAGGTCCCTCTCCCACCAAGTTTGGAAATCATCAGATTCACCTGTCAATCTTTGCATTGTCACAGTCACCTGTCATTTTCAGTTATCTTTGAATTTGTGTTAAACGTGGTTGTGTTAATGTGTTGAAGTTTGTGTTGTTACTGAATTTTGTGTTGCCCTATGAGTGGAAAATGGAAGAAAGTTGTAGTGTCTCTTGAAATGAAATTTAATGCGATAAAACGATTGGACAATGACAAGTCAGTTGAAAAGGTCGCTGCCGATTTGGGAGTTGGGAAAGTGACTGTTGGGGATTAGAGATGTAACCGGAAAGAAATTGAAAAATTTTTAAACAAAAGTTTGATTGGAGGCAGTGGTTTGAGTCGAAAGACTTCGAAGAAGGGCTACTACGAGCAGATGCCTGAAGCACTTCTTCTGCAGCTGCGAGGGATGGGCCATCCTGTGAGTGGGTCCTTAGTTTAAGCTAAGGCGCTTGAGTTCCAAAGGTGTTTTAAGATGGCGAGGAAACATTCACTGCGAGTGATGGATGGTTTGACAGGTGGAAAAAGAATGGCATAAGGCAGCTTAATATTAGTGGGAAGAAACTGTCAGCTGACTCATCTGCAGTTGCAGAATTTCAGTTTAAAATGGAAGAAAGAGTGATTCACAATTCTGGCTACCTGCAATGCTTCTGGTTCTTTGAAACTAAAGGCTCTGCTTATTGGAAATTCTCAAAACCCAGAGCCTTTAAAAATATCAAATTCAACTCTCTATCAACAGTGGACCACTACCAAAGAAGTGTATGGATGGAAAGTGAAATTTCTAGGGGCTTGATTTTATAATGAATTTGTTCCTATCACTGAAGCATTTTTAAAGAAAAGTAAGCTCCTCAGGAAAGCTATTTTATTATTGAACATTGCGCCATCTCACCCAGATGCCAAAGAATGTGTAGTGGTGATATTAAAGCCATATTTCTAACCCCCGTAATGTGACATCACTTGTTCAAGGGTGGGGTGCCATCACTTAAGACCAAGGGATTCTAGAAACGAAGAAGATTAATTACCAGCAAATGCTTCTCCAGGCGTTGATTGCAAGATTAAATAAATGATTGTTAGGGAGGTCCTAAAGAAAGTCACATTAAAAGATGTAGCACACTGGATTGGTTCAGCATGGGATAAGGTGAAAACCATTACCATTCAGAAATGTTGGAAGAATTTATTTAGCCTAGAAGGACCCTTAAAAAAGTGCCTGAACAGGAAAATGTAAGTGAACTAGTGCAAATAACCAATGAGCTTCCTGTTGAAAGATCAAATTAGTAGCAAAGATATTTGTCGTGAAGATGTGCAGATGGAGATCACCAATGAAGCAGTTATTGGTATGGTCAACAATGCTTAAAGATAGTGAAGAAGACGATGATACAGAAGAGATAACCCCAAAAATATTACACTTCGATGGGCTGAAAGCGATCAAAGTTGCTCTTGCTTACATAGAGCAACAGGAAGAGTTTATGTTAGATGATATATGTCTCTACAGCGTTGGTGTAACATCTCATTGTCTAAGAAAGCACAGAGGTTGTCTCAAAAATTAGTCAAAGACTTTTAAAAAAATAATCTCATTTCTACATGCTTGCTGGGGTCTGTGGTTGTGTTTATTTTATGTTTTTTTTTACAGTTAACTAATTCTGTACATTTTTAACTAGTTTTTTCATTATTTTTAGCCCAATAGCACTTAACTCCAGTATTATCAGAGTTTTTCCTTATCTGAGGTGGTCTTGGTCCCAATTACCTTGGATAATTGCATGTTTACTGTATGTATTTTATTTATCCAGTAAAAAAATAAAAATAATATATTATTGTTTATATTTCAATTTAATATGACTTAAAAGATTAAAAAAAGATAATTCTGATATATGTTGACATTTATAAGTGTTACTAATGATTCTACAAATTTAAAAAATTAATTGCATGAAAAGTTAAAATATAAATAATCTATTGTTTTGCATTTGTATGCATTCTAACTGTACCTAGCAATAGGTTCATTACAGTTAATCAGTTTATTAAACAAAGCCTAGATAAACTTTGTGATTAAAAAATATTGATTAATTTTAGTTAAGTTTTATTTCATTATATTAAATAGTTTTTATTTTCAAAAATTATGGTAATGTTTAAAATATTTAAAGTTATAATTTTATTTAGTTTTATGTAACAGATTGTTATGTATATGTGGTCATTAGCCAAAAGTAAATGTTAATTGCAAGCAAATAGAGCATACTTTGTGTTTTTAACTTTACTGGTCTTTGGCACTGGTTGTTTTAAGCTGTGGCTGTGCTCAACTCTTTATGCTCATATCCTTATTCTTTTAGCCATGTCCTCTGTTTCAGTAACATGTAAAACCTGAAGAAGGTGCTAATACTAAGGAGAGAGTACTCCAAAAATTGTATTTATTCCATTTTGGAGTTTCTATGTTTTACCACTAAATGTCTGTCTTGTTGGATTGTTGGCATAATCTCTACATTGAAGTTTTTGTATAACTTCCTGACTACAATTAAAATTGCCTATGTAGTCCAAGGACAGAACTAATAAGATCTTATTTAAACTCGCTTAAATGAGAAACCTTTAGCATTTGAGTTCTAGGTTCTACATCATTTTATTTCTTCTTTGAAACCCATTGCTTAAGTATAAATCTCTTATCGTGTCACAACTCTCCACAGATTAGCTTGGTTGGGCAAATGGTATTACAACAGCGTTTTTGACCAGAGAATGGTTTCTTCCATTACTCTCAACTTCAGATTGTCATTTCTTGAACATATTTCCTATTAATAATGTAACACACTGTGCTATAAATTGTTTACGATTTTTATTTTTCAATTATGATTGACTCATCATTTCTATGGATGCCTCAATATATTCATTAGTGTTTGTAGTAGTGAAATTAAAAAAAATAGTTTTATTGAATAACATTTATTTCTTAGTTTCTAGATAATAAAGGACTTAGCCATTGTTCTTGGTCGATGTGGACTCAAAAATGATTGCTAACAGTTTACTATTGACAGTACGACAGACTGCTGTTTTCAGGGTTTACAAAAAACCTGGTTTATTGTTGCGTCAATTTGCTTCTACAAATATTATCAGGAATCAAGGGTGGGTCACAATTTTAAGCAGATTATTCAAAATTTGTAAATAGGTTAATTTACTATATTAGAGAAATAAATGTTATTCAAATTAAATTAAACATTACTTTCTTATTTATGGAAGAAAAAAAATTGATATATATATATATGTATGTATGTGTATTCCTCAGAGGCAGAACCTTATCAAATTCCCACAAAGGAATTATATGAAAACACAGACTCCATCATTGACATGTTTAGGAAAAGGCATTTACAATTCTACAGACACTTATGGGTGATGACACTTATGGGTGACACAAGATGGGTGAAGATAGACACACGAAGAAAATTTTCAACATTGTCAAGGCAAGTAAGTTAAAGTTCATTTGGATGAAAGAAACACAAGATGGCCTGAAAAAACTGAACATGAGAAAGAAATCATGGACAGAAGGAAACTTAGGGATGAAATTAGAAATAAGAAAATTTAACAAGCGCAAAAAAAGAAACAATAGGAAGAAAAAACAATGAACGGATGAAGAGGTTTTGGGAAGAAAAGAATAGCGAAGAAGGAAATAAAGCCATGATTGGCTCAAGTTCACACACTCTTCTAAAGGGGGATAATCGGAACTAATAATAATAATATTTATATATATGATATACACAAAAAGAATATATATATATTTTTTCTTCTTTTTTTTAAATACTTCTTTTAAATATTTTTCAGTATATTTACCTATGATTATTTTTATCTTGTTTTTTTTTTTATGAATATTACTGAAACATTATTAACATATTAGTCAGATAATGAAAATAATATTACAACCAGTAACATTGGTATAGTTTGTAAATTTAGCTTAAAACAGAATCACTGTTCTTTTGATTCTCCCTTTTTAGAAACATGATATTAGACCTAAAATTTTTGTTATTGTTATAGGGAGATCACAATGAAATACCATCCTTAGTTTTTCTTTTAAGTTGACTATTTAGAAATAACTCTTTGAAACCAGTTTTACTTTTTTGACAATTTGATTAAATGAAATAATCTATAGAAAACAGTTTATTGAATTTACTTACATAAAAATATTTATTAACTTAAGTTTTAATCACTTTTTGTGGTTAAGAGTAAAATATTTTTGAAGGGTTAGGATTAAAGTATATTGCAACCTTTTTCTTTTGTTGTTCACCTCAGACTGAGTAGTTTTAAAACTCTACTTTTAAAAATTAATATTACTGTACTTAGGTTTGTAAATCAATCCTTGTAGTTAATTAAGATTGAAACAATGTTTTTATTATTTTGTAAGGTCATAAAAATGCACTAAAGTTGTTACCTTAACTAATTTTTTGTTTTGTTTTGATTACCGTTTAAATCCTCTTTTCATTCATTCTATGAAAACATTAAAATGCCTAATTAACAGTTTTTTTTTTGTTTTTTTTTTTTTTTTTTTTACTTCAGTATAACGATATATTTAGTTTGTTTTATAAGAAATTATGGTTATATGTGGATTTAAATTTATACATATTTTTTCTGTTTTTCAATTTTTTTTTGTAAAACGGCGAATTTTTTGTAAGACAGGGTTAAAAAAAAGGTCGAGTGATTTTTCAAATTAATGTTTTTGATATTTTTAGTTTTTATCACAAAGTAAAGACAATAATAAATAAATTAACAAAAAAAAAACAATTTTTAGAAATACAGCAAGAGTCATTTCTTTTAGACCTATTATGTAATATCTGTATATATTTCTTAATCTGCTATTTATATTTTTCTTTTATTTATTTCAGTGAATTGAAACGAAGAGCAAAGGCAGAACAAAAAGCAAAAGAAAAGGCTGAAAAGGAAAAATTAAAAGTTACACAAGAAACTGTTAACACACCTAAGAAAAAATCTGAAGTTGCTGCTATTAATGAAGATGAGATTAGTCCAAATGTAAGACTTTTATACCTTCACATTTCTTGTTACAACTTTGTAGTAATACATTCATATTGGTGCACTAAAGTTATATGCAGGTTTCAGTATGATCATTCTTACAACTACAAAATTTGTCAGTTATAAAGCTACTTAATATGAGTGCCTCTTCAACACAAAAAAAAAACTAGATAATCCTTTCATAAGTTAGGGTTTCTGTTGTACAAAAGGAAATGTCTAAATTTCTCTACAAGTTAGAAAATACCTCATTACCTAATAATTATACATAATTAAAATTATATTAATTTTTTATTATACTTTCTAAGTATAATTTTTTCTTTTGAGGAAAAATTAAAATTTTTTTTGAATTGGAAAAGGGAGAATAAGCAAGTTGATGGTTAGTATCATTTTAATTTAGCTTGATTGACAGTAGGTACATAATCAGAACAGTAGAGAAAAATTACTGAAAAAGGTAACTGAAGAACTTCAAAAAATTTGAGCATAGTTTATCTAGTTAGATGAAACAATAATTTTAGTAAAAACAGAACTTGCACTTTCCTGTTAATAGACTGATATTGAAAGTCAAAGTGAAATTCTTTGTAGAGAAACAGCATAAAAACGACTGACTGACTGTGATGACTGGTTATACAAATTTAAGCTACGATTCATATTTGGCAGAATCAATAGGGAAGCCATAGCTGTTGACCATGGATACCTCAAAAACAATTGACCAATAATAAATGAGGGTGTAGCAAAGATAAATATAATACTAATTAAATAGGATATTTTTAAAATTCTTTTAAACAAAAGTTAAAAAGTAAAAAGTGTGTCTTCATTCTTGCTCATTGCTCTTTATTCAAATGCACTTTTTAGGATATCTGAAATATAAAAAATTAAGTGTTAAATAAAAATGGTTTTCATAAAAAATGGTTATTTTCCTATGTATGAAAACTTATGGGACAATCTGCATAACAGCAGAAGACAATTTACCAACTTTCTGCATCAAATGGCTCAATTCCAGCTGTTTGTATGCCAGCACATACTGCTTAAGTCATTACTGATTTATTAAATGATCAAAATTTTAAAATATCAATTGAATGATAACTGTAAAAAAATATTATTTCAAATTGAATGATATAAATGTGAATACTACGTTCTTTGATGAATAAATAAAAATTTAAAAAAAAAAACCTATTGTAAAATACATTTATTACATATTATGTATTAGTTTATTTATACTTTTGATTTTTTATTTACAGGAATTCTTTAGAATACGAAGTATAGCTGTAACTAAGTTGAAAGAATCTGATTGTCACCCTTATCCACATAAATTTGTTGTTTCAACATCTCTTGAAGAATTTATAGAAAAATACAGTAGTTTAAAAGATGGTGAAATACTCGAAAAGGAACTCAGTGTGGCAGGTTAAAATTTAACATTATATAATCATTTTGCTTCTTACATTCTAGTTTAATTCTTATTACTAATTTTAAGAAAATAAAAGAATATAATTAACACCTTTTTTTTTTGAAAATTTAAACAAAATTTATATAATATTTTTTTTTTAAATGTCACTAATTTTCATTTGCTTTTATAGCCATCTTTAGTGATAGATTTATTTTTTTCATTCTTGACATCAGCTTATAGTGGGTAGAGTACCATTGATAGTGTATTAAAGAAACACTAAAAAAATGTAACTACTTTTTATGTATTACTTTCACTGTTAAACACAAGTTATAAGAATGCCATTTATCTGTCAATGTTTGAATATAGCCCTAATCAAATGATGGTATTAGAAAAGATCAGCATCTATTAGACTGGAGAACTGTGCCGGCCAAGCAATGTCATCATGACAAGAAATCAATCAATCAGAAATCAGTGTGTGGAAAAATCTGTTGCAAAAATCCTTAATATTCTGGCAGTGTCCTCAGTCATCCTGTCTTTTTGAAGCCATAAATGATCCATAGCCATATAAAATAGCCGTAATGAGTAGAGACCGAATTATATGCATCTGCATATTAAGCCCATTTTCACCGGCTATTGCATATTTTCCTTAAAATCTAGTGATGATGCATATTTTCGCTATATTTACAATATTTTTCAGTAGCGTACCTAGTTAATAAATGAAATCTTATGTTGTAGCTGGCAAAACCTATTAGCCGCACAGTTCTTAGAGCGCACTTAGCAGCCCCACGTCTATTGTTTTGGTAGGATAATATTATGAGGCCAAGTAAAACACACTCACGTGAGGCAAGGACAGACAATACTGTTCTGCTTCGCACATGCCTACTGCAGCACTCCTCCCACTAGGTAATTAAACTACGCATTTTATTGTTGACACGTTCATTGCGTCAGTTTAATTTTTTTTTGTTTGTGTAAAGTTTATTTTTTACCATACCTCCTGAAAAAAAGCATCTCTACATGGATAGCTGACTATCCTAGAATATTTACATACTATGGAAATGTTTTATATTGTCAAGTTTGCGGGAAAAATATTTTGTTCACAAAAAATTTTCAAATAGACCAGCATGTCAAGACAAGTCTTCATATTACAGGATTGCAAAAGAAAGGTCCATGACAACAACTTGTAACAGTGGCAAGTAGCAATGATTTCACTTCCAAAGATAAACAAGAAACCACTTTGGTGTGAATTTATGTGAAACATTGCTTACTAGTAATATTCCTCTTCACAAACTTACAAATCCTACCTTCAAAGATTTTCTGCGAAAATATTGCTTTTATTAAAATATACTAGATGAATCAACATTGCGTAAAAATTGCATACCAACAATTTACCTGCATGTTCTGGAAGAAATACGCAATGAACTGAAGGATAGCATTAATTGGATTTCAGCTGACAAAACTACAGACATGTGTGGCCATTACATTGTGAATTTAATTGTCAGTGCATTAAAATTAGAGTCCTCTTCTTATTTGGTGGCCTGCAAACACCTTAAAAAGACAAATCATTCTACAATTGCCAGATTTGTGAATGAGGGTATTAAAAAAATATTTCCTGAATCTTCGGCAGATGAAAGTGTATTTCTCTCAAATGCTGCTCTCTATATGATCAAGGCAGCCAAAGCTCCAAGTATTTTATCTGAATTTGATTCATGTGATGTGCTTTGCTCACAGAGTACATCAACTCACTGAAGAAGTACGATCCTTGTTTGGGAATGTAAATAAACTGGTTTCATCAACAAAGAAAGTGTTTCTTAAGGCACCTGCTTGCAATAAGGCCTATAAAGAAAAACTGCCAAATGTACCTTTACCTCTCGAACCAGTGGTAACTCAATGGGAAACGTGGATTGAAGCTGTGCTGTTTTACAATGAACATTTCAAGGCCATCTGCTGTAAACAACTTCGATAGTGCAGAGGTTATGGCAGTTTGTCAGTCCAAGGAAGCATTTAACGATTCTAATATAAAAGCACTCATTTTTCCCACATACCTGCAGGTATTAAATAGCTTGAAACTCAAGGTTTGGTGTTGACTGAATCTATTCAGTTAATGAATAAAATCCACCAAATGAACTCCGCATTGCCAGAGGTATTCCTGTGTAATCTTAAAGAAAAATTTGAAAACATTTTGAACAATAACCCAGACTTTGAACCTTTGGTCAAATCAATAGTTTTATTAATGGAATGGGTGAACCTTTGCAACAAACAATAAGTGCTAATATAGCATCCAAATTCATATACTGCCCAGTTACCTCAGTGGATGTGGAGTAATCCTTTTCCACTTATAAAAATATTTTGAGTGATCGAAGACACAATCTTAATACTGAACATTTGGAACAGTACCTGATAGTTTACGTTTACAAAAGTAACAAAATGGTAAATAATTGTTAATTATCCAATTTATCGATATGTTACTCAACTACTTACTAATTGTATGCTGATTTTGAAATAAGAAAAAAATTACTATTTTTTTATTATTTAAAGTTGCAAATTTGGATACTTTTCATGCATATTTCAAGCTTTTTAAGTTTCATATAATCCGGTCTCTAATAATGAGGAAAGAAGAAATCTTGTAGCATTGTTATATTATGTTTATTGTTACAGCTACACCCTCAATTTCCTAAAAAAAAAAAGGTTTGATAATTTTAAAAGAAGCTACTCCACACCACATAGTGACAGAGAGAATGCAGGTTTGATGTGTAGTTGATAAGGGTTTATATCATTCCAATAACACAAATTTTGCTTATTTACAGAGCTCCATACTTCATTAGTGTGCTTTTACTGACATAAACAAAGGGATGACATCTGTGGGTTACTTTGAAGGGTATCAGACTTGATTGTGCAAAACTGTTTGCATGTAACAAAATCTTGGAACTGAATTTCTTGCGTAGTTTGTAGTTTGAAAACTAAGAGTGAAAAAGGAGAACCTGATGGAATGTTTTCCTGAATGAACAGTGGATATTTGTATAACTGCCGAATCACCAAGCAGTTTTTTGGGCTATGAAAGATTGCAACACAGACATTTTCAATTATTTCTTGTGTCTGCACAATCCTTACTCCCTCGTGGTTTACCATTACAAGCAGATGCTGTTAATTTAAAGAACATACTCACCTTGTAATGGTGTGATCATCTGGTAGTTTTGATGCTATCTCAAGTTAGAGTGCCACCTGAATATATACTGCGTAGCAATCGGAGAATCATTATTCTTGAAATATGCTCAACAATCAAAACATAATGTTCAACAATCCAGTTCTTCATGTTGGCAAACAAAATAGCAACTCATAAACAGAAGAATATTGCGTCATCTGGTATGCATTGAAACATTATGTGATTGTATATGTGAGGCAAAATAAGCTGTCTCACTTGTTATTGTTAATCAGTTTCCTTGGACCATATAGGTGGAAACACAATTTTCAATGAGGTTCGTGAGAAAATTCTGCCTAAATGTTGCAGTAGATTTAAAGTGTAAGTTATACAATTCAAGATACCGACCATGTATTTTTTTTTTTTTGTATTGAGGCTTAAAGATGTTTGTGATATCAGTTTTCTTTGTAGTTGTTAATACTGTATTAAGTTTTAAATAAATAGAGATTTTTAAGTATTTTATAAAATATCTTCAAAATGTTTATGTATGTAAGTGTGATGTTTTGTAAAGTTGCTTATTTGAATTGACAAAACAAATTTTTCATTTTAAATTAACATCTTTTAGTTTTTTTTTTTTTTAATTTTATTTGCAAATATTATGAAATGATTTGTTGTGGTTTTAGTAAGTTACATTGTAGTTTTCCTTTACAATAAAAATATTTATGTATTTGCTTTTTTATAACTATTTCACACTTTAAAATATCCATTTTTAAAGTATAATATTTGTCTAATCCATAAACTATGAGGTGGTAGCACTTGATTGATAGATCTTGTCTTTTTAATTGTAATGGTTTAATCAATTGTTACTCCGTAGATAAATTTTTTTTACAGGTTATAGCAATATATATTAACATATAATAAAAGAGGATTATTATACTTTTTTTATGTGTGTAAAAAAAAGCCTTGACTGTATCAAGGCTACAAGATCGTTGCCATCTTGCATCTTGTCTTTATAATATTTTTCTCTTTATTTATTTATTTATTTACCTTCTTTATTGTTAAAATTTTTGTTTTGTTGTTTAAAATATCTTTATTTAATTTTATACTCATTATTGAAGTGAAGTTAATGTTAAGTGATATGTAGGATTTGAATATAAACATTTTAGATAAATGCAGGTATTAAACCAGAGATAAATATTAAAAAAACATGACTGCCGAAAAAACATTTCTCTTTTGTTTCACTTTGTTTCCTTTGTGATTTTCTATTAACTAGCAAATACCCCCGTTAGAATTTTGAAAATAAGACGATTGCTTGCAGAGATATAAGAGCGCTCCATTGGGCACCTCCCAAAACAGCGCCCCCCAGAAGTATCCCGTTTGTTACCAGTTAATTGTGATGATTGGTCTAGCCTCACATGAGGTACATCACCCACCACTCTAGCCTCACATGCAGTCCACAGGAGAAGCCAACCAATTATTATTAAACAAATTTTTTAAATTTGTTTAAAAATAATACTATTTAAATAATAGTATATATATTATAATATAAATACCATATTTGTTAAAATAATACTATTTTATTTTATTTAACGTAAATTTAATTCTATTATTTTTGTAATTTTATTCATTTAGTTGATTTGAATCATTCAATTCAAACCTAGCTAACACAGTGACAGAGGCTCACAGTTCATTAATTCAATTCATAAAGTTTATGCTTCAACCGGCAAATCTTCGCTACTACATATATTTTTATAAATATACATACATATATATATATATAATATATATACATATTTATATAGCTTATGACACTCCTGATAATGTAAGGATTTCAACATGGGGTCATTCATCTAAGTCGGTTTGGCTGTTGAGCTGCTATGGAGGAACAGACACACAAATATACACCCTAAAAATGTTACACTCGTTTTTGGGCAGTCGTGTAAATTTTTTATTTTATTTATTTAATTTTATTAATAAATGAAAGGGATTATTAGTTAATCTTTAGCAGTAAAATTGTGGCGCAAAGCAGACCAATGGTGGTATGCCGGGTGGCTGCACACTGCTCCCTCCACGATTCTCTCCCGCCAGAAGCACTCCTTTGTCAATTAATTTACAGATTATTTTATTTCATTTCTAAGCATAGATAATTTTGAATTATATTTTATATTTATATTTACTTATTATTTATTAATTTTATTTATTCAATTTTATTAATAAAAGAAAGGGATTATTAGTTAATATTTAGCAATAAAGAACATGTTTACGTGATCAGAATACTGCGCGTCAAAAAATCATATGGCTTATTTTTTCTGAAATGTTTATAAACAATAAGTAAGAAGCAACACCAACAAATAAGAGCAAGAAGAAAGAACATGCTTATGTGATCGAACATACTGCCCATCAAAAAAATCATAAGATTTTTCTTAAATGTTTATAAACAATAATAATAATTATAAAATAAATTAATAAATTTTACTACCGTAATTCATTCATTCAATATCGTAGCAGATCTTATAACACAACTATTTTCGACACAAATAAATTGATACTGAAAATACTATTGATTATCTATTTATTTTTTTTTTGTGGCCTTTGAGTTACAATTAAACATGCATATGTACAAATTTATATAGCCTGTGACACCCCGTAAAGTAAGGATTCCAACGCAGGTCATACATCTAAATCGATTCGGCCATTGAGCTACTGCAGTGGAACTTACCCTAAAAACATAACACTCCTTTTTGGGCAGTTGTGTAATTATAATAGCATGTATAATCAAATTAAGTTTACTCAGTCTTGAATAGAACTCTTCTGTGTATTAGCTATATCTTGGTTTTTTATCTTATGCTCATTTTCCCTGTTCTGATTTAAGCAGGTCAGATTTATTATAATATTTTTAAGGTATCCTTCTTAAAGACCATCTATTAGAAAGAATGCAATATGGAAATTTGTAGCATGATTTGTCGCCAAGCCTGACAGTTTCAGATCTAAAATGTTCAGAATGAAAATGAAGGCAAAGACACTGTCCACTCCAGCCTTGGAAAAAAATAATTTGTAAGCACTTATGTTGTGTATTAAACAAATTTAAACAAAGAAATAAATGAAGTTAAAAATGTCCCAGAACACTGTTGACATCTAGGAAAGAAATCCACATTCAAGAAAGTTATCAGAATGTAATTTTAAACCTCTTTAATACATTTGCGTGTTAAAACTTACAGCATGAGCTATCTGTAAGTATACACTTTCCTTTTTTTACCAAGAAACGTGGAATATCTATGAAATGTGTAAAAAACATTTTTTTATGATAACTCCTTAAAAAGATAAATCAGTGATACCTTTAATATGGGACTGATCCTAAATCAAATATAGAATTATAGCAGAAGAGCATTGTAGTAAATAGATTTTTTTATCTTGAATGTATTATCCATTTCATTTCAATTTGAACTCTTATACCCTATATTCTTTGTAATTTTTTTAATACCCTATATTCTTTATAACTGTTTTACATTAGGCTAGTTTTCAAACCATGACATTAAGTAGTCATATACTACTTGAGATTTCTGATTATAATCCCGTACTGGCTTGACAATTTTTCACATACTACAAATATGATCATTATAATGCTAAATATTATAAAAATAAATTTGTTACTAACGTAAGTTTTAATGTATATTTGTGAATATTTATTGATACTTTATAACATTGTAAGAAAAAAAAATTATTTTTATTTTTTGTTAAATTTTAGGTAGAATTCATGCAATACGTGAATCTGGAGCCAAGCTGATATTTTATGATTTAAGAGGTGAGGGTGTGAAAATACAAGTTATGGCAAATGCTAAACTCTACAACAGTGAAGATGAGTATTATGTGGATACTGATAAATTACGAAGAGGTGATGTTATAGGTTGTGTTGGAAAACCTGGAAAAACTAAAAAGGGTGAATTGTCTATAATACCAAAAAAGTTAACACTGCTTACCCCTTGTTTACATATGCTTCCTCACATGCATTTTGGTCTTAAAGATAAGGTTCGTATTTGTGTTCTTTTTTTATTTTCATGGAAGTAAATCCGTAGTAGGGTATGATCTTTGCATTAGTGTAAGATAGTTTTGTCCATCGCATGTCTAGATTTTTGTATGTAACATTGTTTATGATTTATTGTATGTTTAAAATGTATGTGTGTTGAGTAAGTGTATATATATATATATATATATATGGGCCTCTCTTAACCAAAATAATTGGGGATGTAGCCAGCTCAGATAACGGAATCCACGGTTAACGCAGAACCTTAAGTTTCGTTCTTGAATTTAGGTAAGAAACCATATTAATATCCATTTGGTAGCAAAATAAGTCATGAATTAAAAATTACTATAACAATATTATTATTTTATTTTACTGTATTTATTATAATAAAATCACTGTCACTAATCAATCTTGCATTGACTCACAGAAAGTTAGTTTGATTATTTAATAAAAAAATCTGTCACCTTCATTTGTCTTAACTGAGTAACATGGTCCATAGCAGAGTGATCACGCCAGTTTCGTACTACTGTTAAGGAAAGGAACATCGTTTCATTGTTCTAAACACTGGAGCACTTTTGTAAGAAATACAGTCCTTTCGTTGTGGTAAATTTTTTCATTTTCATCAATCTGTTCATCTTCATCATTGAAGATTTCATTAACCTCTTCTGTCACAACATTCTCAATCTCGCCATCATCATAAATTTTAAATGTTGGTTCCCATGAATCCAATTTTAACCAGTCTTGTACTTCATTTGTCTTTACATTTTCACATTTCAGTATATTTTCTAATAAAGCACAAAACTCCTTATTCAATGAATGGCACAGTACACAAAATTTTGTGATTGTTAACCTGTTGAATTTCTGGCCATATTTTTGTAAATGATTTATTGATTGTTGTTTGATCGATTGAATTCCATGATTCTGCTAACATGTAAATTGCATGTTTTACAGTCAATACTTTTAATGGGGGTAACTTGAAGCTCTGATGCTAGAATTTGAGATAATATCTTTTATTTATAATGTTTTTTTATTGCTGCTGTTACACCCTTTTCAGTAGGCTGACAAATGGGTATCACATTTGGTACAAAAAAATTGTCTTAATATTCCCTAAAATTATAATATTTCAGATGAATGGCAGGGCACATTATCCAACAATAGAACTGCTTTTTCTGGTAATTTCTTTATGTGTAGATAATTTTTCACATGCAGGACGGAACTTTGATTAAATTGGTTCTCAAAAATGTCTGCACTCATCCACGCCAATTTTTGGTTAATGTACTTAACAGGAAATAAATCTAATTTTAAATCTTTTAATGTATTTTCTCTTATGATTGCCAATCATAAGAGGTGTTTTATCCTCACCACTAACGTTACTGCAGACAAGAACAGTTATTCGCTCTCTACTAATTTTAAAGTTGGTGCGGAAGCTTCTTCCCTTGAAGCTTTTGTTTTCAATGGCAGCATTCTAAAATGTAATCCTCTCTCATTTGCGTTACATATTTGTTCTGGCCACAGATTTTCTGACTGAACAAAAGCAGAGAATGTTTTGATAAAATTAGCAGCATTTTAGTATTGGCAGATAATTTTTCCCCTGATATGGCTAATTATCTTATGCCATGACAACTTCTAAATTTCTCCAGCCAGCTTTTACTGGCAGAAAATGTATCTGGGCTATTTAGTTTTTTGTTAAGTTGAATAGCCTTTTCTTACAAAATAGGGCCAGATATCGATATCCCAAAGGTTCTCTATTGCCTGAATTACAAGGAAATGACATCATCTAAAGCTTCCTGGACAAGCTTCTTCAGCATAGATCATTTATTTAAAACTTTTCAGGCACTTCTGAATAGTATTTAATTTATTTTTTTTTCATTTCCAAGTGTAGGTGGTTGTTTCTCCAACTACAAACTCATACGCAAATTTTTTTAACCGATTCTCCAACATTTAATCTTTTGAGTGCTTCTAATTTTTAACACTACCACCCATTTATATTTTGTATTAGTAATATCTTTGCTTCAACTAGCCATTATAACAATAACACAACACACTACAGCTACTACACTGTATTACAGTACAGCAGATACACACTCAAAATGTAGAACGAACTTTATGCATATAGTAGATAACAGAAACTAAAGAGAATTTATTGTTCTGCTTTACTGCCACTCTCTGTAAATATTCAATACCAGTTACTATATAATAATTATGTACAACAAATAATCTTTAGTAATAGGCTATAATAAAATTTGTACATAGAGAAAATGGCATCTTGGTTAATTTTTTTTAGTTTTACTGTACTTCAGATTTTTTCTACCCGAGGCTAACTATGGAGTTAGTGAATGATTTGTAGCATAATGAAAAGATGCCATGCCTGAACAGGATTTGAACCTGCACCACTGGATGAAAGGCTGAGACACTACTCAATCACGGCAACTGGTCATCTTGGTTAAGAGAAGCTCAGCTAAAGGAGGCCCTACTGTATATACTTTTAAATAAGCCACTTAGTACAGAATATTGAGATAAGCCATATTATGCCTTAATTTTTCGTGAAGGTACTTTCGCAGGAACCCACATTCTCAGTCATGATTGAAATAATTCTATTATTTCGATTATATAAATAATAACAGAATTATTATACAATAACAGAATTATTTCAGTTATGGCTGAGGATGCGGGATTGTGCAAAAGTACTTTCATAAATAAGTAGGGTAAGATATGTCTTATTTCAATATTCTATAATAGGTGGTGTATTTAATAGAATTGAAATATAATTTAAAAGTACAGAGGAATAATATGTATCTTGAAAAAAAGGTTCATTTCAGAAATATGTATATACAGATATTATGTTTAATGTTATGTTAACATTATTTATTTAATTTGCATTATATTATAATTTTTATTATTATTATTAGGATTATTAAATTAAAAAAAAAAATAAGATTATGGTTTTATAATTTCTTCTGTTAGGTATTAAGCTGGTGCAGGGAATATCTTCTATTACTTAAGTGTTTAAATTAACCTTACTTGTTGAGTGTAGACCTAAATTCAAAAATTCAAAAAAGTTTGACCCTGAGGCAAATTTATTTTTTATGTTTTTTGAGCTTATTGTTTTCTGCTTTTACTACAATTTATATTTTCATAAATAAAATACATTAATATTAAAAATACCACCTTCATAGTGTGTGGTTCACTTCATGTAATGATGACATGACTGGGGAATTATGTAATCTGCATTGCCCAATTTCTAACATTTTGAATAGTCCATATTTTAGTTACTCTTATTTACCCAGTTAATTTTTTTTTTTTAATGAAAGTTATATGTTGTTATGATGAATTACAGAAGTAGAAATTGTGTGAAATAGCAAATAAGAATTGTATGAAACTGTTGTGGCTTATAATTACAATTTAATTTTTTGCAAAGAAATTGTTGGTAGATTATTTTTAACTCTGCTTATCTCTGTAATAATATCAACTGACCTCGGTTTTAATTAATCTTTACAAGAATTACCTAATTGAAAAGTATTTCATGTTAAGTCTTTATTTTTGATTCTTACGTTCATAAAACTAGAATAAAAAAATTTAATGGTGACAAAAAATGTATTAAAGGATTTAATTAATATAAAAGCAGATCTGATGAGTAGTAACTGAAATAAATTATGTAATTTTATAAAATATTTTTCTATATATTAGCAACTAAAAATTAAGACTTTGTTAACTCTTAATTAGTTTTCTGTAAGGTGCTGCTCTGATAAAGAAAGGAACTTCCAGGTGTTTGTTCTTGGTTGATATGCTAATTTCCACGTTATATCTCTGTCTTTAGAGATTGACAACTTTTTAACACTTCATTCTTGCTTGCCATAACTGACTTAAACATTTTTTCTAGTCCCATAGATTTTTTTCAAAATCTTGATTTAAAAGTTTTTCTTATTGTTTCTTTTAACAAAAAACTCAGATTAAGCTGCATTTTACCAAAAAAATGTTATGTACAATTAAAAAATGAAATTCGCGTAAAATTTCAATTAGTTCAAATAATTAAGCAGAGAAATTGAACAAAATAATGTCAAGTACTGGTGTTCATTGAAAAATGAAATTTCATCTATAGCATAGAAAGCTATGAAACAACTGCTGTATTCTATCTTTTCAATAGTTAATTTTTACTTGTAGTTATATTGTTATGGTCCTTATATTCTTTGATGTTACAAGTAGAAGTTGATCTAATGTTGGTGGTTCGAGTGTTACACTGGGAACAAAAAAGAATATTTTTTTTTGTCTTAGGAAGAAAAATATGTGATTCTGATAGTATTTTTTCTCCTGAATTCAAATATGATATTGATTTTTTTTCCCATCACACAAGGTTTCTGAGAGACGCATTTATAAATTCAAACATTTTAATACTTTCTGCATCCTTAACTACACAATATTGAAACATTTGACTCACCTAGCAAGTAGTATGACGATTTTCTGCTACATTTCATCTGTGGAGCATCCCTCTTGATGGTCCAACAATAATTGGCCAGCATATTAGGATTCCATTTGCCTTGATACCTCTTTTCCGTAGCTGAAATCTCCTGATGAAAGTGTTCCCCGTGCTCATTGCTCACTGCACCAAGATTTTCTGGGAAGAAATGCTAGATGCGAGTGTGAGAAGTGTACTTCTAAGAACATATTATTACAACCCAAATTTTTGTAAGATGTTATAAGATTGTTGACAATATCACAGCAATTTTCTGCCTTTCGATTTTCCAAAAAAACTGTGAGTAACATTTTTGAATGCTTGTCAATATGATTTCTCCAGTGGATTCAATAGTTCCTCAAACTTTTCATCTTGCATTAGCGTTTATATTTGTGGACCCACAAATATTCCTTCTTTAATTTTTGCATCACTAATTTTAGGAAAATTTTGTTTTAAGTACATGATAACAGGAGTATTGTCCATGGCCTTGATGAAATTCTTCATTAATCCTAGTTTGATATGTAACAGAGGTAAATACACATTTTTGGGATTACACAATGGGTCATGTTTCACATTTTTCTGTTCAAGAATGAGTGATTTACAGTTAGGTCATTCTTTTCTAATGAAATGGTTTTTTGTCCTTACTATCCCATTCATTCAAAAAACAACAGTACTTTGCGTCACCAAGCTGCAGACCAAGAATAAGTGCAATTACCTTCAAATCACTACAAATATTCCATTCATACTCTGCATTTTGTAAAGCTTTTCCAATGTAAATTTAAAGTTTTCATATATTTCTTTCAAACTAGCAGAGTGAGCCATAGATACTGATGGGAATTTATTGTCATTATGCAGAAGCACAACTTTTAAACTGACTTTAGAGGAATCAATGAACAAGCACCATTCTGTTGGGTTCATTACAAAGTGTCCATATGAGAACAAATATCATTACAAAAAACTAAACCATTTTCTTCAGAAAAATAATCTTTAAATTCAGAATGACAATTATGATAAGTACGTATCTTTATATTCTTTTGAAGAAGATTCCATCCTTTTAGTTGGAAGCAAGTAAAATTTCAGACTGTTTTTTTGGATACTTTAAATCTCATATGAGATCGCTAAGATTTTCTTGAGTCAGTAAATGACGCTCAGATGAACTGCTTTGTTCAAAATTTGTGTCACGAGAATCTGTTTCTTTTTCTTCCTTACTTCCATCACACTCTGAGCTCCCTTCATCTAATGTCACATGTTCTGGAAGCTTTGGTATGAGCAATTCTTCACAGTGTGGAACTGATCTCATTGCAGATTGCAAGTTAGGGTATACCACTGTATGTTTTGATTTTGATATAATGTTTGTTAAGCAGAAATAACAGTCAGAAGAGTGATCTTTAGGTTCCCTCCAAATCACAGGGATAGCAAATAGCATGTGGTGTTGGTGTGTGCCATTTTTTCATGCAATGAGAAGCCTAGAACATGATAAACAACAGATAAATATGGGGCCCAGGCCCTTGTTTGGTCCCCAATTTTACACCCAAAATAAAGTTCATAACACCTTTTTACTAATGGAGTAAGGTTTCGCCTTTGGGACTTGAGCATCACTTTACCACATACATAACAAACATTGTTTGGATGAAATTAACAAACTGTAAGCCATTTTGTAACTAACGACTAATTAAAAGAAATAACGTTGTAAATATGTAATACACAATAATTCAGACACACAAACCACTCACAATGACGTGCTTACTTTTTCACTACTATCTCACAACTGGCATCGTTTTGATGATTGTGTGCTACACTAGATCACGTTTGTACATGTCTGAACCTGCACAACAGTAACAACTCTACTCCTTGAGTTAGCTCATTTGGTTCTAACATGTTTACAATGCTCTGGGAGTTTTTACTTGACACTGGATGAAAAAACCAGTTTTCAAATATTTAAAAAAATTACAAAAAAACTATGGGTAATGGAGAAATTTCAAATACATATTTGAAAATAGGATAAAATACTGGATTAAGTACACACCTATTGGTACTCGTGTGACAAACATCATGTTGACCAGTTATTAGTCTAGTATTATTAACAATTTTTTATAATTTGTTTTTTAGGAAACAAGATATAGACAACGATATCTTGATTTAATTTTGAATGAAAAAGTAAGACAGAAGTTTCATATCAGGGCAAAGATAATTGCTTATGTTAGAAAATTTTTGGATAGTTTAGGCTTTCTTGAAATTGAAACACCTATGATGAATATGATAGCTGGTGGAGCTACAGCAAAACCATTTGTAACTCATCACAATGAATTAAATATGGATCTGTTTATGAGAATTGCTCCTGAATTGTATCACAAGGTATGTCTATACTCAGTTTCTATGTACAGTAGTATCTTCTTAATCTGCCCTATATCTTGTGACTAGTTGATAATCCAGATGTATTTCTAGAATATATCCAAATTTATGGGATAAAAAATCAAATTTTAGGTGGGATATTATAAAATTTAGTGTGTATTATTAGATTATATAATTATAGCCAACTCCCGATTATCCGCAATAATAACCTGGAAGAGGATCGCAGATATTCCTAAATTAAAGCAAAATTATAGTTGATCTAAAAATAATATCTAATAAATGAAAATGTGTTAAAATATTTGCTTAATATTGTACTACAGTACAGTATTTTATATGTGCTATTATATTACAGTAAATAATAAAATAAAATACAGTACACTACACTGCAGTACAGTACACTGTTAAATGTACCTGATAAAAGTAATATCCAGAAGTTTACTCAAAATATGTAATGACATAAAACACATTTTCATTATCACTAACACTGTACATAAATAGATGGTACATACAGTAATGTTTGTACTATGTAATGGATTAACAAACACTACAGTAGCTAACGAGAAAAAAATACATCGATATTAAAAAAAAAATTAAATTTTGTGCGTTTTACTCTTTCAAATTTTTTTTAATAAGAAGCAATTGATTGTTGTTTTAATATCTGAAAACACTTCCTTTTAATGAAACTTCATACTTTTCATAGCACAACAATATTGCACAATGAACTATTGTCCAGTCATATCCACAATGAACTGCTGTACAGCATTTTCATATTCAAAGTAAGCATAATATTCAACTAGAAAATAAATGAAGGAATAAAACCTATCACAGAACGATGAAAAAGTCTTTTTAGCTTTATAAGCTATTAAAATTTTTTTTTTTTTTTCAAGAGGCATCATGATTAAACTGCTTGTGGATAATCATGAGTTGATTGTACATGGTTATCAAATTGTGTAATAAACTTCTGTCCTAGAATGCATAATAAAGTATGATTATAAGCTATAATTTTTTCAAAAAAAAGATTTGGCTTGCATTGTAACCTTGTAAAAATAAAAATAAAAATAATTATCATGCATTCTGTTTATAACGTATGTATATAGTTTGTATTTTAATTATAATATCATGTATCATGAAGTTACCTTTCAAATCTTCTGTCATTACCCTGTTATTGAAATTAATGTGAACTCTACATGAAATTCTAGTGGATCTGAATTTTTTTTTCAAATCATATAATTTTACAGTTCCCACTATAGATTAATAGATTCTATTATATGTGTTTTTATATTTATTTTAACTAAATATGAAGTATTTAAACAAATCAACCGCAAATAATAACATTATAAATTATGACTATATTTTCTGTCAGAGGGATATTCCATATTTTAATTCAACAGATTTTCAAAAATTTTATTGCATCACTATTTTTGATTTTAATTATATTTAGTGTGTGATAACCCACCTTGTAATGACCAAAAAATATTTTTTTATAATTTAGAAAAATTTTCTCATGAAATATTAAATATGGATCTGTTTATGAGAATTGCTCCTTAATTGTATCACAAGGTATGTCTATACTCAGTTTCTGTGTACAGTAGTATCTTCTTAATCTGCCCTATATTTTGGCAACTCAATCTGAGTTGCCAAAAGGTAAAAACAGCTATTTTCATCACTTTTCTATGAGCTGCAGCATTTTTATTTTACAGCATGCATAGGTTAAAAAGAAAGGCTTTTTGGAAAGAGTAAAGATGGAACTTCATCTTAGCGTACTTAAAATTTGTTTTCTTACATAACCAAATCTTTTAATGTTTACTGAAGTTACGTTTACAAATTGTTGTGTTTTTAAATTTTGAGGCCAAAATAAATAATGAAGGGCTTAAGGTAACAGGCCTGTTTTTTTTACCTTTTAACTCTTAAATACTAGTAGTACTTAAAAAAAAATTAAACTGTTACAAAGTGTCCTTCATTAAAAAAATGGCCGCAAAATCTTAAGATTTTGAAAATATCTCATTTTTAGGGCCCATAACTACAGGTGGGACAGGTGGCAAAAATTTGAAATTTTTACAGCAGTAAGAACTTTTTATTTATTTTAAAACCGTATAAAATATATTTTGTTAATCAAACAGGTTGACGAATAATGAAGTCAACAAAACCACTAAAATATAATTTTAAGGATAATTCTTTCCTACTTCCATTTTTCCTACTCTTGATCATTTCTTCCCAATTTCCTGGATATCTAGGTGTAGGTTTGATCTTACTAAACCCATGATGAGGATGCCAAGATCTGTACAACCGTTACGTTTTTGGTATTATCCGATGGAAAGGCTGCAAGTGAACTGACCCAGAGACTGTGTACATAGCTTCTTCAAAGATCAAGAAGCTATGTTATGTGTCTGATGTCTCTATATGGTATTATTATCATATTAATTGCTTACTATTTATTTCATTTTTTATGTTCTAAATCAGGGCTAGCCAATCTTTTCAGCAGGCGGGCCAAATTTCAGAAATAATATTTCCTGCTGGGCCATGCACCTAATTTTTTTTTGTTAATTAAAGTAAACAAGCAAGTGTGCTACAACTTCGACCACATTGTCACTTCCCAGCAGGTGAGATCATGGTTAAACGCTTGCTTGGTTTAATGTAAAAGAAAACAAGAAATAGATAATTTTTTTTTAAGAAAATAAAACTTAATTGAGAATCAAACATATTTATTAGACAGTTTAAAAATATTTAAAAGTGAGATGTCTGACTTTGTTTTGCAGAACTAAGTGCATCAGAATTGATGTTGCTACACGTAAACAGTTTTCCAAATGAATAACTGTAATTTGTGTTCTCACTTGTGATTTGATGTGCTTCATGCAACTAAAAAGCTGTTCACATGCATAAGTGTTTCCAAATAACGAACCCATCAACAGAGAATGTTTGCAAAATGCAGGATCCTTGTCCAGATACATTTTATAGAATTCTTCCAAACCAACTTGATGGAATTTCGACTTTAATTGTATATCACAACATGTTTCACAATGTTACATTTGCAATCTTCCTGGTTATAAATTCACATCTACCACAAATGGTGTTGCAAATTCACAAAAGGCACATGATGTTTTTTAAAATCCTGAAATTGGTTTTCAAATTTGAGGTTTAAGTCAGACATCAAAGAAGCGTATTTATCTGCCCCTCCTGTGTGACATCTGGTTGCAATGACAATGTAGGAAAGTGAGTTTTTGTCCTCAACTGTTGTTCGCAAAGGCCAAGTTTCATTTGAAATGCAGAAATATGATCATACATCTTATTAATTAATTGGTGTTTCCCTTATAGACTAGTATTAATGTTATTTAGGTGGCTAGTTGTATCGACCAGAAATGCAAAGTTGCAAACCCACTCTTTGTCTTCAAACTCTGGGGTACTTTTTGACTTGCTTGCAAAGAATGATTGTATTTTTTGCTGCAAATCAAACACTTTTTAACATTTTGGCACGGGTCAGCCATCTTACTTCTGCATAAAATGTAACATCATCATAATCTGAGTCCAAAGACTTTAGAAATTCTTGAAACTGAGGGTGATTCAACCCTCATCTTAATGAAGATTAGTATTTTGATGACTACTTTCATTTTGAGAGATTTGGAACATAAATTCTCCTGATGAGTAATGCAATGAAAATTTAGCATTGATGTATTACTAACTTTGGAGGCCTCATTTCCAATCAATTTTACTAAACCTTTCTTTTTCCCAACCATTGCTGGAGCACCATCCATTGTTAAGCCCGATAAATTGTTAAGTTGTAATGAAAAGCAATTCAATGTCGATGTAACTGCCTCTAACAAATCTCATGACTTATTAGTGTCCTTAAGTGGATATGGTGCTGCTAATTTTTCTGTCTTTCTAAAATGGACATCAACACCCTTGATAAAGATTGCCAGTTGGACAGTATCTGCCATATCTGTGCTTTCATCCAATTAGAGCATAAAATATAAACCTGGATGCTCAACTTTTCAAATTATCTTCAATATGTTTACCAATGTCGTCCACCCGCCTAATAATAGGTTGACTAGACAGACTTATTTTTGAGAAATCCATCTTTTCTGGACACAGAATTTCAATGACATTCTCCAAACATTCCTTAACCATTTCACCATCTGAATATGGCTTCAATTTTTTTGCTAGTATCATAACAGCTTTTACATAGCATGTTGACTCTGAACCCAGTCTAGTAAATAACTTTTGTTGTGGAAAAATATCTTTTTTTTAGTTATTTACTTGATCTTGTTTTTTGAAATTGCCCTTTGTAGTTATCAAACTTATTTGCATGTATAGTCTCGTAGTGCCAGTTGATGTTATAATTTTTCAAAACAGAAATAGAATCATTGCATATCAAGCACATGGACTTTGTTTTAATGTCTATAAAAAAATTGTTTATAGTCTACCTGTCTTGAAAACTTCTTAATTCTTCTGTGATTCTTCATTTTTAACTGACAAAAATAAAACACCATGGGTAAGACTAATTAATAATACTAAAGAAAGATTGTATTTTGTATTGACTTATTCCATTTCACGCCGAAGACCACAGAACATATATATAAGTAGTTGAAGTATCATATTATATTATATAAAAATTTTGCATCGGGCAAAAACTGAGTAACCTTGGTTGCCAAATAGTGGGATATTTAAAATAGCTAAAACCTATGAATTTTCCTGAAAATGCAGGATATTTAAAATAGCACAAACCAATGTATTTTTCCAAAAATGCGAGATATTTCAAAATTCTATAGCATAAAAATTTTTTCAAATTTCTTTAGCATATGCTGATTATTAATTGACTTATGATGTAATGTTCTTTTGGTGGTATGGACAATAAAAGTTAACATTTATGTTCATTTGATCCAGTTCCACAGGCCACAACATGACTCCTGGCAGGTCACAGGGATGTTGGACTCCTTCATGGATGTTGGCCATCCCTGTTCTAAATTATCAATTTATGTGAATTAATTTTTCAAGGGTAGTATTTTGACTCTTAGCTTTTAAATATGTTATTAAAACAATCTTTAATTATTTTACATGTTTTACTGAAATGCTTTATGATACTCTTCTTGTATTTTGATAGATGCTTATTGTTGGAGGAATTGATCGTGTTTATGAAATAGGTCGCCAATTCAGAAATGAAGGTATTGACTTGACGCATAATCCTGAATTCACTACTTGTGAATTTTATATGGCATATGCTGATTATAATGACCTGATGAACATAACTGAAAATATGCTGTCAGGTAAGAAAATTTTCAGTGTTCTCTTTTGTACAATTATAATTAATTGAATATTTTAGTAAATATAAACTAGTTTATGGGGAGCATGTGTATTGAGCAGCTATTTATCGCTCTTAAACCAATCTCTGTACAGGTGCATCTGTGTCTTGCTATGCTCTAGCACATCCAACATACATCTTTGCATTTCCCTTCTAGCCATGTTTTTAAGACCACTCTCTTTTGACAGATATGTTTTGTAGTATTTAAATATATTTTTTAAGTCAAAATTATTTTTTCAGTTGTGTTTAATTCCATTTATCTTTGTATTAGATTTGATTACTTATTACTTGAAGAGAGTGGGAGTTTTTCCAGTGCTTTTTGATAAGAAATTAAATTTATTTAGAATACAAATATATTTATTTTTATCATGAATTATTGTTGAAAAACAAATAAATGAATAATATGTGTTTGACAGCTTGAAAGCTGTGAAGCTATAGCTATAAATATTTTCTAACACAATTTAATAATTACTAAATGTTGAGCAATATTAAATTACTTAATGAACCCCTCCCCCCTCACTCATCTCTCACTGTGTGTGTGTGTGTGTTTACATGCATTTGCTCGTATGTGTATATACAACTATTTTTAATTTAACTTCCTGATATTTAATTGCTGTAATCAGCATGCTGCATTCTAAGCAAACGTTTAATTGTACACTATCAAATGTAACTTGTTATTATTTTGCTAACATTCATCAAAATTGAAGTTTTCAATCAAATCAAATTATTCATTGAAATGTTATCTTTATAATAGTATATAAAGTTTTTATATATTGCAGCTGATATAAGCTATCGTATATAAATACGATATATTGCAGCTGATGGATGAACGTATAAAATATAAGAATGCTAGTGATGAGGAAAGTAAAAGGAACTATCAGCAATTAAGAAATGCTATAAACAGGAAGTGCAAACTGGCGAAAGAAGAGTGGATTAAAGAAAAGTGTTCAGAAGTGGAAAGAGAAATGAACATTGGTAAAATAGACGGAGCATACAGGAAAGTTAAGGAAAATTTTGGGGAACATAAATTAAAATCTAATAATGTGTTAAACAAAGATGGTACACCAATATATAATACGAAAGGTAAAATCGATAGATGGGTGGAATATATTGAAGAGTTATACGGAGGAAATGAATTAGAAAATGGTGTTATAGAGGAAAAAGAGGAAGTTGAGGAGGATGAAATGGGAGAAACAATACTGAGATCTGAATTTAAGAGAGCATTAAAAGATTTAAATGGCAGAAAGGCTCCTGGAATAGACGGAATACCTGTAGAATTACTGCGCAGTGCAGGTGAGGAAGCGATTGATAGATTATACAAACTGGTGTGTAATATTTATGAAAAAGGGGAATTTCCATCAGACTTCAAAAAAAGTGTTATAGTAATGATACCAAAGAAAGGGTTTATACCACATAAATGTGAAGAATACAGAACAATTAGTTTAACTAGTCATGCATCAAAAATCTTAACTAGAATTCTATACAGAAGAATTGAGAGGAGAGTGGAGGAAGTGTTAGGAGAAGACCAAATTGGTTTCAGGAAAAGTATAGGGACAAGGGAAGCAATTTTAGGCCTCAGATAAATAGTAGAAGGAAGATTAAAGAAAAACAAACCAACATACTTGGCGTTTATAGACCTAGAAAAGGCATTTGATAACGTAGACTGGAATAAAATGTTCAGCATTTAAAAAAAATTAGGGTTCAAATACAGAGATAGAACAACGATTTCTAACATTTACAGGAATCAAACAGCAACAGTAATAGTAGAAGGACATAAGAAAGGGAGTTCGACAAGGATGTTCCCTATCCCTGTTACTTTTTAATCTTTACGTAGAACTAGCAGTTAATGATGTTAAAGAACAATTTAGATCCGGAGTAACAGTACAAGGTGAAAAGATAAAGATGCTATGATTTGCTGATGCTATAGTAATTCTAGGTGAGAGTAAAAAGGATTTAGAAGAAACAATGAACGGCATAGATGAAGTCCTACGCAAGAACTATCGCATGAAAATAAACAAGAACAAAACAAAAGTAATGAAATGTAATAGAAATAACAAAGATGGACCACTGAATGTGAAAATAGGAGGAGAAAAGATTATGGAGGTAGAAGAATTTTGTTATTTGGGAAGTAGAATTACTAAAGATGGACGAAGCAGGAGCGATATAAATTGACAAATGAAGAGGTATTGCGGCAAATAGATGAAGAAAGAAGCATTTGGAAAAATATAGTTAAAAGAAGACACAGACTTATAGGCCACATACTTAGGCATCCTGGAATAGTCGCTTTAATATTGGAAGGACAGGTAGAAGGGAAAAATTGTGTAGGCAGGCCACGTTTGGAATATGTAAAACAAATTGTTAGGGATGTAGGATGTAGAGGGTATACTGAAATGAAACGACTAGCACTAGATAGGGAATCTTGGAGAGCTGCATCAAAGCAGTCAAATGACTGAAGAAAAAAAATAAATAAAGTTTTTAAACATGAATCATACAGAAGAAACTTTTACATCATAATATACATGTTAAGTTCAAAATATAAATTTGTTTTACTATAGTGTTAACTTGTTTCGGTCTTAAAAAAATGGTTCTTTATTTCAACTACAGATATTACTATAATTGAATTTATTTCAAGCTATACAAATAAAAATTGTTTCTTTTCAATCATAAAATATGAGTTACACTTTTATTTATCATTAAAAATTTTAATTATAAATAATCAGGTAAAACAATATATTCATTTCAAAATTGTAATAAGTACACAGTTCTTAAAATAAATTTAGATTAAATAAACACATTCACATCATTTATAACTTTCTCAATTAAAAATTTATTCACAAAAATGTAAATTCCAATCCAGTTATTTTGTTAGTGATGTTACTGATATTTTAAAATACAGATTGGAATGCAAGGATAGCAGGAAATTTATGCCCCCCTTATCCCCCTATTAATCACAGAGCCTGGACTATGGACTACAGTCCCTTCCTGCTGGGTCGTTCTTATAATCAGGTGGGTATTTGTTTAATTTGATGGTTAAACATTTAGTTTTGATTATGGATGGAATTGTGGATTGTGTTCCGATCCTTAAGACCATATTGAAAACTTTACACAGCTGACCTTGGGAGACTAGCTACGTATGTGCTGCTTTCTTCTTGCATGATCCTCCTTTACTTCGTCCAAGTCCTGTTGGGGCTAGCGCCTTTTGGCCTTGCAGGAATGCGCTTGATTGAGCCCTAGTTACTGGAATATGGGATGTACACTCCCTTCACCATAGAAAGTTGCGTGTGCTGACTACTTTAAAATAGAAAGTACTAATCTAAACACCTAAATTAAATCTAAGTACACCTAATAAAATTAAAGTAATATCTGTAGTTTTTTTTAGTAGCAGTAGAAAACTGTTTTTATTTCATTAGCTTCTTATCTGAATATGAAAAGAATATTTAAAAAAAATATTATTGTTTGTAAGCATTTTATAAGATTGCTTTAATAAACTTTTATGCATGCCAATTTTTTTTCAAGCCATTTAATAGTGCACTTCATATCTCAGTTTTATAATTTGTGTAAGGATATACTAATCCATAATATATCACATTTGTTTTATTAGAATTTACATTAAACACTAAATTATGAAACAAAGATATGTCATGAGTTAATTTTTTAAATATCTCTTACACATTTTTCCCAAATTAAAAATATAATAAAATGGATGATAAAATTTTATCATCCAAAATAAATCATAAGAATTTATAATCTTTAATGTGTTGTATGTTTAGCATACAACACCTAAAGAATGCTAAAAAATATTTTCTCTCCTTGACAAGTTGGAAGTACATGTACAATTTTCTTAAGATTCAATTTAAGATTGTTGTTAGCTGAACACTTATTTATTGTATCTAGATATTTTTCACAATTAAGGAGCACATCTTTACTTTCACCCATATAACAGAGTTATCATCAGCATGTGAGAAACTGTCATTTTCTTCTACATTTTAAATATCATTGACATATAATAAAACAATACTTGTTTAAGTACAGAGATTTTAGAGTTACTAAGAAGACTTCTCTATTACCCAATTACAGATTTTTACTAGAAAAAATTCATCTTTATGTACAGTTACAGTGGTTTGCTGTCTTCAGTAGATATATATTTTAAGAAAATTACAGCCTACATCTCAAATTATATAATACAAAGATATACGAAGCAAGTAACATAATTTGTTACTTGTAACAAATTTAGGAAATTAGCAATGTCAGAGGTATTTAACAAGACTAGAAATATTCCTACACTTTATTTCCTCCATTTAATAATAACATTTATTAATAACCCTTTTAATAATAACTGCCGTGCGCTAATAACGCCCAAGCGTTTTTCGCCCACAAACAACCAAAAAAAAAAAAACTTTATTTCCTCTGCAAAATTTTCTGTTTATTGCTCATCAGTCATCATGAATTAAATATTTTTTTTTAATCAGAAGGATTATTTGGATTAAAGTTTTTTTTCTGTTAAAACTAAGTTAAATTTTTTAAATTAAGATTTGTAATTTTCAGATTTGGTAATCAGTTTCACTCATTATTTTTTTGGTTATAAAGATCTCAAATTTTAGTAAAAAAAAAAAAAAAAATCTTTTTAATGGTTTGTAGGTAAAGAGATCAGTCATTAGACATTAAAATCCTGAGCTAAAGCTGGGAATCAACACTTGTTTCTGGAATCAAATGTAGTATACTTGTTTCTGTACAATTAAGAAAAACTTAGTTTTTATATCCTTTGGCAGTTATTTTTTATGTTATTTGATACCTGTTTTACAATTGGCATAGCTGCTCTTCAAAAGAATAAATTTTTGTAATCGAATTTCCTTGTATGTAGAAGATTAAAAAAAGTCTGTTAGTTTAAAGTAATCTTAAAAAAAAGGTTATAGGGTGTCAAGTAAAAAGTAACTTGATAAAAAAGGATCATGCAAAATATTAACTAGTATAGAGGATCAAAGCAAACCAATATTCTGGCCTTTTTTTTCAGGGTTTTTTTTAGTATATCTTGCATGTTAAATTCCTGACAGTATCATGCATACTTATGAAATAAAATCACATTTACAACTTAGCAGTGCTCCAATTGAAGTTACTACTATCGATGTTAACATGTTTTAATAAAAAATCCTGTTTGAATTTCATCAGTTTTAATACATTTTTTAGTAAATACCATAATTTTAATTAGGATTTTGATATTATAATTGAACTATGCTTTTATGTATGTATGAGTGTATATATATATATATATAAAATGTAAGTATATTAAATAGTGTATATACTTTATTTTAAGGTATGGTGAAAAGTATTCATGGGACTTATAAAATAGTATACCACCCAGATGGTGAAGAAGGAGAAGGTGTTGAAATTGATTTCACACCACCATTTAAAAGGATTAAAATGTTTCCTGGTTTAGAAGAATATTTAGGCATTAAATTACCTTCAGCAGATCAGCTTGGTACTCCAGAAGCAAATGAATTTTTAAGTAGTCTATGTGAGAAGCATCAAGTGGAATGCCCTCCTCCTAGAACATCTGCAAGATTACTTGATAAGGTATAATAAAATATATTTACATCCAGACTGACATAAGAATAAAAAACAAAAAAAATTACACAAATCACTTCAAGAGCCATGGTTGCAAGAAAAAGTATTCTTTACTTAAGAAATCTTAATTCAGAATTTGGCCATTTCAGATAATTTAAAAATTAATCTTGAGACTTCTTTAAATTTGGTACATGAGTATTATACGTGTTTAATTATTTATATTATAATTTATTATATATATATATATATATATATATATATAGTTTATATAATATTTTGATTAGCAATCACCGCATTCAATGAACAGCGATTAATTTTAAATTAAGGTTTACATTGCAATTATTGTAGAATAACTATTAGTATTAATATTTAATTTTTTAGTGTTATGTAAATATGTTTGTATTTCTGTTTCATTTATTTATTATTTTTATGTAGTTTTGGACTTATACCTACTTCTCTTTTTTATTGATTAATTAAAAATTTTGTGATGCTGCATTTATTAATATTTCCTTGATCCTTTCAGCAATTGCTGAGCTATCTCTTTTTATCTGTGGAGTAGCACATATCCATTACTGGCATGACAAATATATAATTATGTATAATCTGAATATTATTTTTAACACACTTGAAAAAAGGAAGTTATGTACTTGACTTATATATATTTCTTTGTTTGTTTGCATATAACGTTTTTCGTATTAATCCAATCGAAATAAATCCTGTTGTAATTGACACAGCTGCTTTCGCAGTGGTATGTTGGAAAAATATTTTAGACACACAATATCAGTCTGAAAATTGGCAAAAAAAATGTTTTCACTCTGGCAGTTAGGAATCCTGATTTTCTATATTTATGCATCATGTTAGTTGATGTTATATGTCTTCTGTAGGGCAGATAATGTGAGTTTCTAGCATCTTAGCATCATTAATAAACTCATCAAAAATCAAAATATCTCATCTTAAATCTTTCAGACCCAATATACATTTTATATAATGTACTGCATCTATAGGGACTGTGGTAATCTTATAATTCTATTCACATGCGTCACATTACATGGTCTTTTGTGGTCTCTCGCAAGGTCGGACAACTAAGATAAACCATCTAAGTTTCTAACTCGACTTAGAGCAACATAAACTTGTCTTTTTGCAAATACTTTTTTCCCCAAATTTAGTACAGCTTTATTTAATGTTTTACCTTGCAATTTGTGCACTGTTACAACACAATTTAAAATTGATGGTACCGTACATCTTTCTATATCTCCATATCCTTAAGCAGCTTGAAACATTGTAATTATTGGTGTAATATGTACACAACCACCTTCATTCATTTTTGTACCTATTATTTCATCATCAAATTTTGTTAACACAGCTTTTGGTAATTCGCACCTTTCCAGTTGAAACCTTCATACGGCAGGCCATTTGAAATTATTTACAATTCTCATAGTGCCAATTTACAATTACCATCAGAAATCAATATATTAAACCTTAACATAATGCTTGAATCCTCTGTCAATTGTACATTATTCAACAGGCGTCCACAATTATTGATGTCTACTGGAATAACATTCCCAAGGGTAGTTTTCCCATATATTGCAGCTTGTCGTGATTCAATAATAGCATTAATATTATAAACTCTGTTTTTTATACCATATCATTCATACTGCGATTATATTCACCAACTAATTTAATAGTTGGGAATATTCTACAGCATTTCCATTTGCAAATTTGTTTGTTAAAGGTACCCTCCTTTCACAAAGCATTTCCATTTGGCCAGTTGTAACTTCACCAAATCAGAAGTTATTTAATAAATCAGTTAACTTTGTGTCATTTCTTTGTCTCATGTTTATTGTTAGCTCGCAAAATGAAAACATATGCTACAAATTTATTTCTGCTATACACAAGAAGGTTGAACAAAACACCAACAGCCTTTGACTGGAGGCAGCTACATTATATCACCAAAAATCATATTAACTCCACCAAATAACTTATAATTATTAATTGGACACAGAACATTATGAAATAATTATTTTGAAAAAATGGAACTGCCATCAGAATGTACTAAAAGTAAGAAATAATTTTGTCCAAATTCTTAGACATTTTTGTGCTCTGTGCCAAAGTACATGATCATGCTTTTGTGGTACTTGAATGGACCTATAAATGGTGTATATAAAAATATGTAATAATTGCAAATGGAAAAGGAATTAAACCACATAAATATGAATGCCACTGATGTAATATTGGTATTGGTTTTTGTGTAGTATATTTATATGTATTATAGAACAAATTTATATTATATCTAGAAATTAATTTTTTAGAAACTGGTGCTTATTCAAAAAAGTGTTTTAAGTAATTAATTAAGTATTTGGACAAAATTATTTCTTACCCTTACTCCATTACTGGCATGACAAATATATAAATTATGGTAGAATGGAGCTAGTGTGGACTGTATTTTTTTGATGAAATGAAGCAACACTATGTTCTTCTTGAATCGTTATATTTAATTTTTTTTCACTCTCGATATTTTGATTGAATTACAATAGGTACATTAAACTTAAGAATGTATGACACTAGTTATAATTGAACGTGAACATTATCAAGAAACTATGAGTCCCCTTGGACTGAAATGAAAACACGACCGCACTGCACAGAATTCTGACTAATCGTACGAGCTTAACTCGCCGATGAGTGCTAGCACCCACTAGATCGCAGCACCGGACGGCTCGATGGGGAACGGAACAATTATGTATAGTCTGAGTATTATTTTTAATTAAGAATTTAATACATAATGAGTTGCATATTTTTCTTGGCAGTTTTCATCACTGGTATTTTCTAAGTTGATTCTTAAACATTTTTTTTCCTAATATGTGCATTGCAATCTGTTCAACAAGTGAATAAGCCTTTATTCAATTTTGTATTGATGTATACCAAATATTAGTGCCTGTGAGCAGCTGATAGATATTTTGTACCATTAATTCAGTTAAAGTTAATCTGAACACATCACAAAATAGTGTAATCTAACTTCAAATGAAAAGCAGAAAAGAATATGAATTCAAGATTTCCCAACTTTTAATTTTTCTGTTTAACATGACATATTCTTGTATATTTTTAAATAGATTGTTTTATTAATTAAAAGATTTTTATTTCTTGCTTATTATTTCCTACTTAGATTTTAGTATTGCTTCTCAGGTATTTTAAATAAATAGCCAAAATTGGCTTTGTCTTTTCAAGCTAACATGGAAATAGTGATGTTTTTGAGCGATTTTAAGTTTTCAGTGTTTGAAGAGTTTTAACACAAAATGAATACAATGATTCCATTATGTGTGTGTATCGGTATTTATTTAGGCAAGCAGCTATTTGTAACTTTATAAATATTTATCATATCATTAGGCTTGTAAATATGTGGTTATTCTTTTTATGGTTGATATTTGTCCATGGATGGTAACTGACCAAAGCACTGTTTAACCTGATATAGCAACCATGATTTTGGAAATCCTTCTTACCCAACCTGTGTCTTAAATGGGTAATGAATCTATTAGTTATAAGAGTTTCTCATTCTTGTTATATAGAATATTTTTTTTTTATTGTGTTGAAGAAAAAATTGTTAATTTAACTATTGATTTTTAAGCTTGTAGGTGAATTTTTGGAAGAGAAGTGCATAAATCCTACTTTCATTTGTGATCACCCGCAAGTGATGAGTCCTCTTGCTAAATGGCATCGTTCAATACCTGGTCTTACTGAAAGGTTTGAGTTATTTGTCATGAAGAAAGAAATTTGTAATGCCTACACTGAATTAAATGATCCATTTGTCCAAAGAGAACGTTTTGAACAGCAAGCTAAGGTTAGTAAAATGTTTATGGGTTTTTATATGCCGATTTATTTTTTAATTATTTAATTTGTTTTACGAACTTAATTCATAAAGTATTGTCATCATTTTACATATTTATAAATAATTTTTAACAAACATTTACACAAGCCTACAATTAATTATATGAATATCAGCAATTCTACATATTAATATACTGAAAACATTAACCGTTAAATAGAAATAGGTCTCAGTCAGACTAAATGTCTTAGTAGATCAAGAAGCAAATCTGTTTGTTATTCCTTGTTAAATTTTGTTTACTCTTGTTATACATAATATATAGGTGCATGGTACTATTAACAATTCATGAGTTAAGTTTTTCTTTACTAGTATCTCCTCTGTTAGATCAAATATATTAAGAAAAGAAGTAAAAAGTCCTTTCCATGGATAATCTCATAATGGCTGTTCCACAAGACTAATGTGAATATATAATATATGTTACAAGAAATCTAATAATTATGTTGAAGTTAAAAGATTAGCACCAAACTAAATTAGATCAAACCAGTCTAATGACATAACTTATAAAAAAAAGGAGACTGTTAAAGTGGTAAAAATATATTTTATCAATAAGTAGGAGTGTGTAATATTTATTTTGTAACATGAATCTATAATTCCATGATGAAAAGGTGATGGTAATAGTGGTTTTCTTATCATTCCTTGTTGAATAATTACTATTGCCAGTCTAATCTAATTTCAGACTTCCTACATAGTGAGAAAAGTATTCACTTTACATGAGGCTGCGGTATGAATTGGAATCAATTAGAACTGTCACTGTTATTCAGTGATCTGAAATTACAAATCTATAGGAATGCAACAAATGAAAACTGACAATTTGAGTATGATATAGGTCAAATATAATGTTACTATTAATTAATATAATAAAATTACAGATTTACCTCACAAAAATGTTTCAAATATTTGTATGTGTTCATAAATTAAAAAATGTATTTTTTTTCGGAGCTGACAGTCATTTGATTGACGTTTTACTCTTAAGATTGTTAATAGCACTTGATGATACCCAACCATAAAATTATTTGTTAATTTGCCATGTGTGCATAGATGTGATAAATGTGCAGTATATCTTTCAGACTTGTGCCATATTATGCAGTGGTTGCATCAATCTAATATAAAATTGTTTAGAATAAAATTGAGTTTTTATACCCTATTTTTACAAGCATGCTATGAAAAAAATGTGTTGTTTTAACATATGTTGAAACAAAGTAAAAATTCAGTTTAAATATTAGATGAGCTGGATTTTTGGTTTTGTTTTAAACATAGTAAAAATAAAAACAACAAGAATATTTATTTTGTCATAAAACTAATGTGCTTTTCAAATTGTAATAGCTCTCTGTTTCTCATCCTTGTCATAAAAAACATAAAGATTGCTAACTCTGAATGAAAAACTTAGGAGAAAATATAAAAGAGTAATAATTAATCTTATCAAACAGTTTTTCATTAGCAATCATCATCCATCAGGTTGAATTTCAAAATTGTTTCTGGCTATAAAAAAGTATCAAATAATCAGCAGGTAGGTTTTATAATGTAAAATCATGTTTATACAAAAAAAATGTAAGCAACAATATTTATGAAAGTAACAATGTACACTTATCCAAAAAAAAAAATGAAATCACTAAATTTTTCATAAATATTACATGTATGTAAAGGTTTTCATTAGGAACAAACTAGAAAGTCAAAAAAATTCTTCAATTCTTTTTACTTTTAAATGGGTGAAAGTACTAGACAAAAGTTTTTACTTTTTGCAGATTTGTTTATACTAGTACCAAAAATTATTTAGTTATTTAATTTTTAACTTTATAAGTATTGTATAATTTATTTTATTTGTTCGTAAATGTATAAATTTTTTATGAGTTACAATTAAACACATAGGTTGGTAACAGTAAACTAACAAAAACACTCTGATTTGCTTGATATTTACAGTCATGAACTTGGAATGCTTCTCATCCAAATCACCATTAAAACTTTTTATTTAAAAGAATCTTCTTTTCTGGTAATTAAATTTCATGGTTTAATTAGAATCAAAGCAAATAAAAATACAATTTAAAGTTTGTTATAATAAATGTTTAATTCTTGACCATACTTTTACTCACCTTTTAAATAAAATCATTTTTTAATTAAAATTGGACATAAAAGTTGTAGATTTTTTTTTAATTTAGAAAATAATTGTAATTTCCCCATTAATAAAGTAGATTCCCAGATAATCACTGTTAAGGAAATTTTAACATCTGTTGCCACTCTTAAAACATAATTGCAGGAAAGAAGCCCTTCTAATTTCCTTAAACATTTATTTTTTATTCGCTATTCTTAATTTTGAATTTGTTGATTTTTGTTTGCATAATAAGATATGTATTATTGTTGTTACCCTTGTAATTTACTTGACTTATAGAAAGGAAAGTTGTGATTTGAGGTGTATATTTAAGGGGAGAAAGTTGAAATCTCTTGTACTAAAATAGAAGGAATTGACCCTTTACAAATCTTAAAAGAATTATAAGCATATGTATCAGTTCATACTTCTAATTCTTCTTGCATAATATGAATACACATTAGTTATATTCACAAATTGTTAGTGTTCATTGTAAGGCTATTTGTTGCAAATATACATTAAAACATATTGTTTATTTCAGGATAAAGCTGCTGGGGATGATGAAGCTCAGTTAGTTGATGAAAATTTTTGTACGGCTCTTGAATACGGTTTACCACCAACAGCTGGTTGGGGAATGGGAATTGACAGAGTTACAATGTTCCTGACGGATTCAAACAATATTAAGGTTTGAAGTTCAATAAATTTGTTGTCTCTAGTATTTACTCTTAATTTTATTGATTTACTTCATTAATGATAATTTTCTGCTGCCTCAGACTATATTTAAAATCTTTTCTTTAACCATTAAATAGAAAAATTGTATAGATATCTTTACAATTTCTATCAGTAAATTGTATAGAGATATCTGTTATTGCAATCAGGTGGCTTTAAAAAATATATATATTTTGTAGCAGATAAATCTTAAAAATTGGATTAGCACTTTATTTTTATAAAATATAAAAACCCTTAAAAATACAAATTATTGAAGAAAAAAAATGTATACCATAACATTTCAAATAATGCATTTTTACTTGATAAAAAATGAGCTTGATCTGCATTTAGCTGCTCATAAGATTTTGTCTACTCATTTTTATGTGAAGTTTTCAGTGTTTCATGTTTTACTAAAGTTGTCTACATATTTGTGAGCATCAGTTTATTTTCTAATCACTTTCAGTAATCATATGAATATCTTGCTGAAAATGCGTCAAGTTTCAGCTATTCATTGATTTTTGTCAGTTTTATCTTCCCGGCAAAATTCATTGTGCGTGTGAATGTGCGCATATCTATATATTGCTTTACTGAAATTAATCATTTTAAGATTCATATTTTTCCACTGGACTTTGAAACATCATTATATAGAAACCTACATCTAATAATATAACAAAAGTTCATAAAAAATCAAATCGTTCTTGGTCTATAAAATTAACACTTATACAAATATGATTAATAGAACAATCTAATACACACAATAACAAACAAAATTTAAATGATGAACGCCATAAAACATATAGCTGTTGAAAATTGATATGATTAAACTTTAATTAATAGTATTTATAAAAAACAAAGTATCAAAACACAATAACAAAATAACTAACTCACAAACAATACGCAGTAAAACACAGAAGAGTGAAAAAATATTCATAAAGTATTTATATACTAATAATATTATTAAAAAAATTACTAAATCTTACAATAAAGAAATATTTAAATCACATACGAGTTGACCCGGCGAGGTGCATATTTGGAGAGTTTAGGAGGACTACTGCTGTGTACAATCATTTTCCAGTGGTTTCAGTAATAAAGTAATTACAACTTCTGCTGTAAGGTTAGGTTCTTGTTTTAAACATTATTGTCTATGTATTTGGCCACAGACACATATCATGGTAATGTTACATAACATTATATTATTTATTAAGCTTTATTTATATTAAATTCATATTAATGAATTAATTGATGTCATTTTAATTTTAATGGTTAACAATAAAACATCATTTTTTCTTGTGCTTAATTACGGCTATTTTTGTATAAATAATCAATTTTATATTTCACTTGTTATTTTATAATAAGAGCAATATTTTTTTTTTTTAGTTTTCTTAGTCAGTATAGTTTAAAACACAAGCATGATGAAAATATATTGTACTAAAAAAAGTATATACAAGTAAATAAAGTATAAATTTCTTATATCATTGTTTTGGTTTAAGTGATGACATTATAAAATATAATAGTCATAAAATTTTGGGTTAAAAGTATAAAGTAGACATTTAAAAGTAGTCTTGTTAAGATGTTAAGTGGATGCGGAAAACCTCTTCACAGTCAGGCGTGTTTTTTCATGTGTATTTTTGTCACAAGGAACTGAATTTTCCCACTAGTAGGGAAATTTCCTTAGTAAATCACTAAGGAAAATTTTAAGACAATTAAGAAGTGTAAAAACTGACTTTGTATGACTGATTTTGTTTGAACAAGATGATGTAATCACGAAATGTGCATTTTTTCTTAGGTATCTGAGAAAAAATGCAACTTCTGAGCAAAAGAGACCGGTCATATACTTAGATGACACTTAGGTGCACACACATTGTACAATAAAAAAGTGCTAGCAAAGTAATGAAGTACCAGGGGTTTTTGTTAATAGTAGTGTCAGTTACCGTTTAATTATAGATAGTAGTGCCAGTTACCGTTTAATTGTAGCTCATGCGGGTGGGGTCGTAGGATTCATAGGTGGTGCTTTTTGAATGTATGATTCCAAGAGTAAAACAGAAGATTATCATAAAGAGATGAGCAATGAAAATTTTTTTGAAGTCTATTGAAAAGCAACTTATCTATCCCAGGTTTACCGATAAATTGTTTTTTAGTCTTAGATAACGCACCTTACCATAATTAACAAAAAATACCTCTGTCTTCCAATTCATTGAAAAGATATTCAAGAATGGCTCCAAAAAAATAAAATTAACTATGACTCAGGTGTAACAAAAAAGAACTTTTAGAAATTATCAGACTACTCTACCCAGAACCACAATATGAGTTAGATTAAATACTAAATAATAAAATAATTACAGTGCTTAGATTGATATCTTACCACCCAGATGTTAACACAATTGAATTTTTTTGGAATCTAGTTTAAAAAAAATTTGGGACCACAATATGTCCCACATATCATTAACAGAACTGAGAGCTGTTACATTAGATGCAGTTACGTCAATTATTGTAGAAGACTGAAAAATATCAATGCCAAAAGTTTAGAAGATAATGGATTCTTACTGGAAAACAGTTGCGTTAATAAAAACCATTGAAACCATAATTATAAATATAGGGATGGATATTGAGACTTAGGGTGAAGACAAATTGAAAATTAATTCCAGCTCAGAAATCAAGGGTTGTTGGCATATCACAGAAGATAGTTCTATGGAAACTGCAGACGAACTGGTTAAGGACTGTATTAAGGTAGTATTGATCATTAAGTTATTTTGTAAATTAATGTAAAAGTATTATTGTTATTTTTATTCCGCAGCTATAAACAACTTGTTGCGATTCTAAATTATATGTCCAAATTATTATTATCAACTTTGAATATAATGCTGTGAACCATAATACCGTTTTAGTGAAAATATTTACTTTATTAAATTAATGTAATTAATTGCAGGTTAAATTTATTTCATTTATGAATACAGTAATATTGTTAATTGTGTTATTACCATAATCAGAAATAAAGTACAGGTTCTAAAAAATAGAGTAATCTATTTTAAACAGACAACATTTCCTGTTTAGAATGGATTGGCAAGCATGTCACTTTGTTCAGTAGTACTAAGCCCAGACTGCATTGTTTTGTTATGTTATATCTCCATTTCTGTCTATAGCCAAACAAAACAGCAGTGCTGCAGGCCTCCATGAATATGAACTTCACCTTGTCAATTTTTAATAAAATATTTAAAAAACTAAAATAAACAATCTGTGTGGAATTAATAAAATTAAATGTAATGATTGTGGTGCCATTTACCAGGTGTGTTAATATGTAACCGGAATTTGCTCATAAATGAGCAAATTAAACAGCATAGTTTTAATTAGCATTGAACATGTTGAGTTTTGTATCTACAAACTACGATTTGCAGATAGCATTGATTTTCTGTTACCATTTAAAGAAAACTGCTGCAGAATCACATCGAATGCTTGTTGAAGCTGCTCAGTATGAGCAGCTTCAACAAAGCTCAGTAAATGCTCATAAATGAGCATGCTCGGTAAATCACAGTGCTTTGGGTGGTTTAAAAAAAATAAATTCAAAGGTGGTGATTTTGATGTGAGAAATGAAGAATGTGGAAGACCACTGAAAAAGTTTGAAGACAGCAAGCATTGTTGGATGAGGATGATCCTCAAACACAACAACAACTCGTGGATCAATTAAATGTAACGCGAGAAGTCGTCTCCCTACGTTCGAAAGCCGTGGGAAAGTTCCAGAAGATGGGAAAATGGATTCCCCATGAACTGAATGAAAGAGCAAGAAAACTGAAAAACCACTTGTGAAATGCTGCTCACCAGGTACAAAAGAAAGTCATTTCTCCATCGAATTGTGACAGGTGATGAAAAGTGGATATATTTCGAGAATCCTAAGTGTAAAAGATCATGTGGGTAACTCCAGGCGAACCATTGACATCGATTTCAAGGCCAAATCGTTATGGAAAGAAGATAGTGCTCTGTGTTTGGTGGGATCAGAAGGTTGTGATCTATTATGAGCTGCTAAAACCGGGTGAAACCATTGATACTGAACGCTACTGATGTCAAATGATCAATTTGAATCGACTATTGCATGAAAAATGACCAGAATATCAATAAAGGCAACAAAAAGTGATTTTGCCACCAGATCAGTAATGTACTAAATACAATTATTTTGAATTTAATAATAAATATTATAAATAAGAAAAGGGTCTAAGTATGGGTTCTTCACTTTTTGCTATTTTAGCTGACATCTTTATGAATGAACTAGAAACCCTGATATCCAATATAATCAATAAGCATAAAATTATTTTATATAAAAGTTATGTGGATGACATCTTGATAAACCAACAATTTAATAATGAAGAAAATACAATAATTAAAGAAATGAATTCTTTAAATAATAATATTAAATTCACTTTAAACAGAGAAAATAACAGCATTGATTACCTGGACATAAAATTTAACAAAGTTTTATCACTAATAAAATCAGTATAGACATTTATAGAAAGCCAACCAACCAGAATACTATAATACATTTTAAATCTTTTCATCCTTGGAGTCAAAAAATGGCAATTTTAATTCATTAATTTATAGAGCATTAAAATACTTAAAATATGATAATATAAAATTTAATAATGAAATGAATAATTTTAAATAATGGATAAGAACTAAATTAATAAATAAATTATATTCCAGAATAAAGAATAAAATAAAGCTAACAAATAATAATAAATGAATATGCTAAAATTGAGTACTATATAAATTTAATAAACTATGTAAAACTTTTAAATTAAAAATAGTGTGTACAACAAATAATAAAAAATAAATAAATAATGAAGACCCTTCTATAACAATAAATTAAGATAATAATTATGATTTAGAAAAACAAGGACTGTATAGTCTTAATTGTGAAAACTGTGACTTAAAATATATTGGAATGACAAATTGTTCATTCACCATAAGAATTAAAGAACATATTAATTGTATCATTAAAAATAATAAAGAAAAATTAATTTCGCCTAACACATTTTAGAAACTGGACATAATTATAACCCTAACAAATATATTAAAATATTAGAATACACTAATAATTATTATAAAACCAGTATTTTAGAAAAATTTCATATACACTTGAATAATAATAAATTAATGAATGAAAAACTCAAATACGATAATAATATCCTTTATAAACAAATTATATAATTATTAATAGGTTGGTACTATTTAATTTAATATTAACTCTATTTCATAATAGTCGTACGGATATCTTACAGTCTTACGGACATGACGTTACAGTCTTATTAATGTACAAATTAATTTTATTTCTTGATGACCGACTATTATGAACGTAAAATTTTTTAATTTAAATATGATTATACATTTCAATTAACATCTTATGGGAAATCCCTGATGATGGAGTAATGGCTCCAAAAATACTCGGATATATATTTTAAAAATTGTTGGCAAGTGGAACTTTATACACTAATATAGTGAATGTTAATTTTGATACTTTATTTTATGCTCTTAAACATGCTTACATGTACTTTGATGTATGAGATGAAGTTGATGAGGTGGTGAAAAAAGTGCCAGATTTTTATTGGGTATTGAATCAAGACCAGCTAATCCAGAAGCCTGCATACTAACCAGTACACCTACGTACTGGTTGGCTTATTACTATGATGTAAAGGGCTTGACCAGATGAAATTAACTTATCAGTTAAAAATGTATAAAACATTATCATTATAGACTCAAAAGAAAATTTTACACTTATAGCTGTGAACAAAATATGATATTGGCTACTGCTTCCATACAAGTGGATACGTGTCAAACCTGTTATACATTTATATCTTATAAAGTATGCTTTAAACATGTGATTTCCATACTATAACTGAAATTAGGAACAGAATGTATTTTATATTGATAAATGCTAGATTGCCACATTATTGGCTAAAAATCTAAATACAATAAAATAATATTAATTTGCAGCAGAGAGAAGGGAAAAGTAGAATGAGTAAATGCATGCATAAAATTAATACAAGATTATGCATTGAGTTAATTAGTTTCTAGTGCTTTAAGAAACAGAATGAAGACTGTTTTAATTTGAGTGTAAGGCAAGTTTCATTGATAGTGAAAGTAAACTTAATTGATTTAAACATCTTTGATATCTTTTTTTTAGTTAATAAATTTATGTTTTTAGTTAATAACTTCTTTTGCTTTAATTCAGGAGGTACTGTTCTTCCCAGCAATGAAACCTGATGATCCAAACAAAATTAAAGATGAAGATTCTAATCCAGTTCCTGTTAACAATGGTTCATTGTGAATTACCATTGCTATAATTAAAGGCAATAAAATGCATATTTAGTTTCTTTCAGAATTTTGTTTTAATTATATATTTTTTTTATTATTTATCAATTCATGTATCATTTTTTGTACAAGCAATAATAATTATTCTAAGACATATTTTGAAGTATGTAAAAGTCTATATTAGAAAAATAATTTTTATTGGTTGTTTTTTTAAAAATAATCTACAGATTGAGTATGTAAATTATATATTTATGCATTAGTTTTACAGTAATAAAAAATTTCAAATTATTTAATTAATGTGAAAAAAATATATTGAGATACATTGACAAAACTGTTTTGAATTTATTTGTTCACATTATTCTAGTATTTTTAATTGAAGTATGTGGATGTAAGAGATCGATCTGTAGTAAAGAACTTTAAGCATTTCTAGATAAATTCATACTCAAAACAGTTAAATTTTGTAACTACCTGAAGGCATTCTCTAACACAGCTAATTGTAATAGGTATTCACTTATGTTTATGAAAAGATAAAAGGTGTAAAAATTTTCTCTGATAGTTTCTGTCTCTGTAAACGAATTATACGCATTTTTACAGTAGAACAAATTAATGTCTACATTGATTTTAATGTTTTCAATGCCAAATTAAATTCTTTTATTCAATTCCATATAATGTGTACTTAATTAAATTTTTTTATGCTTGGTTAATTCTAACAATTGTTTAAACCCTTGAATTTGATCTTTTACTACTATTTTATGATACTTGATGTCATTAACATGCGATTTGTTTCTTCATATTGAAAAATTTAGTAATTAACAAACAAAGAATGTAGTAATGATGCAGCAAAGCAATTTGTTTGAGATAATGAAAATAAAAATGAAGTTACACAAACAAGATAAATGTAAATAAATTATTAACTGTCCCCCCCCCCCACCATTACAAGCAGCTAATCTGGTTTATAATGTGCATATGGTTTTATGGTTTATAATGTAAATAAAAATCAAATTAATACCATTTTTCCATTATAATTTTTTTTAATATTTACTGGTAACTGAATAAAGTAGACATAATATTTTAAATACATGAGCAGCATTATACTTTACAAGATATTACAGATTCCTTGTTGTTTTTCTATACTAATTATGGTTATAAAAGGTTTTTTTTTTTTGTGTTAGTTATTCAGTTTCTGTTTTATGAATAATTGAGTACAATAATAAAATGCATAAACTTCTTGGCAATGATAATTTAGTTTCAAATCTTTCTGATAATCTGTAAAAAGATTTACAAATTCATGTTTTATAGTTTAGAATTCAGTTTTTAAGAATAATTGATAAATGTTGTTGCAAAATAAATTAAATGTTTAGTAATAAAAATGTATATGTTCATTTTTCAAAAACTAGTTAGCTGTTTTATTATCTCTTTTGACTGATTTGGGTGATGCTTTTTGATTTTTGATTTATTTTTATTGTGAAAATATATAGTGTTATTCAGTATTATTTAAATTATAATTTAACTATTAGTGATAATCATAATATTTTTGAGCTTATTTATTATTTTGTTATTATACCCTTTAATAGCATGATATTTGCCTTGTATCATGATATAGTTTGATAACATAAATAGCTTCATTTTATGGAATTCATTTTTTTTTTTTTTGTTTACTCATTTGCATATTAAACATATTGTATTATAAAAAAGAATTCGTATGTGTTGCAGTTTTAAAGTTTTTATTCTGTTCAGAGAACAACATTGTAAATCTTTTTTTTTTCAATAAATTTCTGATTAGAGACAAGTGTGTGAATTTTTTTATAAATGTTTGTTTTAAAAACTTTTAATATTTATTTACCTTAAAAAGGTACACAGATTTAAATCACATACTTACATGGCTTAATTTATAAACTTATTCTCTTATGAATCTATTTATTTGAAATATACACCAAAGAATTTGTTTGAGAATTTTGTTGCTTTTATTAAATGAAACATACCCACTTCTAATATAATTTTTAAATAGGTAATTTTTACACCATGCAGAAACATGTAATCTCTGTTTTCCACATGTGTGGCAGTTTTCTTCCACACACCATGATATATGGCAGAAAACTGGTTTACATGTTAATTAAAAGCTATAATTGGTTTATTTAATGATTATTTATTTTAACAAAAAAGAAGAAATTTTGAAGCAAACAACATTTTATAAGCTTGAGAGGATTTTTTTCAGTTTTATAAAAATTTTGCATTTTGAATAAAAGGACTAAAATTTCTGTATATAATTTTAATAAGTCTGAACACCTATATGAGATTTTTTTTACTGTTGCTCCTTTGCAAACACTTCTTAGAGTTAAATTTGTTTCTTGTGTAGCAATGATCATAATATAGACTGCCAGTGTTAAGCAGATGGATTGCAAAAATTCTGCAACATTATTCATTTTATTACAGTCTTTTTACAGTTTGCTTTAAAGCACATTGTAAAAGCTCTTTTGTATTGATATAAACAATTCTCACATCATTAGTGATATTATTAATTTTATTTAAAAAATAGTTTTATATTTATATAACAAAAGAAAACAAATTTAATTCTCCATGATCAAATTTATTTCTTTATATCCTTAATTTTGGGATGCATTATTTTTACTTTTACATATGTTTTAGGAGATGTAGTACTTTGTTTTTCAGCAGAAGTTGTGTTGTTTACACTTTCAATCCTACATTGGTAAGCCTGCTTGTAAACTGATAAATCAGTGATTTTTTGCAGTACTCAATTTAAAGTATAAAATTTCCTATGTGTGTATATAGCTAATTTTTGATCTGTGTGAAAGGTAAATGAGGTAAAGTTTTTCATATCTATAATATTCTTATATGTAAAAACAGTTTCTGTTTTTATGTGAAAAAAGGGTCTAAAATTTCACCATCCATTAGTCATGAAATAGTGAAAAATCAATAAAAGCAAATTATTATTCTTAATAAATAAATAACACTCACCATAATAGAAATATGTGTAAACAAAAGAAATCAACACAAAAAAATATGGATACCATAGCTATGAATACTATACAAGAAATAGAAAATTTTGTAAGTATTAACAAAGATGCCATTTAAATAAATATGACCTCTTGGGCTATTTATGAATGTGATAAATTAAAGATTTTATGTGCACTCAAATACAGAATGAGCTTGGGCCAAATTTGCTAAATTGTTTCTTGGCACCATGTCTTCTAATTTGTCTTACTGCTGTAATTAATGTAAAGCACTTCAGATGAAAAAGGCATCAATCTGTGTTCCTTTCTCTGAGAGTAATGATGTTCACTAAGTAGTCGGTCCCTACAGTGAATACTGTCAGTTGTAATGCTGAATATTATTTTCAGTGGACTTGTGCAACAGAATGTGAAGCTTTTAAATAAGGTAACAAGAAAGTACCTTATTTTTTGCATTCCTTGGTAAAGCTGATGTAGGATACTTGTTGTTCTTGAGAAAGGTTGTGGAAGTGATTCTTGCCTTGTAAGTTGCCTTCAACCTTTTTTTATTATACTGAATAACATATACAATTGTCTATTTTTATTAAATTAATAGACTTCATTTCTTCAAATATATATATATATATATATATATATAGATCTGAGTTTATAGGCTTAAGTAATTAAAGATGTACAGAAACCTTTTAGGCTGAGGAACCTGGACAGGACTCACTCGTGTACCTAATCAATTAATCTATGCTTATTTTTACTTTATATTATGATGTTGTTTTCATTGTTGAACACATCACCAGACCTTTAATTATACTTACAAACTGAAATCACTTCTTGGGCAGAGGCCCAAAAACTTAGCCTATCTGCTTAAATAGATGCAACACGCAGTAGTTAGTGATAATTTGAAAAAGCCTCAACAAGTGTAAAAGAGTAAGAAATACAATCCTCAATCTCCACCAACTTTCTTCAACCTTGTGGAAATTGCTTGCAAATGAGATTTTAATGTAAATTATTTCATCCAAAATACCTCTGTTGTTGAATATACCTCAGACATTTGAGGAGAAACCCTCATAACATCATCATTATTGTAGTGTTTTTGATAGATATCTGATTGTTTTTGAAGGGATGTACCACTTGAATATAAAAAATGCATGGCCACTATCTTGAATTTTGTAAATCACTTTATAAAACTCTTAAACTCAACACTAATGAACTCATTTTGACCTTTTTTCATGCATTTGTTAGAAATGTTTATTATACATATATATGTTTTTCTTGATATTGCTACATAAGCTTGTTCATGGATATGGAAATTAAATTTTGTAGTGTATGAAAAATGCCATGCCTGACTGGGATTTGAACCTTGGACCTTATCATGAAAGGTCAAGATCCTGCTATGGAGATCGGCTCTTTGTACAAAATATTTTATTCTTTGTAAAGATATAAATGTAGAAGACAAATTTGTGAATTCAGGAGATTTAATTCAAACTATAAACCATAAAAATGTAGGATGAGATTTATATGTAAAAAGATTTATCAGAAATAAACATATAAATATGTGTTTATTTATATATTTTAGCAACCGACAACTGCAATATCAAACTTATTTAAAGGTAAAACTAAAATTTCTATTTAACCTACAACTATTTCTAGTGAAACAGTAATCTTTTCTTTTTCACAAAAAATCCTGCACCTTTCTGAGAGAAAAGATTTTTATGGTTCATCAGATAACTGTGAAATATATTGTGGTAATAGCTATATGTATACGAATAGCTGTAGAATATGCTGTGGTTTGTAACCTTATATTAATTTGTATAGTAAATTCTGTGTTTAACATGGGATTGTTATGTAAAACAGTGTTTCAAATACCACTTTTAAGATTTTTTACTGAAGTGAATAATTTTTTAAGTTTATTTCAGAAACTATAAAATCAAATAGGTTTTATGACTGCATTTTATGTTCAATTTTTCTTAATTTTGATTTGTGTTAAGTTTTATTATATCAAGATGAAGAGGGTTTTTGTTTGTTCGGGATAAACAAAAAACTACTCTATCAATTGCAACCAAATTTTTACCTACCCATGCTTCTTAGCATAACTGAGAAGGTTTTTAAATATATTTCATTTCGAAAAATCGCTAAAAAAATTTATATCTAGTAGTAGAAATTTTTTGGTTGAAGTAAAATTTTATTGAATTGAATTAATGAACTGTGAGTCTGTATAAGTGTGGAGCTGGCTTTGAACTAAATGATTCGAATCAGTTGAATGAATAATATTACAAAAATAATAGAATTAAATTTATGTTAAATAAAATAATGAGGGAAGTGAATAAAAATTGGTAATTAATTATTTGCCAAGTATAATAAATACTGATTAAGTATAATAATTACTTACAATTAGAAGAATAACATTTTACCATTACTGATAGGTAATAACTGAAAAGAATCAGTATTTTTGTGTATTGCACTGAATTATGTTCAGTACTTACTTATAAAATTATTCATTCTCGCGAACCTGTCTCAACATGTTTGTCAATTAAGTGCTGCAATTTGATGTTTATTCCTGCAATTTGTTCTTGAACTTGGAACTTTTTCCTTTATCGACGTACATATTTAATATTAGATATGTCTAGTGACAGCAAAAGTGAAATGCAATTTAACAAAACCAGAATGCAATGGAGCTGCATTTGTTAATGCATTAAAAAATAATATATCTAATCTTTATAGATATAAACATAACGTTATCGGCGAAAATAGTTCTAGAAAAAAGGTTTGGAATAAAATAAAAAGTTATGAAAAAAGTATTGGAAGAGCTACTCCCATACAAAAAATAAAGAAGATCTTAAATAACCCAAAAACTGAAATAAAAAAGAAAATAGATAAAAAGACAAGTAACAAAAGTATAAATATAAAAGCACGGAAAAAAAATTTATTAAATATGAAAATCCTACTGTAAATAAAATACTCGTTGCACTTGTGTTGGGATTGTTACAAAACAAAAACATCACGATTGAAGTGAGGCAGATGAAGAATCATCACCAATCATGTCTACTGAAGTTACTAGTCAACCTTCAGAAAAGGAAGAAAAATAGGTATGAGGTTTCTCAAAACCAAGATTTGCAAGAAAACCGCACAGACTAAAGACAAAAATTTAATTTACCCCTAAAGATAAACCAAAACCTAAACATAGAAACAATCAAAGGAAATATGATCCCTCCCTGGTAATAAACAACAGATGATTTCAACAACAGACTAAAATCCAATTAAACTACAAATTAGAAGAAATCATCCAAAAACTAAAAGACATTGCCCAAGAACTAGTACCAATCAGAAGAAGGAAGATACATCAGTGGTGGAACAGAGTGCTACAACATAATCAAGAAGAGACACCAAGCTTGGCTAAATAATCAGTTAAAAAATTCTGTTGATGAATTATTAAATAATACTAATTAAAAAAATCCCTGAATTTTCACCATTCAGTTTTTTTTTAATAATTAATCCACCACATAACCTCAAAACTTGTGCACGGAAAAATGGAATGGAGAGTTTTACAGCATGAAAAATGTTTTGCTTGACTGGAATAGATCTTCTGGATGATAGGTTGAAATTTCTGCCATGGAAATCAGCAGAATTAGAACCTTTTAAAATGCAATTTATTTAGAAGTTATTCTATATATTTACTATCTTTATATATTTTATTTTAAATAATTAAGAAGGGCTTTTTGATGCTGCTCTGATCAAGATTTTATCATGATTTCCCTTGATCTATCCAGAAAAATGCTGGGGCGGTTTATTTTTTATAAATTGAGTAGCATATCAACCTAATCCGGAAGTAATCTATATAATGTGTTATTATCTATTGACCAAAATAAAAAATTTATTTACTTAGATTTAAATATATAAACAGTTGCAATAATTTATCATCAATATAATACAAAGTGCCAGAAAGTGTAACAAAAAAGTTACTAACAAAACCAGGCATCCTGTAAAATATTATTGTGCATACGGTAGTGTTTGAAAGAGTATGAAATTTCTTAGCTATAGTTCTATACAAAGTGAATTTATTTCAACTGTTGCATGTATAAGAGAGAGATGAGCAGAAATTATTTTAAATTTTATTCAATTGCTGTTTATTTCAGCCAGCTAACTAAATATCAGCTGATAATTTTTTTCCTATATTCTGTGGTTTCGATCATTACCTTTTGTAATAATTATGATTTATCATATATTTCATTATGATTTATCATATCTGAAACCATTATGAAATGGTCAGAATAAATTTTATAGAAAAATAGATTATAATATAAAATAAGATATATTTAACAGTATACTTAGATTTTAGAAGTATGATTACAAATCAGTTATTGGGTGCTGCCCCTGGCAGTGGGGTACCGCTTGCCTATTATGGTTGGAGGGCACTGGGGAAATTAAATACCCAGGGGGACAGAAACCAGTGAAGATGCACAACACCCCTGAAGACAGAAGAGGAACACATTCCCAACAGCAAAATTTTATATCCGAATAAAATTGAGGGTAGATAGAACTCTGTAAGCTTGAGAGAAAGTGATCTATCTAGGTAAAGGGAACTCTTGTGAGAAAATCCCCTGATCCTCAAAGTCGGGGGGGTTAGTTGTAGGGTTAACAACCCTGTCCCATTAATAGAATATGGTTACAAAACCCAACGAAAACTTCAGATTGATGTTTGGATGCATATCATACGGGAGGCCAAGGTTCACACTGGATTGTAGTGCCTGTGAAAGAAGAAGATTATTATAAATCAGCAATTAAGATATTTTGTTCAAAAATGGATATAATTTTTTTTATTCCATCCACTTCTGTTCAGTCTGAATCGTAGAATTGCTATCACAGTAAAGAAACAGGATGCTACGCCAGCTACTGAATTTGTTACGTCAGATAGAAATGTTACATCCTATGGTATGCATCTGATAAAAGAATGAAATAGAAAGTTAAGTGAGATGTTGATGGAAAAATAAATAATCAACCTATTGAAAGATTGCCTTTGTCCAGAATCATTTTCTGTTTTAAAAAGAAAGATTTAATGTTAACATATATAAATTAATGGATATGCTAATGAAATACAAGAAAGATGAAAGACTGAATAAGTAAAACTGTGCAGGTGTTTAGGAAGTAAGACAGGAGAAAATTAAGTGAGAGACAGGAATGATAAATTAGATAGGAAGAAGAGTATAAAAGAAAATAACCTGAATTTGAATAATTCAAAATAAGAAAATTAATTTGATGGATAATATAAAAACATTAAAATGATAAGCAGAGGTAAAAGAAGAGACAATGAATGAAAAATAATAAAATATCTACTTTATAAAGTAAAATGGGAATCACTAGGAATTACAAAGTCTAGCAGGAAATAAAGAGTGGAGATGGGTGTGGTACAAGATACCTGTATCAGAGTGGATCAAATACAATGATGACATATGGGGTCATTGTATAATGGTGTTTTGTCAACTCAGATAAGGCATTAGGGATAATTTGAGAAATTATGTTGGTAGTACTAAAAGCTTCCATCTGTAAAGTTTGTGTAACAACCATTTTAATCATTCTCTGTATTGTTAAGTTGTGGCTCTTTGTTTACTGTATTTTCTATTCATGAAACACTGTGTTTTTTACCCTGCCGAATTGGAATCAATTATTTCAGTTTAATGTGCGTTCAATATTCAGGATAACAACACATGAAAATAGTATATGACATTGGTTCAATTAATTAAAAAAAACCGTATCTAATCTTAAACAGAAATTGCAGCCACAAGTATCAAAAAATAAAATTGAATGAATAGATGATCTGCATTCAAGAATCCAGATTAATCCATTGGTCATTGAAGCCTCAAGTAACAAATTCCAAAAGCTGCCATTCATTAAGTTCGACATTATAGATTGCACTTTTATGAAAACAAAAAAAGCAGTATCTGATATAAAAAATTATTTCCGGTTTGCTGTTGAATTTTTGGAAAACAAATACGTTTGAAGGATGAAGCTACTTTTCACCTTAATGGGTATGTTAGTAGACACAATACATGAATATATGAATCTGAAAAGCAACATATAATTTTAGAAAAAGCAAGCAACACATTTTAAAGTTAACATCTGGCTTGATGTAATGAAAAATTGTATAATTGAACCTCTTTTCTTTGCTAAGACTATCAATGGAAATGTTTATCTTGATATGTTAAATGACTTACTTTTTTCCAACTGCGTAACAATTTAAAAAATACAACAAATTTATTTCCAACAGAATGGTGTACCCACACAGTTTAACACACTAATTATCCAGGCTTTGAATGAAAAACTTGCATATAGATAAATAAGCCAAGAAGGCTACATATCTTAGGTTCTAAGAAGTCCAGACTTAACCCCTTGTGATTTTTTTCTTGGTAGGATTCCAGTTAACGGAAATTAAAGAAGCAATTAGAACTACAACAGAAGATATGTTACTTCATGCATTGGCAGAAATTGAGTATCAATTGGTCATTGGCTGAGCGATGCAAGGTGCGCATATCAAAATTTATGATTAAATAACAAAACTATATGAGATAGAGAATTTGACAAATAAAATTGTAAAAATGTGAATATTTTTCGTTTTATTTAATTAATTTACTTAATCTTCACCATTATTTTATGATATTCATAAAATTAAAAATCACATTTTATACGAGAGATTATCTCTAAGGTAAAAACATTTATTCTGAAAACTTTATAAATATTTTTTGTTTCTCTTAAACTACATTTACCTTATACTACTTCTCTATATGATCGTTACATAGCTATATACCAACTTCAATATACCCTTGTCCTATTCGTCTGCCGCCAGTCTATTTAGCCACTGATTAACATCATTTTTAAGTTGATCGTCACCCGCGAATTGCTTACCACTCAAAAATTCTTTTTATTTCCGAAATAAATGGTAATCAGAAGGAGCTAAGTCCGGCTATATCGTGGGTGATGGTAAATTTCCCATCAAATGTTCTGCGTAAATCATGTGTCGGACCCACACATGTGAACGTACATTATCGTGCAGCAGGACACGATGCCGGTCAGCCGTTCACATCGCCGATTTTGAATGGCGCGCCGTAACTTACGTAGAGTTTCGCAGTAGGCTGCTACATTTATAGTCATTCCATGTAGAATGAAATCAATCAGCAGTATGCCAAACCGATCCGAAAAGATTATAGCCATCAGTTTGCGTCCAAATGGCTGTGGCTTGACCTTTGTTGGTCTGTTTGGTGATTGAGAATGACGCCATTCACTTGACTGCTGTTTTCTCTACAGCGTGTAATACGAAATCCATGTTTCATAGCCGGTAAGAATTGAATTAAGGAACTCAAAATATTTTTTTGTGTAGCGCTTCAAAAATTCCAAAGCGGATCCCATACGGATTTTTTTGTGACGTTCCGTTAAGACGTGCGGCACCCAACGTGCACAAACCTTACTAAACCTAAATGGTCATGAACAATGCGACCGATAACAGCTCTTGAAACATCAGGAAAAAGAAGGGTCAGGTCGGAAATCGTTGAGTGACGATTTTTTTTTATTTCATCATCAACGCGTTTCAACAAGTCCTCGGTGATTATCGAGGGCCTCCCCGAACGTTCTTCATCATTCACATTAATTCTGTTATTTCTACACCTTTCACATCATTTTCGGATATTTCTTTCATTCATTACATTATCACTGTACACAGCAACCAACTGCCTATGAATTTCAGCCGTCTTACATTTTGATGGTTTAAAAAACATATGACTCCACGTATTTCATAGCCGGCAACATCGATTTTTCTATTTATTTTATAACGCAATAACTCACACGTAATCAACGATACTACTACAACGCGACAACTTAAAGACAACAATGCAGTGCGTACATTATTAACGTGGCCATGAACACCACAGGTTCGCCAACCTGGGAGAGATTTTTCCCAGCGGTCTTTACTTTAGAGATATCCCTCGTATATCTCAACAGTTAAAAAGTGGTTTATCTATGAAATTTACTCACCCTGATGAGTGTGAAAGCCGTATTAAAAATGTACAAAGGAATTGTTCATAGAAAATTAATTTTTTAATGTTGACGCTAAGTTTATATACAAAAATCTGTTTTAAACGATAAATTATACGTGTAATTTTATTTTATGCAGTTATTAACTTCACAAAATATAAGTAAAAATACATAATTTATTTACTAAGATATTTGAGTTTATATTTTGTTTATAACATATGTAGTATGTAATAGTTTAGTTGATCCCTGTAAATTAACTTTTTCTATTATCGAATGTACGTGACAAAAATAGATATAAATAACTAAATGTTTTTGTTATGACTAGAAGTGATGTAAGAACTAAAGGTTATTATAAACATATATTTATCTACGTTTTAAATGACACAAGAAAATTTTAATTGGAAATTATTTTAATATATAGAAATTAGAGATAAAAATTCCAAATATATGTCCTATTTTTAGTTTTACATTACTAAATTATGAGAAATCTTGTCATATACTTTTACCTTTACTGTCATATACATTTCGTAATATTAACTTAAAAACAAAAAAAAAATACAAATAAAACCGATTTGAACTATGCTATAAAGCAGAAAAAAATATTTTCAAACTGTTTTTTTAAATTTAAACTTATTGAGGATAATGCTAAATTAAATTCTTTGTAGTCAGTGTACCTTATTTTGATACCAAATTAAAAAACTTATCCATGTTAAGTTTAAGACCATTATTTACCCTTATAACTTTTTATTCAGATTTTAAGTAAGATTTATTATTTTTTTTAATTTTATTGAAAATATGTTCGGCCAATATAAAAGCACACCTTATATTAAAAAAAGTTATTTACAAGTAACAAAAAAACGAGACCAGTGTGTTGAAAAAAAGTAGAAAAGAACTGTTAATTTCCAAAACAAAAACACTATAAATCCCTTCGTACAGTAATGTTCGACTATAGTTTTTTTTTTTTTATAATAGTTATTCGCACTACTGCAGAAAAGATTCCAAGGCCTCTGATATTTGATCCGTCTAATATCAAATTATGTTACGAATGGTGAAGAGTGTGTTTAATACATTTAAGTTTGGCTGTGCACCTTGTGCGCCAGCAGACGGCAAAAACAGCTGATATGCTACCAATCTTTGAAATAAAACATTAATATTTAAAGTTAAAAAAAAAATTAGGATGACAACAAACCGAGGGAATATCTAAGTTGACGGACTGCGACACTACCGCTCCTTGCGGTCACAATGTTTGTTTCATTTACGTTTTATATGTTTTATGTTGGTTTATGGACGAATTTTAAATTTATTTGACGCACCGATGTATTTAGTGCAATACCTGGTATGTAGTTTCCGATTACGTTTCTTAGAAGTGGGTGAAGTTAACATGATCAAGGGTGATCTAATGAGTGGGAGATAACGTTGTGTAGGTGATAAACTAGTTTCAGCTGGTTTGATTGTTATATCGTAGGTAACATTAAGCTTAATGCAAACGAATACAATATAAATATTTTATTTATTAAACACAAACATACCTCTTACTACAACCATCAGTTGTCGGGATATAGGTTAGGTCAGTGTTAGGTTAGGTTAGGTTAGGTCGGTGTGCTACCAACTTTTGAAATATATAAATTAAATAATTAATATTTAAAAGGTGTAAAATAGTCATATTGACAACTCTGTAATTATATATCCAGAAAAAATACAATGAAATTGTAAACCGTAAGGTAAGAGTTTATAAGATATCATTTCTTATGCTCAAAAAACAAAACTTTCTGTAATATAAATAAAACTGTTTTTAACAAAATGATACTGATATCAAAAAAGGTAACAGTCACTACATTTCTATTATCAAAATCTGTTATTAATTTAGAATTATCTTTAAAAAAATATATATGTAATAGACAGTAGATATACAATAATAGATAATAAACAACAATGTTTTAGCGTTCCATATACGAGAGTAAGTCAATTATTATCCGCAATTTAGTTATATTTTGTTTATGTTGCTAGTGATGTCGTGTTACGTAGATGACGTATGCGTGGTTTAATTGTTGTTATGTCTGTGCAGGTTTGATGCTGCTAGGTTAGTTCCATTATCGCTGCCCTGCCGTTAACCATGGCTGCTCTGCTTTCTGTTTGCACCAAAGAAAAGCAACGTTCAGTCATCAGGTTTTTGTGGTTGGAAGGTGTATCAGGGGCCAAAATTCTCCAAAGACTTTCGGTACAGTACGGGAACAGTGTGTTGCCGCAACTGAGTGTCTGCGTATAGATTGAAAAATTCAAAAATGGTCGCACAAGTGTTACGCACGATGAAGGAGCCGGACAACTATTTACCGCCACAATGAGGAAAACATTGAGCGTGCACGTGACATGGTTTTCTTAGACAGACGAGTAACTATTGATGAAGTGACACATCGTCTGCAAATTAGTTACGGTTCTGCTTACAAAATCATCCACAACAGACTTGGATTTCATAAAGTTTGTGCAAGATGGGTCCCAAAACAACTCACACAGTTGCATAAACAAACGCGCTTGGACACTGGAAACAAAATTTGGATCGCTATGCTAACGAACGGGACATCTTAAACAGAATCATCACTGGTGACAAAACATGGATCCATCATTACGAACCGGAAAATAAACGACAGAGTATGGAATAGAATCATCCAAATTCGCCCTGCAAAAAAAAGGTTCAAGACCCAACCACCCGCGGGAAAACTGATGCTTACCGTTTTATGGGACTCACAAGGCCCATTACTGGAACATTATGAGGAAAGGGGCACGACAATAAACAGTGCGCGTTACAATGAGATGCTTACTGCCAAGCTGAAGCCTGCAATTCGAAGCAAACGCTGAGGACTGCCGTCGAAAAGTGTTGTGTTGTTGCACGACAATGCCCATCCACATACTGCTGCCCAGACTGCTGATACGCTCCAGAAACTCAACTGAAGTACTGGCTCATCCTCCGTAAAGTCCTGATCTTGTCCCTTCTGACTACCACTTGTTTGGTCCACTCAAAGAGACATTAAGGGACCGTCGATTTACCTCGGACGAAACAGTGAAGGAAGCGGTGCATTCCTGGCTCGCAGCTCAACCGAAAACCTTCTTTTATGAGGGCATCAGGAAGCTTGTGCAACGATGGATGAAGTGCGTTGAAATGCAAGGGGACTATGTTGAAAAATGTTGTACATGTAAGTTTCCTATTTTTGTTGTAATAAAATTTAGAACTACTTTGCGGATAATAATTGACTTACCATCATAATAAGAAAAAAAAAATTATTACAAAATTTACCGGCCCGATTTCATTTATTAAATAACGAATAATCATAAGAATTGTATTATTTCTGTAAATGTGATATATAGTATTACATATAAATGAAATTGGGTCGGTAAGAGTTTTGTAAAAAGTTTCTTTTTTTTCCTTTATATGGAACGCTTAAACATTATTTATTATCTTTTATTGTATATCTATTGTCTATTACATGTATTTAACATGTATATTTTTTTAAAGAAAATTCTAAATTTATAACAGTTTTGATAACAGAAATGTAGTCTTACCTTTTTGATATAGTATCGTTTTTTTAAAAATAATTTAATTTATATTACAGAAATTTTTGTTTTTTTGAGAGGAAATGATACTGCGAGACTATAATTAGTCTCAATTTTTTTTGATGTCACTGCGTTTTGTTAGATTATTCTTTTATTTTATTTATTTATTTTTTTATGAATTAGTGATAGTAGTATAGAATGTTTACATTTAACCCCACTGCCTCCTCCTCAGACTGGGGTTGAAACTAAGGTCGTCAACTACTACAAAAAGCACAGCAAAACACGACTCTTTTCTTCAATAAATCAAATACAATAAAAGTTGTAAATCAATACTTTAAGAGTTGGGACAAAACCTCAGTAAATAATTCAATACATTTTCCGCAATACTCATTAATTAGAAAAGAATAAAAATAGCACATGATGTAATGGGGAATCCCCATTCTTTTATGTCTATATATATATATATATATATATATATATAGAGTGAATATTTTAACATCAATAACACATCATTATTAAAATTATTTACATTATAAGAATACAAAAAACCATGAACTTTGAACGAATTGATAATGCTAGTAAATTAGTATTTTGTTATAAAAATCTGTCTGACAAGTATGATTTAACCTTCTCCCATCACAATGATCCGCGCTTGATTAGTGCTCCGCGAAAATATGTTGGTATCTGATTGCCTCTCTTCATAGTCTTATGCTACCCTCTTGTGAAAAAAGTCAAAAAATTACAGTATATTAAAGAGATTTAACAGATTCTGACAAAAAAACGTTACGATTGGATATTTTTTATGCCTTTAACAACAAAAAAATTGAAACAGTATAAAAATTACGATAATTTAATTGCAGAATTTTTTGCGCATTCCTACCGCGTTTTTTATTAGTGAATTTTTTTTTTGCTTTGTGTTTATGAAGCATAGTTTGCTGATTTTAAAAATAATACTTTCAAGCAAATTGGTTGAAAATTGGGCAAAATATGATGAAAAACCCGTGTCATAAATCACAGATTAGTAACATATGTTAGTATAAGTGAAAGTAGATTCAGAAAAGTACGTTTTATAAAAATCCCCACCACTGAAAAAGGTATTCATATTGACAAAAAACAATTTTTACTGTATACAGTTATTCATTACAATTCTTTATGTGTTACATGTTTACCGATATCATTTGTCAGAAAAGATATTTAGACCTCAAGTAAAAGTGACGTATTTATGACCACAAATTCCTTTTTTTGTGTGTGCCGTATATCATAATTTATTATGTGTTTCAATACATCGATACGTTGCTACTAAGGTAAGCTATTTTTGTAAATAATAAATAAATCCATAATCGTCATAGCAATTATAATACACTAGTCACACACACACACACACACACAAAGCACATTTCTGAGAAAAAAATTGGTCATATTTTTTCTAGTCTAAATAAAACATTTTACATCGTATAAACGTTGTTCAAATTGTGTAATAAAACTGATTCCTTTGTGAATATAAAACAAAATAACTGACTTAGATGCCATATAAAAAAATGATTTTGTAACAGCGTTTTAAAACTGACGCCGTACATAACCAGTTCCAAAACTAAATGATCTGAAAAGGTTAAATATATTTTTAGATAATATAAATGATGATTATTGAACAATTATATAAAAAATATACTTCTTATCCATTTACTATAGAATTATTTTGTGAATATATTAAAGATGTTTTTATTTCATATGGAAAAACTCCTTATAAATCAAACATATTGGAAAAAATAAAACTTTTCGTGGAAAATAAATTATCTATTGATATCGCTTTTGATATTTATTTGAACAATATTTTGAATTGAAACACAAACAAAATAAAGAAATATCTGTTTCTGAATTGATGTTGCATATTCAAATACCAGATACAAAACAAGCATTAGGTGGTTCTTTAATAAAACACTGATGGAATGTTAGTGAAAAACATTTTGTAGATATTTATGAATTTTTAATGGGAGTAAAAGATGTGGTATTTAACGCTATAAGATAACAAGTTGAAAAATATAAAGGAGACAATATTAAATATTATATAGTCGTTGTTGAGTTGGAAAAATGCGTGGGAGATAAATGTGATTTTTGGGAAGTTAACTTACACAGCAGCACTCAATTTGCTTTAAATGTATGTGAAAATCCGATAAAGGGGTTAATAAATTGGATGATGCCTGTAAGATGCATGATATTGCCTATTCGAAATATTCAGACACCAAAACCAGAGCACAAGCTGATAAAGCACTCGCTGAGCGAGCTTGGGAACGTGTAATTGCCCGGATACTAGTTTGACTGAAAGAGCGGCTGCATATGCTGTAACAATGCGATGAAATTAAAATCTAACTACGAGGGTCGATGAACATTAAAGAAAAGTAGGGTTAGAGTAAAAAAGTAATCGATTCAATACCGAGGCGTGCTTTATATGACGACGAATTGATTGAGTATGCCAAACAATTGAAAATTCCACATTTCAGAGGTGTTTTTATGTTGAACGCTTTACCAAAAAAGATTAGAAAAAATGAATGTGCTATAATCAATTTGGATACTTCAATGGGTCGTGGTACACATTGGGTTTCCTTCAGAAAAGTCAATAAAAATGTAGATTATTTTGATGGTATAGGAAATGTACACCCACCTCCAGAATTGATAAATTATTTTGGAAAATCTAATGTAACGTACAATTACAACAGATATCAAGCCGATGATGATGTAATTTGCAGTCGATTGTGTTTAGAATTTTTATCCGAATAAATTGTACATTTAAAATTTTTATTTTTCATATTTTAGATATGACGTGTGTGTTATCGATCGATGGAAACGATTCGTTGATTAAAACAACATTTTTTCCATCAATAGACTTTTCAAAAGGCCAATATGAATTGGGATTAAAGTGGTTGATGACAGTGAAAGGAGGGGCGGATTGACTAGTGCGCATGCGCTGCTTCGAATCCGAACGCTGCCATTGGCCGACCGGGTGTGACACTTTTCTCGCGTATGACTGTAACGGCAGTTCAACCTTAGGCTGTGTTCATCAGCTGTTGTTCAGTCGCGCGCCAAACCTCGCACTGTAAAAATCGACGTTGCTCCGCTGATGCACGCACACGCATGTTTGCACACGCACCACCTCCTGGTTTACGAGTTTCGATGTGGTGTCACTTCCCGGCGCTCAATCCACAACCTCGTGGACCTCGTGATGTTCCCTCCCTGTGCAACAGCCATGGCGTTGAGAGTCAACCTCGAGGTACGTCCCCAATTTATTTTTTACATCGTAGACATTTTTCTTAAGACGTCACACGTCATAGCAGGCGACTACATCAGCTGTATGTTAGTGCTACAAACCTTTGAAATATTATATAGATTAAATAAAATAAATAATTAATATTTGATCTTTAAAAATAACTGGGTTGGCAACTGTGTAATATGTTTTTTATAGAAATTCCTTTATTTTAACTTGGTTGTAACCGACCGGCTGTTGCGCGTGCGTAGTTTTTATACTTATTTACACACACAAACACACACACATACATGTATAAAAAATTAAGAAAGAATTAAATGGGGAGTTGGTTGTGACATTACAATATGGCATTAGATACTCTCGCGCGCGCGATTTATGTAGAACAAATTTCACTCGCTATGTCAGGAAGCCGCTGTAGCCGAATGGTATAAGACGTCAGTCAGCTGCGTCCCGTAGTCAACCGGTTCGAAGCCCAGTCAGACTAGTTACTTTATTTCGTTTTAAATATTATATTAATATATTAATATATTTTATATAATATATATATAAATAATATTTAAATATTATTATTATATTTAAATATTAATGTATTTACATTTACATTTTATTTACTTTTTTTTTTCTTTTATTTAGTTCAATGATTCTAACTAAAGCGTGCGCGCATACCGTATTTATTTCGTGCGGGTGTGGCGGTACTAACGGCGACGGTCGGCACTAATTAAATTAGTTTCATTTCATTTCTTTTGTAGAACAAATTTCGCTTGTACTTAATTTTCCTTTATTTCTACTGCTCACCTGTAACGGTTGTTACTGTTTCCTATCTGGGACTCCGAAGCTATACGTACTCGCTCTCGAGCGAGCTCGGCTAGTTAGGAGCCCCTGGGGAAGTTTTTCCAAGTTTCTGATCATGCTGAGAGGTACCTCCATGTGGTCTCCGCTGGGAAACGGCGTCTCTCTTCTTAGAGTAAGACTATGGTCTGTCTTTGTTTTGTTGAGTAGGCTAGCTACCTTTTCTAGCTAGCCGAGTAAATGTAAATTCACATAATTTTTGAGGCGAGTTTATCTTGCATTTTGCTTTGAGACGACGGCTAAACTTTGATGAAGCATGACCGGCGAATTGGTAGTGGCGTTCGCTGGACGGGGTGCAATACTCTTGGCCCAACGCGGGAGATGAGTTTCGTACTCAGGTGTCCGGGGGTCAGGACTGCGCACCGGGTCGAAAGACGTGCTCACTTGTAACGTCACACGTCATAGCAAACAAATTGCTGATCTCTATATAAATGGATAGGGGATTCTTATGGCGTAAAATACAATTGTTAAGTACTGAATCATACTCCAGCGCCGTAGAATGAGATGCTGAGAACTAAAAAAAACCATTGTACTCTTGATCGACTATAATCGTGATGGTAGGGATTTTTTACCAGTGTTTTATTCCTACTCTTAGACTTACCTCTGTGCATCCGCCGTTTCATTTTATTTAGTTCTATCGGTTCTACCACTCATTTAGTGGTGCTTGTTTATGCTTCAAATTTTAACAATTCCAATACATGGGATGCCCTATTCAGTTACATAGAAATCAGGGAGACGAATACAACTGATGTGCTACCAACCTTTGTAATACTGAAATAAATAATTAATATTTACAGCGAAAAAAATAATTACATCGGCTACCCTGTGGAATTTCAAATCTCCCCGGCCAACAGGACGAGGGAAAAGGGAATTTCCCACAGGTAAAAAGGGAAATTCCAAGATGGCACCTGGTTACGACATACGCTAGCAGATAATGCAGTACCACTGTTTTCCTACTACTTTCGGCGTGACATCTGTACGTCTGTGTATGTATGTATGTACGTACGTACGTACGTATGTATCTTGCATAACTCAAAAACGATTGGCCGTAAGATGTTGAAATTTTGGATTTATGACTATTGTAGCATCTAGTTGTGCAACTCCCGTTTTCATTGCAATCGACTGAAACAAAAGTGCTCAAAAAAGCCCAATATTCAAAAATGCATAAGTGGTACTTATTTTCATTGGTTTCAGAGTTATAGCCAAATAATTTTTATTTAATAAAATATCTGAATCTTACAAGGGGAAGGCACATCAATTCAAATCAGATTTCATCTCATTTTGTTTTAACTTTTTTTTAAATTTAAATAAACTGATTAATTAATAATTATTAACCTCTGATTGTAAAACTTTTACGACGAATAATTCAATAATAATAATAAAAAAATAAAAAATATGAAAAGATACCAGAAGTTATTAATGAAATAAAATTTTATGTACATTTCATTTTAAAAAAAATGTGTGTAAGTAATTTAATAGGAGTACAAGGAAGTCATGTGGTGTCCACAACAGATTTTTTGATAAAAATTTGTACGACTAATAAATAAAAATCAAAAAAAACTATCTATCTTTTTTATTTATGTTCTATAAAAAATGGTTTTTAAATAGAAGATTGAAAAAGCTGAAACAATTGTAGGACTTTACCGTCACGCGACTAAAGCCGCGTTCCTTAACTTAATTTAAAATGTTTATTATTTTATTTAAATATGATATTTTTTCGCTTATTTAGTTCAGTGATTCTAACTAAGGCGCGCGCGCATACCGTATTCATTTCGCGCGGGTGTGGCGATACTAGCGGCGACAGTCGGCACTAATTAAATTAATGTAATTTCACAACTTACGTAGAACAAATTTCGCTTGTACGGTCGGCAGACCGGTGTAGCTGCGAAGCTTAACGCACCAGGTACCGAGTCAACTATCGAGTTCGGGACCTAGCCAGACGAGTTACTTTTTTACACTTTAAATATTAACCATTTATTTAATTTTACCACTCACCTTGACTTCACAACATGCAGCATTTTTACAACAGCATCTTTTGGGGTGGGGGTGCAATTTTTCAAAAATTTTGTTTTACAAGTATTATGATTTTTTAATTAACAAATTTGCCTAAGAAAAATGTGAATTTAATTAGGCGAAATCTCGAGATACTAATCTCAAAATTTAATGGCATCATTGCCTCGTAAATAGAAGTAATCTCACAAAGTTTTTTTCAAAATCGGTTCAGTAGTTCTGAATATATAAGATGATTTGAGGCGAACATCGAACACATGTACATACGATTCGGAAAAATAACATAAAATTAACATCCGGAAAATTTCCATCCGGTTTTTTGGGTTCCTTAGGTGTCAAAACGTCAGATCCGATGAAAACCGCATATGCCCAGATTGGACCGGTTACAATACTTTCCCTTCTAGAGCTATAGACGAGAAAGTAATATACCAAGCACTCTTGGAATATTACCGAGCATATTTTCTTCCAAATTTGGTGGAAGATCTGTAATATGCATTACAAAGAGCCTTTTTATCTTATTACACTTTTAGTTTTTTATTAATAAATAATAAAAACACAAATTTGAGTATTAAAACCTAACATTTAGTTCCAAAAAATTATAAAATTATTAATTCCATTAAAAGTTAGCGTAACAGGACTATAAATATATCAATTTTTAAGTTAGAATAGGTACATAGAAAAAAACAGGTAAAATGATACGGTGTTTCCATGTCCTGTAAATTCCTACGTGAAATTTCAAATGGGATCTCATAGTCTGATATTAATATTACATTACCTAAGACCCCAATTGGGATGTCATGACCAGTTAAAAAGGGCTCGATAGAGGGCGGGCGTGGCAATCAAGTTGATAGAGATATTTTTTTCAATTTCAGACGTATTAGAATAATTTTTGTAAAGTTATCCTAAAAAAAGGTAATAAATCCGACGAAATTAAATGCAATTCTGAGATAAATTCCTCCAAGAATTTAAAGGATAATTGATTACTCATAATTAAGTATAAATTAGATTGGTCTTTATTATTCACAAATTATCTTATTTTCATTATTACTTGTATTTCATGTAATTAATTAAAATATTATTGACTTGTGTATTTATTTTAACAAATCGCCTTCTTAGTTCATCAAAACAACTTCATCTCTAAAAGAAGTCTCAAAACTACAGATTTGAATATTAAAATTATTGTAATATTTAGTGCTTAAAGTTTCCCTTTACGAGCGCTATACTTTCAACTTCTATCTCGAGGTCTTGCCATTAGTTTCAGAACCATTACAAGTAATTTATTTATAACAACAGACAACTGCTACCATTATTTTGACATAGTAGATTTAAATTCCGTTTTACTTCTTTTTTTTTAACGTAACCGTTTTATCTAAATTTAACAACAAATATGATAACTATTATATTTTGATAAATTTTCTGAAAATAGCAGCATTTTTAAACGCATATTTACTCACTTGTTTATGCATAATATGTACCTTATTATTGTTATTAGTTTATGCTGATCAATTATTATATAACGTGTTAAGTTTTATCTACGTAAAAAAAAGGCCAGATTATAAAAGCAAACAAGCCACCTTCATCCTATCCATAGTCACTTTAGAACTGGTATCGCAAACATGTCGTCAAGAAACCAGTGGGATTTACACCGTTCAGTGTGGGCCTCAAGCACACACAATCCTATCAGATCTTTAGTCGAAAACCTTCATATGGAACCAAATCCAAACAAGAAATTTCTTGCTCTGTCAATAGGTCAGATTTTAATTTCATTTTTTTTGTTATTTATTTATTTATTTGTTTACACTACAATAAAAACCAGTTATAGGGTACATACGTATTCTCAGTTATATACAATATTAATAAACTTGAATAGAAATAAAATTAAAAAATACATTTATACGTATTTAATTATTAGACGCTCGTACAATCTAATTTTTAAATACAAAATGAAATAAAATTATTAAAGAATAGAAAGGAAAGAATTGTCCCGATTACAATACTGAGCGTGCTAAACGTTTTATGTAAATAAACATTCATGTACACGTATAAACATCACACCATACTAATGACAGAATAATTAGAAGTATTTAAAAAAATAATAATAATATGTACTTTAATAAAACAAACCCGTTTATGACAAAAGTTATACTCGGTTAAATAATTTGTAATAATAGACTTCATTATCTCTTACAGAAACAAGAATAAGTTTACTAATACACGTATTCGTTTAACGATACTAATAATGCTTAAAAGGTAAACAGGAAGAAGAAAAAGATTACTTTAGATCAGGATATAAATTAAATTAACCAAATACCACTTTTAAAACAAAAAAAAGAAAAGTTTATTTCATTAAAATATTTAATTATTAATAATAAAGGAAAATTTTCGTATTATTTTGTTTTCCTTTGCAGTAATAAAAAATTTATCTTTGATAATCCCTAAAACTAGTACATATAAACCTACTCTAGCTTATAAAGATGTATTATTATCGATGTCGATTAAAATTTTATGAAGGTAAATGGAAATGGAAAATTTTCGACTACAATTTCTATAGGAAAGGTTCATTCTACCTGACGATAGGTTACCATTAAACACTCTAAATTGATATGTTTTTTATTATCTGATACATAAAACCAATCTTTTAATGTTTTTTTTTCTAAAAACAGTAAAAGCTTTTTCGTGTTTTTAGAAAAAGGACTCCATTATCTCAAATTGATCAAAGAAGTAAGTACATAATTTACAAAATAAATAATAAAACTACTATTAATAAAATTTCTAGAAATTTTTATATTAAACGTTTTAAAATTTTTAGTAATAATTTTATTAATTTTCATATATCAAAAGCAAAGTCAAATGCTAACGAAATTCAAAGACAGATAGATATTAAATTTACTTCACTTATCGATTTTAATATTTCAACCAAATTAATTTTTGATTTGCACCTGGTAATTTAAATAAATTTACATTTTGAATGTTAAAAAAAGCTTATTCTTAAAACAATAACTATGAACGTTATTTAATTATTTCTCCAAATCATCAATTTGTAATATCAAAAAATGTTGAAATGAATAGCAGAAAGCAAGCATTCGGAATTTCTAATACAACTCCCGATGCCGTTAAGAAATATTTAAAAGAAAAATGCTTCAAGTACTTAAGTAAAATTTAAATTTAATAACTTTAAAAGAGTTATCAAGTACATCATGCATATTCTAGCAGCATCTAAAATTAACAATTAAAGCGTAATTATTAATAATTATGGCTTATTAATATTTTTTTTTTTTAATGTTTGTCATTATTCATAATATAAGTTAAGTGAACACATATAATAATAAATAATATAATAAATTTAAAGCTATAAAAAAAATGTTGTTATCGCTTCAGTGGCGCAGGCGGTAAGTTGCCTTCTGCTATACTGAAGTTCCCGAGTTCTATTCGTGGGAAATTTTTTTCGTGTCAATCACAACGTAGTTGCAATTATTTTTTGTACCTACATTTGAGTTAAATAGAATCCAAACATTTTAAAGACTTTTTTAAACGTTTGATTTTATTGCAATTTATTATTAAATTAATGAATCTCATATACCATGCCTACTTGTGTGAGTACGTAGGATGTATGATCAGTACTTTTTTATCTATACATACACACACACACACACACGCGCGATCGCACACACACACACACACTCAGATATTTTATTATATACGTGAAAAAACATACCGTGAGCAATTCATAATCAACGCTCAGCAAAAACTACTGAAGATAAATTCATGAAAATTTGTATACACGTTCTTCTTTTGGTGTAAGTCCAAATTAAGAAATGTTTTTTTTTTTGAAATTGCGTGTTTAAAGGTTTAAAATGCATGACGATGAAATTATTAGTTCTGGTGGTGAACTATTTTTTTTTAATTTTTCGATAACAAATGAAAATATCAGCTTAATTTTTGGTGTGTTTTATCTTCATCTGAATATCTAAAAATCTATTTATAGTTTTTTTTAATTCCGAGTTTAAAGGGTTAAAATGGATTTTTTTTTTTTAAATCGGGTTTTTTTTTAATTTCTTGGTAACAAATGAAAATGTCAACTTGATTTTTGGTGTATGTAATTTTCATGGAATATATAAAAACAAATTTCTAAATTTTTCGAAAGTTGATCTTGAAAGAGGTAAAGATAGGTAAAAAAATTTCGAACAATGATTACAAATTTTCCCCATTTTCGACTACACTAACCGAGATATTCGCTACGTTTGGGCTTGCAAATACTCTTCAGATAAATTTCTAAAAACCATTTTCGGGATTTTGAATTTGGATTTTTTTTAAGGTGTTCGACGGTGTCTGCACGGCGGCTTAACAACCAACACAGCCACTGCCACTGTTACCGTACGTGCGACGCAACTGGGTGCACCTGCCTCCGGTTACTTGATTAAAAAACATAAAAGAAATTAACCGTAATGGGAAACGCAAGTAACTATATAGTGGTGGAAGCCGCGACGGATATATGATTTTTTACTTTTAAAAATACAGGTTTTTAAAATTTAGAACTTATCTGTAAAAATTCTCAACTTTATTATTTTTTTTTAAGATAATGGCTTACTGCTAGTCTGCATAAGTGCTATATGCTACGTACAATAAAATAAATAAATAAATAAGCCGAAAAGATTAAATAAACCTAAATAATAAACCAAAAAGATTAAATAAAGTTTGCTAAATATGGTTAATTATATCCAAAAAATAATTTGAGATATCTGAATTTTTTAAACTGAGACCTTAAACAACAGATTTTTATTAAACTGTATACCTGTATCTTATTATTTAATAACTAGTTTAAAAACAATATTTTTTCAAGAATTTTTGATAAAAATTGTTTTTATTTCCTTTGTGTTTTGTTTTTTATTAATTATAATATCATTTTGGAATTTCAATTTACTGTTTTAAAGGGAGATGAAGGTGAAACCATTTCGTAATTTTTACATACAATTTAATAAAATATTTGGTTGGAGATTTTACCAGTTCCTGAGAACGCAAACCACAGTTTATTAGGTTAAAATAATAGAATAGTAGAACTTTGTTAACTACAGGAAAAATTTCTCTTTTTTTTTAAAGCTAAGTTTTTGAAATTTATTTTTTTCTTTTAATATCTTTTGCTTACATATTTGTGTGCCTACTTTACTAAATTAATATATAATACTTACGTATCTTTTGAACATTTTTACTGAAAAAACATTTTATAATTTAGCAAAATATGCCTAACTTCGTGGTCTTTTTTTTTAACAATAACCGTAATTAAAAATTAAAATTCCATATCAAATTTCTGATTTCTATTATAAAACAACTCCATTTTTATTATAATGTACATTTTTCCCACTGTCTGACTTTCTACGAGTATTATCTATTAGCTTATCTAACTTTTTTGTACGATTAGTTTCAGCTTTCCGTATCGGTATTTACCGATACTCTGTATTGTAAATACTAAGAATATTATTTACGAAAAAATAATATATTGTTTGTATTCGTAAGTAATAATAGATGTTTGTAATTACAATATATAAAAATCTAAAGATTGTATATATTTTTGCTAATACGTCTCTTTACAAAAGAATGAGGGTAAGTAATTACAACACCTAATGGCTAAAAAATTACTCTAGAAAAAGAGTTGCATATTAAAAATCACAGAGTGATCATAAATTATTCAGCGCATTTTAGGTGTTAAAAAATAACAAATTAGTCCGTATAAAAGTAATTTCTTTACTAGGACTTAAACGCTGGAACTCTCGACTTCCAAATCAGCTGACTTAGGAAGTTCATCCAACCCGGTGGGTGGGTTTACGAAGAATACCTCAAGTTATTCTATTGATTACACCATGGATTTTTCTTTTTAGTCCATTGATGTCGACAACCTTCATTGCATACACCCTGTCTTTAACAAACCCCAAAATGAAAGAAATTGAGTGACGTGACGTAACGTTAGGGGATCGAGGTGTCTGGGTAATTGTCCCATCACGGCCAATCAAAATTGAGGAAATTGATGTAGATAGTCCCTCCCTAACATGTAAACGCACTTTGGTAAATCGTGTAAGTTGGGTTGCCGATGTTCAATTTATAGTACTGAATACTCCTGCAACATATTTAGATAACTAGCACTAGTGTAACCGTTGGACCGACGAAAGAAGATTGGTCCGTTTACTTCATAAGCAGTCAACGCACACCAAATATTTTATGTTTAATTTCGGACTATCACGTTGTGATTGTCGAACGGCATGAAGGCTCTCCCTACCCGAAATCTATGACGGTTAGGTTAACCAGACCAGAAACACTGGAAGGTAGCTTCATCAGAGATTACTTTTCCAAAAAAGCATTATCTTCGTTCACTTTATCAAAAATTTCCACGGCGTGGTTTATCGTCATCTTCAATTGTTTACACCGATTAAATTTTGTGTGCATCAAGCTTTAGGCGCTTGTATAGAATCTTCACAATTGCCGATTGCAGTATTCAATTCACAGTTCTAAACTAGCAAGTCGAGTCAATTTACGCGGGCTTTGAAAAGTTTCTCTTATTCGATCCGCAACTTCTTCGGAGTTTAGATTAATGTTTAGATTATAAAAAAACCCTGAAAAAAGTAAATTTTCTGCAAGCATTCACCCGTATATCTCTAAATGAATTAATTTATTAAAGTAAAATTAAGATTAGAACAGAGCTCTTAATATTGTTTCTACGTACACAAAGTTTTAGCGATTATGAATGATCATACAATCAACAACTATAGACGTAAATAACGGCTGCGTAATTCGTCTGTAAATGGATTTAACACTTGTAACTACTTAACTGAAAATTTCGTTATTTGTTTTAATAAATAAATAAGATTAAGTAAATATAAACAACTGCAAAATTAAATAAAAACATAAACATATATAAATTATTGTTTTTAATTAGCGACAATTTAAAACATGTTTATCATTATAAAAGTAATCTATGCAGTCGCTACAGAGTTTGATATGCAATATTATGTAAAGTGGCGTGATGTTTTCCAACTATAACCAGTTCTTCAGCACACCTTATGTTTATTGAAAATATCGATGGCAAATCTTAACAAAATATTTTTCCGCTTTTACAAAATTATTTACATATTACGTAGCTTAAGAATGAAGAAACTTTATGGAAGGGTGAAAAATCAGCCTATATATATATATATATATATATATTTATTTTTTTTTTTAATCTAAAACCGCCTTAAAATGTATTAAGTTTTCATTTTCATATTTTCTTTGTGCAATAAAATTTTAGTTTAAATTTAACCATTACCAAAGTCTTTATGGATATTATAAAACTTTAAATTCATAAAAATTGTAAAAAAAATGTAAAAGTTATTGTAAAAAAATTGTAAAAGTTATGTAACTTGTCATGAAATTTTTCATGAAAGTCGAAATCATTCAATAAGCAACTAAGGCTTCTACAATAAGCAAATTTCTCACCTAACAAAGTTCATAATCACGGTCTTCACTTTTCTGATTAAACAGTACATGGTAAATGAAATAAAATTAAATCAAAATTATAAAGTAAATTTAGTTCATCATTCAGAAAATCGTAGAAAATTCTTTCCATATTTCGAATTTTTCAATAGCTATCCTATTGTGTCTAGGATCATCTTAGTTTTATTTTTTACAAAAAAACTAAATTCCTTTTACATTATTTCATCCAGAACATAATTATGTAGTTGTAATTTGCGGCCTAAAACACAAGTTCATGTTTGACATGAATATTTTGATAGAAACGCCTCGTATTACTTCAAACACGTAAATTAAAATCCATGTTTATTATTAAATTCGCTTAATATTAGATATGTAGTTTTTGTCACTTTCTGGTATTTGATGTGATTTAAACAAATCGTGGATAAAATTCGAACGTTCGATTTTTTTAACAATATCGGAATTTCGTTAAAACTTCCAAATAGTAATAACTTAAAACTTCCAAATAATAAAACTTCCAGCTTTTTTTAATGCTTATAGAATTTTTATTCAGATTTTACTGAAAAAATATGTACAACACTTTTTCTACATAATTAATTCATTCAAAGTGCTAAATAAAAAGATATTTATATATATATTTCCTTAGGTAAATAGTATATTTGTTAACTAATTTATTTATTTTTATACAGATTAACAATATTTTGCCAGTGATGACATTTGTCATCAGGTAACTTCCAACATCTTAAATCCAAGATCTTAACTTTTTTTGTAGCTAATTCTGTATTATATTCAAGAACATTATATTACTGATGTACGTTACTGTACCCTAATTAAATTGGTTAAATATAAATAATACAATTATTTAAGGGCAAAAAGTGAGAGCGTACATTCGCGTGTGTTTATATATGTACGTAAATTTTAAAACACAGTTGAGGTCAAAGAATAAGAAAAAAAATTTTACATCTTGAAAAACCGGTATTTTTAATTTAATTCGCTTTGATGGAATTTATATGCATATAAAACGTTGGCATTCGTTCAATGCCAAGGACTACTTCATAAATGATAAAATAATTTCTTCGCGCATTTTCTGATTAAAATATTAATTTCCTACACAGGCAATCTCAAAATTTTCTTACTATAAGTCAGAATCCAATGGTTTTTGTAACGCAGCAGACGAGACTCATCCTGGTGAGAACCTTTATCGTAATTTTTGAAAATTAACTTAGAAGAAAAAAAACGTTAACAGACAGCATTTACTTTTTTCTTATCGCGCAGTCTGTAAACGAAAGTGAACGATTTTAAAATTAATGCTAATAATGACTCGTGCTCTGGAATCATGAGCTTGATCATTCCTACGTTTGTTTTCACTTCTAAACCAATTTTTCACAGGGGTTGACAATTATATTAAAGCAAGTCCGCTACCTTCAAGTATTCTTTCTCAAATATTACTTCAGGAATTATTATGTAAGCAATGTTTTATAACCTTGATATAAACCTGTATGAAAATACACTTTTCATAATTAAATTCCATTACAAACATTATTGAAGACCACACTTCCATTCAACATTATCATACAACTACATAAATCCCTTACCAAAGTTCTTTTTATCATACCCGAGCTGAAACGTGAAAATTAAAAATACATTTATCCACACTGACCACTAATGCAGTTATTATAATGATTTATTTCAGAAAATATATCCAATCTTCAGATTTATATACCATCTTGGTCATTATATTATTAAAACCAAAATTAATAAATAATGAATCAATAAATTTTTGCTGGCTTCACAATTAACATTATAAACAGCAGACTTGCAGTCTTACAACTGGGCATCATATTTATGTCAAGTGAACTCTGCTTATTATAAATACTGTTTTCTTAAGATTATCATGATCTATAATAGCAAATGTAAAGTATGTTATTTATAATGTTAAACTATGAAATTGATAAATGTACAGTGTCTACAAAGTCTTTCCAATATTACAAAAAACTATTACAGTTACAGCTGTGCGGTTAGTGGCAAAAGAAAGAAAACTTATCAAGGTTTTTACCATGTCAATAAACTTCAACATATGGGTCTTTTGTCGCTCATAGAATGTCAAATTGATAATCAATTTCACACCATGTATTGGTCAACATTTCTTCGGTCACTAGTAATAGCTTCAGTTATCCTTTGTCTCAATGGTTCAGGTATAGTCGTTGTGCATAGACTCTGTCCAACATAACCCCAGAGGAAAAAGTGTAAGGGAGTTATGTCAAGTGATCACGGTGGCCAGCGAGTGGGACCACTGCGCCTAATCCATCTGCTATGAAATGATTCATTCAGAAAATCTCAAACCAGTAATCCCCAATGTGGTGGTGTGCCATACTGCAAGAAAACACCCTAGGTTGCAAGTCATTTAGTTAGGTATAGCAAACTGTTGCAGCATATCCAGGTATTAGCTGTTATTGATTGCTCAATGAAAAAGAAGGGATGATTCTGTTTTGCATCAAACCGCACTGCACTACACATTCACTTTAGGGGAATCTCTAGTTTTTCCCTGGTAAAGTATGGTTTTTCTGAGCCCCATATTCTCACATTATGCTTGTTTACTTTCCCTGAAGTGTGGCAAGTAGTCTTGTTTGAAAAATACACACGCTGCAGGTACTCGTCATCATTATCAATCCATTGCAAAATCTCTGTTGCAAAGGCAGCACAACGAGGGCTGTCATCTGACTGTAGATGATGCAATATCTTAACTTTGTAGGTGTGCAACCTTAGTTCTTGTGTAAAATTTTGTGGACTGTGATCGGGAAATCCCTAGTTCACAAGATACACGATGAGTAGATTTAGAAGGGCTAGTAATGCTTGCTGCACAACCTCAACCTTCTCTTCACTAATGGATGGCCGCCATCCACTAATGGATGGTTCGCAGAAGGTTGACAACACTTGCACTCTCCTTAAACTTTGCATACCATGCAATGATACTCTTGCTATCAGGTGCTGGTCGTCTGTATTCCCTTCTAAAATTTCACTGCACAGTAATCTGTAATTTCAACTCCATTTTATAAAAAGTGATGAAATGCCATTTTATAAAAAATTGATTACAGTGCCCTCTGTCTGCAACAAACCTATATAAAAACTTCTTTTCTTTCTTTTTCCACAAACCGCACAGCTGTAACTGTAATAGTTTTTTTGTAATAAATTTTTATAATCATGGAAAGACTTAATGGACACCTGTACACTCATACTTTTATCTCTTTATGCACAATGTAATTGGAAAAATTTGAATATAAAACATTCCAGAACAAGTTGTTTTAATCAAAATGAAATAGATTATTTTACTTTTTTTATTACTGCCCTCTTAGTCTGTTCTGTTAGGCCATCATTACATTAAGATATTTCTCTGTTCATATTTCTTATTCTCCTCTTTCAATATTTTACTAATTCTTTTTCTTTCTTTTTATCTTTCTAACCTGATGGATTAAGTCCATTGATGGTAGTCTAAATGTGGCTTGGTAATAAAAGTGGGGTTGTAAACAGCCTTAGGTTGTAAACTCTGCTCCCTGGTTGTAATACACGGAATTAATTTAATTTTTTTTTATATCCAAGCAATTACAATATTAATTTTCAACGCCTTCCAGTTATTTTTAATTTCAGTGTTTTTTTTTGCCACACAAATATTGTTTTAAAAAATCTGGTGAAGTAAAAAATATTAAATGAATTTCTTTTATTTAGCTGGAAAAATATTGTTTTTGTTGCAAGAGTTTATGCTCCTTTAGTAGCAACATACCTATTATAAAAAAAAAAAAAAACAATTTACAAAATGAGAGTGCAATGAATTTCAATAAGATAAAAGTATGAATAAAATTTTATAATGATAAAAATCCTTTTCAATTTCTGACTCCTCTAAGAGACTGATAAGTGCACAATAAATTTTTTTTAAATTTATTCTAGACCTTTTTTATCCTTAGGAATAAATTAAAATTAAAAAGAATTATATCACATATCTGGCAAATGAAAATAAACTGCTGTACACGTGTATGCATACCAAGGCCAAACTGAAGATATAAATTCATTATATTGATGCATATATATGTTTCATTTGGTGAAAAGGTAATTTATTTAAAATCTCACACATCAACTTCCACAAACTTTTATTATAAATTGGCATCAAATGTTAATGTTGGTAATGTTATTAAATATACAAATAAAAAATATTACTAAAATAATAAAAGACATCATTTATTATTTATAATCTCACATTTGAAATTTTTACATATATTTTTTAATGAGGAGGATGATGTGAATGAGGAGACAAAATGTCTAATAAATGTCAAGCTACTGATTAAATAATTACAAGATAATTTTTTTTTAACAATAATAACTGGATATATATTTGAAATTTTATGAAAATGGTGATGAGATAGTTACAAACATATTCTCATAAATTAAATATTGTAAGAAAAACCATAAATAACACTAATATAATTAGTACTGTAATAAGTACCATAGTGGTACTTACAATTTGGAATCATTAACAGAACTTTATAATTTTAATTAGCTACAAGCATTGTTCATGATTGCACAATATGTAGATTGAAGAACAATTATCAGATTTAAAAAATTAATTACCGTTTTTCATTTTTAAAGTTTAAATATTTTATCGATACATCAACTTTTTTGTAACAGGTTTTTTGATTACTGTAAATTGTCTGCATACAAGTAAACAATAATAATATTACATTATATGAATTAAAATAATTTTGAATGACAAAAAAAGAAAGAATAATTGAAAACAATCAAATAAAAACATTCGTAAAAACATAAAAAAGAGAAATTAATATTATTTACGTAACTCCTCCCTGAAATAAAATAAAATTATTTTATTCCCTTCTAAAATCCATAATCATATTTTATGTTTTCAATATATTTAGAAACAATGGTAAATGTTCAATCACCCATAGAGTTAGCTGAATTCCACCGATAAGAATATGATTTTCAATCCTTAAATCTTTCCTTTGACAAAATTCAACCTCCAGTTAGTTGAAAAGTTCTATAAAATCTAAGTGAAAAGTTTCTTTATAACATTGAATTCCTGAATAATTTATAGGACCTCTGAATAAATGTTTATTTTAGCAATGTTTGTATTCACAAAGTAAATATATCCACAGAAAATTGTTATTTTCACAGATTTTATTCAGAACGTTAACTACTACTATTAACTACTCGTTTTAAAATTATTTCAAAATTATTCTTTTAGAAAATACCAACTGTGTTGGTGGTACCAACTGTAAAGGGATTAGCTAATTTTAAGTTTTACGTTTTGAAAAAAATTTGCAAGAAAAAATTTTCATGTAAATTAAAATGTTATGAAACTTCATGATGCACACCAACAAAGACAATTATTAAACAAATATATGAATTTTCACAGTATTTATTATATTATTTATATCATTTATGGTTGTTTAAATTGCTGCAGGGGATCCTACAATATTTGGAAACTTCCATACATCTTCAGTAGTGGTGGATGCTCTTACAGAATCAGTTCAATCTATGAAATATGACGGGTATGCTAATTCTATTGGTAAGTGCTTTGTATATTTATGCAAATAAAATATACAATTATATATATATATAATTATGATTCCTATTATATATATATATATATATATATATATATATTTCATTATATGATTGTTTATTTTTATTATTTAACTTAGATTTTTTGTTAACTTATACAGTTTTAAATGAAATTCTTATGGAAATTCCATGAATCTAAAAATCTATTCCTTAGTGCTGTCAAGACTTCTTCAGGTCCCATTCCTGAACCCCCAAAGTGAAACATGCAGTAAAACTCAAACACTACAGTTTTTCCTTCACACTCACTGTATCACAGCTATTGCATCATGTTTAGAGCCAACCCATTCAATGGTCAACCTGAGACTGTACAGACTACACTTCATTTATATTCATCCTCTGAAAGTATCTTATGGTGTTTCCAGAGGCTAAACAGAAAAAAGACGTGTGGGTGTGCTGTACTGAAGCTCAACAACTCATATCCTTATTTTCTGATCTACACATTAAAGTGATCATAAAACTTGGATTGTGGAAGACTGTGATAAAATTTTTATAACACAGTGTGACACCAGCATATAGATTAGCTAGTTTACTTAACATTTATAATCAAGGCTACTTGTAAATCCACCTCACTATCTTCAAAATAATCATCCTTTTCCTTGATGAAGTATTAAGCAGAAGATTAAGTTTAGTGATCATCGAAAGGCTCTGCAGACCTCAATTGTTGAACTACTGAATTGAATCTACCTCAATGCCAACCAGTTTTTTGACAAAATTTTGAGAATCTAATCGTGAGTTTTGGAAAAAATTTACTTAGTTGTTCTGCATGATTACTGAGGAAATTATAATCATTCTATTTACAATGTAACTTTCAAACTCTCCAAATCTTATGATAAATATCTTAGGCAAGGAATTAGTTTATCATTTCCATGACATATGTATTATGAAACCTAAAGAAGGAATTTGACATACAGGCAAAGCAGGTGTTATTGATAAATAGGTATATATACCTAGGAGTGGAAATCTGACATATGCAGATTGACCTTTCTTCACTCTAATTCTTATATTTATGTGAAGCAGTTTCCAGGTAATTATTTTGAACAACTATGTTCAAGACATTGCACTAAAAGTAAGGGATTTTGATATATAATCGGCAAAAAATCTCAGTAAAATTTCTTTGGTTTATATTTCTATGAACTTTAATTGTATAAATCTGATTTTTTCCTATTTTTTTGAACTGCATTAAAACTCACCATGTTTTTGCTATCATTATTAATTTACCAAAGCTTGTTTAGCTATGATGTGTATTAGTTATAGTAAATTTGTGTGTTTTTTGTTAAATTATAGGTCATGAGAGTGCAAGAGATGCAGTTGCTAAATATTCTTCAACAGATAATTTAAAATATACAGCAGATGTGAGTTTAACAATTTTCAAAATCACTATTATTAATAGTAGTAGTACTATAATTTATTAGTAAATTACTACAATTAATAGTATTATTTTAAATAGGATTGAGTATGGTCATTTGCCATTTATAAATGCGAAAGTCATGCAATGCAATTGCATGGCTTTGGCTGTTTGTATTCTAATTTGCTGGATGTTACTTTTTCAACAAAAGAATTAAAATATAAATTATTAAATAGTAAAAAAATTAAACAAGATTATAAAAGAATTATACTACATTTAAATATGTTCTGCTAGAACAAAGTTTGATTATTACATTCAATGTGTACATTTCTTCAGTGAAAAGTGAAGTTTGAGTGTTTTGTTAGATTATAAGTTCTCGTGAGATATTAAATTGATTTAGTTTGTAACAAACTCAAGTCGTACTCTTTTTCTCTGAAGCACCTTTAAATTCAGAGCTTATTATTAAATACAGTAGCATGCAGATTAATCTAAACGCAGATGTTATTTAATAAAAAGTAACCTTATTTAGAGAAAAAAATCACATCTGCACAGTTTGTAAATATGTAGTAATTAATAAGTCCTTTATTCATAATCACTTCACATACATGATTTGGCATCAAATCAGCAAGTGTACTACACTTTTTTTTCTTCATTATGAAACCATATCAATATTATTGCTCTAAAGAAGTCAATTTTTGTGGTACAATTCATTTTTGAGAGACTTTTTTCTATTGCCCAAAGATTATCAACTGGGTTTAAGTCTTGGGAGTTGCCTGACCACAGAAGCACTTTAATACTTAATACTTTAATACAAAAAACCTTTCTACTTTTTGGCAGTATGACATGGTGCTGAACACTCTAGTGTCTTATAGGAAATAGTTTTGAAGTTGTGTAACAACTTTTTCTTTCAGAATCTTGACATATCCATTAATTTCCAATATACCATATACTGGAAGTAATGAACAACTGCCTTGAAAAATGAAAAAACCCAAAACAATTTTTTAGGATTTTTAAGTTTTTAGGGAATGGCTCATACCCTAAAAACTTAAAAGCCGGTGATGTATTTTCATCTGATGCTTTTCTAATATATGGAATCCCTGAACATTAAAATGTAACTCATAGAACATAATATTTTTCCAGTCTTCTTTGGTCCAGTCAGCATGAGAAGCGCATGGCCATTCCCTCTTCATTCCCTCTTATAGCCAAAGCACATTAGCCTCTAAGAGCCTTTTCTGCACATTGCTGGTGTAAAAAAAATCTACTTTTTAGCTGGCCTATAAGTTTTCTGTCCAGTTGCAAGAAGTAAGAATTTAACAGTTATCACTTGCAAATCTGTTCCACTGGCTGCTAATTCTCAATACAAGTCCACAGCAGATAATGGATCAAGTTTACTTTTTCTCTCTACTTTACATTTCTCCTGTGCAGGAGTAATTTATCTTTAATGGCCACATTTGCCTTTCTATTGAGGTGAACAATTTTTGAACACTTTCTTGGAGTTATGTCCATTATTATCTATTCAAGACTAATATTAGGTGAAATAATACTTTCACAAAGCACTATTTATAACATGAAAATTGTTAAATAATGAAAGACAATAACTTCACATTATATAGACAATGTGAAGAATTAGTGGGTACAGCAGTGACAACATACGAAATAAAATAAAATTCCCAGTGTTCAGAATTAATTTGCATGATACTGTATTAATTATGCCTAGATTATTTCTGGTATAAAGTATGAGGCTCCCTCAAAAAGTCAAAGCAAGTTTTAAAGAACAAAAAGGGGCTGTTAGATCATACTCATTGCATATGCACACTGACATAACACCTCACACCCATAACTATGAATCGTGTAGATGTATATTTAGAAAATTAATTATGTTAACTTATCCTTGCATTTATATTTATGAATGTGCAATCTTTGAACAATCACTTAATTCAAAAATGATTACTCCTATTCTTAAAAAATAATATCCACCTTTACCAAATCAGACAATGAATCTATTTTAATATACCTCAACTTAACATTTCTTATAATAAAAAAATACAAAATATGATTTATTTGCACACTCATTTGGTCAAAATAACCTTCAATAGCAAATTCTGAATTGTGATGTATTTACCTAACATTATTATGTGTTTGATTTAAATAATTATCTGGAATTATCTCATTTTTTATCTTATAATTGTTTTTCATCTGTAATTTACTTTATATTGATGTGATCATAATGTATTTTTTTGTTTCGATCACAAGAAAAATTTATTTATTTACTGAACCCAACTCTTTTATAAGTTTGTATACACACAATGTTGTGATTAACACCATAATATTGTGATAAAACTAGTAGAGTTGAAATCACCTTTCATGCTGAAAACTCCATAAATGTTAATGAAAATATCCATTCCTTTCTATATACATTGCTATTTCAGTGCCCATCATATTTCAACATGAAAACCATAGAAAACCTTTGATCAAGTAAGCTTTTTTTATTAAAGGTCAACCAGCTAGACAGGTTTGCTTGAGAAACAAGTAATAGAATATTGTATGTTTTCAAAACATTTTGAGAAAAAACAAAATTTTCAAAATTTATTAAACAAAAATAAGAGTTTATAAATATTTAGTATTACTTTGTAAGGCTTACAAATATAAACATAACTTATTTAATAATATTTAAAGCTTATAAATATATAAGCAGTAATGAAAAATACATTCAAATAACTTCATAGTATCATGCGTGAACTACACTGAAATTAAAAAAAACTGATGTGAACCCCACATGACTTCCTTGTACACCTATTAAATTACATACACATTTTTTAAAGTACATAAGATTTTATTTCATTAATAACTTCTGAGATTTTTTCATATTTTTCATTATTATTGAATTATTATTTATCAATTATTAATAATCATTATATTTAAATTAAAAAAAAACTTAAAAAAAGGAGATGAAGTTTGATTCGAACTGATGTGCCTTCCCATTTTAAGATCCAAATATTTCATTAATTAAAATTTCATTTGACTATAACTCACCAATGAAAGTACGTACCACTTATGATATATTGTTGAAAAGCTCTCTATAAGGGCTTATTATTGCATTAAGAAAAAGTCCAAAATTCAAGGTTTTTTTTTAGATTTTAGGCTTATTTGAACACTTTTGGTTCAGTTGATTGCAATCAAAAAGCGAGGTGCACAATTAGATGTTACAACAGTCAAATCCAAAATTTCAACATCCTACGCTAATCGTTTTTGAGTTATGAGAGATGCATACGTACATACAGACAACATGCCGAAACTAGTCAAAATGGATTCAGCAGTGGTCAAAATGGATACTTCTGTTGAAATCTGAAAACCAAAATTTTTCGCCATCACAATACTTCCTTTACTTTATACAAGGAAGTAAACCAAATTTTTTTTTATTACTACTTAAATCATTTCCTATTAAATGGTACATTAAAAAACTTCAATTTGTTCAGATTTTGTTTGTCTGTAAAAAAAAAAAACATAATGCAGCAGAATACATCATTCAAACTGAAATTAAAGAATTTTTCTGACAGTAAATTAATTATAACTAAAGTAATCAATCACTAAACAAACATCCAGGAATTTATAAAATACAAACCACCAAACACAGTAATTAGATAAGTTAAACTTACCATATTAAAAGTACAAGTATGTGTACTTCTGCTGTTCAGTATTGTAATCCCAATACATCTGATTCATTCATCTCATCTATCTCATTCCACTATTGAACAGCATAAATACATATAGTCTCATAAAATTATTTCAACTATGACATGAAAAAAATATTACAATTTTCGATAAAACGTAACAGATTATTAAAAATAATAAGTTTAAATGTTATCTTGGTATCCCACTTCTTTATTTAAACTTATGTTTAAATAATTTTAAACTACAATTTTAAATCAATTTTTTTATGTATACAATGTATTTTAAACTGAAAATAAAATACAGTTCATTAAATACTATTACTTTTTTTTAATATTAAATGTTTTGAATTCCTAAACAAATGTTTTGCCTGAGCATGAGTTATGGTAAACTGTTTAAGCAAAAAACAATTATCAAATCAGGAATCAACTCAAATGACATATGTCATCAAGTAATGCCAAAATTCCTCCCTCAAACACCACTAAAATAATATTTTGTGGTAAAACACTGTAGTCATAGAATAAGAAGAAACTGGATACTTATAAAAAAATTAATTTTTAAGTAAGTTGTATCTATATGTTCACAATTTGTTTAATTTTAATTGAGATGTTTATAGTAACTGTTAGTTAAAAGGTAAATTACATTAATACATTAAGTGCAATAATGTATTGAATGTTTTAAAACATTCAGTGATATTCTAATGAGTATTCAATGAGTGATATGTAATGGTATAAAGTTAATTTCTTAGTTTTGTAATCTGTTTGCCTCATTTCATCTTGAATAGGTCAGTTGCTAAATGCCTTTTATAATGAAAAATTGACTGACAAAGTCCTAGCTCTTCAACTTCAAGGGAAAAAAAAAAAAAAAAAAAAAAAAAAAAAAAAAAAAAAAATTACTAAAAAAAAATGTTTTTCCAATTTTTTTTGTTTTTTTAGTCATAATATTATTTACAATTTTCTGAAAATTTTGGTATAAGTAACAGTCAGGAAAATTGTTTATTATATATTTTTTTAATTCTTAAAGACAAGCTTGCATGCTGTTTTTAAGCACTATTGTAGAGACTGAGATTTTAAAATTTGTTCCAGCATTCAGCTCATCAACTCAGTTGTATTCTTTCTGTGCATGATTGATTCAGTTATGAATTATTTAGATTGACTGTTTTGAACTACCAATCATACATGAATGCAAGCAGTTAGTGATGACTAACCCACTGAGATGGTCTAGTGGTGAATGCGTCTTCCCAAATCAGCTGATTTTAAAATCGAGAGTTCCAGTGTTCAAATCCTAGTAAAGGCAGTTACTTTTATATGGATTTGAATACTAGATCATGGATACTGGTGTTCTTTGGTGATTGGGTTTCAATTAACTGTACATCTCAGAAATGGTCAACCTGAGACTGTACAAGACTACACTTCACTTACACTCATACATATCATCCTCATTCAACCTCTGACGTAATACCTGACTGTGATTCCTGGAGGCTAAACAGGAAAAAAGGAAAAAGATAGTGATGGCCTCCATGGCGCGAGTGGTATCATTTTTGGCTTTCATACAGAGGTTCCGAGTTCGAATCCTGGTCGGGCATGGCATTTTCACACACGTTTCAAATCATTCATCTCATCCTCTCTGAAGCAATAATTAACAGTGGTCCCGGGGGTAGTGATGGGCAAAACTAAATGATTTTAATAATAGAGATATTAGTAATCGAATGATTCATTTGAAATAAGAATATTACTAATTTTTTTTTTCACAAATACAAACACTAATAATAACACGAATAATATTGTTTGACTATGCACTTTAATAGCTGTTACTAATGGAGCATTTCTTAAGTTATGACTGTCTACTGGTCACTAACGCCGCAATTAATTCCTCCCTAGAAATTATTTTCTGCAAATGCAGTGGTTTTATTTCAATATCTCATTCTCAATCATCGCTAATATTTTGATATGTTTGTTTTTTGTTTATAAGTCTTGTGTTATTTCGTATGGCGTCATTTGTTAGTCTTGTGTTATTTCGTATGGCGTCATTTGTTACAGTTTCAGTCATTGTTAAATAAAATAGCATTTTTGAGTTTTGTTTCTTTAGTTTTTGGATTCAGTCTACAGAATTTTTCATTTATTTTAATATTATAGGAATTACTACTTAAAAGAATTTTTAGAGATATTTCAATAATCAAATTGTTACTACTTTTTCATTCGAGAGATCACATTACTAAAGCAAACCTTTTGTTGTGAGGCTACGTACATGTTGATTGTATTTTGTTATTTTGCTGTCAGTTTTTGTGTGTAAAACTTGTGTTTTAGTTTAAAAAGATGAAAAAACCTAGAAGCACTTTTAAAATCGACATTTCAGAGGTGGCCGATGTGCAAAAAGAACTTATCTAGTGAATATATTGAGGTATTTGAAAATGAAATTACTCAAATCCAACCTTCAACTTCACAAATTCCACCCAGTTCTTCTAAGAAAAAAATTGATAAAAGTAAAGAATATTTTGAACAGTTTACTAGTGTGAAGTTAAATATTATGGTTTCTTTTAATATTATAAAATCTGTTTTTGAAAATTGTGTAGTTTGTAAGGACAATGAAGGAAAACTTACACTATTTGAAGACTCTTGATGTTAGGAGTGGCCTGGCAAATTTGTGAAATGTACTTATAAAATAAATGTCATATTTGTGAATATATGTTTGATTTCTGGACATACACCATTGTTGGACTGGTATAACTAAGGATAACATAACATGAGGACTGTCAATTTACAAATGAGGTTCTAAGGTTCAACAGATATCCTGGTGATTACTATTTTTACACTTAATTTATCTCATTGTTATTTATAAGTGAAAAGTTATACAGCAGTTAAAAAACTATACAGCAAGATATTTAAATACACTACTAAATATCACATGGTTTATATAACCACTGGTTGTATAACCATTGGTTATATAACCAATGGTTTATATAAATATCACTGGTTTATGATAACCAGTTTATGGAACTCTTGATACATTTAAACTACTTATGAATATTGTAAACAACACATTTGATTTCATAGACAAATTTGCAAGAAAGCCAATTTTCTGTAACTTTGATGAATTGTTTATTTAGTTTCACAATGCTGATATTAAATGTTTTTGTTCTAGGATATCATACTTACAAATGGATGTTCTGCTGCAATTGAAAACTGCATAATTTGTCTAGCTAATCCAGGACAAAATATCTTGATACCAAAACCTGGTTTTTCAATATATAAAACACTAGCAGAAAGTCTTGGGATTCATGTCAGATACTACAATCTGCTCGTAAGAAGTGTATTTTTTAAGTTTTATAGGCTTATTTTAATAAAATAAAATAAGCAAATTTATTAATATATGATGTTTTGCAATGAACATGATAGTATTTCTGATAACAATGGAATCAAAGTGCTTAACTGGTACTTAATTCTTACTCCTAGTTTTATTTTCTAAAATGCGTAAATATTATTTACTAAACAATATAAAGTTTAAAACATTATTTCATGTCAATTCATTACTTCATATGATAATTTTAGTAATGCCTACAAACAATCAAACAAGGATTAGCAAGAAGAAATAGATTATTTAAAAAACAGCATTTTTTCAAATTAATTTTATAACATTATTTTATGTATAAATTATATTTTATGTGAGGAGAAAATATTACAGAGAAAATTAATTTAAAAAAAGAAGAAGAAAAATATAACTCTTACACGTATATCTACAAATTTATATTCATAAAAAAATATACATTTTACGTTTATAATTCATATTTTATCAAACAATGGAAATTGAAGAAAAATCTTTTTAGTAAAGAAAAAGCATAGAAGTATTTTATTCATCTTTTCAATTACTTATTTTTTGGGGAAACTTTGCTTGAACAACAATTGGAACAATCTGAAAATTTTTAACATCCTGCCTAATATTTTTTACAATTTGCTTTTTAATTCTGGTAGTATTTTCTTTTCTTGATGACATTGCAAAGAAATTCTTACAACTAAATGAATGCAGTGAGAAATGTTAGGAAAAATATTGTTTTTCCTTATTTTTCTTAATTAAATTTTTTTTTAAATTGTACCACAATTATTGTTATTGTGCAGAGTTATTTTTAACATTGTTAAAATTTTAAAATTTAAAAACTATTTTATTCAATATTTTTCTTCATTTAACTGATCATTATTGTAAAATTATCTTTGCAAATAAATACTATAATTTTATTTTAATTTGATCTGAGACTTCTAATTTAACAAACTTCTCCAATTTCATTGGAGATGTTTTATTCTACTCACTTGGTATGGTAACCACAAACCTGACTGTTAATTTTGTCATTTTTGCACTTTGATGGACAAAATGTAAAAATTGACTTGACAAACTTGACCGCCAAGTTAGCAGTTACCAAACAATGAAATGTTTCCTTTTACCTCTATTAATAATTTTTACTTGTATATGAAGCCCACTTCCAAACAGTAAGACTGATTTCAAAGTGTAGCTTGATTTAACAAGCTCAATTTCACTGGAAATTTATTCTACTGACTTTGCAGTTTGGTATCCAATATATTGTACATCACCAAACAATGAAATTCACCCTTTTAGTACACAAATCTCATAAGACTGTTAAGAATGCCTACATGAAATAAAATTCTTTTTATTTAGATTGTTAGTTTAAAACAATAAAATGGACTTCAAAGCATGTCTTTATATTTATCTAAATAAAATGACAATAAAAGTGCCTACATGTTATGGATTAACACCATATGTATATATATATATATATATATATATACATTTTTTTTTTCTAATTCAATCTTTTCAAGACCCATATTCCTCTGTACTAATATACAAATATAATATACCAAATTGATCCACCTAAGTACAGAAATGCACATTAAATAAGATGACACTTAACTTTTTTTTTTCTTTTTTTCTGATAATTTTTGTGAATATAGCAAGCCTGACCAGGATTCAAACCCAGGACCTCTGGATGAAAGGCCAAGATGCTACCGCTCATGCCATGGAGGCCTTATTTTTTCATATTGTTACAAAAACATTTTTGTGGAAACCCTACAACTTCAGTAGTAATTTATTTTAAACTGTTTATATCAAATTACATACTACGCTCAAGTACATTAAATTTTTTTTTTTTATTTAAAAAATTAAAAATTTTTTGAATATAGATTATAGAAATTAAACATTAAAAACTAAATAATAAAATATTATATCAAATTTACACAGAATGTCCATACACAGAATATCCCAAGGAAACCGACATACTTCACAGGTCCTCTCGTCAAAAAGTTCACATAAACATAGATCTGGAAACACTTTGTTAGCAAGTTACAGCTAGCAAAAGATTTCACCTAGAATTAAGCTCCCCTGGTGAAATGAGATCATACTGAAATTTTTAGGACATTAATTGAGAGGCAAAATTAATGATGTATAATAGTTTTTAACCTGAAAAATTGAATAAAATAGTTTCCAGAACTGTATCTCCAGTAGTTGCAAACCTATAAAAACTGTTTTCAGACAACATAAATTTTTTTAAATTTTAGTCATATATAAAATTAAGTTATATAAAATTAGTACCTGAAATTTTCAACAAAACTTATAGAGAATTTAATTCTAAAAAGTAGTGTATAAGTAAGTGCAATAAAAATCAAATAAATGTTTTAAAAAATCAAATTTTACTGAAGAAGAAACAGGACAAAAATAAATTAAATCTTATTAGAGAAATTTTCGCAATCCATTATTTTATTTGTTTAAAAAATCAGATAATAATAAGTAAATACAGTTTAGTATTTAGTTAATTAAATAGTTACAAAACAGTTTTAGAACATTCTCCAAAACAGGATTTCAAGAATACTGTATTAATTGAAGTTTTAAGTTTATTGCAAACCTAAAATTGGCAATACAGTTCTTTTCAGAAACAAAATTTGAATCAAAGTCATTGTACAGCTGTTCAACAGTTATCTTATTATTAATCATAACAAGTCTTATCTGTGATTTGTGTAGTGTACATTTGCTTTTGATAATTTGTATGCACTTATAAAGTATTTATGCTTTTTTAAAAAATGCCATTCAAATTTTCAAATCAAGAGTATGCAGATATTGCTTTCATTTATGGTTTTACTAATGGAAATAGCTGGACTGCAAAACATGAATATGAACGAAGATTTCTGAATAGAAGAATACCTACTGTGACATGAAATTCACCTTGCCTGGGCTATGCTGTATATGCTGAATCACATAATGTTCATCATTAACATGATGATTAACTTGGCGTTCAACAGAAAACACATTAGAAATGATCTTTTCGCCCATAAATGCTGATACACTGAAGAATTTTAAAAAGAATATTTATTAGGTACAGAAAGGATAATACAATTTTTTTGTTATTTTTCATCTGTTTTGCTTTAATAAAAAACTGATTTTTATAAGTTTTTATTTACTTTTTATTGGCTGTATTTACATTAATTTCTCAGAATTAAATTCTATACAATTTTTGTTAATAACATAGTATTCTGTAAATTACAAAGACTTAACACGCACTAGCAATGGTATGCTGCAAATTACAGTTTACATTGCACTCAACTCACAGTTACAACACTTCAGTTAGCATAACAACTTAATGAATCAGATCATTAACAGTAAAAAAAATTGTTTTTCTGTAAAGATCATATGTTTTAGTCATCCACAATGCTCATAATATTTATTTTGCAATAATGTTATTATATCAACAGCCCTTTTTTTATTTTTTATTATTGTATTAGGTATGTATTATTATTTCCATTACCGTAGTCACTTCTATTTATTAAAAATAATTTATTTATTTATTTTTATTTTAATTTTTTTATTTATTTTTTATTATTTATTTTAATAATTTCATTTAGTGTAGGAAATGAAAACTGGCAAAAAATTACCAGCTTGCATTACAGTGTCCAAGTGTACCACTGGGTTAATTTTCTGCAATAAATTGTTTGTCAATCGACTTTTACAAATAGGTGTCATTTTGTTCAAAATAAAATGCTTAATAAATTTTATAAGTAAAAATTTGATCAACAAATAATTACAAAGATATTGAAGATTAAAAAATTAAGATGGCTGCCATTTTGAAATTTTTGAAGGTGTCATTTTCAAACATTTTTATTTTGTAGATAAGGTACTAGTCTTAGATTTGCCAAATTTAATTAAAGTAGATTTATTCGTTCCTGAGAAATCATTTTTTTGTTGAAAATCACAAAATGATATCCACAAGAAAAATAAAGCAAAATAGGACTTAAGTCAATACAGAGTTTTTTGCTCGTTTTGGTGTCCTGAATTAGAAATTGAAGTTTGGGGAATACATCCTGGAACACTCCATAAATATATTTAAATTTTATTAAATAAACCACCTAGTAAAGAATATATGCAATAACATGCATAATAAAATTCTCTTTATTTTTATTATGCAATAATGGAATTATTTCAATCATGACTGAGGATGTGAGATCCCACAAAAGTACTTTAATGAAAAATTAAGGTAACATAGGTCTTATCTCTATATTCTGTACTAGTTGGTCTATTAAATATAATTTAAAAGTACAGAAGAGTAATATGAATCTTAAAAGATTAATTTCAGTGAAGAATATATTTACATAATTTTAACAAAACTCAACATAATTAAAAAACACAAACATTTTCAGAAATTATGGCCAATACATGTTGAAAACATTCATATTGATAAATTTCATAAAATTTTATGTAAAATTATGAATAAATAAAGTATTATGTAAACTTATAAACATAAAAAATTATAGTAACAATGCACCTTTAAGGGTTCTGTTAATTTTTAGTGTTATATTTACAGTATATCAAGGGCAATTTCAATAAATGAATATACACTACTACTTTCCTTTCTTTGTAGCCTGCAATGAAATTCTCTCAATAAATGACTTGTCAAAAAAACACTTTGGTAATATTATAATTTATTGATTTTATATAAAATTTTATCTATTATATGTAATATCAAAAATACAGACAAAAAATTGAACTTTGTTTTATTATTTTCAGCCAGATAAGTGTTGGGAAATAGATTTAGAAAACTTGAAAGAACAAATTGATGAAGATACAGTTGCAATTCTTGTCAATAATCCATCAAATCCATGTGGATCTGTTTATAATAAAGAACATTTAAAAGCTATCCTTGATGTTGCTCGATCTTATTTCTTGCCTGTAATTTCTGATGAAATCTATGAATACATGGTAAGTAGGTGAAAAAAATAGTGGAAATATATATTCTTTACGGTTTGTTTTTTTTTTACAAAGTACATGTAAATATATCAATTTTAATTTCATGGCTTTATAGTTTTGTCAAATAGAAATTAAGACGTATACAAAACATTTTGTTAATTTATTTTTTTGTTTAAGGTTTTCAGAAGTGAGAAGTTTATTCCAATGGCATTAGTTGCAGATGACATCCCAGTTCTTACTTGCAGTGGTTTAACAAAGCGGTGAGTGTGTTAAAGACTGAAAATTATTGTTCTGATAATTTTATTAGGTGATAACTAGTATAAATAAACCAAAATTGTAACTTATTTATTAATATATATTACATGTAAATGTAAATAAATATTTCTTAATCACCACCACAAGAAACCATAAATGAAGATTATATATATATATAACATGACTTATGTTCACCTGTAGATCACCACTGTGTTGGTCTCTCTGATGACCTTTATACTTTGTCAGCTCAATTATGGTCTCTTCATTAATGGTTTCTTGTGGTGTTGGTTAAGGAATATTTACATTTTTACTAAGGAAAATAATTTTTATTATTCTTAAAATTGTTGTTCCCAGGTAGTTATTGGCCACTCTTTAGATCTTATGCCATGGACTTTGGTAACCTAGGCTTTTCCACTCACAACAAATCAACCCCATTATGGGCACTGAAGCAGTGTCGGACTCACTAACAGGTTCTGCAAGATGTTATTAAGTGCATATGTATACCTGTATACTACTGACTAAATCTCCATCCCTGGCAACCTGCCCCTTTCTGGAAATCAATAAACCATTACTTCAGGAAGGGGGTAACGCCCTCGCACTCATTCAGTCATCAAAAGAACACCAACAGTCACCATACCAACTGTTACACATGCATCAGAACAAATGCATCACCAACTTCAGGACAACGAATCCAAGAACACACATACTAGCACAGACTGGTACAGACATCATGCACACTTACTGACATGCACACATACTCAGTGCACACACCCGCATCATAACAAATACAGCACCCCATTCAGAGCATTCCATCGCACCAACTCACAATGCACACAACTGGCACACACTGCAGGCACACTTGTTATGACTCACACACTGACTATAATCAATTACTCACACCCACCCATACACACTCGTACACAACAAAACTTACCTTGACTTCCATCACATTTATCTCGACTGCACACTTACCTCAACTGCTGTTAAGCATGCTATGGGGGGAGGGGGGAAGCAGCGCCATCAGGCATAAGGGGCAGAGTGTATTGGTCCTCACTGCACCAAGGTGACTCTTGCATGCTTGCGGGGACCCCCAAGGCACTCATTCACATCCTGTCCACCCCGCACCCTCCGGCGTCACCCTCTTACACGAGTCTCTTCCCATACCCTGAGATCTTCCATCACTATCTTTGTAAATCTTGCTGCGGCTCTCCACGAATCCTCCAAACTCAGCAACATGTCACACAGGGCAGGCAACCATGCTCTCAGTCTGGAGGTAGACTCTAAAACTGCCATGGCCTGCCATCATATGTGTTAGGCAATAGTCCAGTAAGCCTTGCAGTCTTTCACTCCAGTGCCACACATTCCCAAGGAGACGGTGTGTTCACCAACCCTTGGTGCCTTCATCCCACCGCTGTTGCCACAAGTTCATCATTTCGTCCTTCATCAACCTGGTTTGCCTCTTCTTCTTTACAACAGGCATTGCACCCAGCTCCTGAAACCTTCTGCATTGTTCAACAACTAGGTTTATTGGGGAAAGTACTGCCAAGACCTCCACTACCGCACCAGAGACAGTTCTATAAGCAGCCGTAATACGGAGGCAACATCACCTGTGAATTGCCTCCAGCCGTAACAACACCATCTGTGGATTGCCTCTAATACTCCCCTGTTCTTATCACTTCTGACCAGATCTCCGATCCATAAAGCATAATGGAATAGACAACACCTGGTAGTAGTCTTCCCTTTGTTGCCGCAAGCCACTGCAGTTGGGCAGAAGGCCAGAAATCAGTTGCGTGGTTTTCTCTGCCCTTTTTCTCATCTCCAGCATGTGATTCCCAAACCAAAGCCAAGCATCAATCAATATGCCCAGGTACTTAACCGCTGGCTTTGACAGGATTCGCTTTCCCTCCAGGGTAATTGCCAGTGTGAGCCTCCTTTTTACTGTGATCATCAGTACAGCCTCTGTTTTTTCAGGAGCCACCTTGAGCCCTAACCCTCTTATCCAGCTGCAAATTGTGATATATGCCTCTTCAATCTTGACGACAGCGTTCCTCTTTGTGTCCACATCGACCACAAGGGCCAAGTTGTCTGCATACCCAATCATGGTAACATGAATCGACAGCGTAAGCCAAAAAACACCATTGTAGGCTATATTCCACAGGGTTGGTCCGTGAACTGATCCCTGTGGCACCTCTCATGACTCTTCACTCCACTCTACTTCGCACAGAAGTATACGACCAATCACGTAGTACTAAATAATCTTAACCAAATATCTCGATGCACCAAGGTTCATCAGTGCCTGCTTAATGGTAATGTGAGAAATGCTGTTGAAAGTATTTCTCACATTGAGTATAACGAGTACACAACATCTGCCTCCGGTCCAGCCCCTGATAATCCTCTCTGCCATGCAACAGACGGCAGTGACAACATCAAGGGTGAACCTACCTCTGCAGAGCATCTGCCCACCTCCTCTACCATCCTGGTCAACCTCGCAACATGTCTAAATCACCTTCACTTCCATAATTTAATAAAAGTGAAGCCATAAAATTGTAAGTATTACTTGTCACTGCCTTGTAGCCTAATAAGTTACAGACACTAGTAAGTACATGCCATTATAATGTATAGATTGCTTCCTTTAGTTATCTTTAAAAATAGTTTTTTTACAAAACTAGAATATTTCCCAAAAGGATCAGTTTAAAAAAAATAAAACTAGAATTATATAGTTACTACAATTACAACTTTATTATTTTTTCTTTTGGTTTGTAATTTAAGTCTTATTGATAAAAAATAATAATAAATTATTTTTTTTTTAATATTGAAAGAATAATTAAGAATCGTTTTTTAATGTAATACAGTATTCACATAGTCTGATATTCTATTTTGAGCTTCTTAATGCATTAGAATAAAGTCATGGTATGGTTGTATAGAATTATACATGAAATTACTATAATCACTCCCCATACTAATAAGAAATGTGTTTATTTGTTTTCAGCTTTTTGGTACCAGGGTGGAGAGTTGGTTGGATTAAAATTCATGATCCAGTGGGAGTATTAAAAGAGGTAAGAGTATTCAACAACAAAAATTAGTAACTAGTAAAACCTGAGAATAGAAATAAACATTATTACAATAATAATATGAATATTACAGTCAAACTTAAACCAACTTGAGTAGTATATAAGGGTGGATCAATAAGTACCCATGTTAAGAATGAAAATGCAAGTTTTTCAGAAAACTTTTTTATTTTTCAACATAATCTCCTTTGAGGAGGGTATACCTTTCCTGACGTCCCCATCATTTTAATAAACACTCTAAAAAATACAATTTGTCTAACTTCAAAATTGCTTCTGTTTCGACAATGACCTCTTCATTTGAGCCAAATTTTTTCCTACAAGCCACATTTTCATATTGGGAAACAGAAAGAAGTCACAGGGAGTCAGGTCGGGTGAGTACAATGGATACAGCAGTAATTCTTGCAATCTGGCCGTGACGATATGGGATGAGTGAACATTGTTGTGATGAAACAGCACTTTTTTCTTTGCCAAGTTTGCTGTGTCTATTTCAATCAGTCCAATAATTCATTGTAGTACTGCCCTGTAATTGTGCTTCCTTTTTCCAGAAAGTCTATGAGGATTATTCCCTTCGCATCCCAAAAAATCATAGCCATGAATTTTCCAGCCGACAAGACATCTTGGCCTTCTTTGGAGCAGATTCGCCTGGAAAAACCTTTGAATGACAATCAAAACATTGTTTTGATTGTCGTTTGGTCTCTGGCATATAGTAATGGAGCCAGATTTCATCAACGGTGACAACTCGACATAAAAAGTCCTGCGGATTTCACTCAAGAGGTTCAAACACTGCTTCAAAGTTGACCGCCATATCTGCTTGTTGTCTGAAGTGAGAAATTATGGCATCCATCAGACCGACAGCTTTATCATTCTTAACTTATCATGTAAAATGTTTATTGCCATTCCGTACAACACACCTACAGACTCTGCTAATTTGCACATTTTCGTTCAATAATCAGCAAGAATTATGTCATGAACCTTTTCAATGATTTCATCAATAACCACGTTGCTGGGCAACCTGAGTGCTCCTCATCAAAAACAGTTGTACATTCATATTTAAAATAGTTAAACCAATATCTCACAGTTGTCATAGATGGTGAAGAGTCCTTATAGACAGAGTCCAACTTCTTTTATTTCTTCGTACATTTTTCCATCCAGAAATAAAAAGCAAATTACAAATTATATCATTCTTTTTCCACTGTATCAAAAAACACCAAATACGTTTCAAATGACTGTCAAAAATAAAAACTAACCTATGAATCAGTCTGAAATTTTGTATGGTGTCATTTGATAGATGGTAGTACACTATAATAATGCCAACTTTTTTCACCAATGCCACCTGTCTTCAAACATGGGTCTTATTGACTCACCCTTGTATTTATATTTTCTTATTATTTATAATTTATGTAGGCATGCTGAAATTAATCTAAAATATCCCCCTTCTTTACAGAAAATAACAGTATCACCATTTGTTGTTACAAATATTGTTTAGAGCATTCATTCTCAAAGTGGGTGATAACACCCCCTTGTGAGCAATGGAATTGACTAGTTGCTGTGTGGAGAGCATCTGTGTTGTATTTAACACTTCCTGTGTTTGTACAGCATTTTTCATCAATTATATAAAACAGTACTTTTAAGTACTATTACTGTCAGAAATTACACTATACTCATTACCATTAATATCAGCGGGTTGCATGCACAGCATACAACCATCATAGAATCTCTATTCAAACACACATATGCTTTTTCACACACAGGCTGTTTAAAAAGTAAGCAATGTTTTGCTCACTGTGTAATCTGTGTACAGTTTATAGCATACACGTACACTGCTCAGCAAAAGCACAGCACTGCTGTCACAGAAATTTGTACATGGTCATACAAAGTAGGAAAGTTGGGTCATAGTGGAGGTGACAAGGCAAGATGCTAACGACAGGAGGTGGAGAAAACTGCCAAAATAAATGGTAATGATTATAGTCTGCATATACAGCTGTATGTTTTCTACATTGTATTTTTATATACTGTAGAACGTGTATAATGTTTTTCATTAATCATTTGTTAACTGCTGAGTTTAGTGATTTTTCTCATGCAATGACTTCAAAAGGAGGTAAGCCTGCCACTCATCCTGTTCGTGACAGAGCAGTTTTTGGTTGAGGTATAATGGTTCATAGTTCATAACCAAGCACAGGAAATAGTCTGCGGTGTGAGAGAGTTTTTTGAGAATGAATCAAAAAAATTTTAGAAAAGAATGAACCTTAAATTTCTTTTCAAAAAGTTAGAGAACTTACTGTTGTTGCTCTTAAAATTAGTAACAATACAGTTTCCAATATTACCAAAGAGAAGTCTTTAACTGTGCAGAAAGGTTCATCCAAATTATCAACATCGTGCAAACAACAACCAATACATTCTCCAGTTACTGGAGGGTACTGATTTAAATACGTTTGCAGCTGATGTCATTCGCCAACACATTTACAACTACTACTCAAAGAAAGAATATCCAACAACTAAGAAGTTATTTGTTTCTCTTGAGAAACTGAGTTATTTTATGGAAAATATTCATCTTTACTAAAAGTACTGCATAATATAGGTTTCAAGTACCAAAAAATTAATAGCAGGAGAATTTTATTTGAAAGAGGAGATATTGTTGCTCATCGTAGTATTTTTCTGAAGGAAATGAAGACCGTTAATTTTAATGAAATTGTTTGGTTACATGAAACCTTTCTTTTCTTTTCCTGTTTAGCCTCTGGAACCACCATCAGGATTACTTCAGAGGATAAATGAGGATGATATGTATGAGTGTAAATGAAGTGTAATCTTGTACAGTCTCAGGTCGACCATTTCTGAGATGAGTGGTTAATTGAAACCCAACCACCAAAGAACACTGGTATCCACGATATAGTATTCAAATCCGTATAAAAGTCAAATGCCTTTGACTTAAGTTCGTATTCAAATGCCTTTACTAGGATTTGTACCTTAGAACTTGGCTTCGAAATCAGCTGATTTGCGAAGACGCGTTCACCACTAGACCAAACCAATGGATTTGGTTACATGAAACCTGGGTTAATGCTAACCACTCAAACCCAATGGCATGAACTATGGGAACTCTTGATGGTCATAATGCCTGTGCCTATTGGTCGAGGTGAAAGATTAATTGTCTGTCATGCCAGAACAGTTAACAGGTTTCTGAATGAATGCTATTAATGTTTAAATCAAAGAAAACAAACAACTACCATGAGGAAATGAATAATGAAACATTCACAAAATTGTTCAAAGAAACGCTTTTAAAAAAAGTTAAACCAAGTAGCATCGTAGTGATGGATAATGCTTCATATCACACTGGGCAATTGGGTAAAGCACTAACTAACACTAATCGGAAATATGGGTTGATTAATTAGCTAATTTCATGTGGGATTAATGCAGACCATTCAATGACCAAAGGAAAACTTTTGGAAATTATTCAGGAAAACCTTCAAGATCTACTTATTAAATAGCAAAAGAAGCAGACTATAAAGTCATCCCATTGCCTCCCTATCACTGTCACTTCAGTGTTATTGAAATCATGATGAGTCAAGTGAATTGGGATGAGTCAAATAATAATAAAAAGTTTGCAATAACAGAATCAGAAGAAATTACATTGCAAGGAAAAAATAGTGTAACCTTTCAAGACTGGAGAAAAGTAGTGCAACATGTTAGAAGAGTTATATATGAAGCCATAGAACAAGAAATTCCCTTGGACAAAGACAATTTAATTATAAATTTAGAAGAATCATCTGGTTCATCTTCCAGTTCCAGTAGCAGCTCTGAAGATTATGAAATGGATGGCATTCAACCACTTTCTGATGAATAATGCCACAGTATTTATTTATAATTATTTTTATTGTAAAGTAGTTGTTTTCCTCAACTTAAATAATATATTGTAGTGATTATTATAATATCAATAACTACAATAACTACTGTAATTTCTTAACGTAAAAATAAAATAAATACATTGTAGCCTACTGTAAATAATTATAAAAAATATAACAGGCCTACAATAAAAGAAAAATAATACCAAAAGAAATTAAATTAAAATTGATATTTTGGAAAATGGCTGACACTTAACTTTCAGAGAAAACAACTGTTAGTTTGTTGGCATGTACGAGTGAGAGAGATGAGAAGGATAATGAGGAAGAGAAGGTCAGATATGTTTGGCAACATTCAAAATCTTGCTTTCCTTCCAAGAACCACATGTGGCTATAATACATTAACCGCCACAACCAAACTCTCAACAACCTGAGTACAGTATTAAATCTAAGCTTTTTATATAGTTTTTAAATTTAGATGAATTTAATAAAGATTATTTTATTTTTTATTAACTTTCAGATTTGATGATGGCCCCATAATACAAAAATATGTTACTGTAAAATTTTATTTTTTTAAATATTGTTGTTTAGTAATATGCTGGTCGTAATTAATTAAAATTCATGTCCTAATTTATGAGTTCTGTTATTTAATAGTAGAAGCTGTTACCTGTGTTCATATAATTAATGTCTTTACTCTGTTACTTAGTTCAATAATTTTTATAAGAAATAAATAAATGATAGATAATAGGTATGAATAATAGATAAATGGATATTATATTTAATTTAATTGATTTGAAATTATATACAATTGCCCTAAAATAACCCACTTATAGTACATAAGAATAATACATATAACAAAAATATAATACAATCCTATCATAAATATTTTGACAAATTTAATATAAACCATAGTTTGAAAATAAAATGAAAAAAGCAGTGGTAATAAACAGAAAATATCTTCAAAATAACCTCTTGGGAAATGCCAATTTCCTTATTTAAATCACAGAGTGAGACAAGATTTTAATTTTTGAAGGCCCTTTAACTTATAGGCGACTATTCCAGGATGCCTTAATATGTGCCCTGTAAGTATGTCTCTTCTTTTAACTATATTTTTCCAAATGCTTCTTTCTTCATCGATTTACTCCACACCTCTTCATTTGTCACTTTATCCACCCATCTGATTTTTAACATTCTACTACAGTACCACATTTCAAAAGCTTTTATCTTTTCTTCTCGGGTACTCTAATCGTCCAAGTTTCACTACCATATAAAGCTATGCTCCAAACATATATTTTTAAAAGTCTTTTCCTGAGGTTTAAATTATTTTTTTATGAAAACAAATTATATTTCTGACTGAAGACTCGTTTCGCCTGTGCTATTCAGCATTTTATATCGCTCCTGCTTCGTCCATCTTTAGTAATTCTACTTACAGAATAACAAAATTCTTCTACCTCCATAATCTTTTCTCTTCCTATTTTTACATTCAATGGTCCATCTTCATTATTTCTACTACATTTCATTACTTTCGTTTTGTTCTTGTTTATTTTCATGCGGTAGTTCTTGCATAGGAATTCATCTATACCATTCATTGTTCCTTCTAAATTCTTTTTACTCTCACCTAGAATTACTATAGCATCAGTAAATCATAGCATCTTTATCTTTTCACCTTGTACTGTTACTCCGGATCTAAATTGTTCTTTAACATCATTAACTGCTAGTTCTACGTAAAGATTAAAAAGTAACGGGGATAGGGAACATCCTTGTCGAACTCCCTTTCTTATTACAAGTTCTTTCTTATGTTCTTCTACTATTACTGTTGCTGTTTGATTCCTGTAAATGTTAGAAATCGTTGTTCTATCTCTGTATTTGAACCCTCATTTTTTTTAAATGCTGAACATTTTATTCCAGTCTACATTATTGAATGCCTTTTCTAAGTCTATAAGTATGTTGGTTTGTTTTTCTTTAATCTTCCTTCTACTATTTAGAATAGTATTACTATTAATCTAAGCCCTAAAATTCCTTCCCTTATCTCTATACTTTTCCTGAAACCAAATTGATCTTCTCCTAACACTTCTTTCACTCTCCTCTCAATTCTTCTGTACAGAATTCTAGTTAAGATTTTTGATGCACGGCTAGTTAAGCTAATTGTTCTGTATTCTTCCCATTTAACTGGTCCTGCTTTCTTTGGTATCATGACTATAACACCTTTTTGAAGTCTGATGGAACTTCCCCTTTTTCATAAATATTACACACCAGTTTGTATAATCAACCAATCGCTTCCTCACTTGCACTGCACAGTAATTCTACAGGCATTCTGTCTATTCCAGGAGCCTTTCAGCCATTCAAATCTTTAAAATGTTCTCTTAAATTCAGATCTCAGTATTGTTTCTCCCCTTTCATCCTTTTCAACTTCCTCTTCTTCCTCTATAACACCACTGTCTAATTCATTTCCTCCATATAACTATAAAGGTGGGTGGAATATATTCCACCCACCTATCGATTTTGCCTTTCGTATTATAAATCGGTGTACCATCTTTGTTTAACATATTATTAGATTTTAATTTATGTACCCCAAAATTTTCCTTAACTTTCCTGTATGGTCCACCTATTTTACCAATATTCATTTCTCTTTCCACTTCTGAACACATTTCTTTAACCCACTCTTCTTTTGCTAGTTTGCACTTCCTGTTTATAGTATTTCTCAATTGTCTATAGTTCCTTTTACTTTCTTCATCACTTACATTCTTATATTTTCTACGTTCATCCATCAGCTGCAATATATCATCTGAAATCCAAGGTTTTCTACCAGTTCTCTTTGTTTCACCTAAGTTTGCTTCTGCTGATTTAAAAATTTCCTTTTTAACATTCTTCCATTCTTCTTTTACATTTTCTACCTTATCTGTTTTACTCAGACCTCTAGAGATGTCCTCCTCAAAATCTTCTTTACTTCCTCATCCTCAAGCTTCTCTAAATTCCACCGATTCATCTAACACCTTTTCTTCAGGTTTTTAAATCTCAATCTACATTTCATTATCACTAAATTATGGTCGCTAGCAATGTCTGCTCCAGGATAAATTTTGCAGTTGATGAGTTGATTTCTTAATCTATGCTTATATAATCTGATACCTTGCAGCATCACCTGGCTTTTTCCATGTGTATATTCTTCTATTATAATTTTTAAACTGGGTATTGGCAATTACTAAATTATACTTTGTGCAAAACTCTATAAGTCAGTCCCCTCTTTCATTCCTTTTGCCCAGCCCGTATTCACCCACTATATACCCCCTTCCTTGTCTCTTCCAATGCTTGCATTCCAATCTCCAACTATTACAAGGGTAAGTCAATTATTATCCGCAATGTAGTTATAAATTTTATTGCAATACAAATAGGAAATTTACATGTACATCATTTTTCAACATAGTCCCTTTGTATTGCAACCCACTTAGTCCATTATTACACAAGCTTCCTGATGCCCTCATAAAAGAAGGTTTTCAGATGAGCTGTGAGCCAGGAATGCACTACTTCTTTCACTGTTTCGTCCGCAGTATGTGAACGGGCATTGTCGTGCAACAACAGAACACCTTTCAACAGCAGTCCTTGGTGTTTGCTTCAAATTGCAGGCTTCAGCTTGGCAGTAAGCTTCTCACTGTAACGCGCACTGTTTATTGTCGTGCCCCTTTCCTCATAATGTCCAGTACTGGGCCTTGTGAGTTCCAAAAAACCGTAAGCATCAGTTTTCCTGCAGATGGTTAGATCTTGAACCTTTTTTTGAGAGTGAATGTGGATGTTTCCATTCCATACTCTGCCGTTTACTCTCCAGCTCATAATGATAGATCCATGTTTCATCACCAGTGATGATTCTGTCTAATAAGATGTCCTGTTTGTTACCATAGTGATCCAAATGTTTTTGGCAGATGTCCAAGATGTCCTTTGTTTATGCAACTGTGTGAGTTGTTTTGGGACCCATCTTGCACAGACTTTATGAAACCAAAGTCTGTTGTGGATGATTACATAGGCAGAACTATGACTAATTTGCAGAAAATGTGCCACCTCATCAATAGTTACTCGTCTGTCTAAGATAACCATGTCACATGCATGCTCAATGTTTTCCTCATTTGTGGCGGTAAACAGTTGTCCGGCTCCTTCATCGTGCATAACACTTGTGCGACCATTTTAGAATTTTTCAATCCATTCGCAGACACTCCGTTGTAGCAGCACACTGTTCCCATACTGTACCGAAAGTCTTCAATGACTTTCGGCCCCGGATACACCTTCCGACCACAAAAAACTATCACTGAACGTTGCTCTTCTTTGGTGCAAACAGAAAGCGGAGTAGCCATGGTTAACGGCAGGGCAGGGATAATAGAACTAACCTAGCAGCATCAAACCTGCACAGACATAACAACAATCAAACCACGCATGTGTCATCTAGGCAACACGACAGTACTACCAACATAAACAAAAATATAACTAAATTGTGGATAATAATTGACTTACCCTCATATTAAATTTTCACCTCCTTTTATGTGTTTAATTGCTTTGTCAATTTCTTTGTATACACGCTCTACCTCATCATCATCATGGGCGCTTGTAGGCATATAGACTTTAATAATTGTTGTCGGTTTAGGTCTCAATTTTATTCTTATTACAATGATTGTATCGCTATGCAATTTGAAATATTCTATTCTCTTCCCTATCTTCTTTTTCATTATGAAACCTACTCCTGACTGCCCATTATTTGAAGATGAGTTAATCAAAATCACCTGAATTAGTTTAAAATCACCTGACCAAAAGTCGTTTTCTTCTTCCCACCGAACCTCACTACTTCCTACTACAACTGTATTTACCTATCCATTTCCCTCTTTAAATTTTCTAACCTACCAAGCTTTTTTAGATTTCTAACATTCCACGCTCCGACTCATAGAATGTTATTTTTTAATTTTCTGGTGACCCCTTCCTTAGTAGTCCCCATCTGCAGATCCAAACGGGGGACTAGTTTACCTCTGGAATATTTTACCAAGGCACCTCCAGCATTGTTATATGAAAATGCAGAGCTACATTTACTTGGAAAAAAGCAGCTGTAGTTTTCTATTGCTTTCAGCTGTGCAGTCCTCAGAAGATTGAGTGATGTTGATATGGCCGTTTAAGTCATTCTGACTTACGCCCTTAACAAATACTGAAATTGCTGCTGCCCTCTTTCAGAAATCATTCCTTAATCTGGCTCTCAACAGATACCTCTCTGATGTGGTTGCACCTTCGGTCCAGTTACTTTATACCACTGAGAACTCAAGCCCCCTCACCAACAGCAAGGTCTCATGATTCATAGAGGGAGATATATATATACATATAAGAATATAAGAATGGCTTATTACAGCCTATAAAAACTTCTTTCTCATTAAATGCCACCCAGTGAAAATCTATATCATATTTTTCTTTTTTTTGTATTCTGTAACTAATAATGCTAGAAATGCTACTATTAAAATAATGTCCGTGAAAAAATTGTGTTTTTACGTAGTTCATAGAAAATATTCATTTGGTTTGATTTCAATCCATAAATGTTGGATTTCATTTCTTAAAAGGTGCCACTTTGCTTTACACTTATTTGAGGTAGAACTAATATTGTTTTAATAACTTTTCTTTGTTGCTATCTTCTATTCATTATAGAATTTTTCAAAAATAAATGATTGTTAGGACTGCTGTCCTAACACCATTTTTTTTAAATGCTTTAGTTTCTTATTATAGCGCTAATCTTCTTGTGCTCGCACTGCCATGAACTTTTTGACAAACACTGTTCATCTAAATTTAAGAAACATTTCAAAAAATAATTTAAAACTTTACGATAAATTTGTATTCATCATTGTTTCTAGTTAATCAAAAAATTGATATCTAACTTAGTGTAAAATTAACAATGTAAAAATAATTTTTTACTGCATTCATATTACATGCTCTGACATATTTAAACCAAGGAAATGTTTTGAAAATATAGCCCAAATAAGCCTTACCTAATGTAAAAGCAAGACTAGAACATTTCAAACCAAAATATTTATGAATATTATTTACAGTTTCTTCTCTTTTACCTTTTTGACAAAATCAGTATTAAGATCAGTACAAATTACAGTATTTAATCCAGTTTTAAAATTTATGTTATACATATTTAAATAGGAAGCAAAACTGTTAAATCATGAGGGAGATCTGTAAAAGGATATAACTATAAACTACAAACATAAAATCAGTAAGATATACCCCATATTTCTCAAAACCTTTTTCATTATAAAATTGCTGTGGACCAGTAACTTCAAATTTAATTTGACTTTTTTAATAAAAAATCTCTATCTTCCTAATAAAGACTTTTTGCTTTAAAATAATTCTAACTTACACACAAATCAGTAACATTTTCACACAGCCAGTATTTATTTAGTCAAACAACATCAAGTGTAAGATCAGTACAAACATTTTCTACATCACACAGATTTTTCCTTAAATCCATCATAATGGATTGCTTGAAACTTATTGTTACTGCAATTAAAGACAGAAACATTCATTTAAAAATTATGACAAGTTTTGTTAGTTGAGGAACCTGAACATTCTAGGATCAAAACTTAGCAGATATTTTTCACAATTTGTTCAAAACACTATTTGCATATTTATTCCCTTGGACCAATAACTTGTTCTGCACAGTCTCTGCAGAAACTATCATCTTAAACTTTATTTGTGGATCAAGGGAATTTGTAGAACAAAAATATATTCTTTAAACAATCTGATTGTTTAAAGTTATCTAATTTTAACCAATTTATAAGTAAAGTTTCCCTATTTTTGAATTTTTTGCTGAAATCCATCACTGGTCTCAAAAAGTACAAGCTTTTTCAGAATGTAAATGTAAAAAATTGTCATTCTGAATAATTTCAACTGCTCTTTTACACAGTCAGTTTTCTTCTTTTCAACTGACCCCACCCCCCGCCTCCACTTTATAAAATTAGAATTTATAATTCTATCATTAATAAAACTGACTGAAAATCTTTTAAAATGTTTATTCTTAATTTCATTAATTTGCTGATATATATATATATATATATATATAAACTTTCAATTGTGTTCATTTAATCTATATATATATATATATATATATATATATATAATATATACACACACACTCAAATCTAGCAATTGCAAAGCATTGCCGGGTCTGCTAGTATTTAAATATAATTATATTGATTTTACTTACAGATAAGAACAGGATTAACTGCATTAAGCCAAAAGACGTTAGGTTGCAACACTTTAGCACAAGGAGCTTTGCCTAAAATCCTAACTGAAACTCCAGAAACTTTCTTTATAAAAACAATAAATGCACTTGAGGTAAGAAAAACTCATCATTTAATATCATATAAAAAAATAATTTTTCATTTTTTTTAATTTTAAGATGTATAAAATAAGTGTTAATACTTGAAATTGGTTTTTAAACAAACATGTTTTAATAAAAAGTGCTGTAGTATTACTTTTAATAGATATATCAAAACCCTAATTGTAATATTTTTACTTTACTTATGTCACTTCTAATAAAAGAATTCGGTTTTTGGTCTTTTAAACAGAATTCTGTTTTTAGTTGTAAAATAAATTGCGCATAATTGACATTTTCTGAATCCATTTAATATTCAAAAATTAGTTTTACATTGCCTAAAAATAACAAAAATCTCTTTCCATGAAGATTAAAAAATACATTTTCTGGCATAATAAGACATCATTGAATTAATGGTACTAAAAAAAAAATTTTATTATAAAATATATGTACTAAATCTATATGCACATTTGTTTTAATTTTATTTTCCTTTTGAAACTAAATTCTAAATTTGCAAAGAACACAGTTCTCTAACAGAGATGAAATTACCACGGCTTTTACTCATTTCTGTTACAGAAAAGTGACAATCTGAAACACTGAGAAACCATATTTCCTATTCTCCAAATATAATGGGTAGAAAAGAATGTATTGAATTTTTTTTCATTGTTAAATCTGCGATACCAGTAAAGTTCCTTTATAAAAAATTTCAGTTGGTCCAAATGCTCTTTTTAAGATAGAATAGTCAGAGAAAGAAACTGTGAAATTTTTGTGGTATTAACGCACATAGTGTATAGAAAAAGTGAAAATTGCTGAAACTTTTCCCATAGTTTTTGGAAAAATGGATATTATATTTAAAAAATTGTTTTAATTCAATGAAGATGTCAAGACTACCTCTACATTTTTTATTGTATTCTGAGCTAATTTGAATCCAATGCCCATTATTAAGGGAAAGAGAGGTAGATATAGACAAGCAAATAGCAAAAAATATTTATTTTTCAAAATACTGTATATTTGGTTAAGTATATAACATAGTGAGTAAAGAAAGAACAAAACCATATCAAACCTGATTTTAAGTAAAATAAAATATTACGAATAAATATGATATATTAGACTAACAATTCTATCCAAAGGATATTAAAGAGATTAAAGTTGGCACAGGAAATTTAATTTTTCTAGAAATCTATCTATTCCTTTAATATTAAATACTTAAGAGGATACATACATGTAAGTGAAATGTGGTTGTTGACTTTGACCTTAGAGTCCATGTTCCACAAAAGTACATTAGAAGTATAATATTTTAAAAGATACTTCAAGTTTAACTTTATCTTATACATAAATTTGTTTTTGTTAATTGTTTCCTTGGTCATACTATTATGGTTTTTCAATTTTGGTCTTCTTTTAATAAGTCTCCTACTTACCTGTAAAGTTTTACTTGTTAAATTGTAGATATTCATTGGCTTATTTTCTAATATCTTTTTACTTTGTTTTTTCTTAACATTATTTTTTCACATCATATTTTGGTTCAAAAATTATTCCCCTAATGAGTGAAGGTAGTGTCTACAATAATGCCTTCCCTCATCCATAGAACATAGAGTGCCTTTCACTCTATTATTCATAAAGTCTTTTGATGCTAACAAAGCATCTAAGATACAAGTGGCACTAATTTGAATTCCTTTCTCTGAGAGTAATGATGTTTATACAGCCAGACCCTTATTATGAACAGATTGAAAATGTCACTTGTGAGATTGAATGTCCCTACATTTCAGTGGACTTGACATATTATTGATATGTTACAGTAAATTCATCAAGTAAAGAAGGAAAATAGAAACCATTTCACTCCTAATATTATTTAGTGGCCTGGTTTGAGATGGCTGTTATTATTAGGAATAACTGTGCAATTTTTGAAAGTGACTTTGTATTATGTCAGGTCACTACAACAATTATTATTTCAGTACCTAACATGCATTCTGTCATACTATCATCTAATTTCGAAATCATCCATTGTATATCTTGTACATCATGCCATAAAAATCCATAGGCCATATGCCATATCATCCGAGAGCCATTATATATTATATTATACCAGTATGCATGATGTTTTATTGCATTTTCCTTTCTCCAATTCTGATCCCTTCATCCTCTTCCAGAGCTTTTTTATCATGACAACATATATATTAAATAAAATAAGGGGACAGATTAGGACATTTGCTAATTCAGATATAATCTTTTAATTAATTTCCTTTTTTATCTTCTTTTTACCTTTTCAATCTACTGTTTGGTTTTTCAGTATTTCCATTTGCTTATCTCACACAAATGGTCAAATTTTTTTTTCACATCTATAAGATGTTCTTGTTTCTTTGCCCCAATCTACACGCGCGTGAACACATACAAATCATCAAATCAGTTACATTTCTTCCCTTATTGAATTCATATTGTCCTCCTGTAACCAACTTCTCCATTTTATTTTTTTTTTATCTTGGTTCAAAGATTTGCTTAAGAATCTTTCGTAAAGCAAAATTAAACTGCTATACTTTGGTTTGACTTTTAATTATTTCATGCTCTTTAACTCAGTACCATAGATCATATTATTTAATTTCATTACCTTCTCTTGCAATCCTTCTTCAATACAAAATGTAATTATTCCTATCAGTTGTCCATTTATTCAGTTCATAACTTAATGCCTTTTTTTATTTTTCATATTAGGTGTTGCATGTGTAACTTCAGATTTTAAAATTGTTGTTCTTACATAACTTCTTTCACTTCATCCTATCTATGGGATGATCATTTATTTTGCTTTCTATTGGATTAATTCCTCTATTTATTTCTTCCACCTTTTGGTTTCTCTTTGTATAACTCTCTGGCAATTTCTATGTATATAATAAATCTTTAATACTAGTATACATAATTGTATTAATATATGCAGCAAATAAAACAAAAGAATACAAAATTTTCAAGAAATTTAATTTCATTCATTTAGCGGTTTTTTTTTCAGAGACATGCATGCACAGCTTACTCAATACTCTCTGAAGCAAAAGGATTAACTCCTATTATGCCACAAGGAGCCATGTATATGATGGTAAGAAATTTACTACATTATTTCATCAAACTTACTTTACTATCCAGTTATAGTAGATCCTTGATTATTAAATTCAGAATTATTGAAACCGGTCACTAATCTCTTAAATTTATAAGTTGTTAAAAATTAACTAAAAGTCATTACTGTTTACGAGAGATTGGGTATAACCATCAAATACATCTTAACATGACAAGAATAGTCATTAAAATTAAACTAGTGTTTTCATGCTTATAATGTATTTAATAAATCAATATTTTGTGCTGCATTTTATATTGTTATATAAACACAGTAGTTAAAGTGTTACATTTTCACAGTATTTATGCAAATATCACTGTCATATTCAGTATACTTAAGTTTTATAAAAAAAGATAATACTGGATACTAGTATTATAGTTATTACTTTGTCTTAGATATTGTAGCATGAGCATCATAATATAACTTATAAAAATTAGAGAAGTTAGATAAAATTAAACAAAATTATGAAATTTTGTTTTATTTCTTTAATGAAGTTCAGCAAAATTGTTAATAATTTGGATTTAGAAAAGAACTTAAAACTCACATGTACAACAAGATGACAATTTGTAAAAATACTTCATGTAAAAGAAAACATGAAATAAATAAATTTTTAATTTTGGACATCTGTATTGCTCATATTTTCATTGAAACGTATAAAAAAACTGATTAGTTAAAAACAACAGGTCAACAAAAAAAAAATTTTTTTGAACTGAGATAAACATAGGGGAATTAGAATTTATTTTTTATGCTAAATCTTAAAATAAAATCTGTTTTTCTTCATCACCCTCCACATTTTTAGTTATGATCCTTTAAAATATTAAGAAACTTGTTAAATAATAGAGTACAAAAATAATAATAATAATTACAATTAAAATTCCTACCTTTATTTTCCAGACATTTACGTTTATCTTAATTTCATTTTCTTATTTTCCTTTTCTTCAGGAAAATCTTCTCTTTTTGTCATCCAGCAGTCACTCATCAGAGATTTATCCCATCTGCCTTGATAACATTGTTCCATTTGCAATATATCTTGGTGGAATCTTTCTCTTTGTTCATCGGTGATGTCACCCAAGTTTAAAGAGAAAAAGTCCAAATGAGAATATAAAAAATGAGTTTTCAATGACATTCTGCAGCCTACATTTTTGTAGTTCACTAAAAGTTCATTTATAGGTTGATCATGGTTTTCAGCTTTTTTGTTTACAAGAAAACCAGTAACGACATCATTGAATGACTTCCATACTGCTAGTTCTTTAGGATTCAGTTTGCTGTCAAATATATTTTCACAAATGAATTTTCTTATTTATGGCTTGATGAATATTCCTTCTTTTAATTTGGCTTCACTTAATTGTGGAAAAATCTCAGCTAAATATTTAAAGCCATCTCCATCTTTATCTAATGCTTTTACATTTTTCTTCAGGCCTAGTTTTATGTGTAGATGTGGTAAATTATACAATCTGCTTTGACAAGGAGAATATTGACAATATTTTCCTTTACTGGGGTAAACTGATTTTTTTTTGGCCAATCTTTAATTGTGTAATATTTATCTGTAGCCTGACTATCCCACAAACACAAGAAACACATATATTTTGTAAAGCCACTCTGAAGACCAAGAAGAAGCTCTATATCACTTTCAGGTCAGCAATGATTCACCATGAGTGTTCATCATACTTAATAGCTTTTAAAATTTTTGACATACTCGTATGTTTCTTTTATTCCTACAGCATGTACTACCGGTATAGAAGAAAACTTATTTGAGTTGTACAACAACACTATCTTTAAGCTTCTTTTTGATGAGTATATAAATAAATGCCAATCATGAAAAAAATATTTAATGTCCAGTTCAGACTTAACCCCCTAACATCATGGCAGGAACAATTTAAACCATCTCAGTATTTCAGTAAATTTTCATTTAGATTTCTATATATTGAAATTTTAGTATCCTTGTTTAATAAATTCCATTCTTTAAGACATGAACCTAGGATTTCTGCATTCGACAAACACAAGTCATGAATTAGATCGCTTCAGTTCTGCTTGCGTGATGAGGTGAAGTTCAGGATTTGAGTCTTCTGTAATGTAATTAATATCTATTGAAGTTGAGGATTCATCAGTTAAGCCTTCTGGGAAATTGGAAATTTCTTTCCAAGAAGTTGGAGTGATCAGAATCAGTAAATCAGCAGTATGAAGTACAGGTCTCATATAGCTGAACAAACATTTGGATATGCATTACTGCATTTATTGTTTGAATTGAAACCAGTAACATTTGTTAAGCAAAAATAGTAGTCATCATAATGGTTAGTAGTCTTTCACTAAATCATAGATATGTCAAAAAGCAAATGCTCTTTTTTCCTTTTAACCACTGGGTTAGTTAAATGTAGAACTTTATGCATGCTACATGTGGAGCCCAGGATTTATCTTGATCTCCCGAGGGACAGTCAAAATAATTTTTTTAAGCAGTTTTCTGCAGATTTAATACTGGTTTTCATTTACTTTTCGTGGTGAATTCTCCACAAACATAGCAAAAAATATTTGGAGAATTTCTTCTTCAAGCCCGATTTTTATTCATTGTAAAATTCAAAATGTTTAATGAATGACAGTAAACTGAAATATCACAGAAATGCTTACTTATAAAAATAATTAAATTTAATTTATAAATACTTACTTAATTACTTAAAATACTTCATAAAATTGTTTCACCATAGAGTGCAATAAAACATAGTGGAAAACATACACAACTTAACAAATCTTGATGTTTAATAGAATAATACCAAAAGTTGTTCTGTTATAAAAAGTTTTCACTAAATGTATGGCATCACTTATGAAACAGTCTTTATAATATGTGTATGATAAAACCATTACCACAACTACGGAACACAAGTCATATTAAGAATTGAACTCATACTGAAGAAAATTTCATCACGTTGAATTACTCATTACTTGAGCCACTGACATATCTATACATATCTGCTGTCAAATCAGATAACCAACTTTGTTAAATTAATTCTACATCGAAGCACTGATTCACAGATAATAATTAAGAACACTGATTACTCATATTTTTAAGTATATTCCTTATTATCTGTATAATGTCAAGTACATGTTTTATGTTAAATAAGTGTACTTATTGAATAACTAATTGCAATAATACAGTTTAAACATAGCTTAATATAATCAGCTGGTAACTGTGCCAGCAACATAATAACAAACTTGTTTACATTTACATAAAGAAGAACAATAGTAAACAGCTTTATTTATATGAAAAATAAAGAGGAAAGGAAACATACAGGACTGATCATCTGACTTAACATGAAATGAGATCATTTGACTGTTATGTATCAAATATAGGTTTACAGCATGCATCACAATATAAGTCTTTTGTGAATAATTAAACATACAGATGTATTACCTTATTTGTATTGTTTGTATCACGAAAGATGGAACAAATAAAGTGGTTTTAACTTAAGAAAGTTATGTGATGGATTTTTTTGGAATACATATTCAGATTCAGCATATACAATACTATATAGAACACCTACTCCCTTTTCAATTCAAATTTTATGTTCACCAGTATAATTAATATTACAAATTGTGTTTAAATTTTATAGAAATTATTCTTTCAAAGGATCTTTTTGCAAAGCTACTTTCAACAGAGTTAATTGTGTAGCTTCTCCAACATTACCAGAGGTGGACCATGGGAATTAAAATGCTCCATTATTTTTCAATGGCACCCAGTTAAAAAAAAATACTAACACCATAATTAACAGTGATTTGATAACTACACTTGAAAAAGTAATTACATGATTAATTCTGAAAAACCTTTGGAAGAACAATTTTCATTTATTTTGAAAGGAAATCATTTACAATTTTTTTTTTTTTTTTATCATTTCAGAGTTATTTTAATAATTTTTGGTAGTGCTATTGTTATTGGTGTTGTCTTCCTTAAAAAGAATAGAAAACCCCTTATGTAATTTAATATAATATATTTGATCAATGTTATGTTTCTTGATTCGTTTAAAAAATTAATTCTACAAACAAATATAAACAACTTGTTTAAACTTTAATAACTTAAGGAACTTCCTAGCCCTTTTAAGACAGGTAATTCTATTAACAACAATACTACAGATTAGGTAGAAGAGGAGACTTAGCTTTAACCGATCCAATGAACAAAAAGAATTCCAGTATTTTGTATGCAAGTCATTTTATATTTAATAATTCTATAATACATAATTATATTTTATAATACTAGTTAGTTATTTTTATATTTTATAATATTTGTAGAGTGGGTAGTGTTTAAATTATTCAGTACACCGTTTTTTTACTTTTCTGGCATACTTATAATTACAGTAGTAAATTATTAACACTATTACTTTTCATTACATTAAAACTTAATGATTTGAATTACAGGTCAGCATTGATTTTGAAAATTTGCCTTCATTTCAAACTGACATACAGTTCATTGAACAAATGGTAAAGGAAGAATCAGTATTTTGTCTACCGGGGTTGGTAAGTATTGACCACAAATATTGTATATAAATATCAAATAGATAAAAACCACTGTTGAATTTTTTTTTTTTTGCCTAGAGGGAGCATTAGGAGGCCTGGTTTTACTTTATAGCCACTTACCATAGCCACTCACCCTACTAGGTGTACAAAAAAGAATATCAGAGTTCTAATTTGTTATATCTCTTGTATGAGGTTTACAATATTGATTTAAGGCTAGAATAATAATTAACAAAAGTAAAGATTTATATCCATACATTGATTCCTTATATTTCTGTTTAATAGCACCACTAGCAAATGTGGCGACTTCTAGATAGAAATTCTTTTTTTTTAATGTGAATCTGTAGTTACAGTTCAACCTGCATTCTGTAGAAAGTTTAATTCTGATCCTCCAAGTGACAATAACATTCATTGATGGCCATTAACTGAATATGCTGCACAGCATAATCACATTGAAACGATCAAATATATATCTGTGTGAAGGGAGATGTACAGGACAGCTGAAGAAAATATTCAATGTGTCATTGAGTCTATGGTTAATGCTAAAAAATTTCTTTGTAAGATCAGCCACTAACTAGCGATGCTTCTGTGGAATGTTTTTAGGAAAACTCTTACCATACGTGTCCATAACATTTGCAGCTGTTACAAGTTTTTAAGATTACAGACTATGCTGTGCATGCCAACTTTTCATTCGAAATGTTGCTGTATGAAGATGTTGATTTTCTTGATAGTATTTTTTTTTTTTTTTTTTTTTTTTTTTTTTGGTTGTTTGTGGGCGAAAAACGCCTGGGCGTTATCATCGCCCGGTAGTTATTATTAAAAGGGTAATATAACTCCAAAATAATAAGCTATACAAGGTGTAAACGTAATATTAATCATATGATAAAAATTTACTAAAACAAGCCAAGAAGGAAAATAAAACCCAAAACTAATATCACAGACAAAGTTGATAAAATATTAATGATAAAATAATAGAATAAAGAAATTATAAAAACTTACATAACTCTGATGGGTTGTGCAAAAATCCCCACCCCGGATAGTAAAATTAAACACATAGAACTAAAAAATCAAATCGAAAATAAAGGTTAAAATTATCAAAAAAACTCTCCTTACAGAAAAACATATATATGTTAAATCCTTTGCAGTAACCCAGTACTATGCAAAAAGAGAAACATTCGTTCCAAAACCCTGCCTCATTGCCCAAGACATCACGAATGCTGCTGGGTAAATTAAATTGAAGACGCAACGCCGCATAACATACGCAGTCCACGAGAATGTGGTGCACAGTTATGCGGCAGTTGCATCGTGTGCACAGAGGTGGGTCTCCTCCTGACATTAGATATTCGGGCGTGATCCTCGTGTGCCCTTACCGTAACCGGCAGAGTTCCTGCAAGAGGAGCCCCACAGCAACACTGAGTCTTTAATCCGTCGAAGTTTACTATCGACGGCAGCCGTCCAGCCACTTTGCCACCTTGCTCGTAGTGATTGTTTTATATGATTAATAAAATCAAAGGTAGTAACTCGGGTGGTGAAAGGAGGCTGAATACACGCATCTTTCGCAGCAGAATCTGCTCTCTCATTACCAAAAATCCCAACGTGGCTAGGGATCCAGCAAAAACCTACCCCCTTGTTTCGTTTTTCTAACTCAGCGATTTTATCATAAATGCCAACGACGACAGGATGTCCGGAATAAAGGTTTTCCAACGCCTGGAGAGCACTGTACGAGTCACTGCAAATAAGAATGTTCCTATATTTAGGGCCAACGATACTTACAGCCCTATTCACAGCGAGTAGTTCCGCTGTGAACACACTCGTAACACCGGGTAGACCAAACATATAAGTCTGTTCATTGAAAACAAAAGCACAACCAACGTTACAGTCATGCTTCGACCCATCAGTGTATACCACCACATCTGGGTTCGACTTGGTGAGGAGAAACTGGAACACCTGCTGGTAAACAATAGGTGGCGTTGATTGTTTATCATACGTTGTAAGATCAAACGTAAAATTTACATGGTTTATTCTCCACGGGGGATTCGAGCACGGACATGATGGAAAGAACGAGGGAGTGCCAACATTCATACACTGCAGCAGACGTCGTATACGGACACCCACAGGCGCAGTACAACGTGGACGGTCCTCATACTTCCTCAAATTAGGATTCTTAAGAACTGGGTCAAAAGCTGGGTGATTCGGCTGTCCGCTGAGACGGGCAAAATAAGATAACAAAAGCTGGTCTCGTCTATCCCAAAGTGATGGCTCGCCACTGTCTACAAGTAAGCTTGCGGTAGGGCTCGATCTAAACGCACCCGTGGCAAGCCGAAGAAAAGAATGATGCACACCGTCCAGCATCTTAAGTACGGTTTGGCGAGCTGAGGAATAGGCGACACAACCATAATCCAAACGGGAACGAACAAGGGAGTAGTAAAAACGTAACATACACGACCGATCGGCCCCCCAGTTGGTGTTAGACCCGCATCATATCCAAAAGTTTGGAACACTTTGTCCTCAAATCCCTCATATGTGTGACCCAAGTAAGACGGCTATCAAAAAGCAAACCCAGAAACCTGACGTAAGTAGAGACAGCAATAAGCTCCCTGTTCAGAAAACCCCGCGGATTAGAAGGGTTCCGTAGCCGAGAAAAGACTACACATTTCGTCTTGTCGGGTGAAAATGTGAAACCACTAGTCCCTGACCAAGCCTCAAGGCGAAATATAGTGTTCTGCATATGTCGCTCCGCAGTGGGTGTAGAGCGGCTCGCAACGTAAATAACAAAATCATCAACGAAAAGACAACAAGAGACAGGAGCTTGTACACAATTGGTAATGCTGTTTATGGCCACAGAAAACAAGGTGGCACTTAATACACTACCTTGCGGTACCCCATTTTCTGAGACGACACTGTCTGAAAGTGAATCGTCTACACGAACACGAAACGTCCGGTGATTCAAGAATCCCCGGATAAAAGCAAGCATGTTGCCAGTGATCCCCCACCTCCTAAGGGTGTTAAGAATGCCACGTCACCAGGCCGTGTCGTAGGCCTTTTTTATATTAAAAAAAAGATAGCAACGAGGTGTTGGCGGTTCAGGAAGGCGTTTTGTATGGCAGTCTCCATCGACACCAAATGGTCAATGGAAGATCTCCCATGTCGGAAACCACACACTTCCGAAGAAAGAAAGCCATGTTTCTTTAAGTACTACGCAAGCCTGCGGTTTACCATCCTCTCCATTACTTTACACAACACGCTTGTTAAAGAAATAGGGCGGTAGCTTAAGGGATCGGTTTTCTCTTTGCCAGGCTTTAGTACTGGTATAATAAATGCCGTCGACCGGTCGGGCGGAAAGACTTGTCCGGAGAATAAACCATTGTAAATACTCAAAAGATGTTGTAGTGCTGAGTCAGGAAGGTGCGAAAGCATACAAAGGCGAACGTTGTCCGCTCCAGGGAGAGTATCACGCGAGTTCCTAAGTGCGTGTAACAATTCTTTAAGTAAGAATGGCGTGTTCAATTCACCAACCGAAACACCAATATTCAATGCCATTACTTCCATCCGTGCTTTGTACCTCTGAAAGTCGTTACTATATGACGAGGTGAGAGACACCGAACGGAAAGATTTCGCTAAAGCATTTGCTACAGCCGAAGATGATGTAAGGAGTTCCCCCTCATCGACGAGACCGAGAATAGAATGCCCTGGCGACCTGAAATTTGCATGGATTTTTCTCCACACAGTAGATGTGGGAGTAGTAGGTGAGATGGAGTTCACATACTTCGTCCACGAATTCCTCTTAGCTGTCAAGAAGACCCGACGGCACACCGCCCTAGCTCTGCGGTACATATCTAGATGTTCAGTTGTAGGTCGATTATTGAATTTGCGTAGAGCACGCCGTCGATTCCGAATAGCACACTTGCAATCATCATTCCACCACGGAACGGAAGGACGTTTAGGATTGCCCGATGTTTGTGGGACATATCTGCTGGCAGTCTCAAGTATTTTGGACGTAAGAGAGGAAAGTTGCCCACCGCCCGCACCGACGTCACACTGCGATTGGAAGGCCGTACGATATCCATCCCAATTCGCCTTTTCAACAATCCACCTCCGTGGCCTTCTCCGAATCTCGTGGTCCACGCCGAAACGAAGAACAATTGGTTTATGGTCGCTGCCATGAAAAATGGCATTCCCCACTAAAATGGCAAAGTCTCCCACTATTAATGATGGAGATGGTATTTGTGCGAGGAGGTCTGAGATATCCAGAGCACTAAACTCAGTGTTCGGTGAGAGATATAGATTGCAGATATGCAACTTGAAGGGGACAGAGATCTTCACTGCAACAGCAGGAACGAGAGTGGTCAGTCGAATCCTTGTAGCTGATACCTCATCCTTCATGAAAATAGCCACTCCACCACTCTCTCTACCGTCCACTACACAGTCGAACCTCTCACAAAAGTATCCCCTGAGTGCGACTGGGTCATGTCGCAGAAGATGAGTCTCCTGGAAACACATGACAATCGGATCATGCAGCTGCGCCAGTACTCCAATATCTGCAATGCGGGACCGTACACCCCGAACATTCCACTGAATAATGTTCATAAATTTAAAATAAAGTAAAAAATATAAATATAATAAACATAATAAATATACTCAGGGAACTATACAGAATTCAGTTGTATGTGATTCTATTTTTCTTTTTTGTGTTCTTCACCTTAGATAACTCCGACGCCTTTGGGTCGGGAGGTTCCTCAACCATATCCTCCAGTATATGGGGTGACGGCGGAGGAGATTTATGAGAACGGGATGTCACTACTGACATCCCAGCGTGGGTGGCCATACGGGTCACTTTCGTGGGGGCCTTGCTAGTCGGCTTACCGCCGTCTGTGGTAGCCTTGCCAGTACCGGCAGCACGTTAGGAGCAGGAACTTTTTTATGAACCACACTGTTGGATTCAGTTACTGCGACACAGGACTTTTCACTCACCCTTGTCAGCCCGGAAATAGTGGCTGTCGGCAGCACTTTGGGAGAAGGAACGTTTGTACGGACCACACTGTTGGATTCCGTTATTGAGATGCAGGACTTTTCACTCATCCTCGTCAGCCCGGAAATAGTGGCTTAAGCGAAGTAACCTGATCAGAAAGCATCTGGACAAGCTTCTTAAGTTCCGCACTGTGGCGCATGAACAGGTATAGCAGTCTGTAGGTAACCCACTCTAATCCTCTCTAGAGGAACAGGAAGACCGAACGTCAGTATAAGGGACGGCGTCGGTTCTTCTGTTCCGTTCAGCCGTTTCACCTCTACAACACCCTGAGTACTAAGTTCATCAGCAATTTCCCTCAAATTCATTTCTAGAAGGTCACGACAAAAAATCACTCTTCGGCTGGTATTTAGGGTCTTGTAGCATGCCGTACTTACGATTATGCCGCCCATATTGGTCAGACGTAACAAAGACCGACTCTGCTCGTCGTTATATGTCTCCACCAGAATTGTCCCATCACGTAATTTTTTAATGTTCTTCGGAGAACCAATACATCCTGTGATGCATTTACTAATCAGGAAAGGTGAGACCTTTTGAAGGGAGCCACCCTCCTGATTATTCTTAACAACAAAGTGGACATTCTTGCACCTAACACCATCTTCATTGGCTGTAGCATAATTATCCTCGTCAGACGAAGCTGACCGAGGCCTTTTCACCAGACTTAAAGTGGTGGTTTTTTCAGATGGACCACCAACCATCATAGAATTGGCTGTAGGAACTGAAATTTTGGTCCCACGAGAACCGGCGATACAATAGACCACTCCAGCAGATCGCACGCGTATTGGAGCTAGAGCTAAATACAACTGGGTTTGCTCTGGTGCCCAGAGGACATCGTTCAAGACTCACTACGTAGAGCCATTCACCCATCGGCATGATAGTTCCCACCTTGGGTTACGGTTGCATTTCGTACGATGTCGCAACACCATCAAGTGTATGTGAAAGAGAAAACTGTGTTGGATGTTGTTGTGTAGTCGAGTAAATGTATATGTTGTAATTCATGTAGTGTACCTGGTGTAGCATACGTGTATAGTAAAAAGTATTCTGCAGCTAAGTGTGTAGTGGGAAGAAAAGCTGCAGTTGGAAGAGTTAGCATAATGATCATATCTCTTTTTTTCTGTTTAGCCACTGTATGGTAGTACTTCAGAGGATATATATGAACATCAATGAAGTGTCATCTTGTACAGTCTCAGGTCGACCATAAGAATTGTATCTGGTGGTCAGAAAATGACCATGACTTTTACAATCTAAAAGGGATTCCCCAAAATTAAATGTTTTCTGTTTATTATCCAGAAGACAAATTCACAGGCCATTGTTTTTCGCTGAAGCAAGCGTAACAGGTGTTCCTTATTTGTATATGCTGTGTTCTAAACTGCTATTTGTAAGTGTGTGTCCTTATCTGTTTTATTAGCTCTTTCCTAAACTGCAAGATGGACCAAAGAATTTTATTTGGCAACAAGATGATATTCCCTATTCACTGGCATACCTTTGTACAGGATTGAATGGGTTTTATCCAACCACTGGATCTGTCGGTATGGACTCGATGACAGAGCTTGGGATTTTATGACAGATCTTGTGTATGTGACTGCATTACTATAGATTTACCCAATTTGAGACATGGGATTAAACCAGCTTGCTTCTATACTCCAGAAGTGCTAGTTAAAGTATGGAAAAAACCCTACTTTGGTTAGATGTGTACCATGCGACAGAAGGTGTTCACAATGAACACTAGGGAGAAACTATAAAAGTTTTTCTTTTTATTTGTACACCTATATTATCAGAAACTAGTTTTCATTTTTTAAATCTGATAATTGTTCTTCATGCTATACGTTGTGTAATCATATACAAGGTTCGTATCCAGTTAAAATTATAAATTTCTGTTTAATGTTCATAATTTATATAGATATTGCTGTGTAAAACTATATTTTAATGGTTTGTGAACACTTAATTCTAAATTATGAGTACCACTGTGGTACTTAATTATATCAGTGGTATTATTGTATTGATCACACATTTTTTTAAAATAAAAGTTGATTTAAAAATATGTTTGTGACCATTTTCATAAAATGTCAAACATATTATTCACTTATTAATCTAATCAGAAAAATGTATCTTTTGATTGTTCATAATTTTATTTATTTTATTTTTTTTTGTGTATGAATGATGTTATTTATTTATCAGACATTTTATTTATTTGTCACCTCATTGTTCTCATTAAAATACATGTAAAAACTTAAGTTTGAGTTAGAATAGATTATTGTTATCTGTATTATTTTAGTAATATTTTTAATGCCAATTAATTCTAATCTGAGTATATATGGAAATTCATGGGAGATTTAAATGAATTAACTTTTAATTATATGATTCACAAACACACACGCGCGCGCGCACACACATTACTTTAAATGACTATTCTAGTATTACATTCTATTCTATACTTGTATTACAATAACTATTCTATACTAGAATAGTTATTGTAATACTTTTTCATTCTCTTGATTGAACAAAATATTTGTTCTAAAATTTTAAAAGTATTTTAAATTTTATTAACAAACAATTTTTACAAAATTAAATTTAAAAAGCTAAAATTAATGTGTAGATGTAAACAAAGAATTTAGTAAAATAAAAAATATCAATGAAGATGGGCTTGGGCTTGAAAACATTTTGATGAACATAAAAAATTATAAGTAAGAGTGTTCTCTAATTCTGTACTTTACAGAGGCTGAAAAAATATTATATTATATATATCTTACCATATATATTTTATACATAAAAATTAATATTTGTTTGTCCTGTATGCGTTCCTATGCCATTCATCCGATTGTGATGAAGCTTTGGTAAGTTGTGGGCACGCCCGCGAAGGTTTCTGAATTAGTTTGAACTCGCTAGGTGGTGTTAGGGTCTAGATATTTCGAAAAATTTTATTTATGGCTCATATTCAGAAAATACATTAGTTACGTGAAAATAAATATTTTTGCAAAAAATGGACCGGCTAGGTGGCGCTGCGGTCAAGATATTTTGAAAATTTATATTTATTATACGATTTGGTTCGTATTCAGAATATGTATTACTTACATGGAAAAAATTACCTCTCCAAAAAATGGACCCGCAAGATAGCACTGAGGTTGAGATGTTTGGAAAATTGTATTTATGGTCAGATTTGGTTCATATTCAGCATATGTATTACTTATGTGAAAAGAAAATTTTTTGCAAAAACTATAGGTGGTGCCAGTGTCAAGATATTTATAATACAAACAAACATATATACAGACTTTCTTCTTCATATACAGAATGATTCAAAGAAACGGGAAATTTAAAAAATGAAATAACGTTAATGAAAAATTTTTTTTAGAAAATTAATTTTATTTCATGTAATTGTACAAATGTTGCCATTTTAGGATACATACATTTTAGTTTATTTTTTAAAGATGACATTTTGTAGGTGACCTCCTCTTCTACGTAAACACTCACGAAGTCTCTTCGTTAAATTGTTCATGGTTTGACGTAACATCTCAACAGGAATTTCCGTAATTGCTTCTCGGATCTTTGCCTTCAGTTCTTCCGTTGTAGCAGGTCTACTGTGGAACACTTTGCTTTTAATGTGACCCCACAAAAAGTAATCGCAAGCTGAGATATCAGGCGATCTGGGAGGCCATCTCATCTAATGTCTCCATTTCGTGAAATGACACGTTGTCCAAACAATCGGCGTACAGCTGCCATCGATATTCGTGCAGTATGTGACGTTGCTCCGTCTTAATGAAACCAGGTTGTGTTAAGAATTGGTGGAAATCTCTTTTGTGATTCCACAACAAAGTTTTCAAGCATGGCTACGTAACGAGCCGACGTCACTGTAATCGCAAGACCGTTGTCATCCTCAAAAAAATAAGGGCCCATAACACCGTAGCACACCACACGGTCACTTTCTGGCTGTGCAACGGACGCTGGTGTAGCTGCGTAGGATTTTCTTGTGCCCAGTATCTGAAATTTTGCTTGTTAACAAATCCACTGATGTGGAAATGCGCTTCGTCTGACATCCACAGTTCGTGAACAAATTCTTCATTATAACTCTTCTGAAGCATTATATTACAGAATTGTGCTCGCACAACTGCATCGTTCGGTTTCAGTTCCTGGACGATCTGCAACTTGTATGGATGGAATTGCAAGTCCTTCACTAACATTCTTCAAACACTTGAACTATGCAATTGTAAAGATGCTGAGAGACGACGGATTGGCCGATGTGGACTTCGTGTGACAGCATCTTGTAAAGCTTGAACATTATGTGGTGTACGGACGGTTCGCTCACGGCCTGAAGGTTTCTTTTTCATTGCCGAACCAGTTTCCTCAAAATTATATATCCATGTTTTAACTGTATGTGCTGATAGAACACGGTCGTGCCGTCCCAGATTAAAATGACGGCGAAATTCTCTATGCGCTCCCTCCACACTGTCAATTGTTTTTGTAAAATGCTTTGATAGCAAATGCACGTTGTGCACCATTCCAAGGATCCATGACAACTAAATGGCAGGTTAGGTTAGAGAGGCTGGCGCCACTTATCAAGTGGTACCAATCGCCCACGGCTACCAACACAACTTTCAAAATTTCCCGTTTCTTTGAATCACCTGTATAAAGGCAATGTTCATATGTGTCCACTGTAGTCTAAAAAATTACTGGACTGATTTATGCACAGTAAAATGGGAAAAGGGGAAAGAGGACATGGAAAAGGGAAAATTGAAAAACAAAAGGAGAAGGGAAACGGGTAAAATGGAAAAGAAATAGGGAACAGGAAAACAGAGACATAGTAACTATGGTAAAAGTGAAAGGTTAAATTTTGTAAGTCCCGAAATGTTCAGTTTTTAATGTTTTATCAAACTTTCAATTGCGGTTAATTTAATCTATAGATATACTCAAATCTAGCAATAGCGAAGCATTACCAGGTCAGCTAGTATGTGTGTGTGTATATATATATATATATATACATATACGAGGGTTATTTTTTCAAGGTTCGATCGGTCGCGAAATGTGTTGCGCAGCGTCTCTAGTATGGCCTTCCACGCCGCGTCACTTCGTTTAGTTTTGAACACGCAGCTAGCACGTAAACATGTCTACAACAATAGCATCTTCCTCCAAGTGTGAAGTGCGTACGGTATTCGATTTCTTCAGGCTGAAGAGTGTAAAACGCTGAAATTTATCGACGAATAAGTAATGTGTACGGTGAAACTTCAATGGGTGACAGCAAAGTGTGACAATGGTGCAGGAACTTTAAAGCAGGACGTACAGATGTTCATGATGCAGGCGGTCAGGGAAAGAAGCGAATGTCAACCAATGATCTCGTTGAGCGAGTGGATGAGGCAATTCAAGAAAATCGTCGATTCCCAATTTCTGTATTGAGTGATTAGTTTCCTGAAATTTCACGGTCACTTCTCTACACCATTGTGAGTGAGAGACTTCGTACCGCAAACTGCGTGCGAGATGGTTCCCATGATGCTGTCCGACCATCACAAAACAATGAGAATAATCGCCTCCCTAACGTTTCTCCAGCGCTACCACAATGAAGGAGAAGATTTTTTGAACAAAATTGTCAAAGGGGACGAGACACAGGTCCATTTCGAAACTGAAAAAACAAAAGAACAATCCAAACAGTGGTTGCATTCTCATTCTCCCAGTAAACCAAAGAAGTTCAAGCAAACCTTCTCCAACAGAAAGTGTATGGCTACTGTGTTCTGGGACCGGAATGGAGTTCTCTTGGTGGAATTCATGGAACGTGGCAAGACCATCACTACAGCCTCATACTGTGTGACTCTTCAACGTCTACGAAGGGCAATTCAGAATAAGCGGAGAGGAATGTTGTCATCAGGCATTGTCTTTCTCCGTGACAATGCTCGGCTGCACACTGCAGCTGTAAAAAAGAAGCTCCTGCAGCGTTTTTGTTGGGAAGTGTTTGATCACCCACCATACAGCCTTGGCTCCATTCGATTTTCACCTCTTTGCTCACATGAAACGCTGGCTAGGACGACAATATTTTGGCACAGACATCGAGCTGCAGACCAGCGTAGAAACATGGCTGAAAACACAGGCGGCTCCGTTCTGAGGGTATTGGAAAGTTGGTACCACGCTACGACAAATGTCTAAATCGGAGTGGCGACTATGTAGAGAAATAGCGTAACTATGTACTTGTTACAAATAAACATTTAATTTCGTGACCGATCGGACCTCGAAAAAAAGTAACCCTCCTATATACACGCACACACCTACGAGAATTATCTTCTTTTTTTTTGGCAATTAAAATCTTGTGTTGGCCTTGGTGTGTACAGCAGTAATGTGTATTTTTGACAGATATGTAATGTAATTCTAGCAAATAAAATTCATTCTTAAGGATAAAAACGTTAAGAATAAAAATAAAAATCATAAAAATTCAGAACAGTTATTTAAGGAAGACAAAAAGTAAAAAAAATGCTTTTTAATTTAAAAATGTTATTCTTATTTTTAATTGTAAAAAATAAGAAATTCTAAAAAAAACTCATAAAATTCAATAAAAAATTCATTGCAAACTTATTTTAAATATTTTCTTACAAGTATTGCTACTTCATACATGTCTACTATTTCTTAAATTCCTTTTATAGATGTAAGTATAATCAAAATAACTTTTCTCCAGTAGAACTCACAACCTACTGAATGAAGATAGCTATTTTTTTCAGACTGTTATAATGATGCAGTCCTTTGTAGGCTCTGACCTCCAAAACAACCCTCCACCAACCAAGCTTTTCAATCACTTGCCACTTATCTCCAGAGTCCAGTTTCTTGGATACTGAAAAATATGCAGTATTTTTCTTAAATTTTAATTGCTTTCTATTATGTTCAACCAAATAAAAATTCAATTAAAAAATAAGAATTGTAAATCATGTTTCAATACGTAACTTCCTTAAACCTGCCTGAATTGATACTTCTAACTAGACATATTCAATTTACACACCTAATATTTATTATTGGTTCTTTTATATATTAGTAATTATTAATTTAATACAAATAAACAAATAGTTTATTTCAATTATCTCAAGGCTCTCCCTCCTTTTATGGGGTTCCTCGACAACTAATAATGTTTTTTTACATTTGTATATTTATAGTTTATTCATTCATCCACCTAAAACAGAAAATTGTCATTTTTAAATCCTTAGGAGGAAGGATTCTATACAACCAATGGAATTTTTGAAAATTATTACATATTTGGTTTTTTGTTCTTGTAGTGTTTCAACTACCCTGGTTACATAAGATTGGTGTTAACATTACCTGAAGACTCATTAATTGAAGCTTGTCAACGTATAATTGAATTCTGTAATCGATATTATATAAATCAGTCAGAAAAACAACAGAATTAAAAAAAAGTAGCTCATAATAAACTGAAACATTATATTCATATGGATACAAGAAAAGAACTGCCTACAAATTAAAAAAGTTGAAGATATAATTGTATTTAACTATAAGAAATCTTACTTTTATAATTGATTTTTATATTTGTTCAGTGAATTAAAAAATAATAAACATACTTTTCAAATTTGTTCAGTCTCATTTCAGTTTACAAGTTACAAACCTTACATTTGAACTTCCAAAGTTGACTGTTGTAGTTATTCTTTAGTGTAGAATACATCAAAATATGTAGCCTACTGCCAGCCTGAAAGAACCGGCAGTAGGCCCCTGACCAGGAAATCAAGCATTACGTTTGAAATTGCATTATCTTCTAACCAACAAAAAATCCATGGTTACACGATATACTATTTGACAAATAAAGGAACAAAGATTATAAACTGCATAACATGAGCACACTACTATATCCATCAGCGCAAGATGAGTTAGGGGTAAATGTAAGCTCATTTTGCACCACTCAATGCACATTAAAATGAGTATATTTCTGAATTTTGATGTAATAGAACATAGAGTGAGGTGTTGTTGAAACTGTCTCATAATATGTTGTGTAATATGTACATAATAGGTAGTACACTACATAATAATACACATACAGTGTATTACAACAGCAACAATATTGTTAAAAGCTCTAAAAATAATTGTAATTAAAGTTGTAAAAATTTTCTGTTTAAATGAAATTTCGCTACATATGTTATTTATATATAATAATAAAAGGGTTCATGGCAAATCCAAAAACCATAAAATGACCAATGCCGACTGCCAGAGCACTGATCTCTTGCCTTGTATCAACTACTTCTCATATCACAAATTCGTTGTAAATAAAGACTTCCTTGACCACTGTCTAACTTCTGTGATTATATTGTCAATAGAATTTTGTACTTCATAAAATTAAATTTGTCATCAATAATTCACTTTCATTCATAGCACATTAGCAACCCTACATAACACGTGATGAATTATTCTACATTCTAAAGGTTTGCGACTTGTGGCTCCGGTAGAGCCCTGCTGATTTATTTTTTATCTTATGCATCCACCAGTCTTGAAGAACTATTATTGAGCTTCAAAAACTGAAGTTAACCAAAACCATGATCATTCAAATCCAACATATAACTGTATCATGTTTGTTTTGAAACTGGGTTTCGCAGGATCATAGAAAATACGAAAACTCCGAAGATGACATTAAGTTAAATTATGTTGAAAAATAAGGTAGTCATTTCCACTACATTTAAATACTTATTCAGCACTACAAATACTTATGATATTGACAAAAAGTAATTCTATCACATGACAAAACAGAGAAAAAGTGTCTACCTTTTACTGCAATTGAAAACTGTTATTAATTGCTAATCATGTCACTTGAAAGCAAAGATTATTAAAAACAAAAATCTGTTTTTATCTTGATTGCAACTAATCAAACAATATTGTTAGCCTAAAAAATGAAATCAACAATTCCCTGGGAAAAAAATGTAATACAATTTAATATAATTGAATGAGCATACTACAAATTTTTCTTTATAAAATTTTAAGTTATTTAGTAATTATACATGTATTTATTTTTTTTTTAATTCATTCTTATATACTGTGTCCGTTACATATTACCATCTAAGTAAACTGCTAGTACAACACAGGCTGCCTCAGATGATTTGAGAAACATTCTACATGATATTGTACACACACTGAAGAAGCCGATTACTAGAGTTACATCAAAATACAAACGCACAGTCATTTTGTTTATATAGGACATCATGAGACACCTTGAAACATTCTCACTATTATAAGTAAGCACTATTATAAGATATTCAGTAATACCAACAAAATTATATTAATAAAAATATTGATTATTGAAGCACTCAATTATTCGTAATAAAAAGATATGTTTTGCTTCAGTGTTAAGAGTTACAATGTTTTACTATATCAAGAGACTTTTATCTGTATGTAGTGGAAGCAGATATGGAGGTTTATTAGATATGGTTAAAGCAGCAGTTTTAAAATGAGATTCTGTCAAAGAATGTGATTTGAATTTTAGATAATCTTTAAGAATATTTTTGTTTGAAAGCACTTTAAGCTACAACAGTAAATTGAATTTATGAAGTTAATGGCAGCTTTAATAGTTCATGCCAAGTCACTGAAGAAGTAAAACAATAAAACACCCCTGCATGATTTATTTTTCTTTTAAACACTAAATTTTTTGCTAAAAATATTATTCGTTACAACTTAATTCTGGAAACTTTCTCCATATTTTAACTTTTATAAATATCTAGCAAAATATATTTTATAATTATATTATTGGTACTTCCAAATTTAAGGCATTCATTTTTTGGGCCAATGAAAAAAAATTTTGGTTAAGTTTTAAGTAATCCCAAGTAAATTCCCTTGAGTTTATAAAGAAATATGAGGCAGATATGCCAAGTTAATGTAACAAAATAAGGCAGAAGAATATGTTGCTGACAATTTCATTGATTACCAGTTTGGTCCAATATAATTTTTTTGTTTTTTAATATGCTAAAACATTTCCTGAAATTGTCTATGTCACATCTGAGACAACCAAAAGCTGCAGAGTTATAATCAGGAATTAACAGGTGGCACATAACCTCATAAAGCCAATCAAGGGTAGGTCACTTGTTTGAGACATTGTCATGCTAGGTTAACTTTCACATTATCGTATTAAACCAGTGAAGGAAAACTGTAGACCACCACCAAATAGGTATAAATCAGATAGATAGCTAGTTCTTAGATTCTGTAAAATTCAGAACACAAACATCATAAACACTAATACCAAATATGTTTATTTTAACCCTTTTCATTGCTGACTGGACCAGACTACAAGATCCTGCGTGAAAATCATGAACCAATTACATCTCTTCATTTTTTTGCTGTACTTTTCAAATAAACTACACTCAGTTCACTTATGCATTACAGATAATAAATACTTAACCCAAGTTGGTCTAGTGGTGAATTCGTCATTGTAAATCAGCTTATTTAAAAGTCAAGAGTTCTAAGGTTCGAATCCTAGTAAAGGCAGTTACTTTTAAATGGATTTGAATACTAGATCATGGATAATGATTTTCTTTGGTGGTTGGGTTTCAATTAACCACACATCTCAGGAATGGTCGACCTGAGACTGTACAAGACTACAACTCATTTACATTCATACATATCATCTTCTGAAATAATAATCTCATAATAAAACGGTTCTGGAGGCTAAACAGAAAAAGAGAGTAGATAAAAACTTGTGTTTATAATTTTTTTTGCCATTTCAATATTTTATTAAGGAAACAAATTTTTAAGTACTCTTATCACAGTTAATGTTTCTAACTTCTACTGTGTGCACTTTGCATTTTTATTTGCTTTACTTCCAGCTGAATTTGTGACTATATTGTGTGCCTAAAAAATCTGAGCCAGAATGCTCATTCACACGGCTGTAACACCCAGAACTAAATGAGACAGAAAAAAATATTTATATTCATTTTAACCCCAACATAAAATTAAATTTCAGCCATTTTTATATCAATAACCAATTAAATAAATATTTAAATCATTTGTAACAAAATAATTAATTTTTAATTATTTAAATTCTAAATTATGTCTGAATACTTCTTTTGTCAGATATGTTTAATGACTTCTATATTTTAGAACACTGTGTTAACCTAGAAGTGTGGTTTCTATAAGTGAAAAAAATTGTCAATTTTGTAATGTTTTATCAAAATGATTTTACTACCTGAATATAGTCATACTTGCAACAATCAAATTCAAAATTAAAAACTACACTAGATTAAGAATTATATAAAACAATAAAATTTACAAAAAAAAATTTATTTATTAAATAAGCTGAAACACTCTATATATGTATACATAGACTTCTAAGAAAATTAATGTTATAAATAACCTATAAAATAAAATCTTTTGACAAAAATTTACTTAGGGAAAACCATCATCATCTTCTTCAGCCATCTCTTTAGCCAGTTCAAGGTCCTGTTGTTCTCGTTCTCTTCTTTCCTCTGCAGACTCTAAATCTTTTCCATATGACTTAGGTGGGTATCTCATTGCCTTTACACTCTGGTTATGTAAATCAAGACAAAATGAAATTCTTTGATGGAAAGCTAACTGAGGTTCTCGAGTACAATAAATATCAGTCGATTCTTTACTTTGCATATAACCATGTTCAGGATCTAATGTGGCTTCAATAACACCATCACGAATAGCTTTTGCAACAATAAATTCTGCATCTTCAGGTGAATCTAGACCTAGTTTTAGAGCAATATTGGCAGGAGTAATTCTTGAATATGACAAACCAATACTTCTTATAGCTGTTTTAATCACATTATGTCTGAGCCGCAAAATCAAGGTAAATGTGTGATCAGCTCGGAATTGTGGACCAAAATTTTCTAAAACTTCACCAAAACGTTGTAAATTTCCTAAACGTACTGCTTGTGTCAATTGAAAGTAAGGAGCTAGTGCTCTTCTTAGAGCAGCTTGCCTAAATATCTGACGTTCAGGTATATCTCCCAGAAGTAATTCAACAGTTACTGCAAGCTTTTGTGCTGTCTGTCTAAAACCAACAGCAGCTGTCTGAGGAGCTTTCCTCATTGCCTGGACCAGATGCTTATGTGCAGCAGAATATTCTAATCTTGCTGCTTTAATACGGCCAAGATAATATAAAAATCTAGCCCATTCATTGTTACTAGCCGTCTCTGGGAAAACAGATTTTGAAACAAGTTTATCAGCCTGATCGTATAAATTATAATGCAGATAATTTCTCAAAAGGCAATTAATAAGTACAGCCTGCCCTTCAAAATCATTTCTTAATGTAGCTGTTCTCAATCTAGAATGAAGAAAACCACGAATTTTATCTAACTGATTTGTTAATTCATAACAACGAGAATGATAGAAATAACATTTGGCAGTAACCAAATCCAAAGTACGCCTGTTTTGAGCAGTAACTTTAGCCATTAAAGCATCAGAACATTGAACCGCTTGAATATATTTCTCATTATCAATTAATTTTACAAGTACGAGAAGATGTAAGTAAGCATCAACTTCTGGCAAAAGCGGTGTATTACAACTTTTACCACTTCTCATCCTTTGTACAGTTGAGGTTTCAGTTTCCATAGGTTCATCAACATATTCCAATAAAGCATCACGTTCTGCATTGGAATGAGTATAAAATCCAGAAATAATACCACGTAATACAACAGGATTTAACTTTCTACGTGTATTTGGTAAACATCGTAAAACTCTTAAAATAAACCGAGGTTCTTTAGTTTGTACAGCTTTCTCTATCTGCCTGGTATGTTCTCTTATATCCTGAATAGTCAATAAATCTACATCTTTCTTGTCGACTGGACCATCTCCATCACCAGACGGACTATCCACACTCTTCATTTCAACATCAGCTACTTGTTCACCAACACCAGGCATTTTGATGTACTTAAATTCCAGCTGCTAACTGAAACAAAACAGCACACTTTAAGCATTTTGTATTAGAATAATCAACAACTTTGGTGATTAAAAACATTAACTGTTGTAGTATAGGTTATTTTTTGATAGCATTAAACATAAAAAATGATAACACTACTATTTACAAAGAAAACAAACAGTTTTAATTGCCAAGAATTTTAGTATAGAAAAAGTGGAAACATTACAAACAATAGTCAAACTGACAATTAACTGCTTAACTGTTATCAACTGCTAAGTATGAAGGAAGTCAAAAGTTAGGCTTATGAGCATGCTACAGTCTATAATAAACTGATAAAAATCACAGGCTTTAATTCATATTTTTTTTTTTACTCAATCTGGAAATCTGTTTCAATATAAATAGTTCTGATTTCACCAATCAGAAAAAAATTCTAGTTAATTTGATGAACTCAGTTAGCAAACAATGCACGAATGAAGGATACATTATTTAAACAATTCAATTAATCAGGATTCTTTTAAGTACTGGCAATGGATAAAATGTAACTGTAAATAAAATTAATGGTATGGATAAAATGAAAGAAATTATGTTTAAATTACAATCAACAAATACACACAGATTACACTTATACAACAAAATTACTACCATAAAAAAAAGGTAAGAAATATACGTCAATAACAAAAGAAGTTTAAAATGACTAATTCTTGGAATAACAACCTGAACCAAATTTAATAAATAACTTACATTATAGCATTTTCAGCTCCTCTAGGAATCATCTTTTATGACTGGTACAGCTTCTCATCCCAATGACAGTTTTTTGAGTTAAGCAGGCATATTTAGAATATCAAAAATTATACTGGATTTGGACTTTTATCAGTTCATTTAATATATTATTGGCAAGCTTTGGTAAGGTTTATAATGACTGAGTATATTAAGATTGGTCCTTTTATGTGTAGGTGTATGTGTATATCAAGGTTATTGTCAATGTTGGTGAATTTTTATCTATGAGATGGATGATAGTAAATGTTGGTGTGGAGGGCTTCTTAGTTCTGACCGTCACCAGAGACAAAACAGTGGCACCAGTGAATGAAGATAAACACTAGAGTAACTGAAAATACTATGACTATGCTAGTTTATAGTTTCAGAAGTTTAAAAGTTTTAAATAATAATTACAGACAAATGATACTGAAAAATTTGTATAAGTGTCATACATACACACATACTGCATGAAGAACATTCATCGAAAAATAATGACTAGCACTAATCATGAATACTGTATTCTAAAGTTTTATATGTCAATTCTACAATTTCAGTCTATACTTGAACATTTTAACAGTTTCACAATTATGTTACCTCACAACATACTATAATCCAAATTGTTCAGGAATAAAATTTCACCAGATTCAGGTTAATATTCTGATAAAACTGTCATTAAATATACACCCTGAAGACTACAGTAAACCAGAAATCATTCCTGTAGTATCAACAGCGTAAACAGCCACAGAAGGCTTAATTTGACATGAGATTTACAAAAAAAGTTATAAAAATATACAAAACACAAGACTACAGAATTATTTCATATTAACTGAATATTTTTTAAGTTATAATTTTTTCAAGATAAAATCCCCAAAGAATCTAAACAAAAATAAACAAGGTAGTAAGGAATATGACAACCACCAGATTCGTTATCTTGTTTAGAAGAACTAGACTACATACATTACAGCTTAGATTGTCACAGAACAACTCTGACATTTATAGTTACCCTAACAGATAAAAGAGAGTGATGTATTATTTCACCAAAGCAACATAAAATGATGTGAACCTTTGGTTGATAAATTAAATCCTGTATAAATTATTAAACCACAGTATCATTACATTACAAATTACTGTCACAGGCCAATGAAAAAGGAAAAAATACTGCATCATCTTATTCATTCGATCTTTACATAAATTTTAATAATAAATTATAAATCAGGTTTTATAAACATTCTATAATGAAATACAAAATGTTATTTAATGACCTACTTTTAATTGAGAAAGGCACCACAAAAGAACATAGCAAAAATATGAACCATGAATGCAGATTTATTTAAGAAACTGGTATTACAAGGCAACACACACCATCACATTACTGTGGAAATATTTAAAATCAATCAGAAAAAAAATCAGTGCTATTTAGCTAATTGTCAACATTTCTTTATTACATATAGTCAAAGTAATTCTAAAATAATCTTAGCTACAATTTATTACACTAGAAAAGTACCCTGATATTTTATTTAAAAAAATGAAATGCAATAATGTGAAACCTAATCCATTATTATTGTGCATATGTCTGAAACATACACTGACTGTAATAGTTTATGGGCAAATAAATCAAAGGGTGGAATACATATTATAGTTTCACCGTGAAAAAAATATATGCAGCAGAACTGCACATTATTTTGGTGCTGTATGATGGATAATGCCCCCCTGTGTTACTGAAGCCATCTTTTAGGAACAAAAGTTTATTTATGAAAAAAACTGGTGTTAACCAGTTTTGAGACTAAATTATTTTAGTCTCAAACTGTTTTGATAACAGGTTTTTAAATAGTTTTGATAACTAAATTGTTAATGAGTTGTTGGTATATTATATTTCCTTGTGTAAATAATAATGTTTGTAAGTGATATTAGATTTCAAGTGATTATTTTTCTTATTTTAAAAAGTTAATTCTTTGCCTTTAAAAAATTAATAATAATAAAAAATAAAAATTATAATAAATAAATATTTAAGAGTACAAAGCTATTTTTGAAAATCATATTGTTATTTTTTATGCTATTTTGAATTGAACAAAACCTGTGTTTTAAAAAAACACAGTTAGTAGTTGATGTGTTTCATAGAATCTCCATTCTCAAAACTATTTTAGCACTCCAATTTTGAGAATGGAAGTAATCTGACACATCAACTACAAATATTAGAGACAATGCTAGGAATGGCAGAAAATAATATTCAAATCAATACAGTAATAAATTAAGGAAAAATTTAGAGGAGGAATAACTACAAAAGAAAATGATAACAAATGAAATAAGAAACAAAATAAAGATGTTAAATTCAATGATATTGATCATGATATTGATAATGATATTGATCTTTGAACAGAAACCAAAAATGAATAAGAAAGAATTCTGATTAACATGGATTTTCTGCTAGAAATAACATTAATTTTGAAAATTAACAAATGTAATGAAATGCAAAAAATATGGAGTATAATGAAAAATTAACATACAGTAATTAACATATAGTAGACATGTAAAATTTATCTCTCTATTATAATTTAAACTCAATTACTTTCAGAATGGCAGATATTTACATTGATATTAAATTCACAAATAGATTACAGCTTTAAAAGAATTAAAGTCAAGTTTGTTACTTATTGGTACAAAACAGCAGATTCTCTCATCAGCTTAGCCTACACTAGGCATACAGAGTAAAAATGTTACAATCACTAAATTACATTATAAATACTATAATTACATAATGATAACATATTTGTCTTAAAAAATGTGTGATTAAATTTGAAATGGCCCCTGTATAATGAACAAGTAAACTACTTATTCAATCAGTCATTTGCCAATTTGAAATTGCACAAATGATTTTTACTTAATCAATTATCCTATAAAACAAAAAAAAAGAATTTTAAATTTGTAGAATAACTGAAAACTCTAATTTTTAAGTTTCATTCTGTAATTCAGAACTCATGAAATGAATTATTACGTCACAAATTACATCCAATAAAAAAAACAAATAACTTGTTGGTTTAACCCTGTAAAGTCTTTTCCATATTTTTCTTTCAATTAATTTATTAAATTACTAACACATCACAATGAAACTATACTATTCCAAGAATTTTCTTTGATGTATGTATAACAAATAATGTAATATCTACTTTACAAAATAGAAAGTAAATTTAAAAAATGCCAAGCTAATTTTCTACTTTTTACTTTATATTTACTATTATTTTCTGAAAAAAAAATTATTTTAAGAATTACATTAATTGTAATAATAAAAACAACAAACAGGTCTACAAAATACAATCAAAGCCATTTCATTTACTATGAATAGAATAAAAAAAGTAACAAAACCTTTCTCATTGATTTTAACATTCTGGAAGATACTAGGTATCTACTACAGCTTTCTTGATTTGGGGTCAAAGTCATCACTGTATTCTTATTCTGTATTATGACTGTACTTATAGGTAATTACATCCATGGATCCCCAAGCCAGGATGGTTATTAATTAGAACCCAACACCAGAAAGGCAGCTATTACTCATAAAAGACAACAATACTTAGCACTCTGAATAATTTATGATTAGAATTATCCTCAATCTAATCCCAAACTTTAGAGAACTGACAGACCATGCAAACTCAACAATCCCAATTGTGGTAGTTCATTCAAACATTTTCCAATAGTTCTTTAATCAATAACACAATACTCTTAAAAATGTAAACTTTAAAAAGTTGTTACAAGAAGTTTCCTTGACTCAAAATGAAATTTTAGAATATTACATTCATTAAGAATATAAAATTAACCTAAATAATCAAGCTAAAGGAAGAAAGTAAAATAAATTACAAAACTTGGATCCCAAAAAAAATTACTCAATATTAATAAAAAACTTTGTAAGGCTACAGAAATTAAATTTATAGAGATGTCTGACGAAAGTTAAATGTAATGGAAACGGCTCCTCATACCCCAAAAATAACCTACATACGTTTTAGCACAAAAAAATAAATAAAAGAGAAAAAAATTGGTGATAGGAAATAATTCTAAACAGTTTTACTACATAAATATATATATTATAATAGGGGTTATCATACCTTAAGAAGATTGCACAAAAAAAATAACATCCGAGTGTTGAGAAAATGCACTGTAAGGTATCATAACCCATAAACAAAACATTAATTCTTTAAAGGAGTAGTTATACATGATATTTATATTACGCTTAAAATTTTTACATGTTAGATTAGATTTTAAGATATATCATTAAATACTCACAATGTAACAGAACTATAATAAGCTTTCACTATCGCAACGATCGAACGTTATACATACACCAAACAATACAGACACACAAGTTGTCATAACCAAAAGTGCTGACTATTGCCACAGCCAAATAAATCTGAGAACTCAAAACTTCACCGACCAATATAGTGTGTTTCTTGAAAGTAAATGCAGTAGTTACTAATAAATTTATCTATAACAAAGCAAAATTAATTGAAAAATTAATAGTAACTACGTGCTTTTGCACATGTTGCCACGAATTACATTCAAAATTACTTTGTTTGATAATTATAACCGTTTTAAATCTTATTTTTAACAAATCGTTTAAGCATTTTTTAAAATCCACCATTCAACGCAGCTCCTTTTACCAAATAATTTCATTTTATTTCTGTTGTGTAAAGAACTTTCTCAACATTGCAGTTACTGACTATTATTATTTGTCCAGCTGACTGAAAGGATTTATTTTCGTCTAGTAGCACATTTACCGATCGGGTAAATTTTATACTAAATATATCCTGTAGTTTGAACAACTCATCTAGCTAATATTTTTATAAAGCACGCTAATCTTTTTTTTAAATAAATTATATTATCAGCTTATTATTAATTACCGCACAGTGTTGCTGTCTACTAGCACTAAAATGTGAAAACCAAGATCATATATAACCACCATACTATAGGATACACCGTTCGTGAAGACCTGAAAATTACGAATACTGAATGCTAATTATATGAAGAAGAAACTGAAAAAAAATTGAAGAAGACGTTAAAAAAAGCATATAAACACCTCAAAAACGTAAACTTTACAATTATTTGATAATTTACGTTTAATGTGGTGCATGTAAATGCTATAAATTTGAATGTGAATAAAGTTTACCCATGTTTGAGAATAGACATCCCTGCATTAAAAAATATCATAATAACCACTTAAAATTGTGCTGATAAAATCATTATTTTGCATGTTGCCAATGCTTCTAATTCTGAACTTCTTGAACTAATTTGTATTATTCAATGTTCTGTAGGTTTTCACTCTTATAATTAATAAAATCTGAAGCTAGTAATTATTTCCATACCTTTTTGACATTCTTATCAAATTATGTTTAACTTCACAATGAAGTTTTGATCAGTACATAATGAACACTACTTTTCAAAAGGTCTTAGCACATTTATAACAGTTGTTGATTTTATTCACAAGGCTCTCATAAGAATTGTACTGAAGAAAAAATTGTAGGTATTTCTAAACTTCAGTCAGGGGTTTGTAGTCTTCGTCATCAACTAATGCAAGAAAAATTACAAAAAAATTGAAATAGGTCATAATAGCTTAACATTTTTAAATTGTACATGAAGTACCAAGATCAGAGTACAAAAATTCAACTTACAATACAAAGTACTTATAATTTTATATCATCTGTTAAACTGTAAAACCTAGATACCCTCAGAATTCTGTACTATATCAGGTCTAGCATTATTAATTATCTGTATTAATTGTCCACTGACTATGATTATGCAAAAGCTATCTGTTATGATGATGATTATTGAATTGCTTGCTGAGGAAAGTGTGGTAAGTTGCTGCAAACTCTTTAAAATAGTTATTCTAGAAACACTGGTTTAATTTAGAGGACTAATGAAAACGTTAATCAAAGAAAAGAGTGTGTTGGTTAAATTTTTCATAAATTATTATGGTCTAAACAATAGATCACAGTAATCTTCAGTGAAGAATTAGATCAGTTTAATCAAAAGATCATAATGATAATTTGGCTGTTAATGTAGCTGCAATGTGCTCTTAGTTATTCAAAATTTCAGTTTTGCAAAATATTGAATTTTTTAAAAGGAGAGTTTGTCTAAAAATTGATTAAGGTATCCTGATTCAGATATATTTTTTAATATCATATGAACTGTTAATCTGGAGAAAAAATTAGTAAGTAAAATTTACGTAGAATATTTTAATTAAAAAAAAAGAAGACATCCAAAATTGATGTTTAAAATGGGTAACAAGGAATCATGTGGAAATAATTTTGGAAAAAATATTTTAATTATAAGTTTGCTGTTTGTATATCAAGTTATTGTAAATTCTATAATAAAAAATATAGATTCAATATATTGAATCAGGATATCTTTATTATGTCCTTATGATATGAAATGAGAAAATTACTATTACAGAAATTATCCCTACAAACTTTTTTCAAACTGAAAAAGTTAAATATTTTACTACCGGGTTTGCAGTTTCAAGGAATCCTTTTACTAAGGCTAACAGGTCCGTTTAACAACCATTCTTTGTAATATTGCCCTGACACACTTGAACAGATGTTCAATGAGAAGAATTACTGGACCAGAGAAGGAATTCATGGAAAAATGTAATCATTCTCATGCTTCAACTTGGGTCTGGTTATGCAGGTCAAGAGGCTAGGAGTATAAATAGTCCAGGAAAGACAAGTTAACAACAGTTTTTGATGAAGCGAAAATTACATCAGGAGTCTGAAGCAACATTGTGCAGGTTTGTACAATGTATAAAGTGATGTCACAAGCATTCCATGAGGACAGTGGGGGACTAGGAAATGGTCCAGTGGGTTATTGTAGACAATTAGAGAAAGAAATAAAGTGTTAAATTCATTCATAAATTATAGGATAGTTTTATTTGTCAAAAAGGAAAGGTATTTGCAGTAAAAGAATTTTAGACTGCTCTTGTCTTTGGAGTAATACAATACCAGTTGTTAGGTGTAAATATTAGCAGTTATGATAACGTCTTGTCAATTGGACTGAATTCTGGTTTTTAATATTTAACTACCTGTAAATAAATCCCTGACTTTACTTTAAATTCTATTTTGTATGCAGTCATTATTTATTATTATTACTATTGTCATTATTATTATTATTGATTTGTCTTATTTTATTTATGTTCTATACTATTAAACTAATAAATTGTAAATGTATAAACATTTTCAATTGTCATTCTCCTGACCAAGCTGCTAACATGCAACACTATTATTAATAACTATATTTGTAGTATAATTATTGCAGTATATGAAATATTATATTTATGTTTGACTGCTGTCATAGTTTATAATGAAGTTTACATTCTTCAAAGATCTGTTCATTTAAAATATAATTGTTTTTATTAAAAATGGATAAAATTAGAATATTGTATTGTATATTATAACACGAAGAACAAATTTATAAAAAATCAAATCAACATCAGCAGTTATTGACTGATATTATTATGGACTTATACTCATTTACAGTAACTGTAATTTTTGTTTTGTGATGATGAGAGAACTGTAAATAAATAAAAAAATCTTGTAATCTTTGAAAAATGCCAAATCTGACCAGGATTTAAATCAAAACATTCTAAATGAAAGACAAAATTTTACCACTTTGTCATAAAGTTAAGAAATATATAACTGTTTGTTTGAAAGAGTAAACACTTCCAGAATAAATAAAAAAATTAATGAATAAATTTTTGTTTTAGTAAATTTTTTATTAGTCATTTACACCAAAAAGATCTATTTAATTTGAACTTCTATTTTTAAATGTTGTATGATGTCTATTTCATTAATTAACTATTTTTATTATATTTGTATTTGATAGCTCCATTAATCGTATTTATATGTGTTAATTTTATGAGACCAAGGGTGATTTGATTTTTTATCAATAGTTATATTATTAGATACAGGTATTCTATGTACTGATGTTTCAGTTTGGTTGTCCTTGTTTATTTTGATACTGACATCTAAATAATTTAACATTTTCTATTTCAAATATTTCTGATGTAATTGCTGTTAATGAAATTTCCGTAGGTAAGGTATTTTTTGTGTATAATATTTGTTATTAAATTCAAAACGATTTTGTTGACATATAGTTCTTAAAATAGTGATGTTATCTTTCATAAATTTTGGATCTTCTTGGTTACTTTTTAAATTATTTTTTGTTATTTTTATGATGTGGTCTATAAGTATGCAGGATACTTGTCATAACTGACAATTCTAGTTCATTATTTACAATTAAACTTTTTAATTAATTTACTAATTTGTAACTATTTTTAAGGGGAAAAATGAATAATTTAGCTAATACATTCATTTAATACAAAGAATGGTAATGATGCAACAAGTGTACTCACCACATTTTTTAATCATAAAACCATACTGATATTGCTGCTTTAATGAAGTCAATTTTTATGATACAATTCATTTTTGAATATTGCCCAAAGATTTTCAATTGGGTTTAAGTCTCAGGAGTTGGCTGACCACAGGAGCTCTTTAATACTTTGTCCTTCAAAAATTTTTACCACTTATTTGTCAGTATGACATGGCACCAAATCTTGTTTAAACACTCTAGTGCCTTATGGGTATAAGTATTGAAGCGTGTTACAACCCTTTCCTTCATAAATAACAGTTTCTGTAATTCAAAGAAGTATTTCTAATAATGAATTTTTATTCAAAATTTCAATAGACTAAAATAACAGTAAATGTTATTATGAGCATCTTTTGTTAAAAAAATATATATATTGTATAGGATAGACCCTAATCTGGGATATTTCTATAATGTTCAACAGTGAAATTATTTAAAAATATTAATTAAAAGAAAAAATAAATAAAATTTACTTTAAATAAATGGTTTTACTAACTTAAAATCATTCATTACTATTTCAGTTGTCCTTGTGACCATATTCAGAGCCTAGCACTGTTTTTCTATATTGTAGTTTAAATGGCATTATTATTTTTGTTTATTTAATAGCTTTGGGAGACGGTCATAAATCACATCTTTAGAATATGGTAAAAAATGCATTAGGTTTGCATTATTGCCATTCATAAAGAATAAACTGAGTTGTGTTAACAATTTTTATAGCACTCATGTGTTTTAAGCTATTGTCCTTTTGTGTATATGAATATAATATTTTGGCTTTTGTGAATTTTAAATATGTACATTACTTCGGAAGGCTACTTGTTTTTTTCTTGAACTATATTGTACGATTGCTTCTATGATTTGTATGTAGAGTTGAATTGTTTTCTGCCATTTACTTAGATTACTCATTGTTTAATGGCAGCAATAAGTTGTTAATATCGTGGAAGATTTCTATGAAAGGATCACCAAAACATTTTGCCACTATTCGAACGTCGTTAAATATAAAATAAAATGGTGTCAGGCACCATTTGGATTTATTTGTACAACTTCATTTCAGAAAGTTCTGCGCAAATTCCACCGTTTTAGAAACACATGTATTATTTTTCCATTTTGTAAACATGTTTCAACAACTTCCACAATGAAACTACAACATTGTGGAAACTATAACAAAGTTATATAGCACTTTGTAGGTCAAATACAAGAGCACTTTGTAGGTTAGCACAAGAGCAATATACAACTGTATACAGTCAGAACATTTTTGTTCATGTTGTTTTCTTTGAGTATTGTGTTTGTTTTGTGAATATGTTCTTTATAAACAAAAAAAATATATTACATTCAACTTTTATTGTTATTTTAAATGTATAAGCTATTTTTCTCTAAATCTTTGTTTATTTGTGGTTAGTGTGATAAATATTTTTTTTTTCATTTGTACAGTCAGTAACTGGATTATATAAACCAATATGAGCCAGATATTTTATGGTGCTGAGATCTTCTATGATATTTTAGTTGATGGGCATGTTTCCATGAATACTAAATATAATGCTCCAGGAAGATATGAACGTAACTGAACAAATTTCCATATTGAATAAATAAAATGGATTTTAAAATATCAACAATCATAGTATCACATAAAAGTATTCTACAGCAGCTAAGGGTCAAAATTTGCTATTAATCTCATAGAAACACAGTCTAGATGAGCTGCACATGCACAACAAATGACAACATTTTAACAGAAAACAGCAATTGAAAGTGCTATTAAGTAAGTTGAGAAACCATTTATAAAAAGTAAATTAGATTAGGCTTGTGAAATTAAAAAAAAAATTACTTCTATATAACCTACTCATAACAAACAGTAATAATAAAAATTAGCCATTTATCTGTTAAAAAAGATTTAACATTTGCTTCTGATCAATATAAACAATTAAAAATAATAAATAAGCTGATATATAATTATAAAAGTTTTTTCTGTAAATCCAGAATATTAAAGTTTAAAAGTCATGGTATTATAGAAAGAAGTCTATCATCTTAAAAAAAACAAATGGGTTGGTGGTGGCTGGGATAATTTTCTGAACTCTATATTAAACTGAATGACATGTTGTTTTTTCATGATAACAAAATGTAGATTCCTTCACGATAAAATCATTTGATACATCACTAAGATAAAGCAAAATGAAAAATGTCAATTTTAATAAATTGTTGGAATTAAGTAAAATATTACATTTTAAACATTTTGCTTAATAATCACAATAATAAAAGAAAACAAATACAAATTGTACTTTTAATAATGTTTAGTTGAACATAAATAAGATACAAGTATCAGTCTTTTGAAATCATCAAAATACAATACATAAAATTTATCATGAACTTCATTTTTACCTATTATGTATTAACCTTTTCTGATCATGTAGCCATTAAACTGACTATGTACGGGGTCAGTTTTAAAACGCTGTTACAAAATGATTTTATATGATATCTAAGTTGGTTATTTTGTTTTATATTCATAAATGAATCAGTTTTATTACACAATTTGAACGAGGTTTATACGATGTAAAATGTTTTATTTAGACTAGAAAGAATATAACCATTTTTTTCTCAGAAATGTGCTTGTGTGTGTGTGTATAACTTGTGTATTATAATTGCTATGAGGGTTACGGATTTATTTATTATTTACAAAAATAGCTTATTACACAGAGTTATCATAAAAGAATGGTGCGGTTTTGAACATGGTTTAAATTAAAACAGAATTACTTACAGTTTGTTTTTTTATTTTTCAAATTTGTCGTCTCAAACATTTTTTTACATAATTAATAAATTTCAATACGTGCGCCCTTGGTCGCTCGACAAATGTCCAAACGATACTCAACTTCTCTCCAAATATTAGTTAACATTTCTTCGTTAATGGTTGTCATTGCTTCATTAATCCTGTTTTTTAAGTGGTTTAGGTCGCGAATTTTTTGTGTATAAACAACGCTTTTGATGTACCCCCACAAGAAAAAATCGCTAGGTGTCAGGTCTGGACTCCTTGGAGGCCAAAGTATGGGTCCTTGCCGGCCTATCCATCGATCTCCAAATTTTTCGTTCAAAGCGTCCGTGACCAATGCATTGAAGTGCGGGGGAGAACCATCTTGTTGGAAATAAAGTTTTTGAATTCATTCAGCTGCGGAAAGCAATAATTGGTTAACATGTCAAGATACACAACTCCATTAATTGTTTTTTCAGCAAAGAAGAAAGGCCCTTTTACACAATTTTTCATCACACCACACCAAACATTAACTTTAGGCGAATTGCGTTGCGTTGTTTTTCAATAATTGCGTGTGGGTTTTCAGAGCTCCATATTCGTGAATTGTGTCTGTTAACACATCCATTCACATGGAATGTAGCTTCGTCTGTAAAAATAATATCATCTAAAAATGATTCGTTTTCACTTATTCTGTCCGACATTTCAACAGCGAAATTGTAACGTTTTACACTATCATCGGGTTTCAATTCCTGCAGTATCTGGATTTTATAAGAGTGTAATTTCAGTTGTTTATGTAAAACTTTGTGAACTGTTGATTTTGGAATACCTAATTCGGCGCTTCGACGGGGGATGGACTTCCCAGGACTTCTAATTGCCGATTGTCTAATTAGTTCAACCGTTTTGTCTGATATACTAGGTCTACCGGTTGATTTCTGTTTCTTAACTGATCCAGTTTCTTCGATTTGTTTGAACCAACGTGTTATGTTATTTTTGTGTGGTGGATCTCTTCCGAATTCACGTCTTTATCCGAGAACATAGAACTCACTAAACCCACCGCAACAATAAAAGAACTGACGTGGTTACAACCGCTGATAAACAAACTTTTGGGTTGGAGGCTTTCAGGTATACCAATATAACATCTAGAAATCTTCCTATGAATTACTGAAACCGCGCCATTCTTTTATGATAACTCTGTATTAGCAACATATCGATGTATTGAAGCACATAATAAATTATGGTATACCGCACAAAGAAAGATATCGGTAAATATGAAACGCATAACGATTCGTAATGAATGACAGTATACAGTAAAAATTGTTTTTTGTCAATCTGAATAGCCTTTTAAGTGGTGGGAAATTTTTATAAAACGTAGTTTTCTGAATCTGCTTTCACTTATACTAACATATGTGATTTATGACACGGGGTTTTCATCATATTTTGCCCAATTTTCAACCGATTTACCTGAAAGTATTATTTTTTAAATCAGCAAACTATGTTTCATAAAGAAAAAACAAAAATAAAAAAATTTCGCTAATAAAAAATGCGGTAGAAATGCGCAAATCCTGCAATTAAATTATTGTAATTTCTGTACTGTTTCAATTTTTTTGTTGTTACAGGCATAAAAAAATATCCAATCCTAACGGGTTTTTCTTCTCAGAATCTGTTAAATCTCTTTAATATACTATAATTTTTTGAAATTTTTTTCACGAGAGGATAGCATAAGAATATGAAGGGAGGCAATCAGATACCAACATATTTTCGCGGAGCGTTAATCAACCGCGGATCATTGTGATGGGAAAAAGTTAATAAAATAAATAGTTTTTCACAGCTGTTTTGTAGCCTTTTTTACAGTGTACTTAATATATTAGCCCTTTGCATCCATTAAATTAGTTTTATTAATTTATTTATTTTGTAAAATAACTCTCAATTGCATACATTTCTATATTCTGTTTTACTACACATAATATGCAGTTGATGATTTCTCATCATCTATATTAGGAAATACTCCCACTCTATCCTTGGATTTTTCTATTTTTACATACTAGTTTTTTTCATTAAATTATACATTTTTCATTATAATTTTTTTAATTGATATATTTGTCTTTTTGTACTTTTATTTTAAAATTTCTTATTATTGTAAATTGAGGTCAATTTTTACACTTATGATTCTAATTATATTACAGTACTTAATTTTTAGTGTTTATTATAATGTTTGTTGGAGTAGAATTCTTTGTGTTATGCTTGTGACTGCCTCGCCACTAGTTTTTTATGATTTCATTCATTTATTCACTTTACTATTCAGTTTGGAATGTTTGATCTATATTATATGATTCTGTATGTTATTTTGCAGTATGTCTGTGACTGTGTAATATTTAGTTTAGCAGCATAGACAAGTCCGATAATGTCATTTATTCAACAGTCCTCTTGTTCATATCATCTTTCTAATAAAAAAATATGAGTAAATTATTGCATGAGGTTGTAATAAATAAATAAAACTGTTTAAATTTTTTGTCAGTGAATTAGCTAGTTTGATAACACTCTATTGTTGTACATTAGCATTCTAATGCTACATTGTTCGCATATACAGTAAACCACTCCTCTTGACATGCATTTTCAACAAAGTAAAATTGTTAATTTCCTTAGAGAGTGATCACGTTGAGACTTTTCTCCTTGTTCAGTCTCACTCTTCTCATTATATTTCATAATCATTGGCTACTCTTATATGTTTTTTTTAATACTGTCACTGGATTCTTACAAATTAAAAAATTGTAAGATTTGATACTGTCTGGCAAACTGGAATTTAAGTTATTAAAGGATCTATTTAAGAACAAATTATTTATGAATTCTATAAAGTTTTTGCAAAATTATACCGCAAAGCTCCTGTTAACTTAAATACAGTCTAAAACCTTTATATTTGAAAACAACATTTCTCTGTAATGATTTTAAGAGAACAATATAAACATTTTTTTTTGGAAAAAAATCAAATCAGATGTATTCTGCCATCCTGATCAATAATTACAAGTTTGATTCATTATTTAAATTACCTTCTTCATAAATAAATTTTTTAAATTTCAAATATTATATTGTCAAATTTTAGTAATAATTGCATTCAAAAAATTTGTCATACTCTTTGTAATTTTTAAATTATCCTTAACTATAATTATATACACGTGTTAAAATGATTTCAGATCTAGTACTGTACTGTGGACTGTGAAAGGTGACAATCATATTTCAATTATTGCATTATTCTCAAAGAAAGAAATTTTGTAAAATAAACAAATCAATTTAAAAAATGTAACTGGAATCTGAAATTATTTATGTTTAAAATAGATAAATTATTTGTAGTAGTAATTAAAGATATTGTGATTTTAATTAACTTAAGAGAAATTTTGTAAATTAGTTTATTAATGTTAATTTTATATTTTTCAGTTATCATAGTTATATGTTACTGTATATTGGAATAACATTCTTTTTTGTATATGTATTATGGAATAAAGAATTATTATTATTATTATTATCTAATATTTATTATCTTTGGTTTAACTATTATTACTGCCATGGAAAAGGAAAAAGTTAAAAAAGAACTTTACTGAATATAATTTTTAAATCATTTATTGCATTTTTTATGATATTCATGATTTTTTCCTGTAATGTCACTCCTGAATATGATGAAATATAATATTTTGATTATACTTCATTCTGGAAGCTGATTATTTTAAGATACTGTAAGCTAATAATGGTGATGGAAAGAATACAAATTGTTTTAAAAGGGTATCAATTTACAGCTAAAGTACAGTCATTACTTCTTAAATTATAGTGGTTTAACTGTTTTAGATCCCATTTGAGCTTTTCAAAATAAAACATTTTTTATAAATCCTGTATTTCAGATTTTTTTTTTTTTTTTGTAAAAAGTATTAGTACTTCAATATTTTGTAGCTGTCTAAATTCTTACACCTTGTAGCATAAATTATAAATGGAGTCTACTTTAAATTCATTGTTATTTATTTTCAAACATTCTTTCATTAAAAATGTTAAATATTTAAAAATTATTATATGCTTAAATGATTGAGACAAAAATTAAATTAAAGTTTGTGATACAAAACAATAATGTTTGTATTACAAAATGTCAATTACAATAGGTAAAATATTAGTAATAAATGAAATTTACAATGTATGAAGATGTTACAAAGTTTCTGTATTGTTCCAATAGTTAGGACATACTACATCATGTAATCAGATTGAGAATTAAGAGTTTATGTCAATTTTTACAACAGTGATGCTCACTTTTAAAATTCTTATATTTTGGTCAAAACATTTTATAAAATAAATTTAACATACTTAGCAATAATATAACTACAAGCTAATTTTTATATACCGTTCACCAAAGTTTGATGGTCTTATGAAAACCACTTCCATGTTTAAAAATTACTAATTTTTGGATGCATTTGAAATGAAACTAAATAAAAGTATATGTATTAACAAAATTTCAAAATAACATTTTTTATTTAAATTTTTTTTTCATGAATGTTTAAATTTCAGAAAAAATTTATGTTTTCCATGCAGATGGAAAATTAAATGGAGCATGACAAAAAAATTATTTAATGTTTAAGTCGAGACTTTTGCAGATCTTCTCGTTTCATTACCCTCTTACAAAAAAATACAATTTTAGATTTGAAATATCGAACACAATTTGTGTTATAATTCAGATTGGTTGTTTAACATGATCCAGAATCATTAACATTGAACAAATTGTAATTTATGGTAAAGATGTCGCAGAAATTCATAATAATTAGCATATTTCCAAATGTTACATTCATTATTCCCGCTAAGTTGTGGTTATTGCAAAAAACATTCCAGAATTCGAAGTCGAATATCTGTTCACATACTGCCTGGATGATATACTGATTTGTTTCTAAGAAAACAATTCCACAAAATATCGTAATAGTTTTGTAAAAAAGATTCTAAGCATGTACGTCAAAAAGAAAAATTTATTAATATGTTTTTGTAAGCATTTTCCTTTAACAAAAAAATATTTTTTTCTTTATCTTGTACTCTTATAATAATTTTGCTATTGATTATTTAATACACCAAACTTTCCCTATTATAATTTGCATATATTACATAATGACATTATCAATTCTATTTGCCCTACAAATTTTAACTTATTCTCAAAAACATTTTTGCCGTTGTGTATTTAAACTGAACTACAATGAAAATTCTTCTTCAGATTAAGTAATGAACGCACTCCACAAGGAGTCAAGTTGTATTTTTGAATCAAGAAGGCAATAGCTTAGGCTATAGGAGTCAGTTGATCTAAGTATTAAGGTGTTGTGAGCTGTGGATGAAAATCGAAGATTTTTTTCCAATAACTCGTTTCTGCTAATTGAGCATCTATGGTGGTTTTCAGTAACTGTGACTTAGCAGTACTGTTGAAATCCTTACATTTGGCATTTCGGTTTCAGTGTCTTGTGTTAGCGCTGCCCTCATCTACTAATTGATAAGGAGTATAACTAGGCCCTCGTTAGCTACTGCATCAATGGTTTCTGGAAATGGTGTGTAAGGAAGACTTTATCTTATGGTTCAAGGGGTTAAAAAGTAACAACCGTATCGATGTAATGTGTACTTTGCTGAATTTGTGCCTGCCATTTGAACTACGGTTTCTTGGCACATGTCTGGAGGACCTCGGGAAACGAGATTTCCATGATCTCAGAAAGACTGAAAACGAAGCTAATAATTTATCAGACATTACTAATGAAGTTCAGTGCATTAGTGATAAACGAACTCGACCTAAGTTAGCCTTTTATATTTCATTACTCCATTCTTGTAATTATGCATGTTGTAATGGCCTGTATAAAATATTAAGTAACTTTGATGAGGTTAATGCCTTGTTGAAGTCTCCTACCATTTTAGCTCCTGATGATAATACACTGGAGGAACTTTTATTAATATATACTCTTGCCTTAAATCATCCTGCTTTTTCTTTTGAACAAAAGTTGCGTCTTGGAAATATATTTACAAGACTACAGGAAGAAGAAAATAAACGCAGTGCATTAAACCAGCCAAGAAGTTTGAACAGTTCTTCTGGAATTGATTCTATAAATGATAAAATATCATTGCAGGTGAGAGTAAGCTGAACGTTTTTCTTTTTTTCATATTATTTAAAATAACCTTGCCACCTAACCTAACAGAACAGGCATTTTCAAGTGCTGATATATTTATTTTCAATCAGTAAACTAAAATTAATAAATTAGACTATAATTTTAGATAAAATGAAAGTAGATATGGAATTCTTCACAAGTCATATGATCTAGTGTTGATTACCTAATCTAGTTCAATATTTTATTTATGAAAAGGAGTACTATGAATTGTAATAGAATTATGAATTCTAGTCATTATCCAATCATTAAATATTATTGAGTATTAATCTTATCCTTTATTGGTTATATTTACATTTGTTTACTATAACTTATATTTTTATGTTAAGTTGATATTTGATGTTTTTGCTGTTGTAACTCAGCTGTTGTAGAATGCATTTATAAACTGCTGCCTTTTCTGAAATGAAGTATATCTAGTGTTAATTTTCTGATGGTGTGTATTGTTTCAAGTATAATTTTTCATACGGAAGAAATTTTTATTTTGATAAAATTGTTACTAATAAGGATTTAGTGATTTTTTATAAATAATGATTGATCTTGTTAAAATATACCTAGTTGGGAGAAGATTAAAAATATGAGTTATTGCAATGTTACATTAATATTATTATGCAAGTACGGTTGTGATTTATTTTTTTTCTGTACTTCATATACTAAATAAAAATACTCTTCAGATCTGATAGTTTGAATTTGGTGTCACATTAATATTTAGTTGTATTAAGCTATTGTATTTTTTTGGTGTTTAAGTTAAGTATATTGATATAGAGTACATTTATATATATTATTATTCTGCATTGTGTAAATTATTAAGTAGTTGTTTGCATGGTAAACCAAACTAGATAAACCCTCCTTTGTTTAATAATGCAACCTCAATGCTTCATCTTACAATGATTTTTTTAAAAATTATAGCGTTATATAAAAATATTATTTTATCTTTTATTGAAGTTCATTTTTACATTGAAGTTTTATTTGGTAAAAAAAAGAAATATCCATTATAACTCGTCCAATTTTGCATTCATAATTTATAATGTCAGATTATGTATTATGCCTACTGTAAAATTTGAAATTGAAAAATAATTTTATGAATGATATCTTAACATCTGAGGAATAATTAATTCTGTTGATGAATGATTAAAAAAAATCTACTGTATCCAAAAAGTTTTTAATTTTTAACTAATGATTGTGCCATTTATTTTATTTCCTTATCTAATGACAACTTGTGTTATTTATGATTTGGAATTGTGTTATATGTGTTCTTTCATTCATTTTTCTCAATATAAGATCGTAAATAAGAAACATTAGAATTTATCTTTCTTAAAGTTTTATTTATTATATTTTATTGTGAAATATCATGGTAGCTTTTTCATGGATAGTCAAATTAGTCAAGTACTTTTCTGTAACTGGTTGTATTGATGAGGCAAGAGAGATGCAGCGTTATTTAAAGCTATGCTGTTAGTGCACTATTAAGCCACAAAAAACTCATTTAGCTCTGTCAAGAAATTTATTTTATAACTTCAATTTTGTTTATAGTAGAGTAGTTTCATGTTTTTAAACTAATACAATTTCATTTAAAATTATTAAAATCTCGGTTCTAAATTATGAGTAAATTTTTACATACTATAAATCTTTACAATTAAGAATTATAATTTACATAACTGAAAATTTTTTTTTTACTGTGTTAATAGAGAGAACTTGAATAAGATGAAGTACTGTTTCTAGTATAATTTATTATGTATATATCCAAACAGACTTTAAAAAAAATTACATTAAATATTGAATTATATATATCTTATTTATTTTTTTAGATTGTAAATACTCAGGTTACATAACTTGTATTGTGCTATCAGTCCTTATATTAATATACACTCAAATGCTGATTAAGTTGAGAATATTTTAACATGACAGTTTGTAACATTTGCCTTAGTAATTGGTAAATTTCAAGTGATAGTTAGCACTGATTATTTTGTAAAAGTTTCTGCAGTGTTGGGATTGTTGCTGTGTAATACAAATATGTGTCTGCTTTTTGTAGTAAATCAGCTGCACAGTGTTTGTATTATTGGTTTAGCTTTAGTTGCTTTGATGCCTTCTTGTTATAACAAGTAAATGACAAAGATAACATCTTAAATCATTCATTATAAATAGCATACTACTGGATGATAACCAGCAATTTCTACTTGTGTATGTACGTATATATATATATATATAGTTTTATGAAAATTGTTTTGATGTCATGACCATTTGTTTAATGTGACAGTTGGTATCTGTAATTTGTGTGTTGTACTATTTATGTGTCAGAGAATATCTAATAGTTTTACTAAACTGTTGTTTCTCAGAAAAAACAAACTGTTGTTTTACTTTGGTACAAATAGTTTTTCCACCCAGTGGTAATTCTGCATAGGAAACACACTGAATTACCAAACAGAACTGTCAGCTCATGCTAACGAATGTTAACGATAACAATAAAATAAATAAACTGTTGCTGAGAACAGGTAATTTGCCCAGCAGACTGTTTTATCAGTATTAAATATGCTGTAAGCTAATTGCTAAGGTCAGTGCTAAGATAACTGTAAGGGCAACTGCTAAGGTAATAGATTCAAAAACCAGATAAATCTTATTCAGAAAAAACAGTTCTATTAAAGTGCCGAATAAAAGAACCATAAAACTGTCAAATCTTGTGATAAACAATATATGATTACAAAATGATAAATGTTAAATTATTATATTATCTCCACGTTATGGTGATAAAATAATAAATGATTATATTCGCTGACATCAACCGAAACATCCTGAAATCTACATCAAGAAAAATATTAAATTGAAACTATTATTTTTAAACAAAAAAAAACATGCAGTTTTGGTAGTGTAATGAAAAAATTGTACCGTGAACATTAATACGTTAATAATTCAACTTTTTTTCCCAACGGTGTGTACAAACATTTATTTATTTTCAATTTTATTATTTTTTATTTTGTTTTTTACAAAATAACGATATTAGTTGTTGTCTTGGGATGCGATTGATATATCATCACTTCCTGTCTGTTCTAATGTATGCCTACTGCCGAAAATGTTTGTAGATGTCAAAAGTTGTTGTAAAATATTATCAGTTCTAGTAAATAATGCCTTAAAAATTGATTTCATCATTTATATCTGTCCTTGCACCATTGGTTGTGAATTTTTCTTGTAGAGCAGTAATTTTTTGCCTCATTAACTTTCTGTGATGAATGTACATAGCATTATGTTTTGATACAAAAGACACTAATGTATTTTAGCAGTAATCATAATCAGCTGATGAAAGTAGTTAGCTGATTTATTGTTATTATTACATTTCTTAAGTATTAGTATTTTAAAGAGTGGCTAAATGGATAAAAGGTAGATAAAGAAAATCTCAAACTCATAGTGGAGATTAAAGCAGTCAATGTAAAAGCCAACTATTAAACTGGTTGGGTATTTTCTACATCTGAATACAGATGATTAAGAAATAACAGTAATAACAGAAATTAATTGAAATAATAATAAATTATTATAATTAATAGTAATAAATTAATTGAAAACTATGCATGTACATGATTGGGTATGGTTCTTTATATATGAATGCACAGGTTCCCATATAAACAGTCAAATTAAGTGATGTAGGATGTAAGTAAAAAAAAAAAATGTTGGCTGCTGTTGGTGTAGTAAAATTCGACTAACCTCAGAAAAACTTGGGGAGAAAGAAGCCTTCAAATTTTTTTTTAATGTGAACATCTGTGATATATTGTGAATATCTAATATGAATGTCTAAAGTTGATATAAACAACAAAAAAAGATCAGTACAAATATTTGCTTTGCATTGTTGTTTCTTCCCTTTCTCATTATTAAATAGGTAATGAATTGCTAGTTCCACATCATAATCTTGACTATATTTTAATGTTTTATACGTTCTTTAATAATTAGTTACAATTCTCAGAGGAAGTACTTAGAAGTACATTTATATTCTTGAATTAATTAATTTATCAATCTTTTTTAAACATGTTTATTACATATTATGCATATTCATTTTTATTTATTTATTTTTTTCAATTCTGTCACCAATTATCCATTCTCTGGTTGAAGAATTCATCCTGTGTTCCTAGTCCGTGGCCAATATTCTCTACAGCAGATAACTCTACTCCTAAAGTCCTCTTTTTTTCTTATACTTCCTGCCTGCCTGCTTTACTTTTCAAGCATGATCTACAGGTGATTAGTGTTTAAAGATCTGGTAACTTAAATTAAGTTATATTTAATCTAACAATAGATTTAATTTAGATATATTTGAGTTTTTTTAGTGCAACTCACTGAAATTATGTTTAATTACATTTTTTTTATTAGATTTGATAAATATCTACAATTTATTAATAAATTTGTCTCGATTAAATGTCAAAAGAGTCTACCACCTTTGAAGATTGAATTATTCAATTCTTGCTAATGTGAAAAACAATTTTCTTTCGGTTTCTAATGCTCTTGTAAAAATCTGTTGTTTTCTCAGCAAAATTTAATTTCACATCTTTTTAGAACATAACTTGTCGACCTCTAAATGTGTAAAATTGTGCACTGGAATTACTATGTAGACACCTGCAATAAGTGTTTTCAAAAGATATAGAACTAGTGATTTTGTTGAAAACGTTCTTTTATAATTATTTTAATCATGCAAGGATTGTGAGTAGTTCTAACTTACAGAGTTCCTGCTGCATCTTTCTGGCTGTTGATGGGCAAGTTATATGAAACTGTATCTTCTGATTAAACTATTGTGTCAAACCTTTATTGTTCTTACAAACTAAGCAGCTTCTAGATCTGTAAAATGTTAGTACACTTGAATAACAGTGTAGCAGCATGGTGATCTCGAACTAATCCATGCAACACAAGAAGTTTGTAAAATTAGCTGGTAGAATTGGTGAATTGATGTGTTTTTATCTGTGAAATCTGGTTGAATATTTCTTGGTGCAAAATTAAAAAACTTGTTAGCCAAGTAATGATACTCCATAAATGCTCTTCCTTTTTATTTAAAACTTCATCTTGATACAGGAAACAAAATTTGCTGTGTAGAATAACATGAAATAAAAACTCAATCTGATAAGCTGGTAAAAAATTGATAAGGTTCGCAATACTGTTAACCTCTTGTAAAACAAAGTTTTTGTTGGGTTGCATTAAACAAAACTGTATTATAATTAAAAACTATTTCTTATTAGAATATGTGATTATTACAAAAATAAGTAAAATAAAAAAAATGTTTTGACACAAATAGTATAAATTTTTGGGAGTCTGTAGAACAATATTGTAATATAAGGGCGCCAACACAAGACCAATAAATTACTTTTGTGACATTATAACATAATGTTCAGTAATGCTAAAACAAAAAAAAGTTATTTTTATTTGAAAATTTAATTATTTTTTAAAGAATTTCATTCCCTCCTAGGAAGAGGGAGATAGGTAATTTGTAAATTTAAGATAACTTCAGTTATTTGCTCAGTATTGAGCCATTACTGGATAGGAAAACAGAAAACTTTGAAAAAGGGAAATTGAAGTTAAGAATAATTTCATATTGTAACCAATCATTTTTCAAAGTATGAACATCTCATATTTTTGTAACATGACATTATTCTTCTGGGTAAAAAAGTTTGTGTGTGTGTGTGTGTGTGTGTATATATATAGAGGTATATATAAAAAAATCCTCTGTGAAAAAATGAAGCTGTTATGTTTTTATTGTAAAGACTTTCTCTAGATAATTTAAGAATAGCCATGGAAATATACCTTAATGTTAAGGGAATAAATTTAAAAATCTTAGCTTGTAAAGAAAAGTCTTATCTTAAAGAGTAGTACATGAAAACTATTTTTTAAAATTATTCACCACACTATCTAGAATTAGAAAAATATTAATACAGGTTGTTCAGCTGAAAAAGAGGCCCAGTCACTTAGTAGTTTATACTAAATACATATTTTTGTTAAAATGCATGTATTGGGATGAGATGGGTGAAATAATGTGGAAGATGTTGATATAACTGGAGCTGAAGTGGGGAGGATTTCTCATTGCCTGCTTATTAGAGTATTGCCAGTTTGTGTCGAGCATTGGCTTTAGAACAAGGTTGCATAATCGTGTGTAGTATTTTAAAATGGGGTTAACTGTTGAAGAACATGTATTCGTGATGGAAACTTATTTAAAGACGAAATCTCATGTTGTGTGTTGGCAAAAGTTCAAGGAGAAATTTGAAAGGAAGCACCAGTGAAAAGTGTTACTCAGAAGTTAGTTAAAAATTTTGTGAAACAGGTTTAGTGTTAGACCAGAAGTGGCAGTTGCAGGATCTTTTACAGGATTTCACTAGGTTCAGCTCACATTGCAGTGAGGAGAATGCTGAAGTGTTATCTGTATCGAATGCAGGTTTTACATGTGCTAACTAATGCTGATTATGATGAAAGGGTCAGTGGTTTAAGAATTTAATTAGAGATAACATTGGCATTTTAGGTAAGTGTTTTTCAACATGAAGCTTGGTTACCTTGGTAGGTATGCTAACAGTCAGATTGGACCTGGGGTACTGAAAATTTGCACATTTTCTCTGAATCTCATGTTCACCCACAAAAAATATGTGTGTGGTGTGGAGTTTCAAGGCAGCAAATAATAGGACCCATGTTTTTTGAAAAAAACTGTGAATGCTGCCATCTTACAAGAAATTATCCAACAGTTCATAGCCTTATTGCAAGAGGATGAGCGTGACTGCTGATTGCAACAGGACAGCGTCACTTGTCATACAGCTTGCTCTGTTGTAGCGATGCTTTTCGGTTGAAGAATTATTTCTAAAGGATTGTGGCCATCAAGATCCCTTGATCTGAATACTCTTTCTGTGGGGTTAGTTAAAATAAATTGTTCATAGAAGCAATCCACACATCAGGAATCGTAAGACAGACATCACCTATGTCATCCACGAAGTAGACCGGGTACAGTTAACAAGAATAGCAAGGAACATGATTAAATGACTTGACAAGTGCTTAGAAGTGAATGGACATCATTTTTCAACACCTTCTGATATTATTAAGCAAGTGGTTGCCAGTAAATTATTATTTATAGACTAAACTAAGTGATGGGGCCTCGTTTTTGTTGAACACCCTACATTATTTATCATTTAGTGTTGATAAATTTTTACATAACTGTTTAATAGTGTTTTGTGTGTATAATATGAGGGACATTCAATAATTAAAGTGACAAATTGATGTAGAACCCATTTTTCCAATGGTTTTTTGGATCAGTTGGGCGATGTGAGAGCAAGCATTGTTGTGTAGCAATATATCACGCCTTTTCTTTAAGATCTGCAATGTTTTTCTGTCATTGCTAGCTTTACTCTTTTCATCAGCATGTCTGAGTAGTAGACACTGTTTATTGTGCACTGATTTTCCAAATAATCACAAAAGATGACACCTTGGACATCCCAAAAGGCAGTCAACATGACTTTATTCGCTGATGCTTGTGTTCTGAATTTCTTTCAGACAGGTGTGCTTCCATTCCATGCTTTGTCTTTTGGACTCTGGTTCAAAATGGTGAACCCAAGTTCCATCACACGTTAAACTCTTTTGGGACCCAACTTACACTTGTTTTGCTATACTTGAGCTTGTTACTGATAACATTGTGAACTGTGCCAACACTTACTGCAACTGCTTTTGCTATATGTTCAACTGTAATGATATGTCGGTCTTCATGAATGTCTTCGATGTGGGTTTCAAGCAGAGTTGATGCTTTAACTGGCCGACCATGATGTTGCTTGTCAGCCCCTGAGGTTCGACCGTTTTTGAACTGTTCTACTCACCTATAAAATTTCTGCAGTTCATACAATTTTCACCACACTGTACAATCATTCGAAAAAAGATTTTATCCAGTTTTTCACCTTCATAAGGCAAAAACTGATCACTGAACGTTGTTCAATTAATGTGGAAACTTCAAACTAACACACCGTCATTAAATGCAATATTGAATTATAGACAAAATAATTTTTATCCATCAGCTATTCTCAGCTCATCCCAGTGATGCCAACCTAAAGTCATGAAAGTATAAATTTCTCCTACTAACTGTTGCATTTCTACATCAATTTGTCTCTTTAATTATTGAATGTCCTCTGTATTTATAGAGTTTTTATTTCATATGTTTAGGTTAAATAACTTTTTTTTATGAACACAAAATTAGTGTATTTGTGTAACTTTTTGCAATAAATAAAATTGAATTAGTGTTTTAGAATTTTCAAAGTTGATGTGAAAATACACTTGTATGTGCGTACAAGTATACGCACATACATACAGGTATGTGTGTATATACACACATACTCTACTGTATGACATTACTCATCCTAGCTAATGTGATAATTGTTGCTTTCCATTTTATTTTGGCATAAGAAACATTCCAATTGCAGCATCCAGTCTAATTGGCAAGCATTCTTTCAAATAATTTCCCAGAAATCTTAAAGCAGTTCAGTTTTTATGATTTTCTAAAACCTTTTTCACAACACCCTCCCACCTGATTTTAATTTTTAAAATATTCAAGTTTTTCGTCTTTAATAAGTCTTATTTGGAGCCCCACAAAAATTCATTTGCTGATTTTAACAAAACTAACATCACAAAATTTTTGCTTTAAATAATGAAATCCAGCATTATTCTTATCCATCGACTTTACAAAGTTTAAACAAAGCCCTGATTTTTATATGAAGTGGAGGTAGAAGAATTGTGTCGATTTGATTAGTGAGAGATGAAAATTTTTAAAAGATAAACATTTTTGTTTTAAAAAGTTATGGTATATTTTTATGTTGTCATGTGATATAGTTTTGCTTCACATAATTGAACATAAGATGTTTTAATGCTTTGTTTTAATGCTATTATCTAGTTTTCCATATCCGCACGTAGTCCCAAGTGTGTATATTTAAAATATTATAAACAACTTCTGGTATATATTTGTTTATAGTTTGCTGGAATTTCAGTAATGGGATTTTATTTTGTATTTTCTGACTAGTTGAATTTTTTAAAATATAATGGAAGAAGGAATGTTTTGTAATTTGCTCAGTATGGGTTGGTATTCTGTAACGTTTTGTTTCTGTTTTGGTGTTTGCTTTTGTTTACATGTATGTTTCTGGTACAGGAAGAATTATAATCTTTATTTTACAAGATCATAATTTTTATTTTGTAAAGAGTTCTTATTTACTTAATTTGACTAATTTTCAGTTTTTCAAGACAGTTTTAAAAAATTTTATACTTTACAAAAAATAAATTCCCTTTCATATGTTAAGCTACAGCTGACTTATTGGTAGATATAAACATATTTACAAATACTTACATTTGTAAATACCTGTATTTCTAAATACTTTTACCATAATTTTATACCATTTCATTAAATATAAAAAAATGGCTGATTTACCAGCCCTCAACTTTGTTAAAACAGCGTTGGACTGAAAGTGTTGAAAATGTCAGAATTTTTAATGAGGTTGTTTAATTTAAAGTAATCTCTTCTTGCTTATAAGTGCTGATAACAAGTCATCATTTTCTTAGGAATTTATTGGAACAAAGAAAGTTTTAATTTTTAATAGGGTAAATTAATTATAGATTTTGTTACAGAAATGTCATTTTTTACTATAGCGGTTTTTAGTAATGAGTATCATTTATGATGTCCTTTTTGATTATCATCTTCATCTTCAGCTTGTGAAGCTAAAAGGAAATTATGATCATGTAACAGAAGTGTTCAAATAATTATTAAAAACTTTTAAACTACAATCAATCATATAGGAAACTGCTTTAAATTATGTATCTGAATTTATCTTCTTGAAGAAATAGTATTTGTGCATAACATCTGGGTTATAGTGGAGATTATAGGTGTTAATCACTCCTCTGAAGGAAAGGAAATGTATAATTAACAAGAAAAGATTCTTCTAAAGTGCAATTGACTCGCTAAATTTTCATCTTTGTAAAACAGCTATTACAATAAAAAGATATTTGATGTTGCCTTTTTTCATGAATCAAAATATTGTTGTTTTTGTTAAGAAAATTAATCTGATTTTACAAATTAAAACTGCAAAAATTCTTTATTGTAATTTTTTCCAAGTATATGGTAGAAAAATAAGTAAGATAAGGATAAATAAATGAAAAACCCTAACCCTTGGTATAATTATTTAGACCCTGTAAACATCTGTTATTGTTTGCCCCTTGTATCTATTAGTTCTGAACATACCTCATCACTCTGATAAAACATATAATATTGAAATAAAATTATAAATTTATTATAATCTAAACACGTAATTGTTTATTTTTCTATTTATTATAACTAAGTTACAAAACTTTTTTTACTATTTCATTTTAAAAATTGATATTATGTTCAAATTGGTCTGATGGTTTTGCCTATGCTTCGACATCTTATAAAAAGAAAAATAGTTATTCATTTAGTTAATAATGTTTCAATATAATTGAATAAATTTATTTACTAATATTGCTAGGGGGACTAGCTTTGTATTATCATTATTTAAACTTAGAGGTTAAATAAATAGGGCCTTACATGATGATGTATTATAATGGCTATGAAAATGTTACCAAAAAGTATTTGAAAATTGTTCCTTAATTCACTTCAAAGGGGTAAAATAGTGTTTTTTTTTTTTTTTTGAATTGCAACTGGCTTTTATGTATATGTGTTTATCAAATTATGTATTATTCATTGGAGGGTTATCTAACCTGAGGCTGTTAAAATCTTGTTTAGAAAAGTCACCTTCTCTTTCATAGCATTTTTTCAAGTCTGTACACACTTTGAGGCTTGTTTCCTTGTGTTATTGCATTAAATCTTTCGGGACCACCTTGCACTTGTTTTGCTGAACTTGATCTTGTTACTGGTAACATTATGAACTGTGCCAACACTTACTGCAACTGTTTTTGCTATATGTTCAACTGTAATATGTCGGTCTTCATGAATAATGTCGTTAATGTGGGTTTCACGTGAAGGAGTCGACGCTTTAACTGGCCAGCCAGGATGTTGCTTGTCAGTCACTGAGGTTCAACTGTTTTTGAACTGTTCTACTCACTTATAAAAATTTCCATGGTTCACCATACAGTAAAATCATTCGAGAAAAGATTTTATGTGGTTTTTAACCTTAATAAAGCAAAAAACAGATCACTGAGTGTTGTTAAACTAGTATGGGAATGAAGTGGACACCATCGTTAAATGCTATATTGAGGTTATAAACAAAACAATTTTTATCCATCAGCTGTTCTCAGCTCATCCCAGTGATGCCAACCTAAAGTCATGAAAGTACAAAACTCCTCCTACAAACTGTTTCCTTGCTATATCACTTTGTCTCTTTAATTATTGAATATCCCCCGTACATTACTTGTCCATTTTCACTCTTGCTAGAGTTCATTTAATTTTCTGTAATCTCTTCCGTGCTCAAATACCTCGATTTCAAATACCTCTATTCTTTCTTTTTTCTTTTTTTCTAGCATTCATGTCTCACATCCATACAATCGTATACTTAAAATTTCACAAAATGTCAAGTCAAATCTAATTCTTATCATAATACATCACAGTTTTTTCTTATTAAGTGCTTCTTCCTTAGTCAATGCTCTTCTAGTTGTACTTAATTTTTTTTTTTTGAATCTTATACGTAACTACCAATACTGTTTAATAGCTTCATTCTTCTACGCAGACATTTATTTGCTTATTGTCCCTATCTTCATTACTTGATTACTTTCATTTCATTTCATTATGTCATAATGCCTTCTAATTTTGAAACCATGTTGAATAATTCTGTTCTTCATATTCTAAAAATATCATGTTATCTGCAAACCTTGTGCAATTTATTTTTCTCTTTCCTATTTTGAATATTCTTATTCAACAATTCTTGTTAATAATTTATTCAGTAATTCATATTGTAATATTATTTTCTTTAGATTATGATAGGTTTATCCTACTCACCCATCAGGTTGGTCTAGTGGTGAATGTGTCTTCGTAAATCAACTGATTTCGAAGTCGATAGTTCTAATGTTCAAATCCTAGTAAAGGCAGTTACTTTCATACATATTTGAATACTAGATTGTGGATACTTTCATACAGATTTGAATAGTAGATTGTGGATATCAGTGTTCTTGGTAGTTTCTTTTTTTCTGTTTAGCCTCTGGGGAATCACCGTCAGGTATTGAATGAGGTTCAATGAGGATGATATGTGTAAGTGAAGTGTAGTCTTGTACAGTCTGAGGTCGACCATTTCTGAGATGTGTGGTTGATTGAAACCCAACCATCAAAAAACAAAGTAACTGCCTTTACTAGGATTCGAATGTTGGAACTCTTGACTTTGAAATCAGCTGATTTGCAAAGACGCCTTCACCACTAGACCAACTCGGTGAGTTGTTCTTTGTTGGTTGGGTTTCAATTAATCACACATCTCAAAAATGCTTGACCTGAGACTGTTCAACATTATTCTTCGCGTATACACTCGTACATATCTTCCTCGTTCATCCTCGGAAGTAATATCTGACTGTGATTCCCAGAGACTAAACAGGGAAAAAAGAAAAGTTTATTCTACTTATTTCAGTTCATTATTTCAAATTCATAACTTATATTGGAGTGTGTCTTAATAAGTTGCCAGTAACTGTGAAATATAAATAATTATGAGTTATAAGTTAAAATCTGTTAATAATCATTTAAAACATGAACCAGATTCTTTTGTAGTGAGTGTAGGGTATTGTATGAAGTATCAAAACTTAGTTACTACGCCACAGTTTTTTTCTTCTAAAGTAAAACATTATTTCCACTGAAATTTCTTGCAGTGTTGTTTCAAATCCAATCTTTATAATTTTTCGGTAGGCAGAGGGAAAATCTGCAACCAGATGCCCAGCAGCCCTTGCTACTGGATGTATGGGGTTTCCCGCATAGTGCAGAGACCACTAAAAACACCTCTCCCCTTTTGTCAGCAGCCTGGATATCTGATACCTGCCTTATGGCATAACTCACAGGCTACCGTATTGCCTATGGGTCTAATCTTTATAACCCGGTTGATAATTAAAGAACGTGTTCATTCTTCACTATTTAAGTCATAATTAACATTTTTTGGGATTCAAATTTGTTTTTAAGATTTGGAAAATAATGATAGATTACTTAGCAGTAATAGCTGAAATTGATGAAATGTCATTACTGAATGAATATTCACCCTACTATATCACATCCTCCCTCAAATGAATTTTTTTTCTTGTAAATACAAGCGACTATGCATTGGTTGCTTATGGGGAGATCTAAGGAATCTAATTTATTTTAATAGAATCAATGTGATTCTGATTTATTGTAATAGAATACAATTTCTATAGATAATAGAGAATGTTCGTCAAGTATATGAGATTGCCAAATTTAGTAAGTGCATAGAGATTGTACACAGTAAATTCAGCAGAATGAATTGTCCAAAAGTTAGAAGCTTTTAGAAGTTGTTTGTAAACACATTCCAATCAGAATGAAACTTTCTTGTAAGTTACTTAATTGAGATGAGATGTTGCACATTGTAAATATCTGTTATTCAGTAGTGCTTTGCTTTATATTTTTCTTTATTTTCTTGATCCATATCAAACATTTTTTTAAAAATTCAACATTAATTGATGTAATTTGTATCGGCGGACCTCTTTTTTTGCAGTCTTTTGTGTTTTATTAGTTTACTGTTTAGGGGGGTTATATTTCGTAACCATTATTGAGACACCCATGTATCCATCAGTTTGTTAAGAATCTTATTGTTGAACTGCTAATTGTAAGTCTAATTAATATTCTTTTGGTGACATTAATTTGTTTCTGGCGACATTAATTTATTTAGTAAAATTTGCAGTCTTCTGTGTTTTATTAGTTTAGTGTTTAGGGGGGTTATATTTCATAACCATTATTGAGACACCTATGTATCCTTCAGTTTGTTAAGAATCTTATTGTTGAACTGCTAATTGTAAGTCTAATTAATATTCTTTTGGTGACATTAATTTGTTTCTGGTGACATTAATTTATTTAGTAAAATTTACAAATTTTTCTGTCCTGAAACTGGAAATTTGTTTTCTAGTGCAACTGTCAGCCCATGTTCAGGAAAATAGCAATTTCAGTTTTTCTTTGTTTGTTTAATTTCAGGTTAATTATTTATTGAGAATAAATAAATATTTCTGCCATGAAATATTTGTTTATCCCTTTGTTTTTAACTCAAATGTATGAATGTAATTTTCTTGTGTTTGAGAATTTATAATTTTACCCTTGTCTAATAGTTACAATTTTATTTATTATTTTCTTACTTATTGGTTATCTGCCCGCTACGTACAATCGTTGTTTAAATCAATGTTTTAGTCAAACCGCCTGCTAGTCTACTACTAATAATCCATTGAAACTTAACTCACATGGTTTTTGCGGGTGGCCAAGTGCCCTTAATCGCCTCAAATGTGTCTGTTTCGTGAAATTCTCATCACCACATGAACTTTGCTGAGTATTACTGCAGATAATGGCGATCCGTGCTTCTGTGCTTATTGTTCTGCCGTATTACAGAGGTTTGTGTGTGGGCGCGTGTAGTTGTATTGATGGAAGTTAAAACTGTGGTTCACTTGTAAGTGCTTGAATTCCGTTTCTTCGATTTCGTTTGTTACATGCACCCTCCTCGAATTCGTGTACAACATTGACCCCTTCCATTATTTTTTTTTTTTTAATTTTTTCCATAACATTGAAAATGAACGAACAGGAATGCAAACAAGAAAGCATTTCCCAACATGTACACCCAAAAATCCATTGTTCAAAAATTCATCCGGCCTTGTTTTTGCGCCTTGTAAACCTAACCTAACCTTTTTTTGGGTCTTTTGTTATTCCCCCCCACTTTTTTTTATCCAGTTCACTCATATTTGCATTTGCTTTAAATTTAATTATCAATGTAAATTTCAGTGAAGAAACCCATTTTAATAGTAGAAATCAACTTATAATAATCTAACCAAACTTAACCTACGCTTGCTAACCTTGACCAATTAACAGTAACATTTGGATTATAAAAATAATAGATAATTGCAGTAGTTACTGAAAGACCCTACACACAATATAAACATTCTTTATTAATCTCAATAAAAAAGAAATAAGAAAACAAACTTTTAGTAACAAGTAAATTGAGGAGGAGTAATAACAGAAAAATACCCTTTTTTCTTTTTCTTTTTTTTTTTTTTTACATTTTTTGTAGCATGCGAAAATGCCATACCTGACCGGGATTTGAACCTGGGACCACCGGATAGAAGAACCTACCTAACCAATAAGAACATGGTGGGCAGATAACTGATAAGAACTATTATTTCTTTAAGATAAATTCATTTAAAGGTTTTTATTCTCTTTGTTTTCTCTTGTTCATTATTAATTTATTAGTATTTAGTTTCAGGTTTTCTGATTTTAATTATAATAATTTTGATTGTTGTTGGTCACAGAATTAATCTATGGTCTGAGCAGATAATGGTTATGATACATTAGTTTATGTAAACTGTCCATTTTCTTATTAAAATAATTTTAATGTAGATTAGTGTTATTCTTTAAAGGAATTTACTTATTACAAATCATTTTAATTACTTGTAAAGATCAAAAAGTAAGAAATAAAAGAAATTATTGTTTTTATTTATTTTTTCAATTTGCCTTTATCATTGAGTCACTGTTGTTTCTGGAAGATTCTATTTAATTTTGTGTTGTTGAAAAATTAGTAATGAGGTGTTACAGGTTATTTTGTGTATTTCTTGTGTGAAATTTTAAATGAATTTCAGACACAGAACTACAGTATTATCAGCAAGTAACTTGTCAGTGTACCTTAAAAAAAATATGCCATTTTAGTTATATGCTGTTTTTTCATTTATGTGCTGTTATTTAGACTGTCAGTGCTAAAAATTCATAAAACTATCTCCTGTTGTTGCTTTGAACATTTTCAGACAAAAATTAAAAAAAAATATCAACAGCATTAGTCAGAAAGGATGGTTTAAAATGTTTCCTGTAGACATTTTTTTATTTTTTAGAAATACTGATGTTTGAATTATTGTTTTGATCATTGTGTGATCTTTTAATTTTTTATGAATTACATTATCCAAAGAAATTCTCTTGTTTTACTTTGCAATAAGTTAAACTAATTGTTATTTTGTTTGAAAATTATTTTGTTTTATGAGTATTTGTATTTATGTTTTATTAATTTATTGAACATTTTCTTATATTATTTATCTTTTGCAGTCATGTTCTGCTGATGATCGACATGTTCTTAATAATGCAGTATCTAATACTAGTCATTGTCCTGCACCATTGACCTCTGTTGCAAGCCATTTAACAGGTACTATGTTGTGAATGTTTTTATTTTTTATGTAATTAATATTAATGGAATGTATTAATTTTATTTAAAGATGATGACATTCTTTTAGTGATTCTTTGAATTGTTGTCACATTGTTAATATAATGTTGTATTGTAGAAAGAGTTAATCATTTTATTTAGAAGTTATAATGTAATATTTAAAATGTCTCAGCAGAACACCTCTTATGGTATTCTGCAAGTGTTGCTCATGTAAAGAACAAAAGAAAAACATAAAAATACATATATATATATATTTGTAATGTATGAAAAGGATTTGTCTAGCACTAAAGAATTGAGTCAGATCTAAATGTTTGTAGTACTATATTATCTACATATTATTTATTTATCTTGCATTGCATATTATCTACATATGATTTATTATCATGCATTGTTTCCTAACATGAAGTGTGTTTAATGGTACTTGGAATAATGAACATATAAAAAGGATTTGTCTAGCACTAAAGAATTGTGTCAGATCTAAATGATTGTAATACTATATTATCTACATATTATTTATTTATCTTGCATTGCATATTATCTATATATGATTTATTATCATGCATTGTTTCCTAACATGAAGTGTGTTTAATGGTACTTGGAATAATGAACATATGAAAAAGATTTGTGATGAAAACAGTAATAGCTAAGGGTCAGTCATTACTAGAAGTGGTAATCAATTATCTTGGTGTTGAAATTCCTGAGTCAGAATGTATATCTCCCTATTGATGTACTGAGCAGGTATTTTCCTTTTTTTTTGTGGTACTGAATTAAACTAAGAAGTTACTTTTATTAACTAGTAAAAAGATAATCTGAATAGGGAAAAATCCCTGGCCTCTTAGTTACTATTGGTAGAAACATTGGTGATTATTGACTGTTTTAAGAGTGAATTTATTTAGTTTTTCTGTTTATTTTGTTGTATATTTATCACTGTGTAGACTGTACTGTCTAGATATGATTAATCATCTGTCTACACCACATTTGATTGTATTAATCTTGTTTTGTAATTGTTCTTGTTTTCTGTTAGTCCTAATTTTTAATCAGAATTTTATGGCTTAACCTACTTTAACAGCTAAGTCTGTTAATTTGAATTAAATTTCATAGTGTTATTAAACAAGTGGTCTTCCAGCCGCTTACGCTTGTTTGCTAAATGAATCTGTAATGAAATATATTTTATAATATATTTATATAATTGAAACTATTTTCACCAGATAGTCTTCATATAATAACAAGTTATGTAATCAATTTATTGATTTGCGCATCAGTAATAGTGTGATCATAAAAGTAAAAGAAGTTGTGCTGCATAACAGTAATGGATAGTCATTTAATAGAATCTAAAACAATTTGTTAATCTTGTGTGCAAGTGATCATACTTATAAGTTATTGAAAAATGATAAGCTTATTCCACTATAAAAATGAAAAGTAAGTGTAATGTTAAAAAAGTTAGAATAATTACAATTATGTGCTAACTTTTCAATGACTTAAGATTGTAATGGAAATTTTATCAGGTTGATTAATCTTCAAGAAAATATTGGAAAGGGTTAAAATATAAATTAAAGGGTTAATGCATAAATTATGTAGTGGAAGTTTGATATAAAAGTTTTCTTTACACTTAAAAAAATTGTTGCAGCTGAGTGAGACGGGCTGCTGTATTTATTTATCCCATACTGCCCAGTTGGATCACTTTTTTATTATCTAAATCATTCTATTAGTTATTCCACTAGATAATGTCTATTCTTTGTGGTATGTTTAGTTTCTTTTTTTTTACTATTTAATGATAAAAGCAATTTTGTGGAATAAACCTTTTATATTATATTTTGTGGATGAGCAGTCAAAAATATTAAATAAACTTAATTTTTACAAAATTGTGAATTACATTAAATTAAAAAATAATTTGTTTTTGTTGTTACTTTTATTTAGATATATGTAATTATATATATTGTGTTTTTTTTTTTTTATTTTGTAACTGTGAGTAGGATAAAATAACATTTAAGTTATTGGTTTATTCAAGTTATTTGAAGTTATTGATTACCGCTGGTTTAAAGGTAGGGTGTTGTCATTTTTTGTAATGTATGTATGTATGTATGTATTTTTTTGTTACTATTTTTCTTTTCTTAGTTAAAAAAAACATTTTCCAATCTTAAGTACAGATCATTAAGTTGTGTAAAGAATTTTTTTTTACAATTTAATTTTTTAATGTAGAAAAAATTTAAAGTGCACTAAAAATTTTTTTAAGTGCACTATTATTAACATAATTGGCTAAGTTTTAATTACTGTTTTCAGGCGAACCAGTGTTAAACCTTCATGACCAGTTAAGTTCTGGTAGTTACCATGTACGTTTGGCAGCATATCATCAACCACCTTTAATAGGTAATCATGCCGGCTGGCCAGGCATGATGATACCCCCTGAACCTACCACTTCACCATCTCCTATTGTTGGCAGTCGGACTTCCTCGCCGTGTCAGTCTAATTCCCCTAGTAGGGCAGGATCTCCAGGCAGACCTAAACCTTCATTATCTGGACCGTTTCCCAGGGCTCCTCCAGCTGATCCATTGCGTGAAACTATTGGCAAAGAAATGCCTAATTACCTTGCCAATTTACAGGAGTACAGTATAGACCAGGTAATTACTATGACCTTATACACAAATTGAATGCTGCATTTGCGTAGAATGATAGTTAATTATAAGAGAATTGAGTGAATTATTTCCTGGAATTTTGGAAAATGTAATTTTCCTCTAAAAAATGTTGTGTATGTTGTATCCTCAAAATGTTAACTGACCAACATAAGAAGTGATAGAAAATAGAAATCTGTATTAGTTAGCACTATGTCTTTTTTTCCATCAGCATTTATGAGGGAGAGAGAAATAATTGTTTAAATCAAATAAAAGATTAGTAACTATAAGGGTCTGTAAACTGGAATTTTCTTAAATAACTTTAATGATATTAAATTGAATTATAAATAAATTACCTTATTTTTCTACATAGTTTCTTTCAACAGAAATATATTTTCTTCATCAGATATGTAGCTTCCTAATCCCTTCATCAAAAAAAAAAGATGGCTACCCAACAACCAATTGCGCATATAATGTTTGACTATGTCATTGTCTTTCAATTTTTCCTTCCTCAAGCTTCTTTCAATGAACCAAACCTGTGGAAATCACATGGTGGCATGTCTGGAGTGTATGTTGAGTATTCAAGAGATATCTAACAAATTTTAAGTTTATTGTAAGTTTGAGCTGTTGTATATGGCTGTGCATTATGGTGGAGAATGAGGATGTTGCAAATTGGTTGCTGCTAGTGTTGTTTGTTGTGTAAAGCAGCCCTGTCTTCATCCAACAACTGGCGGTAGTATGCTGCTTTTACTGTCCTTTGTTTGTGCAGGAAATCAATCAACAGCATTTGTTTTGAGTCCCAAAACAGTTACCAGAACTTTTCCAACAGGTAAGTGTTTCTTGGCTTTGATCGGTGCCTCCTCCCCACTTTCCCACCACTCCATACTTGTTCTCTTCCTTTCTAAGGTGTGGTGGTGTACCCATGTTTCTTCATTGATGACAGTATGGGCCCAGAAGTGTCTCCTTCCTAAGTGTGATTCAGAAGCTGCTAACAGATTTCTTTTTGGACTTTTCTCTGTGCCTCAGTGAGATGTGGAACCCACCTCACTGACACTTTGCTATATCAAAGATGGTCTATCAGCATTGTATACAACAAGATCAGAATGGCCTGAGAATGTTGTCATAAATGATGCTGATCCGTGGATCAGACTTTCATTCTCCACTGCATCATGACCTCTTGGAAATTTGTTGGTTCAATCAGTCTTGAGTTTTTGACAGGGTAGCATCTCCAAATTGTGGCTGGACTAGAGGTAAAATTTTAGAGGATCTGGCAATAATTATAATAGTTTCAGAGGATCTTCGTTGGCAAGGAATTGGATTAGTTGTTGTGTAGTGGACAATGGTACCATCTGCTCATACATTTCTGTTACTGACATGGGAACTTGGCATATAGGCAAGGGTGGCCTGTTGCTCTCCTCTATGCATATCCAACTAACTACTCGCAGCGCCCCATCATCTTGGCTTTAAAAAAAATAGTGTTTGATGCATTCCGAGGTTGTTGACCGAAAATTAAAAACAGGTCAGGTTGGAGTTTCATGAGAGATTTCTGAATCGATTTTGGCAAGAAGGGGACGATTTTTTGAGGTGCATCATCACATGTGATGAGACATGGGCCCATCATTACATCAATATGGTGAGTAAGGAGTGGCAAAGGAAGGATGAGAGCTGCCCAGTGAAGGCCAAAACCATTCTGCCAGCCGAAAAAAATTCTTGCAGAGATTCTTTTTTCTTTATATATTCAATAAGACTTTTACTCATTGACTTTCTCCACAATCAACGAATGGTGAATCCGGTTTACTACTGACAGCTGCTGCAGGTAACAAAAGCTGCCTAATGAAACAAAAGAATGGAGTATTCCCATCAGAGATGTCTTCCTTCTCCATGGCAATGCCAGGCCGTACACAGTGATTTTGACGAACGACAAATTGAAAAAAATGCATTGGTAAACCCTCAGCCACCCTCCCTACAGTCCATATTTGTTCCCCTGTGAATATTTTTTGTTTGTGCCCTTGAAAGAATCGCTTGGAGGGGAATGATTAAAAAATAATGAAGACGTCAATGAGCACCTGCACAATTGGTTGACGACTCATCGTCAAACTTTTTATGAACAAGAAATGTTTAAGCTTTCAAATTGTTGGCAAAAGTGTCTAGATTGTACAGGAGACTATATATAAAGATGATGAAAGTATGAATAATTTATATTATTAATCAATAAATTTATAAAAAAAAATTACTGTTTGTATTTGATTCACCCTTTTGTACTTTGTTAAAATTTTATGTCTTAGTGACTGGAAAGAAACTTATTCTTATTTTGGTGAAGACAGTATTTTTTAACACTTTATGAAGTTAAAAGTTTACATCAGATCCACCTTTGTTATTGTTTATCCAATAATTCTTATTAAAATATTCAGCTTCATGATTATTTTTTATCATGGTGATTTGTTTTGTTTTGTTTGATAGTTACGCCAGATGTGTGATGATGAATTACGAGAATTGGGTCTTCCTAATGGTGCAGTTTACCAACTACGTAGTATAGTTAATAAACTACAGGCAACTAACGGAATAACAAACCTAATAGATATTCCACCTAATAATAATAACAATAATAATAAGAAAAAAGTGGAAACTAGTGAACCAGAGGTAGGCGTTATTATAAAGAGTGTGTAATTAGTACAGTCGTTTAGCTTTATATTTTATTTTGTTATAAAAATGTGACATTGATTTTATATTTAAATAAATTTTATATAACTGCATATGTACATCTGTAACTATATTATTTTTAATTTTAATATAGGTGCCTGTTATGAGGCGGTATGGCAACATTTTAGAAGCAGCTCCTCCTGCGACAATGATGTTTACAATGGCGCCACCACCTCTAAATTATGCTTTAACAACGCCTTGTTTAGGGTGTCTCACTTCTGGGCCCCGTCCTCACAAGTCTATCCATCCGAATATTTACTGTCTGAGCGATCCGATGAGGGCGCTTCATTTAGATTCTGATTGCCCAAACAGCCTTCATTGTTCTAATTCTAGTGCTTCAGATAGTGCTTCTGATCATTCACCACCTGATACTCCTAGCCTTTCAACAGCATCTGATAGAGGTTAGTATATATATTTTATTTACTTAAAAAGTCTGTATATATACCAAATATATTAGGGCTATCTAGAAAGTAAGGGATTTTTATGTAGAACATTCATGCTCTCTAAGCTCTCAGCAGTGATGTAAAGGTGGATCTTACCTACTGGTTTTATTACTTGTCTGTGCCAATTTATGCAAACTAAATATGTTTCTACTGTTTCCTTCAATGTTTAAAATATGTAAAAATGTAGCAGCTCTTATCAGATATGTAATATGAAATGTGATTGGTTTTTAAATGCAAGAAAAGTTCAAAATTTGTTGGCTAATAAGGAGAATAGTGTTATGTATGGTAAGGTTATGAATGAAGGGGATGTAAGAAAATTGTACATAATGTTCATTGAAGGAAGATAAGTTAATTTTGAAAATTTGAGTAACTGAAGGGAAAACTTTGACAGTGGAATTTTTTAACGATAGATTATTCATTTTTGTTATTTACCCACGGCACATTTCCTCAAATTTCATGGTCAGTTTTACATAAAATGCCTACAAATATATTTGGTGCAAAATAATTTGTGCCTGTTGGTTCTGTTATACAAAGATGACAAGATGGTAAAAGTTGTTCTAAAAAAAAAAATAAGGCTATTGCTGGAAATAATAGTACAACCAGTCATTAAAAGGATGAGGAGTACAACTCCCTGTTATTCATTTGTAATGTAACCTCTTATCTATATTTTAATTGAAATTTTATATATATAGAGCAAAGAGAATATAGAAAAAGGCTTGAGTGAAATTTTTAATTAAAACTGAAGTCCTGTAAATTATGAAATATGTTATTGTAAAGTTACGTTATTGTAACACTTCTAAGTGAAATAAAAAAGAAAATTGAATGTAAATAGTTATAAATTCAGAATAGACTGATTAACTCATTACAGGTAATATTAGTAATGTGATAATATTAGTAATATCAGGTAATGTATTGTTTTGGTAATGCTGTTATGTACAGTTAAATGACATGTATGCAAACAAGTTTTCCTTTTCAGTGCAGTTTTGATTTCTGTAAAATTATAGATTCAGATGATATATTGAAAATGTTACTGTTTGTGGTAAGAATATAACTTTTAGGGATAATAATAAAAGATATTACTGAATTTCAAGGTACTTGTTGATTATCTTACATTGCAGAACAGTATACACTTGTTAACATGAATTACAATGTATTTCATTCAGGTGGGTGTTTTAAAGAAACGCTCTAAAACATGTTTGAAATACTATAACATAATTAATTATAAGCATAAACAATAGAATATAATTAAACTATTATATTCTACCTTACTTCCACCTTACTGCACCTGACTGCAGCACCTACCTTTGGAAGAAAAAAATAAATATTTTAAGGAGAACTTGGTATTACAAGAATGGTTAATTATTTGTTGTTATATTACTTAGTTGTTGTGAAAATAAAACAGTTCAACATATCTAATATTAAACATAATACAATAATTATTTTGATTTAGTGAAATAGTGATTTAACGTATAAAATTAACACTTTAAAAATCACTGTCCTAAATTTGACTGAAAAGCTTATATGAAGGGTGACTGAAATGCATGCATTTTGGAATACAATTAGAGAACAAAATATCACACAGAACAACATCTGCTACCATCTTGTAGTTTCATTCCCATACTGTTAACATTCCTAAACTTGTTGACCATATCCTCTCATTTTTTTATCAGTTGTTATGGAGTTCAGTATGTCTGCCTTGTCAATTGTCAATGCATCTAAAACAGTGATTGAATTTTTAACAGCAGAAAAAGTGAACACTAGTGACATTCAGCCTAGTCTAAAAGACAATTTATGATGATGAAACTGTTGTTACTGTGAATAGGTGGGCATAAAATTTTTGGTACTAGAAGCTGGTTAAGCAGAATATTGGTGATGAATCTCTCCATGATTGACCAGTTTTTATGATTGGTGTGAAGCACTGAAAGGAGGTAGTTGAATTAGTTCAAAATTTCTGTTGCATCATACAGCAATGCATCGTCCCCCCAGATAGGCTTACTGAAAATAGGACACATTATTGCACAAGACGATGTATACTCTGTTAGTCGTGCCATTTAAAATCATAGAAAAAATAAATACCAATGAAAGAAATATTGTGAAGATAGAAGTACTTATATAGTGTGTCCGTAAAATAATAATGGAGATTTAAATGGTTATAGCTTTGGAACAAAGAATTTTAGAGAGATGAACTGTACGTTAAATGAAAGAGAAACACTCAAAGTTTATATGTGCAAAAATTAGCACAAGTGCATTCTGTTTCTAGTACATGCAAGCAACACATGCGTATTGGTTATAATGTTTGTGGTGTAGAGGAAGGTAATTAAAAAAACTCTTCACAGTGTGTTAAAAATACTGTTTTGTTATACTGTTTGCAAAATTCAAGTGTTAAAATAACTTTATCTGCAGGACAAAGTGAAATGATTTGATTTTGCTGTAGACATTCTGAATAGAGAAGGATGATAATTTTTTAACAAAGTTCATTTTCAGTGATGAAGCAATGTTTCATGTTTCTGGATGAGTACATTGGCATAATGTTTGCATATGGAGTACTGAACCCTTCCACATGCTGTTATTAAACATCATTGTGACAGTGAAAAAGTGAATTTGTGGTCTGCTATTGGACAAGACAGTTATTGGCCCTTTTTTTTTGTTAAAAAAACATTAATGGGGAACATTTTCCTGGATGTGTTAGAAGGCTATGCAGTGGCCCGAATTCCAGAAAATTCCATTTTCCAGTTAGACCTCCACATTTTGTCGCAATTGTACAGGATCCAAAATCCAAAAATTTGGATTTTGGACTTCTTAACTCTAGTAATATGCCCTCATTGAGAGCTTTTCAATGATATATCAGAAATGGTACATATTTTCATTGGTTCCAGAGTTATAGCCAAATAAAATTTTAATTAATGAAATATTTGGATCTAACAAGCACTTCGGTTTGAATCAGACTTCATCTCCTTTTTTTTAATTTAAATATATTGATTTGTAAAAAAATATTTACGATAAATAATAATTCAATAATAACAATAAAAGCAAAAATATGAAAAATATCAAAGTTATTAACGAAATAAAATTTTATATCCTCTTCATTTTTAAAAAATGTGTGTATGTAATTTTTTAATAGCCATACAAGGAAGTTTTATATTGTAAGTGAAAAATTTAAATGTAGCTTAGATAACTGCATAGTTGTTAGTTGTTTGGTTTATCTATATTCCAATAGATAAGTTATGTTGCTTTAATGGCAAATGATGTTTTCTAGGATCACTGTCAAAAGAACAAGGAGAGGCCTGGACTGGTGGTGATGAACGAGAACAAAGGGTAGGGATGCCTGTAGACAACTTAGAGGATAGGAGGCCAAATAACTCACATCAAAATTCCCAACAAGCTAGAGTAAGAGGAATTGGAAGGAGCCGTTCTAACCCACCTGGTATACAGACTTTACCTAGAGGCAGAGGGCTGCATCCCTCAGCGCAAAGGTGCCTAATTACTTAATTTCTTTAAAATACCTATACTTTTTTAATTGTTTTTTTCAGGAGAGGTATTAATAATATATACATATTATTACAGGGTGTCCCATATAAAATGCAATCCAACCTTATATTGGTAGGTATTGAAATAATAAAAAGGCATGTGTAAATGTAATTTTTATTATTACCATCCATTACCTTACATTTCGAGTAAATGTTAGAAGTGGCCGCCATCTTCTTGAATACAAGCTTCAATTCTTTTTACAGCGTTTCTTGCAACCTTTTTTAAAGTTTGTGGCTGGATATTTAATACAGCTTGTTCAATATTGACTTTCAAGTGTTCGTGGTTTGTTGCTGTAGGCTTTTTCTTTGAGGTAACCCCATAGAAAAAAATCAGCCGCAGTCAAATCTGGAGATCTTGGTGGCCACAAGCCTCGACCTATAACATGATTACCAAAGAATTTCTCAACGAAATCAGAAGTTGAACCTGCGTAGTGCGATGTCGCACCATCATGTTGTAGCCAGCAGTGTCTGTCTTCCTCTTCCAAGAGTGCAATGAACTGAAATAAAATATCCTGATATCGTTCTACAATAATGGTGTACTCGAAAAAAATAGGACCGATTATTTTCTTCCGCGATATTGAGCACCACACGCCCAACTTCTGCAGGTGTAATTGTTTTTCATGATAAACGTGGGGATTTTCAGCACTCCAAATTCTACTGTTTTGGCTGTTTACATAGCCATCCAAATGAAACCGTGCTTCATCTGTGAAAAATAACGAATCTGTAACATTAATTCCCTCACTCAGAAATCGACGGAACCATTGACAATATTGTAGCCGTTTTTCTTTGTTGGGCTCAAGAAGTTGATGAACCGTATGAATGCGATAAGGTCGTAATTGTAATTGTTTGGTCGCCCGATGAACAGTTAATTTAGACAAATCAATTTCAGCAGACAAACGTCTGATTTATTTATTTGGCGAGGCGAGTAATCGGTCTTTGATTTCAGTGACTGTCTCAGTATTCAACACTGACGCAGATCTTTTGTGTTCCTTGTTATTAACAGAACCAGTCTCTCTAAATATTGCAACTAACCTTAATACTGAGTTTTGTTAGGAGCTGGTTTATCTGGGTACTTATGGCAAAACAAATCTTGCACTGCAACCACTGATTTCGTACTGAAGTACGACTCAACAATGAAAACACGTTCATCTAGCAAAAATATCATCTTGTCTCTAGCAATACACTGAACGTTATGATTGCATTGTTGTTACTATCGGTAGTGTTCTACTGCGTCGCCACGATGTTCAGATGTTGGACGAGTCCATTTCAGTAACAAGTGGCCAACATGGGACCACTTATGTCAATTTTAGTTGGATCTTTTCTGAGAAAAGCGTGTTATTTTACTCTTCCGAGCTGCCCAGTATTTCTTCATCCGTTCAGATCTTGCTTTCTTTTCTTCATCTGTAAACACCCTCTTCGTTGTATTTTGTTGTTTGTCTGTCTTTTGTTTAAATATAATGCTTTTGTCTTTTAGCTTTGTAATTTTTCCAGTTTTATTCTGTAGGTCAGTCAGAGAAATTCCCAATTCTTTCATATCTTCTCTAATTTCTTTGATCCATCCTACTTCTAGCTTTTGGAATCAGAGCTTTTCAATGATATTTCTTGACAGTCTTGTTTCCGGTGTCCTTATGAGATGACCAAAGAAAGAGATTCTTTTTTTCCGCATAGTATCAGTAACAGGCTCTATTTCTCGATACACCACCTCATTTGGCACAATCCACCATTGGCCTTCTTTTTGGTTTTTATTGATACACGTTCTGACAATTCTCCTCTCTATTTTCAGAATTTTTTCAATTCGGTTTTTCTGAGTGATTTTGAAAAGGGTCTCGCTTCCGTAGGTAACTTCTGGCTGTACTACAGTTTTATAATGTTTTAAGTTTTGTTTTAGCAGAAAGGCATTTTTTGTTTTATGTTGACCAAGTTAATTTTTGGGATTTAATCATTTTATTTGTCCTGTTTTGACATGTCACTTTTTCATTTAAATTATAAGTTATTATTTCCCCTAGATATTTAAATTGTTTTACTATTTTAATTTTCTGATTGTTTACCATAATGTGCTCTATTACCAGAGGATCTATGGCCATTAGTTCAGTTTTTTCGAAAGAGATATGAAGCCCTATCTTTTGTGCTAGGTTTTGAAGGCTCATGATTTGTGTTTTGGCTTCTTGAATATTATTTGCTAAAAGGGCGAGGTCATCTGCAAATCCTAGGCAATTTAGTGTGATGAAGTTTTTCTTAGTACCCGTTTTTATATTTTTGGGATTTATTTCATACCATTTTCTCATGACAAATTCGAGGGCGCAGTTAAAAAGTAGTGATGAGAGGCCATCTCCTTGCCTCAATCCAGTTTTTATGTAGAAGGGTTGAGAGAGTTCACCTCTGAATTTCACTCTGGACTGAGTATTGGTTAAAGTTAATTTTATCATGTTTACGAGTTTAGGGTGAAGGCCCAGGTTTCTCAGAATATTCAGCATGGATGGTTTCGGTGTATACAATCATAGGCCCTTTTAAAGTCGACGAAGGTGATTATTAGTTGTTTTTTCCGTCTTTTATATAAATCCATCATAAGTTTTAGGGATATTATTTGCTCCGGGCAACCTCTCCATGGCCTAAATCCCCCTTGGTATTCCCCAAGTTCCAGTTCAAGTTGGTCTTTGCATCGGTTGTATATGATTCTCGACAGGATTTTGTATGTGCAGTCCAGGAGAGATATGCCTCTGTAGTTTTCTGGATTAGTTTTATCCCCTTTTTTATGTAATAGATGAATGAGGGCTGTGGTCCAGTGTTCTGGAAGTTTTTCTTCGTTCCATATTTTCACGAGGCATAGATGTAGGGAAGTTTTGACTGAATAAACTGATGAGTGTTTCCAGAGTTCTGCGAAAAGCTGGTCTTCTCCGCTTGCTTTGTAGTTTTTTATTTCAATTAAGGCTGCGAGAACTTCTTGAATTGTTGGCGGGTTGATATTTACCGGTGAAGTTTTAACTGGAGTTTTAGTGTCAATCTCAAAAAGCTCTGGGGAGTTGTCATAGTTGAGGAGTCTATTGAAGGTTTCTGCCAAAATTTCAGCATTTTCTTTATTGGTGTGGGCCATATTTCCTTTTTTTCCTCTCAGCATAAGGGTGGGTGGTTCATATCTTTGAAGAGCCTGACCAAAAATTTTATAATAGTCTCGGGAGTTAGCTTTCTTGGAACTTTCTTCTATTTGCTGAATCAAGTTTTTTGGGCTTGTCGTTTGGTTCCTCTTATAATTTTCTGAGTTATTTTCCTTTGTTTGGTGAATTCATGGCTAGATTCTTCAGTTTTCTGGGTTTGGTGGTTGATCCAAGCCCGGTGTCGGTCTTTGAATGCTTTGTCACATTCTTCATTCCACCATTGGATTTATTGGCTGATTTTAGGGTTAAGGTTGAAATCCTGGGGGAGTAAGACTTAAATTCTACGACTGAGTCAATTATTTTAAGATTGATTGCAAATCCTGTTCCGAACTGTGGGCAATTCTTCATCACACGTTTCCTGGGGATTCCTTTGTAAATTCTGTAACCCTGAGATTTAAACGGCTCTCGATCGGTGTTTCTCATTTCTTGAAGTCCTGCGATTAGGATTTTTTGTTTGTCCATTATGTCTGTTAGAGTTTTTAGTTTGCCGGGTTGAGTTAGAGGATTAATGTTGTGAGTGGCAATGTAGTTTATTTGCTTGTGTTTTATCCTCAATTTTGAAGTTGTGTTGTTTTTGGGTGTTTCCAAACGCTCCGATTCATTGTTATCTTTTAAGCAGCTGCCCACCGGATCCGAGTGCAGCCTTCTCTGGTATTTACCAGACGGTGGATTTTTTCTTAAAAGACCTTCCATATTTGACTTTCAAAGGCAAATCAGCCTTGGGTGGGAATAAATTCCCGAGTTACAACTCTGGATGTGATCCAGAGAGGTGATTCCGATTTAGTTCACCAGTAGAAATCTCGACGTTTCTAACTGGTTATCCAGACGAACCAACGTGGAGGCGCAAACCGAGTTTCTTAATTGAGATTTTAAGTATGGAGAAAGTTTAAATCGGTTCCGGAATCATTTCGTCCATATATATATATATATATATGTAGGTAATATGGAGTGGGGAGAGCCGGCCATTCCACACTCCCAACCAATTTTGTCAGTTGCATCCCTTCACTGCGCATCACATACTTATAAAATTTATTGCTCGTGAAGGAGTTCAAGCGAAGGAAATTTTCCGGAGATTGACTGCACAGTTTGTGGACCAAACATTGTCAAGGACTTGTGTGTTTACCTGGTTTAAAGCGTTCAAGGAAGGATGAGAATGAGTTGAAAATCAGGAAATGATTGCCGTCCTCCGACCAGCATTAGAAATGAAAACATTCACGCGGTTCAAGCATTCTTGAAGATGATCAACAGGTGAGAGTATCTGAAATTGCAGAACAGGTCTGAATAGGTTATGGGAGCTGTCAAGCAATCATCACAAATGACCTACAGTTCCGTAAAGTGTGTGCCAGATGGATCCCTTGCCTTCTGATTGCAGATCAGAAGTTGAGATATTTGGAGGTCTGTCAGAGTCTTAACAGCAAGTTTTGCGAAAGAAGGTGATGCATTTTTGAGTCGGATCGTCACCTGCGACGAAACATGGGTCCATCACTACACTCCTCAGTCAAAATAAGCCAGTATGGAGTGGCGGAGGAAAGGGGAGGCAGCCCCAGTGAAAGCCAAAACTTGACTGTCAAGTTGGCAAGGTTCTTTGAACCGTTTTTTTCGACTGGTGAGGCATTTTGCCGATTGATTTTTTGCAAGAGCGATGCACAGTCAGTGCTGCTAACTACTGTGAGCTGTTGAATGAGGTGAGGGCTACATGCATATCGCCACAAAAGATGAGACCAACCGATTTGAGAGGCCATCCTTCTCCATGACAACGCCAGGTCCCATACTGCAGCTGTAATGGTTTCAAAACTAGAAGAAATACACTGGATTCAACTTGATCATCCTACCTACAGCCCAGACCTATCGCCCTGCAATTTTAATTTGTTTGGGCTACTTAAAGAAGCTCTAGGAGGGCAATGATTTGAAGATGATGAGGGTGTGGAGGGATTTGTGCGCAATTGGCGCCTGACACAATAGCTTTATTCTACGATGCTGTGATAAAAATCTTTTCTCGCTGGGAAAAATGTATTTCTAAAGCAGGAAAGTAAGTAGTAAAATAAATTATTTTTGCTTTATTTTTCAATAAATAAATTTAAAAAAAAAATAAAATCCAGTTTATATTTGATTTACCCTCATAATTATACTACTCATGTGATTCCCACACATTTTATATTTACAAGAAATTTAATTTACTTGTAAACTTATTTTTAATCTTGCGATATTTTTAAATTTAATTTAGTGTACCATGACATTAGAACATGTTCATTAGAATGAACTGATAGTTCTGTTTGTTGATTCAATTTGTTTTCTGTGTACTAGTTTCACAACTAGTTAGTTGTGTACTAGTAGAAAAAACTGTTTGTACCAAAATGAAACAAAAGTTAATTTTTTTCTGAGATACAACAATTTTGTCAAATTGTTTGATGTTTTCTGACATATCGTTAGTAAAAAACATGTGTGTGCGATTTTTATGTTCTACCTTTAAAATATAATTTATTTAATTTATGAAAATATAGATTTTAGTAGTAACAGAAAGCAATGTGAGCTGAGTAGAATGCAAAAAATAATTCTGCCTCAGGGTCAGATTTTGTGAGTTAAGGCTTATGATCAACATAAGTTTGGGTACAGATGTTTTAAATCAAGCATAAACTAGAGGGGCAGCAGTTTTCCTTATGCCTATGTTTTTATGCTAATAAAGTAGTGTCCTTAAATTGCCTATATTCAGGTTTTTAATATTACATTATATTTATGTCAAAATTTGATTACTTAAAAGTATGGTTTTGATAAAAATTAATACCTATTTTAATTTTAGAACGACTGTAAGAAAATTTTTTCTATTTCTATTACATTCTGGTTTATTGTGGTCTTAAATTTCATTTTTGTAATTATCATTCCACATTACCGGTTTTTCTAAGCCACTTAATTTTCTAGATTTTATTATTACATTAAAAATTATTTTTTTAATTTCAGGTTTTCCTTTTACGCGTGTTTCACTGTCATAAAAATTAAAAACAAAATCCATTTTGGTTATCAGTTCTATTAATTTTTTACTTCCTTGTACAAAGTAAAGGAAGTATTGTGATCGCAAAAAATTTTGGTTTTCAGATTTCAATGGAAATAACCATTTTGTCCTTCCTTGAATCCATTTTGATTAGTTTTGGTATGATGTCTGTACATATGTGTACGTATGTTTTTTGTATAACTTAAAAACGATTAGCTGTAGGATGTTGATATTTTGGTTTTAGAACTGTTGTAACATTTAATTGTGCACCTCCCCTTTTTGATTGCAATCGACTGGATCAAAAGTGTCCATAAAAGCCCAAAATTCAAAAGAAATTGGATCTTGTAAGTTTTTTTAACTGCAATAATAGGCTGTCATCGAGAGCTTTTCAACGATATATCATAAGTAGTAATTATTTTCATTAGTTCCAGAGTTATAGTCAAATGAAGGCAAATTGGTTCGAATCAGACTTCATCTCCTTTATTTTTTTAACTTTTTTTTAATTTAAATAAATGTAATTATTAATAATTATTAACCTCTGATTGTAGAAAAGGTTTTACGATAAATAATAATTCAATAATAACAATTAAAAAATATGAAAAAATATCAGAAGTTATTAATGAAATAAAATTTTATGTACTCTTCATTTTTAAAAAAAATGTGAATATGTAATTTTTAATAGGCGTACAAGAAAGTCATGTAGTGGAAATCATGTGGTGTATATATATATATATATATATGTATGTATCACATGATTTCTGATATATATATATATATATATATATTTATCTAGGGATTCAAATTATGTCCATTGCTTTTGCTTTTTACCTTAGTTGACTTAGCTTTTTGAACAACATTATTGTAAATAGGCCTTTTGCTACTCTAGGATGAATTAATGACTTTTTCTCTAATATGCGTACAGTTATACAAATTGGTTGTTAATAATTTTAGTTTCTTCCAGACTACTATAAACTGCTTACAGCATTGTCACATAAAATGATGTAATGATCATATGTGAAATGCATCAGAAAATTGCATCAATAAAAAAAGCACTTAAAAAAGAAGTAAATTTCATATCTTGAATGTCAAACTAATATTAAAAATGGATATCAAGAAAAACCTACATTTACCTTATTTTGTATAATAATTAGTTTTTGTATTATGAGGGTCATTCAAATATAAACTGAAATTTTGCCACGTGGGCTGAGGAAGAACAGTGAATGTGGTGGGGTGCTGCAGGTAGTTGGATATTTGTGGAGGAGAGCAACTGGTCAACCATATATGTAGGTCACATTCCCACATCAGTAGCTGAATGTCTGAGCAGGAAGTACCATCCATTGTGCAATGAATTATAATCCAATTTTTTGCCAGGGAAGGTGTCAAAGTCTCTGAAATTTTAAAACTACTCTAGGCACAATTTGGAGATGTCAAAAGCACTAGTCTGATTGGGCCAAAAAATTTTGAAGAGGCCATGATGCAGTGGACAGTGAAAGTCACAAACATCATCCCCAGTTATGATAACATTCAGGCCGTTCATGAACTTGTGGAAGATGACTGCCACATAAGAGTCGCTGAAATTGCATCAGAGGTGGGCATAAGTGTTGGGAGTGCACATTGTTTGTGTAACATTGTTTGCACAAACAATGTTGACAGGCCATCTTGGATACAGCAAAGTGTCAGAGAGGTGGGTTTCACATTTTCTCACTAAGAAAAATATGCCCAGAAAAACATGTCAGTGACTTTTGAATTGCATTTTCTCACCTGTGACAAAATATAGGTCTCTCACTACACCTCAGAATGTAAGTGAACAAGTATAGTGTGGTGGTAAAGTGTAGGGGGGGGGGACACTGAACAAGACCAAGAAATGCTTTTCAGCTGGAAAAGTTCTGGCAGCTGTGTGTTGGGACTGAAAAGATGTGCTGCTGATTGATTTCTTGCATGAACCAAAGGATGGTAAGTGTGGCTTACTATTGCCAGTGTTTGATCAACTTCAGGGTTGCTTGTTGCAACAAACTACATCAGCAAACAATTCACAATGTTCTCCTCCATGACAATGCACAGCCATATACAGTAGCATAGACTCGTGATAAGCTTGCTAAAATTCATTGGACACCTCTTAAACACACACCGTACACTCTAGACTTATCACCATGTGATTTTCACACGTTTGGTTTGCTGAAAGAAGCTTTAAGAGAGGAAAGATTCAAAGACCAGAGTTGAGCATTATAGGCTGCAGCCATCTTCTTTTTTTAATGAGGGGATCAGAAAGCTACCTGTCCTGTGGAGAAAATGTATTTCTGTTGTAGGAGACTATGTAGAAAAGAAGATAAATTTATTTATAATTTTATCTAATGTCAATAAAGCTATATAAACAAATTCCTGATTATATTTGAATAACCCTCATAAACAAAGATATAAATTTTTTAGGTTATGTACTCATTAATATTGTTGTTTTATCATATTTAGTTGAAAAGTGGGTCATCCTTCATCATCTGAACCTTATTTTGTGATCAGACATGTTCCATTACACCTAATAATATTTGATTTAATAAAATTTGAGATTATAAGATTCTTATAGTGAAAAAAATCAGGGTGTTGACAAATACTGACATATAACTGATATATAATTTTACCCACTGAAGGTATTTAAATCATCGCTTGACTTCACATCTCTCATGCCAACTTTGTCTGTGCTGTCATTTGTACTAGAAACGTTTTCCTCATTTCACTTCAGCCTGTCTGGTTTTTTATTATAGAAAAATTTACTACCATCCTTGCATAACTATATGCTACCATAATTGCTATGATAATTACTTACAGTCAGATAAACATGGCCAAGCTTTCATATATTTTATTTGTATTCTAAAACTGTTACATTGATTGGGAAGCACACTCAATTTTTTTAACAGCTGCTAAGGGCCTTTATGAGATTATCAAATAAGTTAGTACTATGCCACATGATATAATAAATTTAAAAAATCTCCAAAGTGGAAGAATGATGTGGCAGAAAGATGAGGAAAAAGAAATAACATTTTTTGTTTAAATCTTTTAAATGCGATAGGAAGTATTAAACTATATTCTGCTCTTTAATAACTTTGAAAGAATAAACAATCCATATTATTTCCCAGCTATTTCATTGAGAATATTTAAGTACAGATATTGTTATTGATGAGGTTTTTATTTTACAGCTGCCACTTATATGAAAGGAAAAAGTAACCCAGTTGTTCTGCTTATACAGAGTGGTGTGCAAAATGATCCAACATTTGGTTTTGTTAAAAAATATTTATTTGAATCTCAATACAGAAAAGTAAAATACAACGTGTTTACTATATACCTGGAGATTATGTTCTGCTTATCACATGTTCAATATGACCGCGATCACATCTAGCAACCTCTCAAACACAACTCCTATGTTGTTAATAACTCAATGACACATATCCTCGGCTATCTTGTTGCACGCCTCAATGATCAGCACTCGTAGTTCTATCACTGTACAAGGATGTTTAGGGAAAATCTTTTGCTTTAGAGCACTAAAAAAAAATAATCATACCGATTCAAATGAGGACTATTCAGGGGCCAGTTCTGTCCACATGTAAAACAATTAGGAAAATGGTTAAAAATGAATTTGCATTAAAAATTTCATGCAGAAAGTCTAAAACAACATTAGGTGTGTTTGCTCTGGATCCATCCTGCATGAACCACTCATTTTCTAATGGAAACCCTTTTGCAAGAAGCTGAGGAAAAAATTATTACACAGCATATTTAAATAACGTTCACTGTTCTCTGGCTGTTCGAAAAAAGAAGCCTTATTAATTCATGATTTGAGTTAACGGCCCATACTGTAATTCTTGGAGCGTGATGCACCTTTCATGAAGCATGTGTGGATTTCTAGAAGACTAAAAACGCACATTTTGTTTATTAATCCCATCTAGGTGAAAACTAATGTGACTCATCTAAAAACAAAACATTGTTCAACAATATGTCTTCGTTCATAGCCCATTCAGTGAATGGCATTCTTTGAATCCCATTCTTTGATGTTTGCAGTCAACTGTTAATTTAGAACATTGTTATTTTGTGCAGATACAAATTCAAATCCAATTCGACGTTACGAAATCATCTTTAAGTATGCACTACATGTTTTGTTTCATTAAAAAATAACAGTCTTTAACAACACAGACAACAGTCTTCAACAATCAGTCTTCCTTTGTCAGCCATCTTGGAAAGATACAGCATGCTCTGAAAGAGAACAAACTAATATTCATGAATTGCAGTCATTTCTGCCAACAACCATATTGATAATTATTAACCAAAAAAATTATTTTCAAAACAATTGTTGGATTATTTAATGTGCCACTCTGTATAAGTAGGCTATGATTAAAAATATTTTTATGACTGTGAGAGAAGGCTTTTATTACCTGCACTATTATTTCAGATTTTTTTCACTCCATAATATAATCTTATGAAAATAAAAATTTAATTGTATTATTATATGAAAATGTTTGTTGTTAATTTAAAAAGATAATGATATATTAAATAATGCTATTTTATGAGATTAGATTATGAGCTTTGACTTTTTGAAGGAAGTGAATTAGAATCAGTTTTTTACTTGATTGTTGACAAATGGAAAAGATATGTTAAACATTTATTTTCATTACTGTTTTCAGTTACTAATATAAATAAATAAGTACTTTTATTATTTTTATTTTTTGTTATTAACAGATGTTTCAGAATTTAGATTTTTCTTGGTTTTTAAATTATTTTTGTATTTTATATGAGAGCATTTGAAATGTGATTCTTACTGGAGCATAACAGAACAAAATGTCACACAAAGCAACAGATTATGCCATCTTACAGTCTCATTTCCCTGTTATTAATATTCCAAAATTCATTGACCCATGCCCTCTAACCTCTGTCAGTTGTCATTGTTATGATGTTGAATATTCCTGTTTTATCAATGTGTACAAAACATAATGCAGTAATTGAATTTTTAACAGCGAAGAAGTGAAATACTAGTGACATTCATCCTCGTCTAAATGCTGTTTATGGTAATAAAACAGTTAATTGAAGTACTGTGAGTGAGTATGTGAGTAATAAAATTGTATGTATCAGAAGCTGGTAAAGTGAATATTGGGGATGAACCTTGCAGTGGTCAACCAGTTTATGTGACTGATGAAAGAGACCAAAAGAAGGCAGATATATTGATTCAAAATGGCCATCGCAATACACACAACACATTGTCACCCAGATAGGGATTTTGAAAAATGTGTAGGACTCATTATTGTGCAAGTGGGCTGCTGTAAAATTTGTTCATGGTGGGTGCCATGAAACACAAAAAAAGAATAAACAATGATGAAAGTAATCTTGTAACAGCTTCTGAAATGTAATTCTGATGAAAGAGATAACTTCCTTTTTACTATTGTAACAAGAGATGAAACTTAATACATCATTATGACCCAGAAGTAAAATACTGGCACTATAGTTCATCACAATCAAAAAATTCAAAACACAACTACTTGCAACAAAACTTCTGTTGACAGTGTTGTGGAATACAAACATGTACATGACTATTATGTGGAAGCTGGGTTGACTGTAAACTCTTTATGATACATAGAAACTTAAAATACCGTTGATGCGTGTGTCACGTTCAACAGTTCTTGGAGCCAGTTATTTTTTAACAGTAATCTTCAGCCACACACCTATTGCAACCGCCGAGGCTGTAATGAAATTAAAATTTGAACCTATTCCACACCCTCCATACCCACCAGATTTGGTGCTTTATTTTCTTTTCTTTCCACAATTAAAGAGGGATATTAAGGATATTCATTTCACCATGGATGACGATCTAAAGGACAGAGTGAGGCCATTGATCATGGAAAACGCGACCATTCTTCATTGATGGAATGAGAAAACTGTTACTACATTGAAAAATAAATGTATGTTTTTACAGTAAGTAAAGTGTACTTATGGCATAATCATTTTATTTTATTATCTCTTCATTTGTGAGGTATGAGCAGCTGTGCATTGTATTTCGGTCACCTCTTGTGTTAAGTGAAATAAGTTTTAATGAAATTATTAAGTATGTGTTTTGCGTAAAACTTACTTACATTTCTGTTACAACTGAAACTTTATCTAGATAAGAACTAATTATTTGTATATTCAGTGTAATATGTTATATTAAATGTATGACAAAAGCCTGTGTTACAGTCAAAAAGACTTATTTTTCCTTTGGCTTTTAATCTGTAATGGTTTTATTTTCTACTAGTGCATTTATTTACTGTTAATATGTCATTAATAATAAGCATTTATTTTACTCTGATTATAATATGGTATTAATTTTACAGTTAATAGATTAATTCTATCTACAGGTATACAAAAAATAACATTTTTTAGATTAATGGTCTTTCATGTCTTCTTTCTTTGCTCTTCACTGATTGATAGTTCCTCAACAAGCTGTGTTATATGAATTTGTTACAACACGACATGGTGTATATTAAATCTAGTTTTATGCATTCTTATCCTAATAATGCATCGACCATTATAATGTAAACAAGGAATAGAGGAATAGAAGAAACTGGTGTATATTTTATAATTTGGTCTCTGGATTTATTTATGTCAGATTTATTTTCTAAACATCACTAATATTATAAGTTTTTATGTTTTCTATAAGTACAGCCCTTTTAAACAATACTAATTGTTTATTTATAGGCGGAGAGAGATGGGTTCTAATGCAATTAATGGAGGTCCAGATGATCGGAAAGTGTATGGAGCGAATGAAGTCCAACCATTTCCTTACACTCCTGGTGCTCCAGCACCTGCTCCTCCGTACATCCCTCATACGCAGTTTATAAGAGCTGCTGCTGCATATCCTGCCTTTCATCCTAATAGTTATGTACGTCCCTCTTATCCTTTCCCTCATCCTAACAGTGGTGAAATGGTCTACCAGTACCCACCTCCTAGTCAAGCTGCCTTTCTTCCTCCTGGTCCTGCACCTGCCCCGCAACCTGCACCTATATCATATTCAACGATAGTTCCTCCACCGAAAATATCGTGTTATAATTGTGGCAGTCAAAGTCATTTACCAAACGATTGCCAAGAATCTACCATAGAAGAAGTTTCTAAGCAAGGTATGTTGCTTTTATTTAATTAAATATGTTTTGTATCTTATGTAATGAAACCTGATAAGAAATTTATTTACTTTTATTAGCTACTGATAAACTCTTTAATTGTTTAAATATTCGTTCATATTTCTTGTTAGGATTAGATATGTGTTTTTGTTTATGTAAGGCAGGTGATAGAAATTTTCTTACACCTGTTTAAAGATATTTAAATTATTGGGCTTTTTATTATATTGTGTTTTTGTTAATTTGAGAAAATTGTGAATTTTGTTATGTTGATGCACCAAAACTAGTTCAGAATAGAGTAGCGCAGTTCTTTTTTTTTTACTCATTGTAGATTAGTTTTTTAATAAAGTTAATGTAATGGTAAGCAAATGATTTTTAGAGATTTCTTTTTATTGCAATGCACTAAATTATTTTTAGATTAAATAGGTCAGGAAATACTTTGTCTTAAAATGAAGATAACTCTTACC